>NC_087342.1:219418520-220043520 GCF_030014295.1 Loxodonta africana | reverse complement strand
GAGCTAAGACAGATAATGAACAAACAGTAATTTACAGTATGTCAATCAGGCAGAGATAAATGAAGAAAAATAGAGCAGGGAAAAAAGGTGCATGCAATGTTTACTTATAAATATAAATTAATATAAGACATAGATCCTGCATTTATTATACATGTATCATAGAGCTATGGCCGCTAACCAAAAGGTCGGCAGTTCAAATCTACCAGCTGCTCCTTGGAAACCCTATGAGGCAGTTCCATTCTGTCCTGTAGGGTTGCTATGAGTCAGAATGGACTCAATTATTACATATTGTGGAATGAACAAAAGAGTTGATAACCTACATCAGGATAAGGGATTAATACACATGGAACTGAATTAAATGATAATTAAAGGACAATGGTTTTCTGGAAAGGGAGAGAGAAATTTGAATTTTATGAGAGATGTGAGTCCTAATAAAATTCTGATGAAAATAATGGCTAACATTTACAGAACACTTCCTATATGCTAGGACTACGCTCTGTGAGTATATAAAATAATTATTGGATTTAACCCTCATAATAATTCCAGGAAGTTGGTATTGTTTCCACCATCTGTGAAATGCGGCCGCTAAGCTCAGGGAGATTAAACAGTTTATCCGAGGTCATGCAATCTGTAAGCAGTGGAACCAGGATATGAATTCAGGCAGTCTGCTTCCAGAGTCTGAAAAGTTAACTATCCTAGCACACTGCTATTTTTATGGATAAGTAGCATTCAGGTAAATGAAGGGTAAAACAAAAGTCCTAAATAAGGCAGCCACCTGATATTTTCTGAGTATCTACCACACATGAGATGTTATTCAGTGCTGGGGGGTACCGTGGAGAAATTCGGTGGAATGTGGAGGAGTAACCTGAGAGGAGTGGAAGGCAGAGATGGGAAAACGGCAGTAAGGTTTTCTGGAGCTTGAGAGAGGATACAGCAGGCAAGAGGCACACATGGGCCTCCTAAGGAAAACTTCTTCAGAAGGCCGGGAGTATGGGCAAGAATGGAAAAAGGGAGAATCACAGGACAGGTTCCCCATTACTTTTACTCCTGTCAACCACCACCACTGTGCACGCGCATGCGCGCGCGCGCACACACGCATCCTTAGGCTGCTGATCTCTGTTTTAGAACCTGGTGTAACAGAATCAGACAACCAGTACATGACTTACACAGAGGCAAGAGATGGCAATTCCCTGTGTGATGTTTGTTTATTCAACAAATGGGTAAGTGTCTCTCTGTGCTACATACTGCTCTAAGCACTAGAAATACAAATGGTGAACAATATAAAGTCTCTGCTCTCATGAAGTGGTGGAGACAGGCAATAAACCACCAGGTAATATGTTAGATGCTGATCAACGCTATGCATAAAAGTCAAGTAGGTAAGAAGCATATGGCTTGCTGGGTGCAGTGGTTCCCATTCTGACACACAAGGCTTGCAGTGACCAATGGACTGTAGTGCTATTAACTAGGAATTAGAAAAGGAGAGGGGGAAAAAAAAGAAAACAAAAAGAAGTTAGAGGCAGGTCTGGAAGTGGAGATTATGAGTCCCCTTCTTGGTGGGCAACTTTGAGTCAACTGTGGACAAACCAAGTAGATAAATCCCAGAAGGCATCTGAGTAACAGTGGAAAGCTCAGACAGCCTTGCTTTGCAGTTTTCTCTTGATTTATTTTGAAAAGTAATAGGGCCTCATTATTTGAGCCAGAAAATTTTAATTGGAATATTCTAAGAGAAATGCCATTTAGTTATTTTCTAACAGGCACAGTAAGTAAAACTGAGTTACCAGAATTTACTCCCTTTTAACATGAAAGGGTCTTTCGGAGACCTGTTTTAATGAACTCAATTTATAAATAACAGAGCAATTATTTGCACTACCTAAAACACTCTTTACAATGTGGTTTAGTTATATTTGTTATTTTCCAATAAGAGTGCTAAATTCTGAATATGAGAACAAATATTGACCTCTCAAACTTATTTTTGCATTTCTAAGCTCTAAATTGGTAAACAAGAATTAATGTTTTCATCCAAAACCCACATTCTAGCACTGAACATCAGACCTCTGGATTCTACTTTACAGTAGAAAAGAGAACTAGATCAAAACCCAAAGCAGAGAGTTGATTAAAGGTCAATAGCATGTTTCCACTGGGAACACACAGATGAATATGGCATCATCTATATACCCCAAGAGATTCACAAGGTCAACGATGTCCTCCTCATACATAGGAAGTCACATTCACATGCTTGGAATAGGGTTAGATCCTGTATGGAAATGTATACTGGTCACTCAACTGGTCTGGAACATTACAAAGACTTCTTACCACTTCAGTCTCTCTGATAGTTGTTTCTATTCCAGAATAAACAGAATCCTTGTCGAGTTTCCAAGTGTACTGTAAATCAGTGAAAGGCAGGTGATGAACATACATATTTGTAGGGTGCCACATTTACTACTGACCCGTAAAACTTTTAGACTAATAGCTACTGGACTTCCATTATAAAAAATCATTTGAACAAAAATACTTTTCTAAAGACACTTCTGTGAAGTGGTAACGCTGAGTTCCTTTGGATTTCTGTGGCGGGTTTTTTTCACTTTCCCTTTTTCTTCTCTCCTTCTCATACTCCTCCTTCTTTAATTATTTGACTACCTAGTGGAAATTTCCATTTTCAATTAATTTATGGAACCCTTTGTGGTATAATGGTTAAGTGCTATGGCTGCTAACCAAAAGGTCAGCAGTTCGAATCCACCAGGTGCTCCTTGGAAACTCTATGGGGCAGTTCTACTCTGTCTTATAGGATTGCTATGAGTTGGAATAGACTGGACGGCAATGGGTTTGGTTTGGCGTTTTTTTTTTTAGGAAAACTGAGGTTTTTTTTTTTTTTTTTTTTTTTACTAGATGTCTCAAAGCTAGCTTCAATCAGTATAAGGAAAAACTGTTTTGTTTAAACACTTGCACACTTGCTCTCAAGGACCTTGTAGTCTAATGAGGGAAGGTGGACCACTAAATGGTGATCAAAAATACTATATCTTAAGTGCTAGAATAGAGGTAATGAGAATGCTGAAAAGCTGACAGGAAGGGGACTTGGCTCTGTGGAATTGTGTAGGCAAGTGAGCTTATCCATAATGGCTTCACAGAGGCCATCACTAGTAGCCATGTATGGCTTTGGTTACTTCACTTGGGGGAACCAAAGAAGATAGGGCAATGGAAATTTAAAAAGAATATGGGTAAGCAGGTAGGACAGAACAAGTAATAGTGGCCACACTGCTCCTAAACCAAAAACCAAACCTGTTGCCATTGAGTCGATTCCAGCTTATAGTGACCCTATAGGACAAAGTAGAACTGCCCTATAGGGTTTCCAAGGCTGTAATCTTTACAGAAGCAGACTGCCACAGCTTTCTCCCACAGAGCAGCTGCACGGTTTACCACCGATCTTTCGGTTAGCAGCTGAGCCCTTCACCACTGTGCCACCAGGGCTCCTTACACTGTTCCTGTCCCCCATAAATTCCTTCTCCTCGAGCCGTAATGTCTTAGCTGACGTTCGAGTTCTGAATCAGCCCACTTCTCACCATCTCCTCTGCTACCATTGTCCCTCCCTGGACCACAGCAGTAGCTTCCCATCAGCCTACCTGTTTCCAGATCTTTCTGCCGTAATCCTTTCTCTGCACAGCAGCCAGAGTGATAATTGGACAATAATCAGATTACTTCACTCCCCTGCTTCAGAGACTCCAGTGGCTTCGTATCACACTTGGAAACTGTGGTAAAGGTCTTGGATATTATTAAGACCTACACAACCTAGCCCCTGCCTACCTCTCCCACTTATTGCTCCTCCCCTTGTTCACACACACTAGCCACCCTTCTTTTCCTGGAACTCACTGAGCTATTTCTTCTTAGGGTCTCCATACTTATTTCTTTTCCTCTGGCTAGAGTGTTCTTCCCTCAGATCATCACAGGATCACTGCTTATTATTTAAATCTTGGTTCAGATGTTACCTCTTCAGACAGTCCTTTTCTGACCATCCAGACAAATGGATGCTCAAGGAATGGGTAATATGCATATAAATGAGGTACACCCAGGCACTCTGCTGTACAAGGGTGGGTGAGGCTTGCCTGTACACTCTGAGGATCAGGTTGAGAGTTAGGTCCCCCTGGTGTAAGTAGAGAGCCCTGGCAATACAGTGGTTAAGAGCTCAGCTGCTAACCAAAAGACTGGCAGTTCGAAACCACCAGCCATTCCTTGGAAACCCTATGGGGCAGTTCTACTCTGTCCTATAGGGTCTCTGAGTTCGGATCAACTCAATGGCAATGGGCTTGGTTTGGTTTGGGTTTAAGCACCTTTCTTCAACAATCATGAAGGATTCTTTGAACATGTAATATTGTGAAGTCATCAAAGAAGAAATGGAAATCATCTGGATTTCAAATTGCTGGAGGTCAAGTTTCAGTGTACACCCGTGGACCATGTGGGTTCCACATGCCGCAAAGTTGTTATTTTCACATTACTTTCTTCACCATTCTAGTTTTGTTTCAAGACCAGACATCATTAAGTATTCTGATCACATGCCATTCTTAGAGTTTCACACTTAATGGTTAAAGGAGAGGTGGAACCTAAGCATTTATCTTATATGGGCAATGAAGAGAAATGGAAGCAAGCCAAGACCCCCAAGATTTCCCCCATAACTACATTCAAAAAAAAAAAAACTTCCAATTATTCCTCAAAGCACTTTCCTTGAAAAGCCAACACATTAACCCATCCATGCCCCCACTTCCCATCTGTTCCCCAACCAGCTCCTGACCCTTTCAGTGCTAACCAAGATTTCCTTATTCCTTATCAAGTACTCCCTAAAAATACAATCTATGAAAGGAAAGCAGGGCTTTGAACTAGTTCATTCAGAGTGGAAGGCCTGCTGAGAATTTGCATTTCTAACAAGTTCCCAGGCAACGCTAATGCTGCAGGTTAGGGACCAAATCTGAGAACCAGCAGTGGTTCTCAAAATTTACTATACACAAGAATCACCTGGGGATTCTGAGTCAATAAATCTGGGGTGGAAATGCAAGTTCTCAGCAGGGGTTCTGATGGGTTTGAAGCCCTGAGGGAAAGGTACAATTTAGGGGAAGATGTTCCTTTTAAGGAAACCCTGGTGGTGTAGTGGTTAAGTGCTACGGCTGCTAACCAAAGGGTCAGCAGTTCGAATCTGCCAAGCGCTCCTTGGAAACTCTATGGGGCAGTTCTACTCTGCGCTATAGGGTCGCTATGAGTCGGAATCGACTCGACAGCAGTGGGTTTTTTGGTTTGGCTCCTTTTAAGGAAACCCTGGTGGTATAGTGGGTAGGTGCTACGGCTGCTAACCAAAGGGTCAGCAGTTCGAATCCGCCAGGCACTCCTTGGAAACTCTATGGGGCAGTTCTACTCTGTCCTACAGGGTTGCTATGAGTTGGAATCTTCTCAACTGGACAGTAATGGGCTTTGGTTTGGTTCCTTTTAAAAATCAATTTTGAAAGTATATATCTCCTCTAATACCCACCCCTGGAAACCCCAGTGGCGTAGTGGTTAAGTGCTATGGCTGCTAACCAAGATGTCGGCAGTTAGAATCCGCCAGGTGCTCCTTGGAAACTCTATGGGGGCAGTTCTACTCTGTCCTATAGGGTTGCTATGAGTCGAATCGACTCGACAGCACTGGGTTTTACTGGGTAATACCGACCCCTGCCACCCACTCAAGGAGCCCTGGTGGCACAGTGGTTAAGCACTCAGCTGTTAACCAAAAGGTAGACAGTTCAAACCCCCCAGCCACTCCTTGGGAGAAGGACGTGGCAATCTGCTTCCGTAAAGATTATAGCCTTGGAAACCCTATGGGGAAATTCTACTCTGTCCCGTAAGTTTGCTATGAATTGGAATCAACTCGACAGCAATGGGTTTTTTGCTTTTTATGGGCCACTCACTGGGTAATCCCAAATCCCTGATTCTGACCCTCATGCTTCACAGTTCCTGTGTATGAGAAACCTCAATATGTAAACTGCAAGCTCTTTCAGGACACAGGCCACCACCTCCTTTGAGACAGCTATAATATTTTAGCACAGAAGAGATGCTTAAACTAATCACAGGTTTGCTGGCTAACAGGAACAAAGCACAGGGCCGTCTATTTACGCCCTAGATTACAGCTCTCTGTCTCTCAAAAACACATCAGAGAAGCACAGATGTGAGTGTTTGAGGCCCATCTAATCAAACAGCCCCCAGAAGCTGAACTCTGTGCAGCCAAGGACCGGCCCCTCTACTGCTTCCTTGTGGCCTTGCCTCTTCCCAGTGCCCCCCATCACCCCTTTCCTCTTCTACAGTCACCAGATCTCTAGTCACAGGTCAGAAGCAGCCTTACATCATCCTGCCTAGAGTTCGGCTGTGGTTAATATGCATCCCTGAATGCCTGTGAAGGACTTCGCCTTTGCATCTACTTGTTCCCAAAGATTCACACTGCAGCCAGAGTTGGTGTCTTTTCTGAACCCCCCCCAAAAAAAACCCAAAAAACAAAAAACTCATCGCCACTGAGTCAATTCCAACTCATGACAACTCCATGTGGTACACAGCAGAACAGTGCTCTATAGAATTATCTTGCCCGCAATCTTTATGAAAGCAGATCGCCAGCCAGGCCTTTCTTCCGCAGTGCAGCTGGGTGGGTTTGAACCACTACCCTTTAATAGCTGAGAGCAAACCATTTGTGCCACCGAGGGACCTTGTCTATTCTGAAAAGCTCCTAAAACATGACAGCCTTTAATCACATGATAAGGAGCAGGGAGAAACGAGGTGGCTCAGGAAGAAAAAAGGTCTGCACTTGCTTCCTCCTCCGCCAGGTGTTGACCAGCTCCTCCCTGTTATAGTAGGTGCAGGAAGGGACTTTGCCCTGCCTTCAGTGTGCAGAGTTGGGAGAGGGTGGGAAGAGCCGTGGAGTGCCCACAAGAACAGACACCAGGAGGGGCTAGGGAAGGGCACACTCACAAGGAGTGCCAGCATGCCTCCAGGGACTAGGGCCTGGGTGACGGATGTACTGAAACGAAAATCAGAACAGCCTGAAAGCACTTTTTATTACAGCTAAAAATAGCCCAGTATCGTCAAAGCTCCCAACAGGTCATCCAGAAACAGAGAAGTTAAAGGAATCTTAGAAAGAAAGGAGCAAAGAAGGGAACACTGAAACACAGAGTGCAGGGAAAAGCGCTAGAAAGTGCTGGAGGGTTGGACTTCATTTCCTATGTAGTTATCAATGTTCTGTTTAAATGCCGGCTCTATTCCAACTCAGCCAAAAGGAAAAAAAAAAAAAAAAATCTTGACTAGGATTCAGAGTTTAGAAGGTGGTCAGAAAAGCAAAGAGGTAAACGGTATTTTACTCTCTAAACTGGGAGGACGGTGGGGAAAAGTTGGAAGACAACAGTGCTTGGAGTGTGAAAACCCAGAGGCTTGCCAGAGCAGGAGAAAGGGTGGGATCTAATGGAACGCCCTCTGCTTCACTGTCAGAAAGACATACCTGGTCAGAGGGAGGATAGCCCCTGGGAATAGGAGAGGAGAGAAGAGATATCTGAGTTAAATCTAGAAAACAGAAAGAAGGCAGCACAGAGCTAATGCCTTCATTACCCTTTCCTGTTGCCGTCGTTGAGTCGAATCTGACTCATGGCAACCCTATAGGACGGAGCCAAACTGACCCATGGGGTTTCCAAGGCTATAATCTTTATGGAAGGAGATCGCCACATCTTTCTCCACGAGCGGCTGGTGGGTTCAAACCGCCAACCTTTTGGTTAGCGGCTGAACACTTAACCACTGTGCTACCAGGGCTCTTTCATTGCCTGCAGGAAGGCAGTTAGGTGCATTAGAATTCACACATCTCTGCAGACAGCTGACAGGAATTCTCTGCTGGGGGCTGCTCAGCTTTACTCTTATGCAAGTCAAGTGCAGGCCAGTTTCACTTAAGCAGGATTCACTGCAGTCATGGAAGTGACCAAAATGAGTATTTTAAAAATAAATTAGATCATAGATTTCTTAAAATATTTTTTCTATACTGCTATTTTTACTCTGAAAGATTCAAGGTTCTAGAGCTTAGAAACAGGAAAGAAATTCTGACACATTGTAAACCAGTGTACCACAATCTTGAATCCAACCAGGAGGTGGGTACTCACTGAGCACAAATATGAATGCGGTTCATTGATTCTCAGATGTATCTATTTAGCAACTTCGGGGTGCACCTTACAGTACATGTGTCAATTTTATCCATGGCTTTTCTTCTTAACTACTTGCTGCTGAGTCGATTCCAACTCATGGTGACCACATGTGTTATCAGAGTAGACCTGTGCTCTACACAGTTTTCAATGGCTGACTTTTCACAAGTAGATTGCCAGTACCTTTCTTCTGAGGCATCCCTGGGTAGGCTCCAACCTCCAACCTTTCAGTGAGCAGTGAAGTGTGTTAACTAGTTGTACTATTAGGGGGCTTTTTTCTTAGTGGTACATTTAAACATAGCATATTTCAAAGGTATCTTAGATTTGATGAAATGAGAACTCATCAATATCATTTAAGTCTCAGCTGAAACGTTGCCTCCTTCAAGCGGTTACCACCAATTTCTATCTGATCACATGTCTACAGAGACTTCTCCCTTGTGTTCACCGCTGAGCCTAGAACAGTACCAGGCATCATTCTAAGCACAGTTGGTTCTGGAATGAATAAAAGCCACCACTTCTTGAGCAATTACTAAATGTCAGACCCTGAACAAAATGCTTCATATAAAACTCACTCATTCCTAGTAATTGAGAGGTCATTCCTATTATACCCACTTTAAAGATGTGGGAACCCACAGCAGGTAAGTGGAGAAGTCAAGATTAGCTCTCAGTTCTGCCTGACTTCAAAGCCCACGTGTTTTGTAAGCACCATGCTTTACTCTATATCGGTAAAAGGCCCTGGACACTGTTCTGTGCTTTCGATTCTGTGACTGGTTTAAAGATGAAAGGCAAGATCTCTGAAGCTACAAAGAGGAACGAAACTGCCCCCCAACCCCCAGAGGTAATATCTGCTCACAGGTTCACCACATCCCTCTGTCCTCCTAAGGGCTACATGTACAAGGCCCTGAGCAAGCATTTAGGTGGTGGTACTAGTTGCCATGAGTTGGTGATCTTACATACAACAGAACGAAACGTTGTCCGGGCCAGCGCCATCTTCATGATCTTTGATACATACAAGCCTACTGCTGAGGTTATTGCATCAATCCATCTCATTGAGGGTTTACCCGTTTTCTCTGACCCTCTACTTTACCGAACATGATGTCCTTTTCTAGAGACTGGGCTTTCCTGATGATGTGTCCAAAGTAAGTGAGACAAAGAACATTCTGACCATATTTCTTCTAAGAAAGCATGGAGGTAAAGGTGCTCAAATTCAGGGCTTTGAACCAATTCACTTCAGTTTGACACCCCTGCCTAGGAATCTTGTTAAAATATAGATTCTGATTCAGTATATACAGGGAGAAATGTAAATTCTCAGCAGAGGTGTCAAACCAAAATGAACTTGTTTGAAGCCCTGCTCAAATCTCTGCCCGATAAGAGGCGGAAAGGCTCCAAAGGAGAGATGGATATTGAAACTCTGTATGGAAGGACTCCAATCTTGGTGAGAGAAAGCACCAACAGTGGTGAGACATAGCACCGTTCACGTAGGGGCTCTGTGAATTATCCTGCATGGAAGGAACACAGGAGATGTGGGGAAATGGGAGAAGTGGGAACAAGGGCCTTGGGTGCCATAATCAGGGTTCTGAATTTCATTTCATATGCAGTCATCAATGATGTCTTTAAATAGGCTTTATTCTAACCCAGCCAAGTTTCTCTCCCTATTCAGGATCTAACTAACTCAAGGCTGCTGTTGTTAGCTGTCACTGAGTTGGCTCCACGTACGATGAAGATAAACACTGCCCAGTCCTGTACCACCTTCGTGACCTCCGGTATGCTTGAGTCCATTGTTGCAGTCACTGTGTATTCTGAGTGACTTCCAACCTAGGGGGCTCATCTTCCAGTACTATATCAGATAATATTTGGTTGTGATCCATAACGTTTTCATTGGCTAATTTTTGGAAAGAGATTGCCAGGCCTTTCTTCCTAGTCTGACTTAGTCTGAAAGCTCTGCTGGGACCTATCTATCATGGGTGACGCTGCTGGTATTTGAAATACTGGTGGCATGGCTTCCAGCATTACAGCAACACACAAACCACCACAGTACAACACACTGACAGAAAGGCAGCAGAACTCAAGGCAGAATGTTGAAATTTGGTGCTGCCTTTCCTGTGTCAACTGGCTGCTGTGTCTAACAGAGACTTCTAATCTCAGGGTGAGAGAAAATTCAAAAGAGTGACTCAAAAAAGGAATGACAAAGGAAATCTTAATTAAAAGCCAGGCTATATTGAATCAAATTCGATAGAGCCTATGAAATGTCATTTTAAGTCTCCAGGAGAATACTGATGGGTATTAAAAACATACACTATTTCATCTAGAGTAGAGAGGGCCAAATACAGCCTGTAACCTATTTTTATATGGACTGTAAGGCGAAGATTAATTTTCACATTTAAGGGTTACATACAAACAAAACTCCCTCCAAACGAAAGAATATGTGACAGAGACAGATGTGAACCACAAAGCCTAAAGTGCTTAACTATCTGGCTGCTTATACCAAAAGGTTTGCGGATGCTTGATCTAGAACTTCTCACGGTCCTCTTCCATCCCTATTCCGTCACAGGCATCTACATACTACCTAAGCAGATAAGCGCTCAGAGTGAGTAGACACAGAGAAAATTAGATCTATTCATCACTTCAAAAGTTAGAGCTAATTTAATAGTATGACGATTTATTGATTTAGTAATTCCTCTTATGAGAATTCTAAAGCTTTAGCTATTATCAGGCTCATGTTCATCTTAACTTTTTCTTTTATATTTTCTAGAGATGATCTCCTTAGGCTGAAGGGCTTGCGAGCTTTTGGCCAAATGCTGTAACGGTTTGACCTTCTAGTGCCAGAGATAAGCGGCTTCTGTAGACACCACAGCATCCTGGTTATTAAAGTTCACCAAAACAACTTTCTTAATTAAAGACCAGTGAAAACTCCTGCTCTCCTCCCAGCAGGTTAGTACACCAAGTGAACACAGCTGCAATTTTCTTTTTTTTTTTTCCAACTTAGCCTAACATTAACACACTTCAAGTTGCCTTTCCTCTAGGATTATACTGGGAAGGGGAAAAAGAAAAGGGCTATGGACTGGCAGATTCATCAGTCCAACATCTTTAGCTTTCCATCAAACAGTAATTCAGTATTTATTAAAGGAAGATGTTTAGGTTTGGAATTTTTCGCTTAGCTTGTACCTCTCTGGAAAACTTTTTTTTTTTTTTTTTTTTGTAATCTTATGTTTTTATGTTTACAGATTGAAAAGATACTCAAACTGGAAAAGTATTTTCGATACACAGTCAACTTCTAATCGGTGGTATGGGAATCGCCCAGGCATACTGCAAGCTGTTCTACAGCATCTAGGTGCCCTGTTTTTGCTGTCAGTTGCTATCTCGTTAGCTCTAACCCATGGCCACCCCGTGTACAAAAGAACTAAACACTGCCCAGTCCCGCACCATCTCACAATCACTGGTATGCTTGAGTCCATGTTGTGGCCACTATGTATCCTCAGTGCCTTCCAACCTAGGGGGCTCATCTTCCCGCATTATATCAGATAACGTTCTGTTGTGATCCGTAAGGTTTTCATTGGCTAATTTTCAGAAGGAGATTGCCAGGCCTTACTTCTTGGTCTTAAACAGTGAGTCTTAGTCTGGAAGCTCTGCTGAAACCTGTCCACTCTGGTGACCCTAATAGTATTTGAAATGACAACGATGTAGCTTCCAGCATCACAGAAACATGCAAGCCACAACACTGTGATAAACTCACAGGTGGTGGCTAGATACCCTATGGTTCAGTTATATGGCAACAAAGCTGTTCCCATCTCCAAGAAGATTAGCCATATATCTCTATCATCACTGCTTAAGCACCTGTTGCTTTTCGCTAGCATGGGCAATATAAAGCTGAACACATAGTCAGCTCTTAATTACTTGAGAGCTGGCTCCTCAGTCAGTAAGTTCTACTTGGCACAGATGCCTGTGGTTCTGAATATATGAACGGCTTTGGGTCAGCTTTTCGTTTTATAAAGCAAGACTGATGTGGGCTATGATGAAACATGAATATAATCACGTGCCACATAATGTCCGTTCAGACAGTGTGCAGCCACATAGACGTCTGTGGTCCCGTAAGGTTAGAACAGAGTTCAGAAATCCTGATAGGAGAATGGGACGTAGCAGACTTAGCATGGCACACTCAACAATCATGAAGATCCTCAAAAGTAAAGAAAAGATTCTCCAAGCTATTAAAGGATTGGCTCCCCTGAAAGCTACAAGGCTAATGAAAAAATACAAAAGAGACCTATATCAGACACGGAGAAATTACCAATGATGTGGATTGAGGACCAAACACAGAAGCAAATCCCTCTCAGCACTGATGATTACTGCTAGGGCACGAAGCTTGTTAAAGATGCTTAAACATAAAGCAGGACCAGACTATGGTACCGAGTTTAGCGCTAGCTCTAGGTGCTTCAATCCAAGGCTTCAAACCTGTTCATTCTGGTTCAAACCCTTGCTGAGAATTTGCATTTCTAACAAGTTCCCAGGTGATGCTAATGCTGCTGGTTACAGACCAATTCTGAGAACCACTAGTGGTAAAGTGGTTCTTAAGTTTTATTATACATAGGAATCACCTGGGGATATTGTTAAAATGCAGATTTTGATTCAGCGTATCTGGGGAGGAAATGTAAATTCTCAGCGGGGGTTTGAAACAAGGCTTCCAACTGGTTCAGTCTGGTTTGACCCCTTGCTGAAAATTTGCATTTCCACCCATACATACTGAATCAGAATCTAGCTTTTAGCAAGATCCCCAGGTGATTCTTACGTACATGATTCTAAAATTTATCATACATAAGAATCACTTGGGGATCCTGTTAAAAGGCAGATTCTGATTCAGTATACCTGGGGCAGAAATTCAATTCTCAGCAAGGGGTCAAACGAGAACAAACCAGTTGGAAAACCGTTCAAAGCCCTAGTTCAAGTGGTGCGTCTGCAAGCGATGCGGAGAGGTGGCAGAAGAATTTGTTGGAACCTTAGATAAGCTAACTGTAGAGGGAGGTTATTTGTTCCTGCAAATTTTTAATATGGACTAAAAATATGGACAAAGCCTCCTTATTCTGGAAGCAAATGCTTGAAAGGATTTTCATCCAGAATATTCTGCTCATACAACATCCAAATCGTGGAATGTCCTATTTCACAGAACATATTGTGGATGGTAAGTGGTGCATGACTGTATCGAGATGAAGACTAAGCAACACAAGCGTACTTGGTTGCTTAGTCTTCATCTAAAAAACGTTTCCACTCCCATCCCCACTTGAATACACCAAACATCTTGCATTGGAAGCCATATTTTTTCTAAGTCAAAAGAGACAAAGTGATTTGTTTGCTTTAAAGAGCAAGCCATTATACCTAATTAAAAGTGCATCTCCGGGCAACCATCATTTCTAGGTAGTGAAGTTCAGGGGAAAGAGAAGTGAAACTGGGTTAAGTTATAGCTCTGCCAATTGAGAATTACGCAGCCTCCTGCAAAACCACTCACTCCCTGAGACTTGGTTTATCAACAACAATCATCTTTAAAGCACACAATATGTGTCAGGCACTTAATACGGATTATTTCATTTAATCCTCAGTACAACTCTGGAGGTAGGAGCCATTATTATCTCAAATTGACAGAGGAAGAAAGAAAGGTGAGATAATCCAGACAGAGTGATCAACTATGATTGTTAGATTTTCCAAATTATAAAATAATCTATATCTAAATAATTTCCTTAGAGAGGTCAAGGTTACCGTGCCAGTCTGCTGCAGAGGTGAGCTTCCTACACTGGTCAACTAACTCCAAGTATATGTTCTTAACCCTAGAGCTTTCATAAATCTTTAAGATGTGGGGTCTGAACTAGATCATCCAAGATCCATCCTAGCTTTAAAAGTCTGTGGGTCTAATCATCTCTGCAGGCAGAGTAAGAGATAACAAAATCTGCAGCTACTGAACAACTGAAGGGCCAACTCTAAGCAAGAGAAACAGCAAAAAGTGGATCACAGCCATTAAAACTCAGAGTATGGATTCAGGAATTGCTTTTTGTTTACCAATACCCAGCAGATTTAGTGCTACTCAAACATTTCCCCATATTTATGTGTCAATCTATGAACTACTGAATCTTAATCACTGAAAAATCCTATCCTCAAAGGAGAACAATACAGTACTGGTTATACATCATTTTGAAAAATCATGTTACCACATCCTATTGATTTGTTTGAGAAAAGTGATGATTTACCCTCTTTGAGCTACAGCCTGAATCTCTTATGGAAATATTTAAGCCTGTATTTGGCAACAATCATCCATTCTGAAGGCAGGGAAGGAAGCTGGTGCCCAGAGGGTAGAAGGAGACAGGAAAATACCATCAAGGATTAGAGTGCCTGGTAACTGTTTACTTCTGCACTCTGTTCAGTGCTTTAGTGGACAGCTTCAGGGAGCTACAACAGGAAAAAGGACACAGGATGAAGTCAATGAGGTAGGAGTGCTCTGGGGAAAGTTTTCTCCAAGTGGTTCAATGGCTTAGACACGGGGCTAAGGTCAGGACAAAAAGTAACACCAGGAATCGGCAAGCCAGACTCTAAGATGTTCAAGGGGTCAAACACCAAAACATCACTTTTATATCTAAGTCTTAACTATAGTAGACCAAACAAATACCACTATGCGTGGGAGAGGAGGGAGTTGAGTGTGCAGTTTTAGAAAACATCTAGTCCACTTACTTGGTTTTAAGTGAGGAAACCGAAGGCCACAGAGGTGGGATGGCCTGCCCAGTTAACCCCCCACTGCAGGGCCAAATTAGAACAGCGTTTTCTAACCGCCCCCCCCCCCCACCTCACCAAGATGAGTTTGGAAACGTTTTTATAGCACTTTAATCAAAGTCCAAAATCTGTACATTCTTAAAAAGAACCCCAACTACAGAGGCTGAGAGGCCAGAAAATGCAGACTCTAACACTTGGTTTTCGCACTTTGAACACTTCAGAGCATTATTGGATCTATCTGCAACTCCGATTCTGTTAGATGACAAATTCCACCGACAGTTAACATTCTAGCCTCCTCGTGGCTTAAATATGAAGCACAAGGAAGCTCTGTATCCAATCTGTAGAAAAACCTTAAGTCTCATTCTGCGATGGGCATTGTCTTCTGTGATGACTGCCTTCCATGGGACCCACACTCAACGATTACAAAATCATCTATAGCAGCCGTGGCCACCTGAGGGCTGTCCAAAAGGAGTCACACACCAGAACTTAATGAAACGCCGCTTTACAAACAAGGCTCCACCAGCACTTCAAAATAAATCACCTACCTCATGGTTTCCAGTGAACGGAATGAACCGTAACAACTCAACGACTTTTCCTAATGAGAACGTCCTCAAGCTTCTGGTTTCAGAACAGGACGCAACAGAGCACACAAAGAGGGGGCGGGCATCACCCGCAGACCCGCTGTCCTCGGGGGCCAGGACGGTAGGAAAGGTCGGAGCGGACCAGGTGTTACCATTTAAATCGTGACCCGCGAGCCGCAGGCTTCGACCTTCCACGTACCCTACCCCCCAAACCCCCAAATAGCACCTTTGCAGAGCAGGGCCACCAGCGCCCAGCCTCCCGCTTTCACCGCGGTCCGCGTCCTGGCAGTCAGGCTCCGTTATGGGCTGCTCTGGCTGAGTTGGGGGTCGGTGGGTTTTTTAACAGGCCGGGGTGCAGGAAAAACCCCGGCCCTGAGGAGCAAACGCTGCAAGCACCGGGGCTGTAGGTTAAGGAGCCGGAGAGCCGGTCGAGGCTGCGCCGGGTCCGGGAGCGGGTGGTCGGGGTCCGGAGCCAGGCTCTGGGGCTTAGGGGCGGGGGCCGGGGCCTGGAATCCCAGGTCCTGGAGTGGAGCCCGGGGTCGGGGGCCAGGACCGACCCGGGGCCGGGCGGGGGCGGAGGCGACAGCGGGTCGTCCCCTCCAGGCGGCGGCGAGCAGCGCCCGGCCCGGCCCCCGGCTGCGCGGCGCTCGCCTCAACACGCTGTACCCCACCTCAGGCGGGTGCGCAGGGCGACAGAGGGTCGGTGATGGGCCCGGCACCACTCCCCACCCGCCTCCACCTGCCGATGGGGGGCGCCGGGCTGAGTGTCCCAGCTCCCCTTCCCGTTCCCCCGGGAGCCCGGCGCGAGGTCCCATCCTTACCCGGAGAGGGCGGCTCCGAGCGCTGGGCCCCTGGCGGTGAGGCCGGGACGCGCCGCGCTGGGGCTGCGCCGGCCGAGCTCCGCGCCCCGCCGCGCTCCGCCAGCCCCGCCGAGCCGCGCCGCGCCGACTTCCTCTTCCTCCGCGGCCGCACCCCTCCTGCCCGAGCGCCCCGGGCGAGCAGCGGTCTCCTCCCGCCTCCCCTCCCTCCTGGGGGCCACAAAGGTGGGGAACGGGAGGAGGGCGAAAGAGAAAGAGATTAAGCACTTGGACTTGGCTCTGGAGCCTTGCCAAAGAGAGCAGTCAAATTACAGCCTCCAGGGGAAAAAGTTTTTAAAAAAAACTCCCAGCTACTGTTTTCGCACACGCATCACTTTTCTCCATTTTCTGGGCTCTGCGGGCTTAGCTTTAGTTGGGACGTGATAATGTCCCATATGATTAAAAAAAAAAAATTAAAAATGATTCTTTTCAGCCAACATTCTAGTACAGTGAAACCTGTGAGAGCAGGAACTCGACGGGACTGCCTGGTTTTTCAGGTCTCCCAATTTTCCGCCTTTGACAGGGTGCAGTCTTACCATTTTTCTAACGCTCGTTTTAGTTGAAAATGTTTGCGTGTTACGCCTTACACAGGTTCCGACTTTCGCAGGCTTTAATGTATTGCCCGGGAGCTCTGGGGTAATATGTAAAAAGAGGGGGAAACCTGTTTTTCAGGCATCATTGCCCTTATGACTTCAGTTAATGTACCAAATAACCTTTGCTAAGAGAAAGTTAAAGGCAAAGGAGAACAACCTTTGTGACAGCCAGATAGATGTTTAAAGGCACCGACTCTATAATAAAATTACGACTCCAATCAAAGGTGCCTAAAATGAAAGTCGAACGCATGTTAAGTGATTTCTTAATACATAAGGCTGTCAAAGGCAGACATGTTTGCTATCGACCCATTTAAAAAAAAAAAAAAAAACTAAACAAACCTGCTGCCATGGAGACTTTGAGTCTTGGTGGCCTCAAGTGTGTGAAAGTAGAACTGTGTTCCATAGGGTTTTCAGTGGCTGGTCTTTCAGAAGGAGGTCACCAGGGCTTTCTTGCAAGGTTCCTCTGGGTGGGTTCAAGCTGCCAACCTTTCAGTTAGTAGTCTAGCACGTAACCATTTTGTAATTTGTGTGAATGCACTCCTAGTTTATTCTTTTATAGACCTTCAACTTTACCAGTTACTAGCTGTGTGGCCTTCAGCAAACTATCTTTAACCTCTCTGTGCCTCCGTTCTCTCATCCCTCATAAAATGGGGATGATGATTGTCATGGACTGAATTGTGTCCCCCCAAAATATCTCTCAACTTGGCAAGGCCATGATTCCCTTGTATGATTGTATGATGTCTACCATTTTATCTTCTGATGTGATTTTCCTAAATGCTGCAAATCCTATCACTATGATGTAATAAGATGGATTAGCAGCAGTTATATTGATGAGGTCTACAAGATCCGGTAGTATCTTAAGCCAAACTCTTTTGAGATATAAAAGAGAGAAATGAGCAGAGAGACATGGGAACCTCATACCACCAAGAAAGCAGCACTGGGAGGACGGTGCGTCCTTTGGACCTGAGGTTCCTGTGCTGAGATGCTCCCAGACCGAGGGAAGACTGCTGCATCACGAGGACCTTTCTCCACAGTCCACAGAGATAGAAAGCCTTCTGCTGGAGCCTGCGCCCTGAATTCGATCTTCTAGCCTACTGAACTGTGAGAGAATAAACTTCTTTTTGTTAAAGCCATCCACTTGTGGTATTTCTGTTATAGCAGCACTAGATGACTAAGACGGTGCTGTTGGTGCCTACCTCATAGAGTGGCTGTGTGATTTAAAGAGGATAATGCACAGGAAAGGCTGAGGAGCAACCCTGGCCCAGAATAGAGCCTGAATAAATGCTATCTATTGTTATTGTTGATTTTCCTCTTTTACCTGCCTTTGTGTGTATGTAGATGGTTATGGAAATTATAATAAAGATTTGAAATAAATAAGGAATTGTGCAATAAGGCCACACAGCATCACAGTTCTCTCCTCTAAGATGTAGGAGTTTATGTTCTATTTTATAATTTGAGTCTCCACAACTGACTTGTATTACATACATAAAGCACTTTGACTGAGTTACACGTGGAATACATTTACCATGGAAGATTTGCATTGGGACTGAAACAGCTATTTGCCATCTTTACAGCATTCTTTAACCTTATAATGCTGTGTGAGGTCAACAGGACAGGTGTTAGCACCCTTTCAGACAGGAAACTGAGCCTTTGGAGGCTTCATCAAGTCCCTTCCTAGTGCCTAGAACTCACACAACGCCCTGCCTGTCAGCCCGTCTCTCAACGCTGTTATTTGCAATGGCAGTAAGTGCATCTGTGAAAGAATGCCACATCTGCGGTCTATCAATCCTGTGATATAGGTGGTGGTTGTGTGCCATCAAGCTGATTTCAACTCATAGCGATGCCATGTGACAGAGTGGAACTGCCCAGTAGGGTTTTCTAGGCTGTAATCTTTATGGGAGCATATCGCCAGGTCCTTTCTCCCACAGAGCAGCTGGGTGGGTTCAAACCTCTGGCCTTTCAGTTAGCAACCAAGCACTTAATCGTTTCGCTACCAGGGCTCCTTGTAAGGTGGGAGATAGTCCTTATTTTACACTCCGAGGACCTAAGGTTCCATGAAGCTAATTGATGGGAGTGCTTGTGTCTGAGGGGTGGGGAGAACTTGGAGAGAAAGGGAGGAGAACTAGGCTTTCCTGATGCCTTGTAAAATGTACTCTCTAGTACTATCCTCCCTGGCCCTACAGAGCCTCGATTTCTGAGCACAGACGACCTGAGAGGGAGGCAGTGTGATCTGATGAAAAGCCTCTGGACCAGCTGATTCTGCCACCTGCTAAAACCCCTTTGCCGTCAAGTAGATTCAACTCACAGTGACCCTGTAGGGCAGAACAGAACTGTCCCATAGGGTTTCCAAGGCTGTAATCTTTACTGAAGCAGACTCCCACATTTTTCTGCCATGGAGTGGCTGGTGAGTTCCAAAAGGTGACCTTTTGGTTAGCAGTGAAGTGCTTAACCACTGCACCACCAGGGCTCCTTTGCTACCTACTAGCAGATAATAGTTCTGAACGTTGGTTCTTTACGGATGGGTTATTAATATTCTGTCCAGCCCACCTCATATCACTTCCCCCTAGTTTATTAATAGGGAGAAGGGCGGAGGGTGGGGAGTACAAAGAGGAATGTGAACTCTCATTTGTTGATACTGTGTGCCACACTGATCATTAGAGTCTGAGCTCTTTAAAACCACCTGGTCTGACCCACTGTGTATCTAGTTTATCTCTGTGTCCCCAGCATTTAGCTCAACTCCCAGCACATGATAGAAAATGTTCAAGGGAGGGAGGGAGGGATGGAGGGAGGGATGGAGGGATGAAAGGGCAACGTAAGAGTTGCGAAAATAGTAGCATTCCAGTTAGCAATATGCTACTACCCACACTTAAGGAGAAGAATCCAGTGGAGTGACTTTCTAGCTGTGCATCCGGTGTCTTTTGGTGCAAAGTCTTCCTAATACCCCTGTACTATGCAAGCTCAAAAACTGAAAGCAGAAACCACTGTATTTATAAACAAAGGACTTTAATGTAGGGATTTGGCTCTACGAGTGACGGAAGAACCAAGAATTCAAAAGGAGACAGTGAAGCAACCCAGAGATTCGCAACAGCAGAAAGCCACCACCACCCCTGGGTGGGAAAGGAGTGTATTACAGGTGGAAGCTGTCTGTGGTTGCTGGAGAAAGAGCTACTGCCATTGGCACTGGCAGAGAGGACAAGAAATACCCTGGTGTCTCCCTTCTTCGATCCTCCAATCCAGTGCCTTCTAATGGTTGAACCCAGTTGACAGAGGAACTTGGAACATACAGCCAACAGGAGTGCCTCCATCCTCCCCAATCCCACGATACAGAGCAAGAAAAGAACAGGCCCAGGCCCAGCATATCCCTCAAATTGTACCTGGAAGAAAATGACTTTTCCCTCTCAAATAAGATTGGGTCTATCAATTAGATTTCTGTTGAAGAAGTGATTTTGCCTTTTGAGATTACTAAATGTCTCCCAAGGCGTCTCATTTATTTCTCATACGGACCCAGTAAAGCACACTTTATAATCCCAAGGTCACAGTCATGAAAACCTTACGGAGGGCAGCTCTACTCTGATGCACATGTGGTCCCATGAGACAGAACTGACTCAATGGCAAACGGTGTGTTTTTGCTTTGGTAAAGTTACATACAAGGACCCAGGTTCAGGGAGGTCCAGTGACTTGCTCAAGGTCACACAGCGATACACGGCAGAGGAGGATTCAAATACAGAGCTCTGCATTCCAGTTGTCATGGGCTTCCCACTAAATCAGCTGTTTCTAGTGAAAGGCGCAGCAGTCGTGCCCATTTAATAAAAGCACAGTCTTGTGTAGGGTCACATTTCAGGGACACCAAGCTGCGCACATATGGGAGTTAATGTTTGCAAAGCTTACAGATTTAAAATGCTGTATTATGCCTTGCTTTCATTTTACGACTTATGGTAATAACTTTTATGAGGCTGGTGATGGCTGTACCGAATATATGATTATTCCACAAAAAAAAATTTCCACAAGATCAGAAAAATCATGTCCACTGAATGATAGGAGCACCTCAGAAAAACACTGGTAGCATTTATCTAGTTTTTTTTCCCCTCTTTCTTTTAAAGAGTGATTTCAATTTCAAATTTGATTTTGTGAGGCTTTAAAAGAAAGATCTAGAATTTTTTGGCTGTGTTAGAGAGATTATGGTAAGAGAAAGGACTTATGGTAGAGAAGACAAAAGACCAAGGATGTAAGCACAGTGGATCCTCCTTATTTGTAGATTCCATATTTGTAAATTTACGTACTCACTAAAATTTATTTGTAACCCCAAAATCCATACTTAAAGTGCTTTTGTGGTCATTCATGGACATAAGCAGTACAAAAAATCTGAGTCACCCAATCCACATATTCCCAGGTGAGGGAGAATAAGGCAAACACTGTGTCTTCTTGTTTCAGTCCTTGTACCGGAGCCAAAGGTCTATTTTTTTTTTTTTGAGGTCTATTTAGTGCCATGTTTTTCACATTTTTGTGGTTTTCCTTGGTGATTTTGCTGTTTAAAATGGCACCCAAGCATGGTGCTGAAGTGCTGTCTAGTGTTTCTAAGCACAAGAAGACTGTGATGTACCTCACGGAAAAAATACATGTGCTAGATAAGCTTTGCTCAGGCATGAATTATAGTGCTGTTGGCCATAAGTTCAATAATAAAGAACTGACGACACCTCAAGTAAGCATCTTTAAACAGGGACATACATAAAACAAGGTTACGTATTGATGGGTTGATGAAAATGTTGTGACCAGAGGCTTGCGGGAAGCTAACCCTGTATTTCCCCCAGGAGCAATGGTTCAGTCTTCATTAATTCAGTGTTCGCAGTGACTTTATAGAACATGACTACCACCAATAATGACAATCAACTGTAAATACCTGGTAGAATGACACATGCCTGCACATTCTCTCCAGACATGAGTGGCAATCAGAGTCTATGTTCCTGCTGCTTCTCCTTTGTCTCAAACCTCTAATTAGTTAGAAGATTTAAATATTAAGAAGTTGTGCTGACCTCAAGCAGTGAAAAATAAAACAGGAACATTCATGAGCATTACTATTGCTCTGAACTGAATGTGTTTCAAAAAGATAGGTTGAAGTCCTAACCCTCAGTACCTGTGAATGTGACCTTACTTGGGAATAGGGTCTCTGTAGATGTAATCGGTTAAATTAATATGACGTTGTAATGGAGCAGGGTGGGCCCTAATCCAATGTGAGGGGTGTCCTTATAAAATAAGAGAGACACAGATGGACACACAGAGGGAAGAACACATTGTGACCATGGAAGCAGAGATTGGAGTGATGCTGCAGATGCAAGCCAAGGAACCCTTGGGGCTACCAGAAGCTGGAGGAGACAAGGAAGGATTGTAGGGTGCTGCCCAGGCACTTACAGGGTTATTGCATAATATATGGTATAGGCACTGTATTAAAACAAAACAAAACAAAACAAACCATACAGTTGCTGTTGAGTCGATTCCTATAGCTTGGCTGCTAACCAAAAGGTCAGCCATTCGAATCCACCAGCTATTCCTTGGAAACCCTACAGGGCAGTTATACTCTGTCCTCTAGGGCCATTATGAGTTAGAATCAACTCAACAGCAACAGGTTTTTTTAAAAATTCCCTTCTCAAAAAAAAAAAAAAAAAAACCTAAAATCCAGAATTAGAGATTATGAATCTGAAGTTTGAAAGAGCTCACATTATATTGAACAGATTCTACTAAAACTATGTTTTAGAAAATGTAAGAAGCTGTGATCTGTCTGAAATGGCTCATACTCGTTTGTGAGAGCTGGTTGTTAAAATTTCATGAATTCTGTGAGCCAGTTGACATCAAGTGAGTAGCTTGGAATCAGCCATGGTAGAAATACTTAAAAAAAAAAATTAAAAAAAAATTTTTTTTTTTTTTTTAAAACTTACACCACAGAAATTGGCAAATGCTACAAATCAGGGCTTCCTTCCCACCCTCCACCTGCCAGAGCTGTTTGTTAAACATTTACCAGCACACAATTGCAAAACAACGAGCAAAGGAAGGGGGGAAATGTCATGCTGTGAGCTCCTCCCAGTCTACTCTTCCCCACAGGTTGGAAGGGCAGTCTCCAGCTGACTGGTGCTAAGGAAGGGTCTAGGGCATTGGCAAGCAAACTACTTTTCAGAAAAGATTTTAACTCCTTGTCTTAAAGGTAATTTAAAAAGTTCAAGAACAAGATTTGTATGTTTTGCCTTATCAGGACAGCTATAAATTTGACGTGCATTTTATTGCTTCATCAATAAAAGTAATCCTATGGCACTGCCTTAGAACATCCATCCAAGTCCTCTCCTAGGAGTGTGGCGTTGCAAAAAATTATTGCTGCCGCAGTGGGAAAATCTCAATTGTACGAAACTCATGAAAACCGAGATGTGAGTTTTCTTCCCAATACCCTCCCCGACCCTTTTTAAAGGAAGATATGAAAAATAGTTTAAGAGTAAAAGTTTACCACGCAAAGATGTTTCGACCAATGGCTATCCGACCCCTCCCCCGCCCCAGAATCACACAGCTGCTGTTGAGTCTATCCTGACTCACGGTGACCCCGTGGATGTCAGAGTAGAACTGGGTTCCATAGGGTTTTCAGTGGCCAGTTTTCAGAAATAAATCACCAGGACTTTCTTTTAGCACATCTCTGAGTGGACTTGTACGTCCAGCGTTTCCATTAGCAGCTGAGCTTTTAACTATTTGGGCCACCCAGGGACTCCTTACGCAAGCCACAGGGACTCTAGAAGTAGCACAGAAGCAGAGCAAAGGACCAGTGAATGGTGCTACCTATGGTGGTGCCAGTGACAGAGATTCCTGGGTTCCTATCCCTCCTCATACTCAACCCAGAAAGACGTTTGGAGCTTATTTGCCAGTTGGAGACTATAGGTTGAAGGACGAGCACATGGGAGGCGCAGTTAGTATATGAACTAACGTAAACTTGGAGGAAAAAGACTGTATTGCAAGAAGTCTAGCCAGAATGCTTTTTAGAAGCAAGGATAGTGAGACTTCATCTCACATCCTTTGGACACACTTTCAGGAGGGACCAGTCCCTGGAGAAGGACATCATGCTTGCTAAAGTGGAGGGTATGTGAAAAAAGAGGAAGACCCTCAACAAAATGAATTGACACAGTGGCTACAACAATGGGCTCAAGCATAGCAACGACTGTGAGGATGGCACATGACCAGGCAATGTTTCAATCTTTTGTACATAGGGTCGTCATGAGTTGGAACCGACTTGATGGCACCTAAGAACAGCAACAGACTCTTCTATGTCACAGCCTTTAAATGGAGCTTGACTAGTGATTATCTAGTTCTTCTTTCTTCTATGCATCTATAGACCAAGCCCTACTACCTGTGAGGAAAGGAATTTTAAGTTCAAGATCTGAACATAGATGCTATAGAAAGAAAGAAAAAAGGAACTGAATAATTACAGAAAACAAAGCGATCAGCGGAAAGGGGAAAAGCCCTGTAATTATCCTTATTTGTTAATGCTGAAAAAAGGTCTCTGAGGCAGTAAATTGGCAGTGTTTTTCAGACACGACATCATCTTAGAAACAATTATCTAGGACCATCACGAAGGTCTCTCTATAACAGCTCTTTAACTAGAATCTGCTGGCAAACTTGGAGAGCTGGCATATTCAATAGAATGCCATTCCTTTTTTAATTTCCATTTAAAATGGTGGCACCAATTTCATGAAGAATAAACAATGCCTTATTCTAACCAAAACTCCAGAAAGTCAAGTTCCGATGAAATCGGCCTTTAAAGGTTGTCCTCACATCAAATGCAAAATGCTGTTTAAAAAATGTTTGGTATTAGGAATCAAATTGCCTAGAACTGGGTTTTTATACTATATATTTTTTTATTCCAACCAAAACTCCAGAAGGTCAAGTTCCGATGAAATCGGCCTTTAAAGGTTGTCCTCACATCAAATGCAAAATGCTGTTTAAAAAATGTTTGGTATTAGGAATCAAATTGTCTAGAACTGGGTTTTTATACTATATATTTAAGAAGTTAAAACATAAAATTTCAAATACAGTTAAATGTAGCCCATCCTGTAAGGTAGAAACCCTGGCGGCGTAGTGGTTGAAAGAACTTTAGCTGCTAACCAAAAGGTCAGCAGTTCAAATCCACCAGACATTCCTCGGAAACCCTATGGGGCCCTTCTATCCTGTCTTAAAGGTTCACCAAAAGTTGAAATCGACTTGATGGCAAGGGGTTTGTTTCTTTGTTTTTTTAACCTGTAAGATGAATGCAAAATTTAAAAAAATTTAATACCATGTATTATGGATTGAATTGTGTCCCCCCAAAATATGCATTAGAATCTTAACTCCTATACCTGTGGATAAGGGGCCTGGGTGATGCAATGATTAAGCTCTTGTCTGCAAACCAAAAAGTTGGTGGTTTGAACCCAGTTGGCTGCTCCACAGAAGAAAGGCCTGGAGATCAGCTTCCATAAAGATAACAGCCAAGAAAACCCTATGGGACAGTTCTACTTTATCACATGGGGTTGGATTGAATTGGAATCAACTTGGCAACACACAACAACAACATACTTGTGGATGTAATGTAATCAACTTTCATAATGCAATCAAATGTAATGCAATCAATCAGTCAACTGGGGTCATACCAGTGTTAGGTGGTTCCCAAACCTAATCACTTCTGAGTTCTAAAAAGACCAGAATAGACACACAGGCTCACACACGCGCACACACACCCACACACTCACATACACAGGGCAAGACAGATAACCTGTGAGGATCATCTCCAAGCCAAGGAACCAAGGGACACCTGGGGCTGCTGACAGTGAGGGAATGAACACAGCCAAGATGTTGATTTGGACTTTTAGCCTCCAGAACTGTGAGAGAACACATTTCTATTCTTTAAAGCCACCCACTTGTGGTATTTGTGTTAGTTTTTTATACAGCCACACTAGGAAACTCTAAGACACCCTGAAATTCTCCGTAAAATTAGAAATTCATTTTGGATATTGACATGTTGATACTTGAAAATTTGAAGACCTGAAATTTAAACAGCAGTTATCAGTGGGCCCATAAAGCTCAGTCTTGGAAGCCCAGTGTGGCAATATGGAAGGAGGGCAAAGGTGAACTGAGCAGGGAAAGGAGGGAGATTAGATTTCTAGCTTATCTCTGGGAGGTCCTGAAGAAGTGAGACCTGAGGATGACATCATTCTAACCTCGAAATACTTTCTTCATGTGAGCATGATCCAACTTTCTGATTTGCTAAAACAGTACGGCGGACTGAGATTTTGTAATTTTTAATAAAATAGATCTCAAACTCAGTTTTTCTTTCAAATTCCTTTGCTAAAGTCAGGACAACTGTATTCAGCACCTTTGGTCACCAGACTCTATTAGAAGAGAGTATCCTGGATAAACTTAGGAATTCTTAAGAAAAAATGAATTATTTTTGCTGCATAGTTCATCAGTGTTTGCTAGGTGAATATACTATAAATGTTTAGAATTGTGTTTTGTATTTAAAGACTGGTGAGATAGCCCATTACACTTGTGTGTATCACTTTCTTCAGAACAGAAATGAAGTCATCCTCCCCGTCACTGTCACATTTGTGTGTGCATTTCTGTCTCTTTGAACAAGCTCATTCTTCCAGTCTTCCTTTTTTTAAAATTTCTGAACAACCTCTCACCCCTCCAAAAAAGCAACTGTATTCACGCTACCAACATCCTTATTCCTGCTGACATTTTCTTTCCAGGTTCATTCAGCAAAATCAGATTATGTAGTATCAGAAAATTATGCATGAATTTCCAGTTGCTCCACATATTTTGGCATTTTGTAATAGAACAAATTAAACCAGAAGCCAAAGAAACATCAGGCTTTTTCTTAATTTCTCCTAAAAAAAAAAATCATTCTTTAAAAAATTATATCTGCATTTTTGTAATTGCTCCCAACTTCTTCACCATGGTTGAACAACTGACTTACGTATAGACAAAAACCACCTACCAAAGACCCAGACAGAAATATGATAGAAGATCTAAACTCCACAAATCACGCAGACTCAGCTACCTGTGTCTACTTGAGTCCTTTGTAATGCAATAATAAGCTTCAGGCCCACTCAGTATACTGGTTTCAAAGTAACTTTTTCTGTAATTACAGAAAGACTTTGTTTATGAAGAGCCCATTTTCATGATCACTTTCCAGCAACCAAATACTTATGTGAAAGGTGACTTCACATTTCTAGCAAGATGTCTCGCGCTCCTATTTCTTTTAAGAAATGTATCCTTTAACCTTTCAAGAACAGAAGGGGTCTTTTAAAACTACTCAGCAAATTAAAAAACAAAAAGAAAAGAAGATACCTTTGATATGGGCTAATTAAACTAGCAAACATCTACTGGACTGGTATAATTAAAAATATAACACACAAAGATGAAATAACTGCATGTCTCCCAGGAGGACTACCATTTCTTTCTAGTCCACATGCCCTGGCAAGTCCTTATCCCTTAATGCCCACGTGGGATATGTCCACTTTCAGGCTCCTACTCACTCTAAGTAGTGCTGCTGCCAGCCTGGTCTCAGTAGGATGCTGTTTGCATATCGAACACCACAAAAAGGGTCCCCAAATGGTTAAAAGCTAAGCCAAGCAGCAGTGACCAGGTAGGACTTTGAGAGAGTGACCCAAAAAATAAGCCAAGAATCAAAGGCCTCTGAGTAGTGGGGAGACTTGCCAAGTAGCCAGCAGCCTGCATGTTACCTCTCTCCACAACAATCCCCGTCCCCGCTTTTGCAAAGCCACGAGGTAGACAAGCCCTTCCACCGCTGCAGCCCTGTCCAAAAGGAAGCAGTTTCCTGGGCAGTCGCTCAGAGCTGGGGCAGGTGGTTTTGCAGAGCACACATTGGAGAGAAACACAGCTAATTAAGTGTCAGCATTGTGTAGACCTGCACAGGAGTTAAGCAGAAAAAATGTAGCTAGAGTTTAGTATTAGAGTGGAGGAAGACTCCCTACTTACATACTCAGCTTTTAGGAACTGCAAGCTTGGTTGGGAATTGATTCTCTGAATCATATCCTGTTGCAAGGTTATGTTGTGTATCCTGCTACAAAGGAATACCCAACCCACTATGGATTAGCATGGAATGTGGACCAGTAAGATACCTACAAGGATCACCAAATTATCTTAAATTAGGAAGACCAAAGAATAAAAGCTTGACAGGCCTAGGACAAAGACCCTTCCCTAAAATGGGGGTGTGAAGGAGATGATGGACATGAATCCTTATAAGAGTAATTAGTCTTGTTTATTTCACAAATTTCCTAGTAGGAAAAAGGCTCAAACATTTCCTGGCATATCTGCATACTATTTGCAGTTCATTGTTTAGATACTCATTTACATCCATTGCTTTAAAAAACCGTGTACAGGTCATTCCATAATGTGAATACATTCTCAATTAATTTCTTGTTCAATGACTTCACAATATTAAGTGTTCGAAGAATCCTTCAGGATTGTTAAAAAATAATACTTGAACCCAAGGGTTGGAAGAATTGACATCTTTGAATTACGGTGCTGGCAAAGAACGTTAAATATACCACAGACTGCCAAAAGAACAAACAAATCTGTCTTGGAAGAAATACAGCCAGAATGCTCCTTAGAAGCAAGGATGGCAAGACTACGTCTCACATACTTTGGACATGTTAACAGGAAGGATCAGTCCCTGGAGAAGGACATCATGCTTGGAAAGTAGAGGGTCAGCGGAAGAGAGGAAGACCCTCAATGAGATGGGTTGACATAGTGGCTGCAACAATAGGCTCAAGCCTAAGAATGATTGTGAGAATGGCACAGGACTGGGCAGTATTTTGTTCTATCATACACAGGGTCACTATGAATTGGAACCGGCTCAATGGCACCTAACAACAACAACTTTCAACTTGATAATCAGAGTATACAGATAGGCAAGGCACACCTGCTCCTGTACAGTAAAGTGCCTGGTGTACCTCACAGTATGCACACCACTCATCCCTTGAACAAACTTCAGTGGCTCCCTGGTTTAGCCTTAAGTTCAAACTCCTTAGCTTGACATTCAAGGCCTGTTAATTTAGTGCCTATCCAACCACACTGCCTTCCATCATCATCATTATTCTGAAGTCCATGGGTGATGCAAACGGGTGACATACTCAGCTGCTAACTGAAAGATTGGAGGTTAAAGTTCACCCACAGGTGCCTTGGAAGAAATGGTTGGCTAGCTACTTCCAAAAAATCAGTCAATGAAAACCCTGTGGAGCACAATTCTACTCTGACACAATGGGGTCACCATGAGTTGAAGTCTACTGGACAGCAACTGGTGGTTTTTTAATTAATATTATTCCACCCAAACCATTCAGCTAACCAAATCTATCAATGAATAGTATTCCCCAAATATATGATGTGAATTTCTGTGTTTATGGCTGGAATGTGTTTTCCTATATTCTTTGAGGAGATGTAGCCATCCTCCAAGAAGTTCAAGTTCCACTTCCTGTACTAGGTTTTCCCCAAACACTCCAAGGATAACTCCTCCTCAGAATGCCCAAAGCTTGTATTGTCTATATCCCTTTACCCTCAGCTGCAACAGGGACTGAAATATTTTACCAGGTGTGCACTCAAAGTGTGATTATTGACAATGATAGAATAAGACAGGTGAGATATATTTAATTTCATAATGGCCAGGCTTGCATGTACACGACTTTTTGTTTTTAAAAAAATGGAAGCAAGTAAAATTGATATAATTGGAGGTAGTTATTCATACAAAAAATGATTCATTGGTGGGTTCTTTAGCATCACGGCCTCTCTACTATACTTAAGTATTTTTTAATAAACTAACTACTTGGCAGAAGGGGCTAAATAAAGCTTAAATTAGATTAAAATGTAGTGCATTATTTTTATTCTTCTTCATGGATTCTGATGCTGTTTGGCTTAGTTTAACGAGCGAGATGATACTGTAAATCTATGGCTACTACCGCCGAAGCGCAAAACCAGTAAGTCACAGGCTGACAGAATTTTCCAGAACTGGAAAAGAACTTAAGAGACTGTCTAGTGCAACTTTTCAAACAATTTCCTAAACAACTCTTGTCCGGAAAATAAAATAAAAATGCCAATTCACTCATGAATGAATAATATGTGGAGCAGTTTTCATAACTGAGATCTGCTGTGAGAAGGAGACAGACCCAGTCAGGGCAGTAACCATTTTCACAGCCAGCCGACTTCAGTGTGAGCCTTTGTTGCAGCCTGGGATCGCCTGGGGGTGGCTCTTTCTCAGCGGATCTGCCAGCAGAGCTGTCTGTGTGAGGAGGTGAGAAATCACTGTCCACAACAGCCCAGAAATGGAGGAAGTACTTGGGCGGTACACGGGGCTTTCCAGGCAGAACTGTGAAAGGTATTTTTTAGGAGGGCAAAGGGATGTATTGTTTTTACTGGAAAGGTCCTATGCTCATTTCTTGAACTTGGCATAGAGGTAGATAGTGGAGGCAGGACGATTTGGTCTAGCATTGCCAGAAGCTCCCTCATGGCTGACTGCTTGGAGGGACAGTCCTCGATGTAATGGTCTGTCTGCCTGAAGAATAGCTCATTATTTCATTCATGCATAAAATGCATTAATTAATTCATCCAGTCTTTGCTGAGCTCCTACTGTGCGCCAGCGACTATGCTAAGCCCAGCAGGCACGGAGTGAACAGATGAGACACTGTTCCAGCCCTCACTGCCACGTGATGGGGGAAACAGACCACAGTTAGATAATACCCACATAAGTACAAATTCCCAACTGTGGCTTTCTGAGAATATTTACAGGGGAAATACCCTAGTCTAGGGATTCAGGAAATCGTCCTTAAAACTGAATTTTGAGCGGGATCTGAGAAGAAGGAGGAGTTAATGTGGCAAAAGGGAGGGGGAGAGGATGATAATATTCTAGACAAGGAAAATATTTGCAGCTAGCGCAAAGGCCCTGAGGCAGGAGGAGGCAGGAGGAAGTGGTGTCTAGAAAAAGGTTGGTAAGGCTGGAGGGCCTTGAGTGAGGTGGGAGCCTTGTCAGAGGTGTTGCTTGGAAGGAGGCAGTGGGTGTCTGATCTGAGCGACTGGGCTGTAGGAGGCAGAGTGCCTTGGGTTGATGGCTGAGGGAGAAGGAATTCTAGGTCAGTGTGCTGTGGAGACCAGAAATTGTGAGGCCAACAGGCTTTGTGACCCAGGACAAGTCATTCCATCTCTTTGAGTTTCGATTTTTTAATCTATAGAAAACGATTGCATTTGGAGGCAGTCCACGGCTGGTTCCTGCCTCTGCTATTCACTAACTGGGTAACTGCTAGGAAGATTAGTGAACTACTTTGAGCCTTAGCTTTCTTGTCCAGAAAGCAAGGATAATTACTCCAGTTCTGCCTGCTTCGCAGAGTAGTCGCAAGAAGAGAAAATTAGATAAGTAATGGAAAAGTGCTTTGAAAAATTGGGAAGCATGATGCAATGAAAGTAATAACAATAAGATGGACGGCAATAGTGATAAACAGAGGTTCATCAACAAGGTGAAGCTGGTGTAGAGAGAAATACTGGGTAAAGAACTAAGTTTCCTAATCTGATTTGGAAATGAGTTAGTTCTTTATTCTGTGTTAATCTGCTTAAGTCAGTTTCGTGATTAGGCCAGGAGTTTTCTTATCTACTTAGTTGAAGCCAATTGGAGCCAAACTTGAATCTCAGCTCCTCCACTTTACTGCTGTATTAGTTTTTTATTGCTGCCTAAAAGATTACCACAAACTTGCTGGCTTCAAACCCCACCTATTTATCATATCACAGCTCCCACAGGTCAGAGGTCTGGCATGGCTCACCTGAGGTCTCTGTTCAGGGTCTCACGCTCAAGGTGTTGGCCAGCTGTGTTGTCATCTGAGGCTCTGGGAACAATCTGCTTCCAAGCTCATTCAGATTGTCAGCAGAATTCGGTTCTTCATGGTGGTACGATCAGTTTCTTTGCTAGCTATTGGCCAGGGATTGCTCTCAGGTCCTAAAAGGCTCCTTCTAGTTCTTGCATGGGGCCTCCTCCATCTTCAAACAAGCAATGGTGCAAGGAGTCCTTTTCGTGCTTGGAATCTCTCTGACTTCCTCTTCTGATACCAGCCAGAGAAAGCTCTCTGCTTTTAAGGACTAATGTAATTAAATCAGGTCCACCTGGATAATCTCCTTATCTTTAGGTCATCTAAGCCATATGATGTGACATAACCATGGAAGTGATATCCGATTCACAGCTTTGGATACTAGGGCATGGAATCTTGGGGGACATTTTCAGAATTCTGCTACCCACGATTGCTCAGGGAGACCCTCTATTTGTTTTAGTTTCCTCATCTGTATAAAACCAAAACCAAACCTGTTGCTGTCAAGTCGATTCCAACTCATAGCGACCCTATAGGACAGAGTAGAACTTCCCCATATGGTTTCCAAGGAGCGGCTGGTAGATTTGAGCTGCCCACCTTTTGGTTAGCAGCCAAGTTTTTTTTTTTTTAAGTTTTGTTGTGCTTTAAGTGAAGGTTTACAAATCAAGTCAGTTTCTTGTACAAAACCTTACACACACCTTGCTATGTACTCCTAGTTACTCTTCCCCCTAATGAGACAGCATACTCCTTCTCTCCACCCTGTGTTTCCATGACCACTCGGCCAGCTTCTGTCCCCCTCGGCCTTCACATCTCCCCTCCAGACAGGAGCTGCCCAGATAGTCTCATGTGTCTACTTGATCAAAGAAGCCCACTCCTCACAGTATCATTTTCTGTCTTGTAGTCTAGTCCAATCCCTGTCTGAAGAGTTGGCTTCAAGAATGGTTCCTGTCTTGGGTTAACAGAAGGTCTGGGGGCCATGACCTCTAGGATCCCTCTGGTCTCAGTTAGACCATTAAGTCTGGTCTTTTTACTAGAATTTGGGGTCTGCATCCCACTGCTGTCCTGCTACTTCAGGGATTCTCTGTTGTGCTCCCTGTCATGGCAGTCATCAGTTGTAGCTGGGCACCATCTAGTTCTTCTCGTCTCAGGCTGATGTAGTCTTTGATTTATGTGGCCCATTCTGACTCTTGGGCTCATATCTTGTGTCTTTGGTGTTCTTCATTCTCCTTTGCTCCAGGTGGGTTGAGATCATTGAGACCAATTGTTGCATCTTAGATGCCCACTTGCTAGCGTTTAAGACCTCAGATGCCACTCTCCAAAATGGGATGCAGAATGTTTTCTTAATAGTTTTTATTATGCTAATTGACCTAGATGTCCCCTGAAACTATGGTCCCCAAACCGCCACCACTGCTACTCTGGCCTTCGAATCATTCGGTTTATTCAGGAAACTTCTTTGCTCTTGGTATAGTTCAGTTGTGCTGACCTCTCCTGTACTATGTGTTGTCCATCCCTTCACCTAAATTAGTTCTTGTCTACTATCTGATTAGTGAATCCCCTTCTCTCCCCCTCACTCCCTCCCCCTTCTCGTAACCATCAAAGAATATTTTCTTCTCTGTTTAGGCTATTTCTTGAGTACTTGTAATAGTGGTCTCATACAGTATTTGTCCTTTTGCAACTGACTAATTTCACTCAGCATGATGCCTTCCAGGTTCCTCCATGTTATGAAATGCTTCATAGATTCATCATTGTTCTTTATTGATGCATAGAGCAGCTGAGTTTTTAACCACTGTGTCACCAGGGCTCCCTCATCTGTACAACGGGGTGCAAAAATACCTTGAAGCATCATTGTGTTGATAAGTAAAATAAGATAGGCGTTGTGGCTAAAACGCATCAGCTATCCAACAATTGTGCGTGTCCTTCCCTGGCATCTCAAAAAAATCTTGGCATCTCAAGATCCTATTTTTTACATTGAGTGCTCTGCTAGCTCCTAACACTGGGAGAGCTTATACGAAAAGAAGAATGAGTCCTCTCCTTTACAAAACCTCAGAGTTTTATACTATTGTATCACTAGAGTCCTTGGGTGGTACAAATGGTTAACATGCTTGGCTGCTAACTGAAAGGTTGAAGTTTCGAGTTGACCCTGAGGTACCTCTGAAGAAAGGCCTGAAGATCTACTTCTGAAAAATCAGCCATTGAAAACCATATGGAGCACAGTTCTACTCTGACATAGCTGGGGTTGCCATGAGTCAGAATCGACTATGTGGCAACTGGTATTATATCCCTGGAGTTTTCTTTGTCCATAGTAGCTGAAAATGGATGTATACTGCATTTAGGCATAAATTAAAAACGTGTGCAAGAGAAGAAGTTGCCAGAATTCAGCCTTGAAATATTTAAGTTTGATCTTAGAAAAAAAACAGAGAAAACATTATGTCTTGGCAGTGAAAGTAATTTTTTGGTGGTGGTGGGTAAGAGAACAAGGGTTTACATATAATTGCTGGAGTTTAGTTTGTCCTACAAATTTTACAGGTAAATCCTGTCAAAGCCTCCTTGCTTTTAAGTCTGCAGAACCTGATGAAAGAAAGCACGGTCCTTGCCCACTTCTGTATCCTGAGGACACAATGATCCCTGCATGCTACAGTAAGTTTTAATACAGCTCCCTTCTTTTTTAATAAGAATTTCAACAGAAGAGCCCACAGCCCTTAAATCCATCAACTGGCCATGAATCTAAGCAGCTGAATCATGAGTCACCCAGGATCAGCACAGTGAATGGGCTACTGTGCTTCCAATGGGATTTGTGGCACCCCTCCCTGTAATGGCCACCCCCCAAAATCAGTAGTATTCATGCTAAGGGGAAGTCAGAACTCCAGCTCTTTACAGATTTTCCAAAGCAATGCGGTAGGGGAGAAATGACAGGGGGATCCCAGAACCAAAGGCTATAATTAGTGAGAGAAGGGCAGCTTCTATGATAAATTTCAGTGGCTTCTCAACTACTTACTGCTGCTCGTTTCCCCAGCAATAGAAAGGGGTTAGTAATTTCTGCATGTTAATATTTGACCTTTAGGAGTATTTTCAGGGTTAATGGAATAGAATGCAAAAATGCATTGCCTGGAGTATATTATCTAATGATTATGCATTTTGTGTGCTCTCCTTTGAGGTCTATACCATAGTTAATGACCAATGACATGGCCTTGGAGGAGGACATAGAAAAGGGAAACTACACACAGCCAGAAACCTTCCAATCCAGAAATGTTCTCTGCTTGGGAAATAGGATATTACGGCTTTAGTAAATTCTGGGGTCATCAGAACTCCTTTTGGTTTGCAATACATTATGTGGAAAGGCTTTAGACATATCTATGCTTTTTATGCCTTAAAATGTCTTCTAAAAATAATTTTATCTTTTCCTCATCAATATAGATCTTGCGTGGCTCAGGTTCATCTTTCTGAGTTTTAATTCTTACTGTGTAATGCTGAGCATGGTCTTGTTGAAGGCAGACTATACTGATGCACAACCTTCACCGTGAAAGAGACTTAAAAATACACTACACCTCCAGGAGCCCTGGTGGCACAGTGGTTAAGTGCTCGGCTGCTAACCAAAAGGTCGGCAGTCTGAACACACCCAGCTGTTCTGCAGGAGAAAAGGCCTGGTGATCTGCTCCCATAAAGATTTCAGCCTAGGAAACCCTATGGGGAAGTTTTTAAAAAATAATTTTTATTGTGCTTTAAGTGAAAGTTTACAAGTAAAGTCAGTCTCTCACACAAAAACCCATATACACCTTGCTACACACTCCTATGGGGCAGTTTTATTCTGTCATAAAGAGTTGCTATGAGTTGGAATTGACTTGACGGCACCCAACAACAGCAACATGGAGTTTGCTTCCACTTTCAATCTCTAGCTCTACAACAGAGAAGGTCTGTGCTCTGTGCAACTTCTCCAGGGCCTCAAAACAAAGAAATGAACACAAAACACTACATCTTGATTGGTTATTTCCTTTTTTTTTTCTACTTTCTCCATAGGTGGAATACATACAAGTAATATACAAGTATTTTATTTCACTGAGTTCTAGTCAGTGTCTGGATGATAGAGATTTGCTCTAATATACTATTGTCTAGCATATTTTTATAACTTGAAAAATTCACAAAAATACCTACTGTGTTCTACAGAATACAGAAAAGAACTTGGGAGGTGGAAAAGAAACCTTTAGTAACAGTTCCTGTTTACTGAGAGATTTCTCTATTGCTGGATAGCATGCTAAGTGCTATGTTTGAATTATTTCATTTATTACAAAGAAGAACCCTATGGAAAAAATATCGTCATCATTATCAGCTATACTTTACTGATAAATGGAGGACTAGAGAAATTGGGCAATTCGTTCAGGGCTGCCCAGTTAGAAGGTGCTGGGACCAAAACGTGAGTGCAGTTCTGACGCTACCATGCCTGTGACTGTGTGCCACGCAATGGGCTATAATATGTTGTTGTGGTTGTTAGCTGCCGTGAAGTTGATTCTGACTCAGGGTGACCTTGTGTGTGTAATTACCTCCTGGTAGGAGGGAAGCTGGACCACAAAGACTGGCTAAACTGACTGAAAGGCCTTTTCTTCCAAAGAGAAAAACCTCACCAGACTGATGAGTAACACTGTGCAGCAACGCTTTGGTTGGGCTTGCTAAGGACCCAGATCCTGATGGGGTGTGGCCTGGGGATGTATGGGGACCCCATAATCCTTGTCACCTCTGGCTGTAGACGCTGGAGAGGGTCTGCCAGGCAGCCACTTGGGTTGAGGTGCTGGGAGCCCAACGCTCATTCTTTCTTCCAGCCAGACATGAGATGGCTGGACGGTGGGCTAGAGCAGAGACCTGGAGTTTGGCTGTTCTGCCTGGAAAGGAGCTGTAGATTCCAAGTGTGAGGAAGAAGGTCCACGAGGTCCTGTAACACCGTCCCTTCTTGGTTTTCTGAGAATAGAACTGGGTGTCTTACAGAGTTCTTCCTCTCATGCCTTCTGAATTGCTCATGGGGCACCTACTGGGTGCAACGCACTGGACTTGTTCCTCTGAGATGTGATAAAGGAAGCCCAAGCCCATGGTCTGCCAAAAGAACGAACAAATCAGTCTTGGAGGAAGTACAACCAGAATGCTCCTTGGAAGCAAGGATGGTGAGACTGCGTCTCACATACTTTGGACATGTTGTCAGGAAGGATCAGTTCCTGGAGAAGGACATGATGCTTGGTAAAGTAGAGGGTCAGCAAAAAAGAGGAAGACCCTCAATGAGATGGACTGACACAGTGGCTGCAACAATGGGCTCAAGTATAACAATGGTTGTGAGGATGGCGCAGGACCAGGCAGCATTTCGTTCTGTTGTGCATGGGGTCGCTATGAGTCAGATCCGACTCGACTGCACCTAACAACAACAAGAAGCCCGTTCCCGTCACCCTTTGGCCTTACAGTCGCCTGCAGCTGTTTTTATATAAATCTTGAACATTTGAATGTCAGGTTTTATTAAAAATTAAGCAAAAGTTGTAGTTGAATGTAATTGGTACATTGTAATTTACAAGAAAGGAGTCCTGGTAGTGCGATGGTTAAGAGCTCGGCTGCTGACTGAAAGGTCAGCAGTTCAAACTCGGTAGCGGCTTCACGGGAGAGAAGTCCTGGAGATCTGCTCCCGTAAAGATCACGGCCTAGGAAACCCTATGTGGCAGTTTTTCTCTGTCACATGGGGTCACTATGAGTTGGAGTTGACTCAACAGCACCCAACAGCAACAATTTTCAAGAAATAGTCTTTTAGAATGGCACTATGTTCTCTCTTTTAAAATACGTTTTCTTGTTGCTATTTCAGACGGGACCTCAGATTTTGGAATTTCAAGTGCTGCCTCACCATCACTCACATTGGAGAGACACTTCTGGGAGGCCAAGGTCTGTCTGACATCCAAAGCCAATGCTGCCTTTGGCAGGCCCCTGGGACTCTGTTCCAGGCATGGCCCATGTACTTGATACGACACCAAGCTTGGTGATAAGCAAGGATGCGTCATTTCCTAGCAGGACAGAGGCGGCAGGGAAAATTGCTCTTGGAGATTATGAAGTCACATCAGAAATACAACCTGTGGGGAAGGTTGGAAGGTAAAACCATTTTCCCTTCATATATCAAATCTCAGCATCTAAGATGTCTGGATTTCAAGGGGAATCCTTGTAAAGAGATGGCAGAAGAAAAACATCAGGCACACCTGTCCTCAGTATTCCTGAGCTATGATAATATCCGTGCAGGGACCTGAAATTCCCTCGTGACTGGCGGCAAAGAAGCATCTGGAACCCATTAGAAGACGTCATCATCTTCAGAAAACCTGTCTCCAGAGCAATTTATCATTTGCCTTTACAAGGCAGGAGCAATATTTGGAAGATCAACTTGAAATAGTTGACAATAATCGTCATAGACTCTAGAAGCCCGAGGACGATAAAGAGGAAAGCTGGTTGTCAGGGGCGTGTGATGTGCCCTTAACGTGTCCGCTAACGAAATGATCACAGGTTAAATTAGCTGTGTCACTTTATGAAAGCAGAATAAGAATCATGAGTTTGTTCTTTCAGAGTGAGAGCTGATCCATGGTAACAGGAGATAGGAAAATGCAATCTGGTCTTCGAAGCTTCAGGCTGTCAGAGTTCAGGTTTTGTTGTCATGGGAAGTGTAAAAGAACAAGTCTGGTCACAAGGTGCTCTCTGTCGTCTAAGTGAAGGAATCCTTCTTTATTATTAAATGTATTTATAATTCACCTGCAGGTTTCCAGCCCACCTGTTATCTTACCAGTCTACTTGTCTTTTGATGGAAAGCCTCGAGCTGCCAGATTGTATGGTCATGCCACGAGAAAAGATTTTTGAGTTAAAAGAGGACAAGAGAGTTTGTACAAAATCACTATCAAACTAGAGATCCAAGCAAGCCTCGGGGATAAACTCCCCCATCCTCAGGCTAAGTGAAACAGTTTTTCTTTATTGAAATGCAAGTGTCAGGCAACCTTCGTATGAGGCAGTGGTGGCTGAGTGGTACAATCCTTGCCTTCTATGCAGGAGACCTGGGTTCAATTCCCAGGCAATGCTCTTCATGCTCAGCTGTCACTCATTTGTCAGTGGAGGCTTACGTGTTGCTATGATGCTGAACAAGTTTCAGTGGGGCTTCCAGAGTCAGACAGACTAGATAGAAAGGCCTGGCAATCTACTTTTGAAACTCAGCCAATGAAAGTTCTATGGATCGCAATGGTCTGGTTTGCATCTGGTTATGGGGATGGCGCAGGACTGCTGCATTTTGTTCTATTGTGAACAGGGTCACCATGAGTCAGGGCCGACTCAACAGTGGTCAACAACAAGTGTCAGGAGTCCCCAGCAGTCAGTGTTCCCCTAGTAGTTGCTGGCGGTAGGGGCTCTCCACCTCTGACTAGGGACAGAAGCGGTGACAGTCCTATCAACGCTTGGGTTTCTCTGGTTGCATATGCCTGGTAGATAGATGTGCTGAGAGGGGATCCAGCAGAGATTTCCAGAAAGGGATAAGGCATTCAAGCCAGAAAATACAGGAACTGCATAGGAACAACTTTATCCTTCTACATCTTCCTGAGCACGGAAGGGAAATCCACGCTTAAGTGGACAAATCTTATTATTAAAAGAGTACGAAAAGCTTAATATTTCCACTTCAGCATGGACTCAAGGCTGTTCATTTTCTGCCCTTATGTTTTTAAAAACTAATTCAAAACCACGTAAGCAAAACCTTTGTGTAAGCAAAACACTGACACGACACATGCCCATGTACTTCCTAAATATGTGAATACGTAGGAAGTATTTCTGGGAGGATGTACAATCCACTGGTGACAATGGTCACCTCGGTCAAGGGCACAGGGAAGATGGGTGGAGGACGAGGCTGGCGTCGCAGTGGTTATTAGCCAAAAGAGACTTTACTGTATTTGTAACGTTTTGATATTCTCCATGAAGAATATTTTTTCTTACTTTGCCTTATTGCCAGAAACCTCTGCAGGCTTGCCAAGTATTTTTACACTTCAGCATTCCCCACTTAGAAGTCCAGTTGAATAATTCAGATTTAGGGGGTTGAATTCGTATTTTTTCTGACTGAAGCATTATCTTATTAACAAAAGAAAGCAGCTCGTGGAGCTGCATATGAGTAGAGCTTTCACAATCTCCATGTAGTCATTCCACAGATAGATAACAATATGTTCTCTTCCTCCATGCAGAGTGCCGTCCCTGAGGCTGATTTCTGGTTTCAAATTGAAAGCCATTGTTGCAGGCTCCACCAAGTCTAGTTGCAAGCACAGATAAAAAAAAAAAGAAAAAAAAAAAAAAAAAAAAAAAAAAAAAAAACAGATAGGAGGCTAGGAAAGTCCCTCTCTCCACTTAACCCAGAGGAGCTGACTCTCAGAGCCACCGGAAAACGCGGAAGTCACCCACTCCTTTCACACCGGTCTTCCTGCTTCCCACCCAGCCCTGTGCTGCTGGGAGGTGCCCAAGGTCCCCCACAGCCCGGTTGGTCCAATCGCCCACCTCCTCTGGCCTCTGTTGCTTATTTATATGTATCTGTGCTCCAGCCAAACGAAACTACCTTTTTCTGGAACATTCTCTTGCTTTCCTGATGCATGCCTTGTGCATGCCTTTTCTCCTGCCTATTGAAATTCTACCCGTCCTTCAAGGCCCATCTCATATGCCACAGCCTTCATTTAGTCTTTCTGAATCTGCCCGACCAGACGTAACTCCTTTCTCCTCTGACCCCGTCCCCTTTGTGTGTATACCCTGACGGTTCCCCACATCTGCTCAGAAATGCACATTCTCATTGTCCCTCAGAAAGTGTGAGCCCTGTGAAGGCTGGGTGCTATTTGAGTTGCACAGTCCTTCCCCTCTTCCTTCGCATATGCCAGGCCTTATTCTAGGCTTTGGAGACATGACACTGGACAAGCAAACGTCCCTATTCTTGCAGAGTGCACATTTAGAGATTAGGATAATTACAAAAGTCAGTAAGGACAATAGCTCGCAGGTCCCAAATGCAGTTTTCAGGCACTGGAACCACTCTAGGGACGTGCAAGCCCTACTTCCGCATGCTCCACCGGTATTAGTGTCCGCAGGCAGCTGTAACAAAATATCACAAACTTTCTGGGTGGCTTATAGGAGCAGAAACTGACTGTCTGTGTGTTGGCCGCTGATCTAGGGGATGACCTTTTCTTGTCTCTTCCAGCTTCTGGTAGCCCTAAGTGCTCCTTGGCATGTCTTCACAGGTTGATCCTTCCTCTGTCTATGTCTCTTCTCCTTTTTTATAAGGACATCCTTCATTTGAGATTAGGACCCACCCTGCTCTACTATGATCTCATATTAACCTGATGATAACGTCTTCAAAGGACCAATTTCCAAACAACATCACCTTTACAGGTATCAGGGGTTAGGACTTCAACACATCTTTCGGGGGAAGAGAGTTCAATCCACAACGCTATTTCTCAAAACCGAGAGAAAGACTTATTCTTCACAGAGCTAATGAGCCGGGCAGAAAGCTGGAGAGGGGCCTATGTTTCCAGTGTGAGAGGGAGGAGGGCAGAATAAACAGAGATGAACAATTCAATCATATAAGCAGAAATAAATAATTGACCCATACAATCACAGGGAAGAGGGCTAAACACTACAAGTATCCGGCCTCCAGAGTCTGTGAGTGTGTGTATATGTGTGTGTGAGAGAGAAACGTGTGTGAGAGAGAAACGTGTGTGAGAGAGAAATGTGTGTGTGAGAAAGAGAGAAACCCCAGGGCCTGTGTATGTGTGTGTGTGAGAAAGAGAGAGAGAGAGAGAGAAAGCACTATTGAGTCCCATGGCACTCCAAGTTCTCACCCCATGCTAGTCCATGAAGAGCTGGGGAGGACCTGGCTCTGGCCACGGGGCTGCTGTGTCCCATTGGGCTTTCCCTACCCAAGGCTTTAAGGACTGACCTCTAGCTCAGGGTGAAGGAGAGATGGAGAATCCAGCTCCTTGCTGTGGGCACTCTTGAAAACACATTTAGCCTTTGAAGGAACAAAAGATAAATGAGCTAGAGCTGTGCTGTGTCCCAGAGAGCTGGCAGGTGAGGGTGGAGCTGGGCAAGGATGTAGTTCTGGGAGTGTCCTGAGAAGAGGAAAACTTGCCATTGAACTCATGTAGAATACCCTACACAAGGTAATAAGAAATCTGGCTGAGTGTGGACCCTGGAGTCTGAGTGCCTGGGTTCAAATCCTGGCTCTGTGATCTACTGACTGAGAGACTTTGCCAGCTAATTTAACAGTTCTGTGCTTCAGTTTTCTCATCTGGGAATGAGCCTTAAAGAGCTCTTGGCACAGACTAAGTAGCCAATAACTAACCAAACCCATTGCTATTGAGTTGATTCTGACTCAGAGCAACCCTGTAGGACAGAGTAGAACCGCCCCGTAGGGTTTCCAAGGCTGTCATCTTTATGGAAGCAGGCTGCCACAACTTTCTCCCATAGAGTGGCTGGTGGGTTTTAACCACCGACATTTCAGTTAATGACCAAGCACTTTAACCACTGTGCCACCAGGGCTCCATAAGTAGCCAATAAGTAGTAGCTATCTTCATTTTTTTTTTTTCATTGTCTTTATTAGGGTTGTTGTTGTTACTTCCATCAAGTCAGCCCCCAACTCATGATGACCCCATCATGATGGAATCTAATGCTACTCAGTCCTGTACCATCCCCACGATTGACTGGCATCAGACTATTGTGATTCATAGGGGTTTTTTTGGCTGATATTCACAAGTAGACCACCAGACCTTTCTTTCTAGTCTGTCTTAGTCTGGAAGTCCCACTGAAACCTGTTCAGCACCATGGAAAAGTGAAAACCTCCACCGACATATGGGTGGTGACTACACATGAGATAGGATGCAACCAATGTGAGGGCATGTTGCCTTCCCTTTCTTATCCATCTGGTATGCCCAGACCAAATTCAGCTATAGACAATAATAGCCTTACAGAACATCTCACCTTCCTTGGGAGTGCTTTTCTCCTCCTTCGGGGTAACTCCAAATCTCCTCTCCATATACCCCCCAGGTGTCCAGGACCCTCTGCCGTCTTCCTGGCTGATCAGGAAAGGTAGTTTTCCTGGGGTGCACACCCAGGGATGCCCACGTAAGACAGAACCCTGATTCTGGAGTTAGCATACAAACATCTACTTCTTAAAACCTTAGAAACTCTTTGAGGACACAAGCAATATCTAACTCCTTCCTTCTTTCTTTTTTTCTTCACACACATTTTTTTTAAATCTCCCTCTTCTATGTCAGCTCTCAAATAGTTGTTTATCTTCTGTATTGTCCTCTGGGAAGTTCTTCACTTGAAAGGAGCTAGAAAGTTAAATCATGCCAATGAGTTACTACTAACATGACTTATCATTTTAGCCTGGAACTTTCTGAATGAGGGTGACATTTTAGCTATCACGAATTGACTAAAGGGAGAGAAGTTTGGGGGTAGGAGGTGTAAAGCTGGTCGAGACTGATTCCTGTCAGCACTTTGAGTCACCCCTCCAAAGGTAATCTGGGACTTCGTTTTTGTAAAAGCCAGCCTTGGGCTCAGATCCACTGAACTAGCTCCATATCCTGCACCCACCAAAGATGGTTTGGAATTAAAACTAGTGTAATGTTGCTTTAATTGATCTTTAAGTCACCAATATTTTTATATACTAAAGCACAATGTCTGTCATATTATGGAATTTTCAGCAAATGTCAATTTTTTGGTTTTGGTTTATATACATGGCACGAAGATATCTTTTAGTGGATTCATCACCTTTATATTTGGCTTCATTGCACTTATAAATGCTGTAAATATGATTTGCTCCTACTTTACAGATTTGTAAAGGAACAGGTAAGGAAAGACGGGCAAGGTAAGGAATGAACAAACTGGGAGGAAGAAGAAAGCTTAACAGCTTACTGGGCAGTTCCTCGTATTTCATTTGAGGCATGGAATAGGTAAGTATTATTCTACTCATTTTATAGATGGGAAGATTGAGATGCAGGGGGATATCTGGCTGTTCTTGAGTCTGTGATGTAGCTAGGACTTGGATTTTTTTATTTTATTTATTTATTATTTTTTATTGTACTTTAGATGTCATAGAACAATGTGTGTACTGTTTGATGAGAAACAAACCAGTTTCTCATCAGACAATTAGTACATACATTGTTCTATGACATGGTTAACAACCCCACAACATGTCAACACTCTCCCTTCTCAACCCTGGGTTCCCTATTGCCAGCTTTCCTGTTCCCTCCTGCCTTCCAGTCCCTCCCCCAGGTCTGGTGCACCCCTTTAGTCTTGTTTTGTTCCACGGGCCCGTTCAATCTTTGGCTGAAGGGTGACCCTCAGGAGTGACCTCATTACTGAGCTGAAGGGGTGTCCAGGGGCCATACTCTCAGGGTTTCTCCAGTCTCTGTCAGGTCAGCAAGCCTGGTCTTTCTTTTTGAGTTAGAATTTTGTTGTGGATATTTCTCTAGCTCTGTCTGGGACCCGCTGTTGTGACCCCTGTCAGAGCAGTAGGTGGTGGTAGCCAGGCACCATCTCGTTGTTCTGGACTCAGTCTGGTGGAGGCCTTGGTAGATGTGGTCCATTAGTCCTTTGGACTAATATTTCCCTTGTATCTTTAGTTTTCTTCATTCTTCCTCATTCTCGAAGAGGTGAGACCAGTGAAGTATCCTAGACAGCTGCTCACAGGCTTTTAAGACCCCAGACGCTACTTACCAAAGTAGAATGTAGAACATATTCTTTATAAACTGTGTTATGCCAATTCAGCTAGATATTCCCTGAGATCATAGTCCCCACAGCCCTCAGCCCAGCAATTCGGTCCCTCAGGGAGTTTGGATGTGTCCGTGGAGCTACCATGACCTTACCTTATACAGGTTGTGCTGGCTTCCCCAGTATTGTGTACTGTATTACCCTTCACCAGGACTTGGATTTTTTTAAGATGCCACACTTAATGGCTATTCCATATTGCCTTCCCAGGGAGGGAAAGGAGGGGTAAAGGGGTGAGCAGGGGGTGCAGACTCTGGCATTGGGCTAGCAAAGGACAAAGCCAGAACAGCTGCTGACCAGCTGCCAGAATAGCTGCTGAAATGACCACTGCCCTCTGGGTAGGCTGAGCAGGGCAGGCCTGACTGTGCCTTCTGGCCAGCCTGCCCCCTGTGGACCCATTGTTCTGCTGGTGCTGACCCACCCTGGTCACCAGGGAAAACCATACTGCTGTCGTACTGCTGAGCAGCCTCCTCCTCCACCGCTCCCTCCTCCCATTTCTTACTTTCACCTCAGAGGCCGCCACATCGGTCTCTCCAGGACAGGTTTTGGTTTGTTCTGGGATTGAAGCAAGCCCGGCCCCTGCCCTGCTCCTGCTGGCTGACATTACTGACCGCTGGTCCCGGAGCTGGGTCAGTGCACAGCCCGAAGTGACCCCCGATGACGCGGGGAAACAGACCTACAACCTCCGCTTGCTACAGGTCAGTGAACTTTCTGGTGGTGCACAGGTTAGCGAGAACAATGTCAGCGGGGCCAGCAGGGAAAAGTGCTGACAATGGTGGGCACTTGCAAAGCTGGCTCCTCACAGGGGACACTGATGGAAATCTACCCTTATCTCAGCTTCCCAGCTTCCACATTCCCATCCCACTGACTAGGAATGAGCAAACTGAAGTCCTGGTCATCTGAAATGAGCCAGTCATAGCCCCCTGGTCATTTTCTTAAGCAAAGGCTCTGACCCAAAGAAGGGTGTGTATTTTATGGAAGGATAACAAATCTATGGCTCTTTTTATTTTCCCCTCCATTCTTCTCTTCCCTTTGCTACTTATGCTCTTGGGCCTGTCCTACCTTCTTTTATTTATATTTACTTTTCTATTTATATATTATATTGACTTTTTAATTTCAACAACAACAATAACAAAACAAAACCATTTGCTGTCAAGTTTATTCTGACTCATGGTGACTCCACGTGTGCAGAGTAGAACTGTGCTCTACAGGGTTTTCATCTGTGCTCTTTCAGAAGCAGATTACCAGGCCTTTCTTCTGAGGCACCTCTAGGTGGATTAAAACCATCAACTTTCAATTAGTAGCTGTGTGTTTAACGATTTGTGCAACCCAGGGACTCCACATATTCATACTCCCATAGTATGTTTATAAATACCACTCTATACAAACACTATGTGTCAAGATCTGTGCCAGGGGCTGTTACAGATACAATGAAGTCTCTGTGCCTGGGGATGTGTGGTCTGGTGGGGGTGCACAACAAATATCCATACCACCAGACAGGATGCAAGAAATGGCATAAAAGGATACAAAACAGATTGCACCTGAAGTTCAGAGGAGAGTGAGACCACCTGCAGATGGAGTGGTCAGGGAATGTTCAGGACGATACGACATTTAGCTGGATCCTGAATTGGTGCTGAAGGGCAGAGACGATGTAGCATTGGATTGTTAGTGCAGGGCCTGGCACAGGGACACCCCACACATTGTAGGCAGAATGGGCAGCTTGAGTGAGACTGTAGAGACAGTGAATGACAAGCAGCCTTGTGTTCTGTGATTGATTGATTCACCTGACAAATCCTTGTTGATGAACCAGGTGTGGTTCTAGGTGATGGACATTCGGGAATAACCAAGCGCACAAAGTCGTTGCCCTCATGGAGTTGACACTCCCATGGTGGGAGAAAAACACTAAGCAAATGAAAGGATAAATCTGTAATATGCCAGGTGGCGTCCAGCACTGCGAAGAAAACTAGAGCAGGATAAAGGGGCAGAGGACAACGGAGGTGTATTTTGGACAAGGTGGTCAGGAAAGCCCCCCTGACCAACAGAAGCCTGGTGGAAGTGAGAGGGGACGCCATGCGGATTTCAGGATGGAGCAGCCCAGGCAGAGGCACAGCAAGTACAATGGCCTGCGGAGGGGGTAGACCGAGGAGGAGCACAGATGAACCAATGCGGCATGTGACTGAGGTGGCGAATGACAGGAGGCCAGGCTGGAGAGAATGACAGGGCCAGATCGTGTGGGGCTTTGCACACCATGGTAACATCCTGGTATTTTATTCTGAGGGTTCTGAGCAGTGCAACATGACCTCATATTTCTAAAAGACCACTTTGACTGCTGCAAGGAGAATAGACACTAAAATAGGCTGAAGCTGGGAGATCAGCTAGCAGTGGTACAGGGTATCTTTTCTCGGAGTATGGCGTACACATAATGTATATAAGGGAATAGTTTATTTCTCTAGGAAAGAAACCTGAAGAAGTAACATGAAACCAGACAATGGGGACCCACCTTCCGTGCCAGGCTAATGAAATTAGGTTCTATTCCATAGATAATGTGAAAGCATTGGAAGATTTAAGCAGATAAGCGATATCACGCTGGTTTAGCCACAAAAGCTGGAAGGGAATGCAGGTCTCAGATCTGGGATTGAGCGACGTGGGGCCTACTCCACCGGTCACCAGCTGGAGATCTTGGGCCGCCGTTGAACCACCCTAAACTTGAGTTTCATCATCTGTAGGTTAGTCATCTGCTCCTTTACTCCCTATATCATGAGAATGACATGACAGGAACACACACACACACACACGCATGCACACGCACGCACAAGTACATATGTGTCTGTACAGTGAAACCTGTGAGAGCTGCAACTCAATGGAACTGCCTTGTTTTTCTGGGTCTCGCAAGTTTTCTACCTTTGACAGAGTGTAGTTTTGCCACTTTTCTGTTGCTCATTGTGGTGGAAAATATTTAAGTTTTCCTTCTCTGACAGGCTTCTGCATTACACAGGTTTAGGCTTTTGCAGGTTTTACTGTGTGTATATACTGCATATACATGAAAGTTGCAAAGCATGGGAATTCCAGAACACTTAATTGTGTTCCTGAGGAACCTGTACATGGGCCAAGAGGCAGTCATTTGAACAGAACAAGGGGATACTGTGTGATTTCAAATCAGGAAAGGTGTGTGTCAGGGTTGTATCCTTTCACCGTACTTATTCAATCTGTATGCTGAGCAAATAATCCAAAAAGCTGGAATATGAAGAACAGGGCAGTAGGATTGGGAAAAAAAAGGACTCATTAACAACCTGTGTTATGCAGATGATACAACCTTGCTTGCTGAAACTAAAGAGGACTTGAAGCACTTACTGATGAAGATAAAAGACCACAGCCTTCAGTATGGATTACACCTCAACATAACGAAAATAAAATCCTCAAAACTGGACCAATAAACAACATCATGATAAATAGAGAAAAGACTGACATTGTCAAGGATTTCGTTTGACTTGGATCCACAATCACCACCCAAGGAAGCAGCAGTCAAGAAATCAAATGACACATTGCATTGGGCAAATCTGCTGCAAAAGACCTCTTTCAAGTGTTGAAAAGCAAAGATGTCACTTTGAGGATTAAGGTATGCCTGGCCCACTCCACGGTATTTTCAATCACCTCATATGCATTTGAAAGCTGGACAGTGAATAAGGAAGGAGGAAGAAGAACTGATACCTTTGAATTATGGTGTTGGTGAAGAATATTGAATATACCACGAACTGCCAGAAGAATGAACCAATCTGTCTTGGAGGAAATACAGCCAGAGTGCTCCTTGGAAGCAAAGATTGCAGGACTTTGTGTTTGGAGGTGTTATCAGGAGGGACCAGTCTCTGGAGAAGGACGTCATGCTTGGTAAAGTAAAGTGTCACCGGAAAAGAGGAAGACTCTTAAGAAATGGATTGACTCAGTGGCTGCAATGATGGGCCTGAGCATAACAATTGTGAGGATGGCACAGGATCGGGCCATGTTTCGTTCTGTTGTACCTAGGGTTGCTATGAGTCAGAACTGACTTAATAGCATCTAACAACAACAACGATATGGGAAAGTCTCAAATTTTCAAGATTTTTAGTCTCAAAGACAGGAAGCAAAATGAGTGGTACCAGAAATGGGTCATTGGGAAGGGGAGGTAGTTTCAGGAGGAAAGATGCTAAGTCTGGACACTTTCAGCTAATGGTATTATTAGGAAAGTCAACAGGAGCTATCTTGTAGGCAGTTGGAGACATGGGATGCCACCCAATATGTGTTACTTTAGTTAAACTGTTGGTGGCAGGTAAGGAGTTAATACTCAAGATGTCAATTTAGATGAAACTAAGGAGTAAATGAAGAATCCCTGGGTGGTGCAAAACAACACACCTGACTGCTAACTGAAAGGCTGGAGGTTTGAGTCTACCCAAAGATGCCTCAGAAGAAAGGCCTGGTGATCTCCTTCTGAAAAACCAACCACTGAAAACCCTGTGGAGCACAGTTCTACTCTGACACACACGGAATCACCATGAGTTGGAATCAACTCAACAGTAACTGGTTATAGAGTAAACGAAGGGTCTTACGGAGAAGATGAGGAGAGGGAAGAGGGCTAAAGATAGAGACTCAAAGGTACATAGAAGTAAGGGATTGGGGAAAGAAGGGGAATGCACAGGTGACCGGATCAGGCAGAGACAAGGCAATGCAGTACCACAGAAGACAGAGGAATTGCTTGGGAAAGATGTATGTAGTGGTAAAAGTGTCCAAGATCAAAGAAGGGTTGAGAAGAGCCATTAATAAGCCAAGTGAATTTGGGGTAGGAGGAGAAAAGGAGAAGGAGAAGGGGAAAGAGAAGGAGCAGGAAGAGGAGGAGAAAGATAAGTGGATGAAGAAGGGGTAGGAGGATAAGAAGAAGGAGGCAAAGAAGGAATGACCATGGAAAACTCTGAAAATGCAGGTCCCATCTGGAGGTGGAAGTGGATATTTCAGAGGTTAAAGAAGGGACTCAATGGGTGGAAGAACCGTGGCTGTGGACACAGGTTTGATGAGTCCAGAAGCAAAATGACAGAGGCTGGACAGCAGGTATGTAGATAGGGATGTAAGTTTTAGCAAGGGTTGGTTTTTTGAGATACCGAAACGTTTCGGTGGAAGAGGGAAGGACTGGTTGAAGGTGTTCAGCAAGCGGCCAACCATCCTGAGCGCTGAACTGAGCGGTCTGAATTCTACACAAGGGGTTCATTCCTATAGGGTCTTTATGTCTGGTCTCCTGGTGCTTTTGACCTGAAGCAATAATAAATTATGTTAAAATACCTCATGTGACGAAATGATCCTTTTAAAGTAAACTGACATAAATACTGATTTATGACCAGAAAACTAAAACCTGAGTATCACGAAATAATCTTTCTTTCATCCTTGTGGTAACATCAGTTGCTGACATTTCCCAGGACTTAGTAACATACCTTTTATCCCAGCTATTAATTTTAAACTGCTCCAACCAGTCACCTCATTCTTCACAGCTTTAATGAATCGGGGCTCTTGACATCTCTTGGGTCCATGGCTCTATAGATCCCCTTTCCAGAACAGGCATCTTGTTTTCATTATCAGCCAGTTTAAGAAGGGACTAACTTCTGAGCAGAATACACCCACGCCCGCTCATTCTGCATTTATTTGGAATCAACAACCTCTTTTGCTCAACACCAAGGGAAGTAAGAAAGGATGTTTCAGAGTCTCTTGTAGTCTGAAACCTTGGAACTGGAGCCACGATTCATAAAAACCACACAGTCTCTGCCTTCAGTTACGTGAGGTCTCTCAGGGTTACACTCTCCTGCCCTAGGTTTCACAACACTTATTTTCAGATATTCCAGCATATCCATAAGCATTCTGAGGATGAATTTAATACATATTTTTTAACTTACATTCTTTCACTCAAATGTAGTCAATTAAGGGTTCCTGAGATGAAGTCCAGCATCTCTGGGTGGTACAAACAGTCAACGTGCTCAGCTGCCAGCATAAAGGTTGGAGGTTTGATTCTACCAAGAAGTACCTCAGAAGAAAGGCCTGGCAGTCTACTTCCAAAAAACAGCAGCCACTGAAAACCCTACGCAGCACAGTTCTACTCTGACCCACATGGGATTGCTATGTGTTGGCAATGACTTAACGGCAACCGGTAGTGCACGGGAGGTGAAGCCCATACCTTTGCCTACACAATTTCAAAAGAAAGCAATACATTCCTTTCATAGTTCAGTGAGAAGGACAAACAGATAAAAAATGGACTGCTTGGCTGGCTCCACCAAACCATAGCCCCTTTTTCTCTAAATGAGGGCACATTAGATGCGTGATTCATCTGGGCCCTTAGCTTGCCAGCCCATCACCTCATAGGTGCGCTCCAACACTGACCATCAGTCCACACGTTCAAAGTCTGAGAACTCCTCCCCACACTGCAGTCCTGTGAAGGGCTCCACATCGTGTACTGGAAACTTCTGTTCATGAGTTAGAAGACTCATGTCCATCAACGATGCTGCCAGGAGTATCTCATGCCTGTTCACGGGAGGAGAGGGAAACTTTCACCCCTTCCCCAGCTGGCATAGATGGCTGCCCTGCCTCCTTCGAAGTCCCCAGGTCCACCAGCTTGTCTGATGATCATGAACAGGGCACAGGTGAGCTGTATTCCTGCTCCAGGATGACAGCTCTGTTAGACCCCAGGTGTCAGGGCTTCTGCTCAGCAGGCCTGGAGGGTGGGGCGGCAGAGTGTCCCTGTCTGGTGGAACTCCAAACTCACAGACAAGCTATCTTTTGCCTGTTGAACCCTATTTTAGGTGGGATGGTGCAAATGGTTAACACATTCAGCTGCTGACTGAAAGATTGTAGATTTGGGCCCACCCACAGGCTCCCCATACAAAAGTCCTGGTGATCTACTTTCAAAAGATGACAGCTATTGAAAACCCTGTGGAGCGTAACTCTACTCTGACAGACTTGGTGTCACCGTGGCTTGGAATGGACTCAGTGGCAACTGTTCTGTTTGTTTGTTCCATGTGGTTCTCCAGAAAGGAAAGAAAAAAAAAGTCATTGTTTCCAAAATGATTGATTTGTAAAAGTTTCTCTCACCTATACATATGAACCAGGGAATACTTTGAATTCACATCCACAGAATAGAGACATGAAGCAATTGTTTACAGGGAAAAAGAGATGCTTTTCACTTGAAATGCTCAGATAATTGAAGCCAAAATATGTATGTGGGGAGGAAAGGGCACACTTGAATTACCAGGATAATTGCCCCAACTCACTGATTTACTTTGTGTGTGTAGACACAAAAGTGTACAGTATTTAAAGTATCTGTTAGCCTCAGAAATGAAACCCCAGCCTTTGTGAATGTACTTTATATTAAGAAGCAGTGTTCAGAAACACTGGAACTGTGCCAGCCGCATTGTCTGCGGTCCATTTTAGTGTCACTGAAGTCAGAGGGAAATTTGCTTTAAGGATAGTGTGCCGTGTTCTTACGCTCCGGCTTTCCCACTGAAGCGTGGGAAGGTTGAGATTTCATGCTATTCATGACAGGCCCTTAAGCTCTGACTTGAGAGAAGAAAGAAGTGCATTAAGTGACAGAGCTGTGCCTACAAAATTGCCAAAGCCCTGCAAAATTTTAATGTGTAGAATATTAGCCTAGATCTTTGTATTAGAACAGTAAACTCTATTCAAACTGATAAGAATTATATCTTCAGTGGAATCTTAAGAGTGTCTCAGATATCGTAGAAAAAGTTGTCGTAACCTCTAACTTGTTTAAAAAAAAAAATCCTGAAAAAAGTGTGTTCTGGAAACAAAAGCGCAACTCTTAAATTCAGAAAGGAAAAATGAACTTCCTGGGGAGGTAAACCAATTCTTTAAATGTTTCTTTCTTCAAATGATGTTTTCCTTAAGAAAGCAAAGAGTAAAAGAACAAGCCTTTTTGCAAATGAGAATCCACCCAACAGAACTTGGAAAGCTACTAATAATAACAATAATAAAAAGTGAAAGTTGAAAACCACCTTCTCACAGGGGACCATTTAGTTATTACAAGGATGGGGGTTTCCCACTCCAAAATATATTTTGAAACTTCCTAAGACTTAATCCCATCATTAAAGTTATTAACTACTTCTCACTGCTGAGTGGGAGGGACAGAGACATTAGCCTGTCACGGAGTTCACAGGGTTGGACTGTCAGGGCCAAGAGAGGGCTAAGAAACAAGGGGCTACTCTGGGAGTTGGACCCCACGGGGATAGAGTTGGGGTTTGGGGTTCTGCTGCAAGACAGTATGTAGCACCCAGAACCAGAAGAAACACCTACATTGAACAGGCGTCAGGCCATGCTGAAACTGGGATTGCAAAACCAAGGTTTGACTCCAACAGACTCGAAGTGACTCAAAGGGGCTGGAAGCCAAGTGGTGAAACATGTGGTTTTGGATCCTGACCGCCTGGGTTTGAATCCTGGGGCTCTCTTCACTCACTGTATATGGGGCAGTTTACTCGACCTCTCTGCATCTCTTATTTCCTGATTATTAAATGAGAAAAATAGAACCTACCTTAGAGGCCGGCAAGAGAATTAAATGAGTCAACACACACCAGGTGCTTACGACAATGTCTCACAGGTATTGTTGTTGTTAGGTGCCATTGAGTGGGTTTCGATTCATAGCGACCCCATGTACAACAGAATGAAACACTGCCCAGTCCTGTGCCATGCTCACAATGGTTGTTATGCTTGAGTCCACTGATGCAGCCACTGTGTCGATCCATCTTATTGAGGGTCTTCCTCTTTTTTGCTGACCATCTTCTTTATCAAGCACGATGTGCTTCTTCAGGGACTGATCCCTCCTGATAACATGTCCAAAGTATGTGAGACAAAGTCTCTACATCCTTGCTTCTAGGTTTGGCTGTATTTCTTCCAAGACAGATTTGTTTCTTGTTTTGGCAGTCCATGGTTGTCTCAGACATCTAGTGCGACTCTAACAGAAATACCACAGGTGGGTGGCTTTAACAAGAGAAATTTATTTCTTTACAATAAAGTAGTCTAAAAGTCCAAATTCAGGGCATCAGCTCCAGGGGAAAGCTTTCTCTGTCTGTCAGCCTTCTCATCAATCTTCCTCCAACCTAGGAGCTTCTCTGAGCAGGGACCCCAGGTTCAAAGGACATGCTGTGCTCCCAGAACTGCTTTCTTGGTGCCATGAGGTCCCCCCTCTCTGCTCGCTTCCCTTTCTTTTTTTATCTCTTGAGAGATAAAAGGTGGTGCAGACCACAACCCAGGGAAACTCCCCTCACATTGGATCAGGGATGTGACCTGGGTAAGGATGTTACAATCCCACCCTAATCCTCTTTAACGTAAAATTACAGCCACATAATGGAGGATAACCACACAATACTGGGAATCATGACCCAGCCAAACTGATACACACATTTTTTGGGAGACATAATTCAATCCATAACAATGGTATATTCAATATTCTTTGCCCACGCTGTAATTCAAAGACCCCGATTCTTCTTTGGTCTTCCTTATTTGTTGTCCAGCTTTTGTATGCATATGAAGCAATTGAAAACACCATGGCTTGGGTCAGGTGCACCTTTGTCTTCAAGGTGACATCTTTGTTGTTTTTTTTTTTTTTTTTTAACACTTTAAAGAGGTCTTTTGCCACAGAATTGCCCAACGCAATGTATCATTTGATTTCTTGACTGCTGCTTCCGTGGGTGTTGATTGTGGATTCAGGTAAAATGAAATCCTTGACAACTTCAATATTTTCTCCATTTATCATGTTTCTTATTGGTTCAGTTGTGAGGATTTTTGTTTTCTTTATGTTGAGGTGTAATCCATACTGAAGGCTGTGGTCTTTGAGCTTCATTAGCAAGTGCTTCAGGTCCTCTTCACGTTCAGCAAGCAAGGTTGTGTCATCTGCATAAAAAAAAAAAGGGAGGTTGTTAATGAGTCTTCCTCCAATCCTGATGCCCCGTTCTTCCTCAGATAGTCCAGCTTCTCAGATTATTTGCTCAGCATACAGGTTGAATAAGTATGGTGAAAGGGTACAACCCTGACGCACACCATTCCTGACTTTAAACTATGCATTATTGTCTTGTTTCTGTTCGAACAACTCCCTCTTGATCTATCTACAGGTTCCTCGGGAGCACAATTAAACCTTCTGGAATTTCCACGCTTCAAAATGTCATTCATTAATTTGTTATAATCCACACAGTTGAATGCCTTTGCATAGTCAATAAAACACAGGTAATCATCTTTCTGGTATTCTCTGTTTTCAGCCTGGATCCACCTGACATCAGAAATGATATTCCTGGTTCCACATCCTCTTCTGAATCTGGTTGGAGTTTCTGGCAGTTCCCTGTTGATGTACTGCTGTAGCCGCTTTTGAATGATCTTCAGCAAAATTTTACTTGCGTGTGATATCAGTGATATTGTTTGATAATTTCCGGATTCATTTGAATCATCTTTCTTTGAAATAGGCATAAATATGGATCTCTTTCAGTCAGTTGGCCAGGTAGTTGTCTTCTAAATTTCTTGGCATAGGGGAGTGAGCACGCCTAGTGCTGCATACCTTTGTTGAAACATCTTAGTCGGTATTCTGCCAATTCCTGGAGGCTTGTTTTTCACTAACGCCTTCAGTGCAGCTTGGACCTCTTCCTTCAGTACCATCGGTTCCTGACCATAATACCTCCTAAAATGGTTGAATGTTTACCAATTCTTTTTGGTATAGTGACCCTGTGTGTTCCTTCTATCTTCTGTTGTTGCTTCCTGCATCATTCACTATTTTGTCCATATGTTTGTTGTTGTTAGGTGCCATCGAGTCAGTTACGACTCATAGTGACCCTGTGCACAACAGAATGAAACACCACCCGGTCCTGCACCACCCTCACAATCCTTGTTTTGCTTAAGCCCATTGTTGTAGCCTCTGTGTCAATCTATCCCGTTGAGGGTCTTCCTCTTTTTTGCTGACCCTCTACTTTACCAAGCATGATGTCCTTCTCCAGGGACTGAAACCTCTTGACCACATGTTCAAAATATGTGAGACATAGTCTCACCATCCTTTCTTCTAAGGAGCATTTTGTTTGTACTTCTTCCAAGGGATTTTTTTGTTCTTTTGGCAGTCCACGGTATATTCTATATCCTTTGCCAACACAATTCAAAGGTGTCAATTCTTCCTCTGTCTTCCTTATTCATCATCCAGCTTTCACATGCATAGGAGGCAATTGAAATCACCATGACTTGGGTCAGGTGCACCTTAGTCTTCAAGGTGACATCTTTGCTTTTCCACACTTTAAAGAGGTCCCTTGCAGCAGATTTGCCCAATGCAATGCATCTTTTGATTTCTTGACTGCTGTTCCATGGGTGTTGATTGTGGATCCAATTCAAATGAAATCCTTGACAACTTCAATCTTTTCCCTGTTTACCATGATGTTGCTTATTGGTCCAGTTGCGAGGATTTTTGTTTTCTTTATGTTGAGGTGTAATCCATACTAAAGGCTGTGGTCTTTGATCTTATCATTAAGTGCTTCAAGTCCTCTTCACTTTCAGCAAGCAAGGTCGTGTCATCTGCGTAACACAGGTTGTTAACGAGACTTTCTCCAATCCTGATGCCTCATTCTTCTTCATATAGTCCAGCTTTTTGGATTATTTGCTCAGCGTACAGATTGAATAGGTATGGTAAAAAGGTTACAACTCTGATGCACACCTTTCCTGACTTTAAACCACACATTATCCCCTTGTTCTGTTTGAACAACTGCCTCTTGATTAATGTACAGGTTCCTCATTAAGTGTTCCAGAATTCCCACTCTGAGAAATGTTATCCATAATTTGTTATGATCCACACAGTTGAATGCCTTAACATAGTCAATAAAACACAGGTAAACATCTTTCTGGTATTCTTTGCTTTCAGCCAGGATCAATCTGGCATAAGCAGTGATATCCCTGGTTTCAAGTCCTCTTCTGAATCTAACTTGAATTTCTAGCAGTTCCCTGTCAATACACTGCTTTAGCTACTTTTGAATGATCTTCAGCAAAATTTTACTTGGGTGTGATATTGATATTGTTCAAATTTCTACATTCGGTGGGGTCACCTTTCTTGAGAATAGGCATAAATATACGGGTCTCTTCCAGTCAGTTGGCCAGGTACCTGTCTTCCAAATTTCTTGGTATAGATGAGTGAGCACTTCCAGTGCTGCATCTGTTTGTTGAAACATCTCACTTGGTATTCTGCCAATTCCTGGAGCCTTGTTTTTCGCCAAGGCCTTCGGTGAAACTCGGGCTTTCTTCAGTTCCATTGGTTCTGCTCCTACGGTACCTCCTGAAATGGCTGAATGTTGACCAATTCTTTTTGGTATAGTAACTCTGTGTATTCCTTCTATCTTCTTTTGATGTCTCCTGCGTCGTTTAATATTTTCCACATAGAATCCTTCACTATTGCAACTCGAGGCTTGAATTTTTTCTTCAGTTCTTTCAGCTAGAGAAATCCTGAGTGTGTTCTTCACTTTTGGTTTTCTAACTCCAAGTGTTTGCACATGTCATTATAACATTTTACTTTGTCTTTTTGAGCTGTCCTTTGAAATCTTCTGTTCAGATCTTTTACCTCATAATTTCTTCCTTTTGCTTTAGCTACTCGATGTTCAAGAGCAAGTTTCAGAGTCTCTTCTGACATCCATTTTAGTCTTTTCTTTCTCTCCTATCTTTTTAATGACCTCTTGGATTCTTCATGTATGATGCCCTTAATGTCATTCCATTATTTGTCTAGTTTTCGGTCATTAGTGTTCAATGCATCAAATCTCTTCTTGAGATGGTCTCTAAATTCAGGTGGGATATACTCAAGTTTGTACCTTAGCTCTCATGGACTTGTTTTAATTTTCTTCAGTTTCAACTTGAACTTGCATATGGGCAATTGATGGTCTGTTCCACAGTCGTTCTTTGGCCTTGTTCTGACTGATAATACTGAGCTTTTCCATCCTCTCTTTCTACATATATAGTCAATTTGACTCCTGCACATTCCATCTGGCCAGGTCCATGTACAGTTGCCATTTATGTTGGTGAAAAAAGGTATTTGCAATGAAGAAGTCCTTGGCCTTGCAAAATTCTATCATGGGATCTCTAGCATCTTTTCTATTATCAAGGTCATTATTTTCCAATTACTCATGCTTCTTCTTTGTTTCCAGCTTTTGCATTCCAATCACCAGTAATTATCAAGGCATCCTGATTGCATATTTGATCCATTTCAGACTGCAGAAGTTGGTAAAAATCTTTAGTTTCTTAATCTTTGGCCTTAGTGGTTGGTGTGTAAATTTGAATAATATTTGTTATGGATTGAATTGTGTCCCCCAAAATATGTCTATCAATTTGGCTAGGCCATGATTTCCAGTATTGTGTGACTGCCCACTATTTTGTCATCTGATGTGATTTTCCTATGTAAATCCTATGTGATGTTGTTTGTTGTTGTTGTTAGGTGCCACCGAGTCAGTTCTGACTCATGGTGACCCTATGCACAACAGAACGAAACACTGCCTGGAGTCCTGTACCATCCTTACAATCGTTGTTATGCTTGAGCTTATTGTTGCAGCCACTGTGTCATTCCACCTCGTTGAGGGTCTTGCTCTTTTCCGCTGACCCTGTACTCTGCCAAGCATGATGTCCTTCTCCAGGGACTGATCCCTCCTGACAACTATGTGATATTAATGAGATGGAATTAGTGGCTGTTATGTTAACGAGGCAGGGCTCAATCTACAAGGTTAGATTGTGTCTTATACCAATCTCTTTTGAGACATAAAAGAGAGAAATGAGCAGACAGACAGGGAGGCCTCATACCACCGAGAAAGAAGCAACGAGAGCACAGCGTGTCCTTTAGCCCTAGGTTCCTGCATAGAGAAGCTCCTAGACCAGAGGAAGATTGATGACAAGGACTTTCCTTCTGAGCTGACAGAGAAACAAAGCCTCCCCCTGTAGCTGGTGCCCTGACTTCAGACTTCTAGCCTCCTAGACTGTGAGAGAATAAACGTCTGTTTGATAAAGCTGTACATTTGTGGTATTTCTGTTATAGCAGCACTGGATGACTAAGACGGTTGTATTAACTGGTATTCCTGGTAGGCATATACATACCATCACTTACAGTATTGTACTTCAGGATACATCTTGAAATGTTGTTTTTGGTGATGAATGCAACGTCATTCTTCAGGTTGTCATTCCCAGAATAGACCATATGATTGTCTGATTGAAAATGGCCAATACTGGACAGAGCTGGAGAAAAATGCACAACGAAATTCTAACTTGCAAAAATGAAGACCAGACTCATCGGTCTGACAGAGACTGGAGAAACCCCAAGAGTATGGCCCCCAGACACGCTTATAACTCAGTACTGAAGTCAGTCACTCCTGAGGTTCACCCTTCAGCCTAAGATTAGACAGGCCCATAAAACAAAATGAGACTAAATGGGTACACCAGCCCAGGGGTAAGGGTAAGAAGCCAGGAGGGGACAGGAAAGCTGGTAATGGGGAACCCAAGGTCGAGAAGGGGAGAGTGTTGACATATTGTGGGGTTGGCAACTAATGTCACAAAACAATATGTGTATTAATTGTTTAACGAAAAATTAATTTGCTCTGTAAACCTTCAACTTAAGTACAATAAAAAAAGGCCAATACCAGTCCATTTCAGCTCACTAATGCCTAAGATATTGATGCTTACATGTTCCATTTCATTTTTGACAATTTCCAATTTTCCTAGATTCATACTTCGTACATTGCACGTTGTGACTACTAATGGACGTTTGCAGTAGTTTCTTCTCATTTTGAGTTGTGCCACATGAACAAACCCCCGTGCGTCACAAAATAAAATTTGTAGCATGAAATGCCTATACAAGCAAAAATAAATTTCAAAAATCCCAGAGATTAAGAAAAATTAGTTAACAGGAAAACAAAAACAAGTAACCCCTAAATAAATATAAGGAATGAAATAATGAACAAACCCATTGCTGTAGATTCAAACTCATAGCGATCCTTATAGGACAGCATCGAAGTGCCCCATAAGGTTTCCAAGGCTATAATCTTTATAGGAACAGACTGCCACAGTTTTCTTCTGCATAGCATCTGGTGGGCTTGAACCACTGACCTGGTTAGCAGCTGAGCACTTAACCACTGAGTAGCCAAGGCTCCTTAATGAAGACCAAAAACAAGTTAAAAAGAAAATAGTATATTCATAAGGAACATTAATAAATGTAAAAGTTGATTCTTTGAAAAGAGCAATAACATTGAAAAACCCTCTGTAAATTGATCATGAAAAAAAATACACATATCACCAATGTTAGGAAAAAAAGAAGGCTTATCACTATAGATTAAATGCACATTAAACATGTATGAAAGGACAGATAGCCTGAAAACATAAAACTTAGCACAAATTACAAAGATGAAACAGAAAACCCGAATAGCCAGTATCCTTAATTATCAATAAAATTCCTATAAGAAAACACTGCGCTCTGATGTTTTAAGTGCTGAATTCTATCATACACTAAAGGAATAAGTGGCATTAATCTTCCACAAAGGTTTTCAGAAAAGAGAAAAGGAATAAACATTTCCTAACTTGTTTTATAAGGTGGGCATAAGCATTAAAAAAAAAAAAAAAAAAACCCAAAGATATTGGAAACAAATAACAATACCAAAACACAGGTCATGCTCCCTCAGGGAGATAGACACAAAAATTCTTAACAAAATATCAGTAAATTTAATTAATTAATATATAAATATAATACAATATAATACATCTTTCTTTATAATGACCAAAGAGGAATTATTACATTTGAATGACAATTAATGGAAAAAAGAGAAAAACTGTATGATCATTTCCAAAGATGCTAAAAAAATTTTTTAAAAATACAACATGAAGCCAGGAATATATGGAACCATCCTCAACCTGATAAAGAGCATCTATCAAAATAAAAGGCACTATAATTAACAACCCATCACTTGTCAGTTTGTCGTACTGTGGGGGCTTGCATGTTGCTGTGATGCTGGGAGTTATGCCACCGGTATTCAAATACGGCAGGGTCATCCATGGTGGACAGGCTTCAGTTGAGCTTCCAGACTACGACAGGCTAGGAATCGACTCGACGGCACTGGGTTTGGTTTTTTGGTTTTTTTTTAAATTTTATGTTGAGAGGATTAGGGTGGGATTGTAACACCGTCCTTACACAGGTCATCTCCCCGATTCAGGGTAAAGGGAGTTTCCCTGGGGTGTGGCCTGCACCACCTTTTATCTCTCAAGAGATAAAACGAAAGAGAAGCAAGCAGAGAGTTGGGGACCCCATACCACCAAGAAAGCAGCACCAGGAGCAGAGTGTGTCCTTTGCACACTGGTCCCTGAGCCTGAGAAGCTCCTCTACCAGGGGAAGATTGAAGACAAGGACCTTCCTCCAGGGCCAACAGAGGGAGATAAACTTCCCCTGGAGCCGATACTCTGAATTTGGGCTTGTAACCTACTAAAAAAAAAAATTTTTTTCTACTAGACTGTGATAAAATTAATTTCTCTTTGTTAAAGCCATCCACCTGTGGTATTTCTGTTATGGCAGCACTAATTGACTAAGACCCAGGGAATGACAACTTGAAGAGGAATGGCATTGCGTCGCTCATCGTCAAAAAGAACACTTCAGGATTTTTCTGAAGTGCAACGCTGTCAGTGATAGGATAATATCCATACACCTACAAGGAAGACCAGTTAATTAACATTACTGTTATGCAAATTTATTCACCAACCACTAAGGCCAAAGATGAAGAAACTGAAGATTTTTACCAAGTTCTGCAGTCTGAAATTGATCATACATGCCATCAGGATGCATTGATAATTACTAATGATTGGAATGCGAAAGTTGGAAAAAAAGAAGGATCGGTAGTTGGAAAATATGGCCTTGGTGATAGAAATGATGCTAGAGATCGCATGATAGAATTTTGCAAGACCAACTACTTCTTCATTGCAAATACCTTTTTTCAACAACATAAACAGTGACTATACACCTGGACCTTACCAGATGGGATACATAGGAATCAAATTGACTACATATGTGGAAAGAGAAGATGGAAAAGCTCAATATCATCAGTCAGAACAAGGCCAGAGATCGACTTTGGAACAGACCATCCATTGCTCATATGCAAGTTCAAGTTCACGTATGTGCTCATAATAAAAAACCAAACTGTTTTAAAAAATGTTTGTACCATTTTGCATTTCCATCAGCAATGTATGAGAGCTCCAGTTGTTTCATATTCCATTTATCCTCATCTATTCTTTTTATTGGCAAATTAGCTATATATCTATATGTTATGGGTTGAATTGTGTCCCCCCAAATATGTGTGTCAACCTGGCTAGGCCATGATTCCCAGCGTTGTATGATTGCTCACCATTTTGCCATCTGATGTGATTTTTCTGTGTGTTGTAAATCCTATCTCTATGATGTTAATGAGGCAGGATTAGAGGCAGTTATGTTAATGAGGCAGGACTCAATAGACAAGATTAGGTTGTATTTTGAGTCAATCTCTTTTGAGATATAAGAAAGAGAAGTGAGCAGAGACAGGGAACTCATACCACCAAGAAAGTAGTGCCAGGACTAGTGTGTGTCCTTTGGACCCACGGTTCCTACACTGAGAAGCTCCTAGACCAGGGGAAGATAGATGACAAGCACGTTTCCCCAGAGCCAACAGAGAAAGAAAGGCTTCCCCTGGACCTGGCACCCTGTATTCAGACTTCTAGCCTCCTAGACTGTGAGAGAATAAATTTCTCTTTGTTAAAGCCATCCACTTGTGGTATTTCTATTGTAGCATCACCAGATAACTAAGACGCTATACCTCTGGGTTTTTCTTTTTTTTTAGTGGTTGCTCTGAGGATTTCAATATGCATCCCTAACTTATCACAGATTACCCTATGCTACTTCATGTATTGTTGCTGTTACATGTTGTTGAGTTGATTCCGACTCGTAGTGACCCTACAGGATAGAGTAGAACTGCCCCCATAGAGTTTCCAAGGCTGTTATCTTTACAGAAGCAGACTGCCACATCTTCCTCCAGTGGGGCAACTGGTGGGTTTGATCTGCGACATTTTGGTTAGCAGCCAAGTGCTTGACCACTGCACCACCAGGAATTCCAATTCATACCAATCCTATACGACAGAACAGAACTGCCTCATTCAGTTTCCTACACTGTAATCTTTATGGGAACAGGTCACCAGGTTTTGTGTCCCTCGAAACCGCTAGTGGGTTTGAACCACCCACCTTTGGTTTGCAGCTGAGCTCTTAACCACTGCACCACCAGGGCTCCTTAGAACTCTACTACCTAGTAGCTATTTTAAGAGCTCAGCTGAGAATTTTTCTCTGGTTCAGGTGGCAGGCGGAATGTTTAGGTTGACAAGGCTCTATTACCCAAGACTTGGACTCTCCCCAAAACCCATAGCTAACCCTACTTTTAAAAGGGACTCTTGATATATCATAAATTAATGAGTCATAAGAGGTAGATTAAGGTATTAAATGGAAATGAATACAGTTATCTAAAAATGAAATCTTAGTAGAACTGGTACAGGCATTTAAAACTGTCTGGAAATTTATAGGCTAGGACAATTTTTTTTTAACTTTTACTACCTACTCTCCACTCCTTTTTGGGGTCAAAATCACTGATTATCTCTAAGCCTTTTTACATCAGGCAATCAAAGGACAAGCCGCTCTTTTTTCTTCCTTATAAGTAAAAACCACTATTTTTTACAGGAATTCTCAAAATAAGGTTTAACATTCCCAAATGTTGTCATTCCCAAATCTTATAAAACTTATGCTGTCTCAAATCCTTGAAACAAACAGACATGGCCCCTACATCAGATAGTGTTTGATCCTGAGGGTCCATGAAAGTGGGAGAAGTGGAGGAAAGGGGACAAACGGCAGTAACACATTTTTCATCTAATATACCAACATAACGCAACTACCTAAGGTCTTACAGATGGTGCCCAAGGTCTCACCCCCTTTCACACACAAAGAGCGATGGTCTAACCATTGTGCACCAATCCCCAAGCAGCCTGCAGACCTCTTCATGAGCTCTGTCTCCTTCCGGGCCTCATCAACAGGCCATGCTGCTTCCTCTGAGCTGCTGGATCCCTGTGGCCTCTGGGCTGGCTGTCCTCAGCTGGTGACCCCACTGACTCTACCACTCTCTGGCTTCAGAGAAGATACAGAACCCTCTCTTGGCCCCTCCTTCCAAAGCAGATCCTTCCCTAACTCCCCAGTTGCTAAATGATCTGGCTGAACATTTATGTAGACTTTCTGGAAGGCTGGGAGATAAAAGAAGGGCAGCATAACAGAGTAAGTGACTTAAAGCCACTGGTGAGGCACTTACTCTGAAAGCCCATTGGCCCAAATGTGATTTTAATTAAGGTCTCTGACTGGTTATTCCCTCCTGTACTTTCAACCTGCTACCATGTGACATGGAGAAGCCCTGGTGGCACAATGGTTACGTGCTCGGCTGCTAACACAAAAGTCAGAATTTCAATCCCATTCAGCAGCTCCAAGGGAGAAAAGACCGGGCGATCTGCTACAGTAAAGATTATAGCCTAGGAAACCCTATGGAGCAGTTCTACCTGTCACATGGAGTAGCTAGGAGTCAGAATTGACTTGATGGCATCTAACAACAAAACCATGTGACATGGGCCTTCTCCGTGACCCCCAGTCCCAACCATTGGTAACCCCCCAGGGTTCATGTCCATGAATACCCAAGCCCCAGGGAGAAGGCGGCAGTTATTCTCTAATGCCAGCCAAGAGGAGCATCACCAAGTTCATATTGTCCCTTAACATTGCCTCTTCTGAGGACAACTGACACCATGGATATCTATTCCCTTTAGTAATCCCTCATTCCTGTCCACAGAGCTGTAGTCTGGGCCTGTTCTGGATGGAATTGTGTCCCCCAGAATAAGTGTTAGAATCCTAATTCCTATATATGTGGATGTGATCCCATTTGGGAATGTTTTCTTCGTTATGTTATCAAGGCCGTATCAGAGTAGGGTGTGTTCTACATCTGATCACTCCTGAGTTATAAAGAAAGCAGATTAGACACAGACGCAACACAAATGTGGGACAGACAGATGCTACATGAAGATTACCAAGGAACGGAGGAACGCCTAGGCTACAGAAGCTGAGATAAGGACCTTCCCCCAGAGCCTACAGAGAGAGAACTTCCCCCTAGAGCCTGTGCCCTGAATTCAGACATCTAGCCTCCTGAACTGTGAGAAAATAAATTTGTTCTTTGAAGCCACCCACTTGAGGTATTTCTGTTACAACAGCACCAGGAAACTAAGACAGGGCCTGTATAGTGCATTCGACAGGTATCAGACATAACATCTCACGTAAAATGCCAAATCAGACTGGGGCATCTCGACACCAAGCCTGCTCAGGTGAAGAGCTGGCTCCTCTGCATTCCTCTCCACCCAAGCACCACCTGCCCTGCAAGCGAGCGTTCCAGAACATGACAGCAGGCATACCTGTGGATACAAGAACAAGCCACAGTGAACAGATACAGGCTTCGTCCAGATTTAGAATGGCCCGTGTACACCTCAAGACGGAAACCCTGATTTATCCCTGCACTCTCCCCAGACTCAGTTTTTCTGACAGAAACCAGCCTCTCAATTCTTGATTCCTTTCTCCCCCCAACACCCACATCTAATAGCTTGTTGTTGTTAGCTGCTGTTGACTCTGACTCATGGTGGCACTATGTACAGTAGAACAAAACGCTGCCCGGTTCTACATCATCCTCACAATCACCGGCATTTTTGAGTCCACTGTTGTGGCTATTGTGCCAGTCCACGCACTGAGGGTCTCCCTCGCCCTTGCTGGCCCACAATATCACCACACATGATGTCCTTTTCCAGTGAGTGATCCTTCCTGGTGATGTGTCCAAAGCAAGCAAGTTGGACAGTGTTCTGTTGTGAACCATAAGGTTTTCACTGGATAATTTTCAGAAGTAGATTGCCAGGCTTTTCTTCCTAGTCTGTCTCACTCCAGAAGCTCCACTGAAACCTGTCCATGATGGGTCACCCTGTTGGTATTTGAAATACCAGTGTCATAGCTTTCAGCATCATAGCCATATGACAGAGAGATGGTAGATCTGATGCCTTAGCAACTTCTAGTGTATCTTTTCCTTTAGGAGCCAAAGCACTTCAGATCAGTTTCCTTCTCTCCACTCCATTGCCACCACCACAGTTCATGTGACCATCTCTTGCCCAGACCTAGGAATGCCTTCCCACTGGTCTCCACCTTATATTCTTGCCTCGTCCTGGCCTATTCTACCAGCAGCCAGTTATCTTTGCAAGATATAAGCTGAACTATGTTACCCCCCTGTTTAAAACTGAACAATTAAAAAAAACTATTGTGGTAAAAACATATAGAACAAAAATTTTCCATTTTAACCATTTTAAGTGTATAATTCAGTGACATTAATTATATTCACCATGCTGTGCAATCGTCACCACTAGCCATTTCCAAAAACTTTTCATCACCCAAACAGATTCTCATCACCTTTAGTAAGGACTGGGACACATGGTGTCCCAGACACTTTTTACGCCCCTGGAGCTCTTTGGGAAGGAGGTAGTCCAATTTTAATGCTTTAGCCTCAGTGTGGGAGCCTTTTGAAACGTGTGCAACTCAAGAACCCTGAGATGGAGCCTCATTTTTGTGTAGATGTAGCGCTATCTCAGGTGATGCCTCCTGGATATGTGAATTTTCTAAACTTTTGACAGGTTTGCCTTTATTTCTGTGAGATAAGCCTCCTTACTGTTTCCTAGTTACTATGTTCTCCTAAGCATGTACTTACCCTAGAATAAGCTATTCCCAGTCTTCATTCAGCCACAGTGGCTGTTTTCTCCCTGATGCCACTGATCGTTTCCAGGTGTTACTGGTTCCCTGCTTTTCTACCTTCTGAACAGTAAATAATGCCTTTGTGGTAAGGAATAATGCATTGCAGTGGTACTTTTCAAAAGTCTCAAATTCTTTTAAATTATTCTTACCCTGCATTCAATCTTACAGCCCAATCATTGCTTCCACCATGTGTGACAGGTGGAATATACCACTGTGAGCAGCTCTGCCTCATTCTAGGGCAGCTGTTTCTGCTTCTTAGCTGTTAGCACTGCTTTTGCTATAATAAAGAACACACAAAAACCAATAAACCTGTTGTCGTCTACTTGATTCCGACCCATAGTGACCCTACAGGACAGAGTAGAAACTGCCCCATAGGGCTTCCAGGGAGTGGCTGGTGGATTCAAACTGTCGACATTTTGGTTAGCAGCCGTAGCACACCATAGCTCTTAACCACTGCACTACCAGGGATCCACAGAATACGTAGTAGTGGTAATTTTCCAGAGACACAACTTCCTTTAGTTTTATTTATTTGGCCTATCAGTACTGCTTTTGCAGTAATGAAGAGTGCATTGTAGTGGTGATTTTTCTGAGATAAAAAAAAAAAATTCTTGGCTTTATTTATTTGGGCTATAAGTACTGCTTTTGTAGTAAGGGAAAATGCATTATGTCATGATTTGAAAAGTTTCATGAAATAATAAAGGCTATGGAAACCCTGGTGGTACAGTGGTTAAGTGCTACGGTTGCTAACCAAAGGGTCGGCAGTTCGAATACGCCAGGCCCTCCTCGGAAACTCTATAGGGGCAGTTCTACTCTGTCCTATAGGGTCGCTATGAGTCGGAATTGACTCGACAGCACTGATTTTGTTTTTTTTTTTTTTAAGGAGATTAGAATAAAATGTATGTGCAGTCCTTGCCAGGCACCTTCATGATTTACCTCATGTTTTGAAAATTTTCAAGAAATTAAGAAAAAAAAAACCAAAAATGATTTTATCATTGACTAAATTTAGGCAGGATCTACCACCCCCACCCCCACGTGTCTGTCAGTTTGTCATATTGTGGGGGCTTGCATGTTGCTGTGATGCTGGAAGCTATGCCACTGGTATTCAAATACCAGCAGGGTCACCCATGGAAGACAGGTTTCAGTTGAGCTTCCAGACAAAGACAGGCTAGGAAGAAGGACCCGGCAGTCTACTTCTGAAAAGCATTAGCCAGGGAAAACCTTATGAATAGCAGCGGAACATTGTCTGATATAGTGCTGGAAGATGAGCCCCCAAGGTTGGAAGGCACTCAAAACGTGACTGGGGAAGAGCTGCCTCCTCAAAGTAGAGTCAACCTTAATGATGTGGATGGAGTCAAGCTTTCGGGACCTTCATTCGCTGATGTGGCACGACTCATAAAGAAACAGCTGCAAACACCCATTAATAATCGGAACGTGTAACGTATGAAGTATGAATCTAGGAAAATCGGGAATAGTAAAAAATGAAATGGAATGCATAAACATCCATATCACAGCATTAGTGAGCCTAAATGGACTGGTATTGGCTATTTTGAATTAGACAAGCATATATGCTGGGAATGCCAATTTGAAGAGGAACGGTGTTGCATTCATCATCAAAAACATTTCAAAATCTATCCTGAAGTACAACCCTGTCAGTGATAGGATAATATCCATACACCTACTAGAAAGACCACTTAATACGACTATTATTCAAATTTACACACCAACCACTAGGGCCAAGATGAAGAAATAGAAGATTTTTATCAGCTGCTGCAGTCTGAAATTGACCAAACATGCAGTCAAGATGCATTGATAATTACTGGTGATTGGAATGCAAAAGTTGGAAACAAAGAAGAAAGATCAGTAGTTCAAAAATATGGCCTTGGTGATAGAAACAATGCCGGTGATCGAATGATAGAATTTTGCAAGACCAACAACTTCTTCATTGCAAATACCTTCTTTCACCAACATAAATGCTGACTATACACATGGACCTCACCAGATGGAATGCACAGAAATCAAATTGACTACATCTGTGGAAAGAGACGATGGAAAAGCTCAACATCATCAGTCAGAACAAGGCCAGGGGCTGAATGTGGCACAGACCATCAATTGCTCATATGCAAGTTCAAGCTGAGACTGAAGAACATCAGAGCAACTCCACTAGAGCTAAAATATGACCTTGAGTACATCCCACCTGAATTTAAAGACCATCTGAAGAATAGATTTGACGCATTGAACACTAGTGACTGAAGGCCAGATGAGTTGTGGAATGACATCAAGGACATCATACATGAAGAAAGCAAGAGGTCATTGAAAAGACAGAAAAGAAAGAAAACACCAAGATGGATGTCAGAGGAGACTCTGAAACTTGCTCTCGAACGTCAAGCAGCTAAAGCAAAAGGAAGAATTGATGAAGCAAAAGAACTGAACGGAAGATTTCGAAGGGAGACTCGAGAAGACAAAGTATTATAATGACATGTCCAAAGAGCTGGAGATGGAAAACCAAAAGGGAAGAACATGCTCGGCGTTTCTCAAGCTGAAAGAACTGAAGAAAAAATTCAAGCCTCGAGTTGCAACAGTGAAGGATCCTATGGGGAAAATATTAAATGATGCAGGAAGCAACAAAAGAAGATGGAAGGAATACACAGAGTCATTATACCAAAAAGAATTAGTTGATGTTCAACCATTTCAAGAGGTGGCATATGATCAGGAACTGATGGTACTGAAGGAAGAAGTTCAAGCTGCTCTGAAGACATTGTCGAAAAACAAGGCTCCAGAAATTGATGGAATACCACTTGAGATGTTTCAACAAACAGATGCAGTGCTGGAGGTGCTCACTCGTCTATGCCAAGAAATATGGAAGACAGCTTCCAGGCCAACTGACTGGAAGAGATCCATATTTATGCATATTCCCAAATGTGCATATCCATATTTATGCATATTCCAGACAAATGTGGAAATCATCAAACAATATCATTAATATCATGCACAAGCAAAATTTTGCTGAAGATCATTCAAAAACGGCTGCAGCAGTATATCAACAGAGAACCACCAGAAATTCAGGCCGCTTTCAGAAGAGGATGTGGAACCAGGGATATCACTGGTGATGTCAGATGGATCCTGGCTGAAGGCAGGGAATACTGGAAGGATGCTTACCTGTGTTTTATTGACTATGCAAAGGCATTCTACTGTGTGGATCATAACAAATTATGGATAACATAATGGGAATTCCAGAACACTTAATTGTGCTCATGAGGAACTTTTAAATAGATCAAAAGACAGTTGTTCAGGCAGAACAAAGGGATGCTGATTGGTTTAAAGTCAGGAAAGGCGTGCGTCAGGGTTATATTCTTTCACTATACCCATTCAATCTGTATGCTGAGCAAATAATCTGAGAAGCTGGACTATCTGAAGAAGAACGGGGCATCAGGATTGGAGGAAGACTCATTAACAACCTGCGTTATACAGATGACACAACCTTGCTTGCTCAAAGTGAAAAGCACTTACTAATGAAGATCAAAGACCACAGCCTTCAGTATGGATCGCACCTCAACATAAACAAAACAAAAATCCTCACAACTGGGCCAATGAGCAACATCATGATAAACAGAGAAAAGATTGAAGTTGTCAAGGATTTCATTTTACTTGGATCCAGCCGTGGAAGCAGCAGTCAAGAAATCAAAAGACACATTGCATTGGGTAAATCTGCTGCAAAGGACCTCTTTAAAGTGTTGAAGAGCAAAGATGTCACCTTGAAGACTAAGGTGAGCCTGACCCAAGCCATGGTATTTTCAATCGCATAATATGCATGTGAAAGCTAGACAATGAATAAGAAAGACCGAAGAAGAACTGATGCCTTTGAATTGTGGTGTTCACGAATAATATTGTATATACCATGGACTGCCAAAAGAATGAACAAATCTGTCCTAGAAGAAGTACAACCAGAATGCTCCTTAGAAGCAAGCATGGTGAGACTGGATCTTACATACTTTGGGCATGTTGTCAGGAAGGATCAGTCCCTGGAGAAGGGCATCATGCTTGGCAGAGTACAGGGTCAGCAGAAAAGAGGAAGACCCTCAACGAGGTGGACTGACACAGTGGCTGCAACAATGAGGTCAAGCATAACAACGATTGTAAGGATGGTGCAGGATGAAGCAGCGTTTCGTTCTGTTGTGCATAAGGTCACTATGAATCGGAACTGACTCGAAGGCACCTAACACCACCACCACCACACCCAGGGTCATGTGGGACACCTGTGATCCCAGGTAATGGGTCTCAAAATCCATTAATCATAACTAAAATTCTGAATTCATCCTTTAATCAGCATGTTTTCCCATTAGTGAAAACATGGTATCAACAAAAAATTCAAAGGAGAAAATACTTGGGTCTTGAAAGGGTTTTAAGCAATAACTCCTCATTCCTCCTCATTCTCCTCTTCTCCTAGTCCACAGTAACCACTCATAAACTTTAGTCTCTATGCATTTGACTAGATATTTCATATAAGTGGGATCATACAATATATGTCCTTTTATGCCCATTATATTTTGAACAAAATACAAACCCCTTGTCATGGCTTGCACGGTCCTACTCGATCTAATCTCTGTCTACTTCTCAAATCTCTGGGTTAAACAACGAAATGCATGTATCCCAAGTGCAATGACAAAAGCATATGTGATAAAGAAGACCCTGGGGTGTGTGTGTATATAAATTGGTATTCTTAACTAATTTACCTTTGACTCGGAGAATATTAGAGCTACAAGGAAACTTGTTGTATTGTTAGTCGCTGTCAAGTTGGCTCCAACTCATGATGCCCTTACATTTAACAGAAAAAAACGTTGCCAGGTCCTGCACCATCTTCGTGGTCATTGGTGTGTTTGAGCACATTGTTGCAGCCATCTTGTCAATCCAGCTCATGGATGGTTTCCCTTGTTTTCACGGACCCTCTACTTTGCCAAACATAATGTCATTTTCTAGTGATTGGTCTTTCCTGATGACATGTTCAGGGTAAGCAAAACGAAGTCTTGACAAAACCAGACTGTGGACACATTAGAGGTTAGAGGCCAGTCTTTTAGGAAACAGGTCATATTCAGTGAAGCAAAGGGGCTGAGAAAAATGAGCAATAGAAGGACACCAAAGAAGGGAAGCAGGCCACAGTTTAGGAGAGATGTGCCCAGTGGTATGTGGTTTCATTGGGGAAATGAATCAGGCCAGGAGCTCGGCAAGGCAGGGCAAGAGCTTATAGGTTATCCTTTCCTTTCTTTCCCTCGCAATCTTCCTTCTCAGCCCATTCTTCCAGACTTGTACAACAAAGACATACGGTCACTCTGGAAGAATTTTCCAAGGCAGTAAATAGTGTTGTACTTAATTAAATCTATCTCACAAGATAGGCTTTCTGGTCATTGGAATGTGGGGAACTTCATTATAGAGTGCCATTAAAAAGTCACATAAACAGACTCCTGCGAAATGAGGTCATTTGTTCAGAGTGCAATAATAAAAAGACAGCCTGGCTGGAGCCTCAGGTACTTCCTCCCTCTCTCCATTTTCTTTGCCTTTTCCTCACTCTTGATCCTTTCATCCCTTGTAGGCAATTGTAAAGGGGGAAGCTGAGGTAGAAGAAGAGGGAGCGAGGAACAGAAATGGAAGAGAGTAAGAGACAGACAATGGAAGGATTAGGTGCAAGAGATGGACAGGCGAAGGAGGAAGAATGAGAGAGAAATATTGAAATATGGCTAATCCCAGGACACATTCTTCAAACCAGCTGTGGTGAAATGAGTTCCTTTATGTGGCCTTTTGCCTTGGATCTTTGGGAAAACAGCTTGAGAGATTTTTTTCCCCTAAGCCCTGAGGCCTTTGCCCTAGTTTTTACCCCAGATGGTTTGTTACTTTTGTCCCAGTTGACTGACATTTCCTGGGTAAGCTGTAAACAACCTGACTTTTTGTCTCACCCTGGGCTGCAGCCTGACCTGTGATTGGTCTCTTTTATGCACCTTGGAAGGACTGGTCAATATACTTATGCAAATGAAGTGACTATAGCCTACTATGCAAATGAAGTATCTGTGCCTAACAAGAAGGGACTGGTCAGTTTGTGGGCCTGGTGGGAAGACCATGCCTTGAAATTGACCAGGAATTTGCTTATATATACAGCCAACCCCCCAGAGGTTGGCAGGCAGAAAGAAAAAAGCAGCAGAAAGGAGAAAAGGCAAGAAAGGTAAGAAGAGAGAATAAGCAGAGAGAGAAGGGGAGGAAACTTCTAAAAGAGCTGTAACATAGGTCAAGGGCTATAACAAGAGGCCCAGAAGGCTATAATGAGAGCGACACAGCTGGTGGTGACAGGCCCGCAAGAGGGCCTGTGGTGGAGTCAGTGATGAAAGCAGGGATGCCGAAGGCAGAGAGGCTTGTTCTGAGGGGGCCGAGGGGAGGTCTGTCTTGAGGAGGCTGAGAGAAGCCTGTCCTGAGGGGGTAGAGAGGAGCCCTGCACAGAAGGGACCAAGAGGAGACCTGTCCTGATGAGGCTGAGAAGAAGCCTGTCCTCAGGGAGCTGAAAGGAGGCCTGCATGGCTGAGAGGAGCTGTGCATGGCAGAGAGAGGGGCCTGCTTGCTTGCATGGCCAAATGAGATGAGAAAACTGTCCACTGGATAAGGCAGGGGATGTGCTCTTTGGGGGAGCCTTCCAGGCTTTATCTGAATGCTTCTTGATCCTGATCCTGAGTTGTAGCCTATTGATCCTAACCCTGAGTTGTACACTGTTGCTTCCTTAATAAACCATTTGACCATAAGTATGGTCTGTGTGGCCATTGCAATGGATTATCAAGCCTAGAAGAGAAGTAGAGAGTGCCATGGGAAGGATGGCTGGTGTCAGAATTGGTAGAAAGGTTGGAGAGTGGACGAATGTCTGACCTCCATCTCCTAGGGATCAGCCTTGGGCTGCTGATCTTGGTTCACATTATCCCCCCTGAAGTTAGACAGGTTCTGATGCTACTATTACCATTTTACACCAGCAAAGTATGAAAACTGTTACAGTTTTTATCAAAGGAAATTTTCCTTAGAAAAGCTTTAGAGAATACAGTCTAGTAGAAAGGTCACTGGGCTGGGCATGGGCACCCGCGGATTTGGTCCTGGTCTCATTTGATTGGATATGTGATCCTGTGCAAATCTGTAGACCTCAGGTCCTCCTGGATGAGGAGAAGTTTGGATGAGAGGACTTGTGTGGTCTTCTCTAGCTCCGACATCAAGTATTTCATAAGACAGGACAGAGGGAGAACTTGGGTAGGAGGGAAGGTTCCAGAGGGTAGGGGTCCTTCAAGATTGAGTCTTTTAACTTACAGTATTCTGTGTGCTATAAAGGGGTCCAGCAGACCAGGGTCAAAATCATGTCTGACCAAGACTTGAGAATGACTGAAAAACACGTCCACATGTGTCATCAAGTCATCAGAGCAAGAAGGACTTGTGAAGGCCAAAGGTATGGAGAGAAGAATGGTTTGGTTGAAATGAGAGAATGAGACTTGGTCTGGATGGTTTTGGAGCCTGTAGCAAGGTTTGTATAAACTCCTGGTGGCCTTTTTGGTGGCCTTTTTGAAAGTCAGGTCTTTCAGAGGCACTAGAATGATGGTCTTTTTCAATTACCACATATGCATGTGAAAGCTAGACAATGAAAAAGAAGACAGAAGAATTGATGTATTTGAATTATGGTGTTGATGAAGAATATTTAATATACCATGGACTGCCAGAAGAATGAACAAATCTTAGAAGAAATACAACCAGAATGCTCCTTAGAAGTGAGGATGGTGAGACTTCATCTTGTATACTTTGGACATATTATCAGGAAAGACTAGTTGCTAGAAAAAGACATCACGTTTGATGAAGTGGAGGGTCAGTGAAAACAAGGTGTGATAGTTAAGGTTATGTGTCAGCTTGGCTAGGCCATGACTCTCAGTGTTTTGGCAGATCTGATGTAATCACCATCCATAATGTGATCTGTTGTGAGCAGCCAATCAGCTGAAAGGGGAGTTTTCTTGGGGATGTAACCTACATCCAATATATATGGATGTTCTGAAAAAGCTTGCCCTCTCTTGATCCTGTATCCAACCCATCATCATCTGACCTCCAATTCTTGGGGTGTGAGCTAGCAGCCTGAAGCCCCGTGAACCGGCAGCCTGCCATCTGACCTACCAGTTTTGGGTCTGTCAGCCCCTGCAACCATGTGAGTCAGGAGAAGCCTCCAGCCTGAGGTCTGACCCATGGATTTGGGACTTGCCAGCCTCCACAACTATGTGAGCCATTTCTTTGAAATAGATCTCTCTGTATATAAATTTATATATATATGCTTCACTGGTTTTGCTCCTCTAGAGAACTCAGTCAATGAGGTAGATTGACACAATAGCCTCAACAATGGGCTCAAACGTATCAAAGATCTCGGAGATGGTGCAGGACTGGGTAACATTTTGCTCAGTTATACATAAGGTTGCTATGAGTCGAAGCTGACTCGATAGCAAATAACAATGACAGAAGAATGATGGATGGATCCTTCTCTGTACAAGGCTGAACCCAGTTCTCTCCAGGGATCCAGGCTTTGGCCTGCTGCCAGGTAAGATGGACCAGGCAGAGCTGTGGACCCTTCAGATACCCAAGGAGGGCCCCTTTACCCTCTTGCTATGGCAATCAGAGATATCACCTGCCTGCCTATGAACACCAGTGCAGGCTGGAGCTGGTGTGATGAGACAGAATGGGCTGGTTCTGCTGTCCACTCAGGCCATGGGACGAGCCTCAATGCTCTGTGGCTTAGGGTTGGCAGTCCCTTTGCCCTCCAGGCCCACTAATGAAGGCTCCCAGAACTAAGAGTTAGGCAGTGTATTGGAGAGTCTCCCTTTGCTCTTCTAGATGCGTTCTCCACCCTTGTCCCCTCTGGTCCAAGCCTCAGGGGTTGACCTTTATGACCTGCACCAATGGCCTGCCTTGCTTGCTGATATCCACTGGGCTTGGTCAATGGGGGGCACTGGTAGATTGAACTGGAAGGACAGTGATATCTGGGGACAGGCCAGTTATCTTCCAGATGCGCTTCCCCCCATCTCTAAAAAGGTCTGTAAAAAGAATGCAACTTTAAAGTGCTATATGGCTAAAAATGCTATATGGCTACCAATCAATAAATCTGAAAGGACATAATATATGTAAGTGATCACTATGACAATGGACTCATGGAATTCAGGAGGCTGATTTGAACTAAATTCGACAGTTATCTTGGAAGAGTTCTGTTGGAACTATGTGTTGTAGCTCTCCTTCTCACTGTAACTATTCCTCAGGCAATAGAGATGGAGCTGTGGGACCTCTGTGGGTCTCCTTCTCATGGCCACTGGCCATTTCAGGTTGTTCCTTTATGTCCAACACCAAAGAGTCCACCCTTTGGTCCTTCACTGCATTGTGACTTCTCATTGTCCAGGAGCTTCAAGTTTTGACTTGACATGCGGTACAGAGTTTGAGCTTGCAGCCATGAAATCAAGTCAACTCATTTCTGCCACAACCCCTGCACTGAACCTCACTAACCACCTTTACCAGGCCGCTACACTTTCTACTTGTCAAATATATGCAAGAATCGAATATGAGGTGTCCCTCTAAGGTTATAAGATTCCCACTACCAAAATACCACTTCAAAATCCAATTAAGTTTAATTTTTTAAACTTTTTCACAGGGACTGTCGCCTTCTGAATCAGTTTCCAGCCACATTAGAAACTGGTTTCTCACTCTACAGACACATTCCTTGGGTCTTCTTCTCCTCACCTCTACCCCATCTGCCCATCTCCTTCTTTCCCTTCCTCCACCTTTCTTTCTTTTCCTTCTTCCCATATTATCTCTGTCTCTCCCTTTTGCAGCTGCCAGACATGAGTCAAGAGGATCTGGAAAAATGAGTTGGGTTGGTGTTGGCATGGAACTGGGGTCCTTGTGGAGGTCAGGGCTGAGGGGCTAGCATGGCCCAGAGGAGAGGGGAGCCCTTCACAAGAAGCAGCACTTCTGGAAGCAGACTGATACATCCATTTTCATGTTTTCCAAAATGCATGTGAGAGTGGCTAGCTGAACGCAAGAAACCAAAACTGTAGAGAATTAGAAGGAAGCCCTTGAAAACTGTTCTTTCTGCTCCTAAGACGACACGCAGACAACAACTTCCAGAACTGTCTTAGTCATCTAGTGCTGCTGTAACAGAAATACCGCCACTGGATGGCTTTAACAAACAGAAATTTATACTCTCACAGTCTAGTAGGCTAGAAGTCCAAATTCAGGGCATTAGCTCCAGGGGAAGGCTTTCTCTGTCAGCTCTGGAGGAAGGTCTTTGTCATCAATCTTCCCGTGGACTAGAAGCTTCTCCATGCAGGAACCCTGTCCAAAGGATGTGCTCTGCTCCCAGCGCTGCTTTCTTGGTGGTATGAGGTCCCACGTTTCTCCTTTCGCTTTTATAACTCAAAAGAGATTGGCTCAAGACACAATCCAGTCTTGTAGATTGAGTCCTGCCTCATTGACATAACTGCAGCCTATCCCACCTCATTAATATCATAGAGGTAGGATTTACAATGCATAGGAAAATCACATCAGATAACAAAATGATTGATAATCACACAATACTGGGAATCACGGCCTAACCAAACTGATACACTTATTTTGGGGAGACACAATTCAATCCATGACAAGACCAAAAGGAAGGAAGGCAATCCTGGACAAAACAGAAGCAAACAAAGATACAACAAACCAACAGAACATGTTTTCATTCCTATGCAGGGGGCTTTGTCTTCAGAGTGAACATCTTAAGGGTCTAACCACAACCCATCAAGGTTGAGCAAGCTAAATAAACAAATAGCAGCATAGTTTCCACTTCTAAGCAAACATACAGAAAAAGACCAATAATTATGATCTTAATTATTGATTGTAAATAACTGACATTAAAAGTTGTGCCATTGAGGTGTTTGGAGGCACAGGAGAAAGCATTGTTGCTTAAAATTCAGCTTTTTTTTTTTTTTTTCCAAAGCTTTTGACCATGACCAAAGGCTGCCTCTGAGTCTCAGAAATGGTCAACTTCAAACTGGAAGACTCACGGATTTAGTTGCATTTTTCCTTTTTTTTTTTTTTTTTGGCAAGATGTCCCCTCAACAGGGATAATATATCTCCTGGTAGCCACGTCAGGAGGATCCATGTCAGGAAAAAACAGTGTTTGTTTCCTTTGTATTTTGAGACTTCCTATTATTGGCATCCTTCCTTGAGGATCTGGCTTTATCTCAGCTCAGAGACCAGGAAGTCGATTGTGTTGGCTGGAGCATCCTCTTGGCCAAGCCTGGTTTAGAGTCTGCAAACAGCCCAGCTTAGCTTCTGGCAATTTCAAAGGCTTTCCCACATGTCCACATTCAAGTGACCCGAAGAGTTCCAAACACTTCCACCTCGTTTGTAAAATATTATTTGTCTTCGTCAGACAACAAAGCTTCACCTTACTCCATATCCTTTTACTCTTTCTCTATTCCTGTGGCTCTGTGAGCCAAACATAGGTGAGCTCAAATATTTGTGTCGCTATAAGCAAACAAGATTTTCTCAGTTTTATTACTAACAATAGAACAGATGACATTTGTAATGTCAACAGAATTTTTGTGGCACATATATCATAAGTGGGTAAATGGGGTGTTGCCACTGAATATTTTAAAGGAATGTTGTTCTTATTAAAACGACAGAAAAATTACTTTATTTCTTTCTACCTCATTGATAGAGTGTGCACATTTCTCCTCAAATTTAGCAGTGCCTTACTGATAAAATTTTACTCTTTAAAACATTTTGTTTTTCTCAAATTTTGAAATTTTGAGTTCTAAAAATAAAGGGACAAAAATAGCACAAATGTTGAACATATATTTCCATCACCTAGAATAATTATCAACTTAATTTTTATATTTGCTTCTAACTTTTTTAATTCTCTTTCTTTTTCATTTTTTTAAATACTAAAAGCATCACAGGTGTCCCTGGGTCCCCTTTCTAATCTTTGTCACACCTACAACCCCAACGATGCAATTAACTTAATGAGTTTGGTGTATATAATTTAAGCCCATTTTCATATTTTATATAGAATATAAGCCCATGAAATGTAGAATACAAACTTTTATGTGTATTTTTTTATTGAAGTAAAACATATATATGCATATGTGTGTATTAAGTACACATATTAAAAGCTAACAGCTCAATAAATGTCTATCAAGTGAAATACCTATGCATTCACCACCCAGATTAAAAAACAAAAACAGAATTTTGCCAGCTCCACAACAACCCCTTTTATGTCTACTCTATCACTTACCTCTGTGTTATTCCACCGTTGATTCATTTTGTCAGTTTTGGAATTCCATATAAGTGGAATCATAAGTCTATATAAGTGGGATCTTTTGTGTCTGACTTCTTTTGCTCAGCATGATGTGAAATTCATACACACTTTTGCATGTAGCTAGGGTTCATTCATTTTCATTTCTATACAGTATTCCATTACATTAACATTCTACAATTTATTCATTCATTCTACCATGGATGGACACTTGAGTTGTTTCCAGTTTCAGGTTATTATGAATTGTGCTGCTACGAGCAATTTTGTTCACGTTCTTTGGTGTACTACATTATGTACATTTCTTTTGGATATACAACTAGGATTGGAAATGTTGGATCATGTGATGTGATTATAATCTCTTCCAGTAAGCGTTGTTATTGTTGTTATTAGGTGGTGTTAAGTCCATTTTTGACTCATGGAGACCCCATGTGACAGAGTAGAACTGCCCTGTAGGGTTTCCTAGGCAGTAATCTTTAAGGGAGCAGATGGCCAGGTCTTTCTCCCATGAACCTGCTGAGTAGGTTTGAACCACCAATCCTTTGGTTAGCAGCTGAGTGTTTAACCATTGTGCCACCAGGACTCCTTTAGTAAGCATTACTATTTTACAAAATGTTAATTTACATTTCCATCAGTTTGGTGGTGTTTTTAAAGTGTACTGAAATTGACTCCTTTGAATTATGGTGTTGGCAAAGAATATCGACTATACCATGGACTGCCAGAAGAACTAAGGTGTCTTGAAGAAGTATGGCCAGAACACTGGTTAGAAATGAGGTCGGTGGGACTTCGTCTCACATACTTTGGAAATGTTATCAGGAGGGATAGGTCCTTAGAGAAGGACATCATGCTTGGTGAAATAGAGGGTCAGCGAAAAAGAGGAAGACCCTCAATGAAATGGGTTGACACAGTGGCTTCGACAATGGGCTCAAACATAGCAACAATTGTAAGGATGGCGCAGGACGCGGCAGTGTTTCATTCTGTTGTACACAGGGTCGCTATGAGTCAGAGCCAACTTGATGGCACCTAACAACAACATCCTTTACCCATGTTTCCTATTGTGTTGCTGATCTTTTTCTTATTGATATCTAGGTTTCTTATATAGTATGGATGCCAGTTTTGTCTACTACACATGTTGAAAAGGACCCTTCCTAGTAGAGTTTATTTATGATAGCACCTTTGCATTTTCCAATACACTTTCACATATGCCATCTCCACCATTTATCAAATATTTATTGATCACAGCGCTTGGCAGTGGTTGAGTCACCAAGGTTACAGAAATCTCTGCTGTGATGGAGCCTACATTCTAGTGGGAGGCAACAGGAACTACACCAGCAGCTGGGGTTAAGTGCTATGGGGGAAAATAAAGCTGGGGTTGCGGGATGGATGGAGTGACTGCTGTGTATGCGTGGGCTGAGGGGTGGGGTTGCTATTTTATATTGTGTGGCTGGGGAAAGCCTCCTTTATAAGGTGACACTAGGGTGGCCTGAAGGTAGTGCGGGAGCAAGCCTGTGGCTGTCTGGGTGAAGAGTGCTCCAGACTGAGTGCCAGTGCACACCTGGAGTGTTTGAGGAATAGCAAGAAGGCTACTGTGGCTGGGATGGAGTGAGCAGTAGGAGATGAGGTCCGAGAGGAGTGGAGGAAGGGCAGGGTATGTAGACCCCTGCAGTCCACTCTAAATATTTTGGTTTTTGCTCTTAGCTGTGTAGGAAGCCACCGAGGTTATTTAACTTTCACAGGCTCTGGGAGGTTCCATAAATTGCCAGGATCACATAGTTAGTAAATGGCAGAACCAACTGAAATCAGAACTTCTGACCCTTGTTCTTCAGTCACAGCACAGCTGCCTGAAGTCTTCATACCTTCTTTGGACATAGCAGGAATAAGCCAAGAGAAGAATGCCTATCTAATTCCAGAAACATCTGCTAGGGTGACCAGTTGTCCTAGTTTGCTGGGGGCTGAGGTTTTCTGGGACACAGGCCTTTCAGTGCTAAAACTGGGACCAAACCAGTTGCCATTGAGTTGACTCTGACTCATGGTGACCCCATGGGTTTCAGAGTAGAACTGTGCTCCAGAGGGTTTTCAATGGCTGATCTTTTGGAAGGAGATCGCAGGCCTTTCTTCTGAGGGGTCTCTAGGTGGATTCGAATTTCCAACCTTTCCGTTAGCAGCTGAGCACATTAGCCATTTGCACCATCCAAGGGCTCCCAAAAGAGGGACAGTCCTGGGCAAACCTGGATGGTTGGTCACTCTAGGAAGCTGACTGAAAAGTGACCAGTGTGCACTAATTAGTACAACTACAGGGCCCTCCTGTGCTGCTGCCGGAGAGGCTGCCCAGGCTCTGGAACTTTCCCAAACCAACCCATGGGACAGAGTAGACTGCCCAGCAAAGTTTCCTTGGCTGTAATCTTCATGGGAGCAGACTGCCAGGTCTTTTCTCCCCACAGGCCGCTGGTAGGTTCTAGCCACTGACCTTTCAGTTAGCAACCAAGCCTGTAACCATTGCATCACCAGGGTTCCTAGAATCCCCTGGGGGATGTGATAAAACACAAACTGCTGTGTCCTATGTTTAGAGTTCTGATGCACTAGGTCTGTGATGGGGCTTCATAACGTGCATTTCTAGCAAGTTCACAGGGGATGCTGTTGCTGCTGCTGCTGCTGGTGGTGGTGGCAGTTGGGGAGGCGAGAGAAAGCCACATTTGAGAACAGCTGATCTACATTGTGGGTGTGATCGTTAAGGTCATCGGTGAGTTTGGCTGTGCCTCAGTTCTCAGTGGTTTGGCAGTTATGATGTGGTTTGGCAGTTGTGTAATAATGTGATCACCTTCATGATGGGCTCTGCTGCGAGCAACCAATCAGTTGAAAGGGCGTTTCCTTGGGGGCGTGGCCTGCATCCAATATAGGAGGACTCTTTGTGAAGGCTCGTGAGCTTTTGTTCGCTCTGAATCCTGAAGCTGGCTCCTGTTCGTCTGACCTCCGGTTCTTGGGACTTGAGCTGGCAGCTTACCTGGCGTCTTGCCTGCCGATCTTGGGATTCGTCGGTCTCCACAACCTGTGAGCCAGAGCACTGCTCTTTGACTTGGTTGGATTCACCAGCCCCTGCAGCCTTGTGAGTTGGGAGAAGCCTCCAGCCTGACTAGGGACTTGGTACTTTCCAGCCTCTACAACTGTGTGAGCCATTTCCTTAATATAAATCTCTCTATATATACACTTACACATTATACTGGTTTTGCTTCTCTAGAGACCCAGCCTAAGAGAGTGGATTGTTTTTTGGTGCTGGTGTGGTCATTTAGCCATCAGGTGTAATCTTGTTTGGTGGGAAAATTCAGTTCAAATTATAAACTAATTTATACAGTAATTCATTCTTTCTTCATTCCCTCCTACAGCAATCATTTGTTAAGGCCTCTCTCACTAAGGACTAGCGATACCTAAGATGAATAGGGGAGTCCTTGGGTGGTGCAAACAATTAATGCGCTAGGCTGCTAACTGAAAGGCTGGAGGTATAAGTCCACCTGGAGGCATGTCAGAAGAAAGGGCTGGCGATCTACTTCCAAAAAATCACCATTGAAAACCCTGTGGAGCGCATTTCTACTCTGACACACATGGGGTCATCTTAAGTCGAAATCAGCTTGACAGCAACTGGTTTTTGGTTTTGAAGATGAATGGTACATAGTCATGGCCCTAAATTTAGGTAAAGACTTTTTTCTTTTTAGTTCTTAACTGCCTGAATAAGATTAAATTTAGGAAGGAAATAACAAACTTTAAATAGAATATGCTGTTCATTGTCAAGTCAAGAAAATTGACTAGGTTTGACAAACGTTGCATGTTAAATGTGGGTTGTCCTTTATGAATTCAGCTATTTAGGGTATCGGGTAAATCAGGTCAACCACATGGACTCAGTCCAGCTGATCAAATGGAACCATAAGTGGAAAATAACAAGAAGAAATGTAAAGTCCTGGCTTTGAGCTTTAGAAGAAAAAATCAATCACTCAAGTTCAGTTTATGTGAAAAAGATCTGGGAGTTTTAATTGGCTTCTATCCAAAATCCATGTGTAGCATATCTACTTATTTAGCTTCCTAGGGATACATTTTACAACTAGTTTATGTTGGAGGGATAACCAGGAAGTTGCACTGCTTAAAATTAGATTCTATGGACTCTTTGTGCATGTGTATATATATGTTTATACATATGTACACACACACTTCTATTCACAGTAAGCAACTGGTGCCATTTTCTTTGAAAAATTTTCTTGGCAAACATATCATAGCCATACTCTCTGTGGGTGTTTCTCAAAGCATGGTCTGTGGACCACCAGGATTAGAATCACCTGAAAACTTGCTAAAACTACTGATTCCTAGATCCCACCTTAGTCTTCCTAAACCAGGATCTCCAGGATAGGCCCCAGAATCTGCTGTATTTTAACAAGCTACGCCAGACCAATCTTTTGTATGCTAAGGTTTGAGAACCTCTGCTCTATGTCAAAAAGACAGTTCTCTCAGGAAATCTTGGCCTCACCCATAGTTATGCTCTTGGCATATTCTGACCACCTCCTATCCAACCCATTAGTGAAGGAGGGATTCCCCGACCCTGAATGGTATGGGATGCCCAAACACATAACACTAGGAAGAATAAGGGCGACAGTTGTTTATTAGTCACATATGCTCACACCTGGGTGAAGAGGACATCACATGCCATGCAGGGCCACATGGGTGTTGCACTGGGAATAGAGTGAATCAGTAGGATCTTTGACGGGCAGGCTTTGTAGTAACAAGAGGGAGAGGTGCTTCCTGGTTCCCATGGGAGGATGTGATTGTTTTGTTTGAATAATTCTGCAGGCTGGCAGGGAACTGAAACCTGTTAGGTTGAGGACTGGGTGGAGTGCTGGTCTGGCTTATTACAAAGGAGCTGGCTGGGTGGGAAGACATATCTGGTGGGACCAGGGGAACTCACAATAAGGCCTTTGGGGTCTGGGGAGGCTCAAAGTTGTCAAGGCAGCACTTGAAATTTTAGGCCTTACAATATATAAGACACCTGTGTTTAAAAAAAAAAAAAAAATTTTTTTTTTTTTTTTTTTGTGTTTAGGTCCTCTTTTATCCTGTCTCCTAATTAGATTTCTTAATTTCCTTAAGAAAATGCCAACCCTATTCCACCCTTTCCCCCTCACACTTGATCAACTTTCAAAGAACAGGATTTAAAAAAAAAAAAAAAATTTTTTTTTTTTTTTTTTTTTTATCAACACAGAGGAGGAGCCCTGGTGGCACAGGGCTAACCAAAAGATCGGCAGTTCAAATTCACCAGCCATTCTTTGGGTTAAAGATGTGGCAGTCTGTTTCCATAAAGATTACAACCTTGGGTACCCTATGCAGCAGTTCTATGTTGTCCTATAGGGCTGCTTTGCATCAAAATTGACTCAATGGCAACAGGTTTCGTTTTTGGTATCAACAGCAAACCCAAAAACCAAACCTGTTGCTGTCAAGTCGATTCTGACTCATAGCGACCCTATAGGACAGAGCAGAACTGTCCCACAGAGTTTCCAAGGAGCACCTGGTGGATCTGAACTGCCGACCTTTTGGTTAGCAGCCGTAGCACTTAACCACTATACCACCAGGGTTAAACCTGTATTTCTGATTTTCATTTTTGGTTTAGCTACCAGGTTGGTTTGGTTAGTTTGGTTTAGCTGCGCCACCACAGCTCCTTAAATGAGATATACTTATTGCCAAAAGAATGAAGAGTCAAATTAAAATCAAGGAAGAAAAAAATTGTGAGAGTAGGATCTGCGTTCATCTAATACTCATTTTTATCTTCATGGCAGGGGGAGGGTAGATGGAGATTAAAAAAAGAAACTGTATTAGGAGGCCATGTAATGGGTTTACCCTTAACTAAGATGCTTGTCAGCATTTTTCACTCATGATAATACTTCATCTATGTTTTTAAAAGAAGACAGGAGAGTATGAAAGAAAAATAACGCCAGCTTCTTGTTAACGAACTTCATTTTTACTTTTTAGGCACTTATTGAAAAGAATTGTAACGAAGAGAGGAAGAATACACTATTTGCAATAACTCCTAGAAGTTCTGAGGTTAAAGTACATGGAAATTTACTAACGTTTTTATACCCAGGAAATACAAAACCAAAATAATGAGCCTTATGCCTTCTGTTTGGCAACCTGCGATCCTAATTCAGCCACTTGTTTCCAGTTGAAAAGGTGCTGTCTTTGGCTTTCCCAAGTTAAAGATGGCACCTGTCTACATTTACATGCCAATTAAGAGAATATCAAGATGTGATTGTCTGCAGTTGATTTTCTACCCTTGAGGCCCCTGTTGGGGTCTGAGCTAGGAACTGAATCCTGCACTGAATCACCTGCCAAGGCAAAGAGTGTCATCCTGGGGCTGCTGGCTTCTCAGGTCTCTGCCAATGGATCAAGCCACTTGGAAGTGCTAATTAGGTCTCTGGGACAGTCCTGGGTTTACGGTATTTGCAATCACAGGTGTACTAAGACAGGCTGGAAAACCACCTGATTGCCCCTAGTATCCAGAGACACTGAAAATCTAACAAGGAGACCCAATGGTTACTACTTGCCATCAAGTCGACTGCAACTTATGGCGACCCCATGTGTGTCAGAGTGGAACAGAGTTGAAGCAACAGGGTTTTCAATGGCTGAATTTTTTTGAATCAGATAGCCAGGACTGTCTTCCAGAGCAGCTGAAAGCAGGCTCAGACCTCCACGTCTTTTGGTTAGCGGTGAAGCACATTCACCATCTGCACCACCCAGAGGCTCCAAAGGTAGTGTTTGGCTATCGATTAATCTCTTTGGTGCTTAATCACACCCTCTTCCATTTCTTTTTCCTCCTCCATTTTTGATCTTGTCTCTCCCCCTCTTTAACATCTGCTCCAATAACTTGTCCTGTGGACGTCTCCTTTATACTTCCTATCCTTTCTAGACTCCAGAGCCTTAATTTCTACCCCTTCTCAGCCACCCCCACACCCACACCCATTACTGTGACTGGGGCCAGGCACTGTGGTAAGCCCTTTGCATGCATTCTTTCATATATGCCTCCCAACAAATGCATGAGGTAGGTACAGGCTGGGAGGGGTACCTTGCCCAAGTCCCAGAGTGCAATACACACACTTTTTGACTCTGCCATAGCCTTCCCTCATCACAGCAGAAGCACTGCTCCATTTCTGATTTCTTGGCCCTCCACTCTCCCCACTTACTCACTGTCCCCCTGAGAAGTCAGAAACAAGAGAGATTTCATCTCATGTTTAAAACCAGGGCTTTGAACCAGTTCATTCCTGTTCAAACCCCTGCTGAGAAACTTGCAGGTCTAACAATTTCCCAGGTGAAGCTAATACTGCTGGTTGGGGACCAATTCTGAGAACCACCAGTAGAGCAGTAGTTCCCAAATTTTATTATACATAAGAATCACTTGGGATCTTGTTAAAATGTAGATTTTATTTCAGTGTATCTGGGGTGGAATCATTAGCATCGGCTGGGAACTTGTTAGAAACGCAAATTTCTCAGCAGGGTTTCGAACTGGACTAAATCAGTTCGAAGCCCTGTTTAAAACTAATACCCCTTTCCTTAATTCTATCCCTATTTTACTAGGTTCTTTTTCTACCACTTCTGTTTTTATATCTTTAATCTTTCATTCTGCACTCATTCCTTCATGAAAAAAGGCTTTTTCCATTTTCCTCATTGTGCAGACTAACAAGGCTGTCCTTTTCAATGACTTATATGGCAGAGTTCTGACCGCACGTAGTTCCAACTCTAAAAGGGGAGACAAGACATGAGTAAGTGTTGCACGAGCACAAGAGAGGCAATAAGGAAGAGTTCAAGAAATGAGAGAGCACTTATCACCAGAGAAGCGGTTGTTGCAACGACGTCACTAGGGTTGGTTGGTGTCACCCCGCCCCCACCAACAGCAACAGTGTGTGCATGTGGGGCATGCAGATGAAACCACGTGATTCAAAGCATTGTTACTGAATAATAATGATAGCTCTGGCTGGAAAGAAAGTTAGCAGTGTTTTAGCCTTGTAGGTATATTGATACATGTACGTTGGGCTTATAAAAAAAAGTTTTGTTGTTACAACTAACAATTAGTTGGATGTCATCCCCTGGGTTGTCCTTCATTCTTCTCACTCTCCCAGTTTAGAAGGGTAGAACATGAGTTCAATTTCAATATGTCAGTGGGACATTCATGGAGAGACTTTGAGATCCGGCTCAGTTCTGGAAAGCAGCTGGAGTTGGAGATAGAGAATTAAGAACGTTTTGCAGGAAGGTGAAAGCTCTTAGGCAGTGCTGAGCATTTAGTAAGGGTTCCCTGAGAGAGGGCATGAATATCGAGCAGAAACCATTGCATTAACCTCTTTGTTGTTAGTAGGAGTCTTCAAGTTGATTTCGACTCATAGCGACCCCATGTGATATAGGATTTTCCCGTCTGTTTTTTTTTAATCTTTATATGGCAAAGTGGTTAGGAGCTCAGCTGCTAACCAAAAGGTCAGCAGTTCGAATCCACCAGCTGCTCACTGGAAACCCTAGGGGGCAGTATAGGAGCCCTATGAGTTGGGATCCACTTGATGGCAACAGGTTTGGTGTTTTTTTGTTTTTTTGTTGAATCTTTATGGGACCAGATCACCAAGTCTTTCTCCTGTGGAGCCACTGGGTGGGTTTGAACCACTAAACTTTTGGTTAACACAACCCTATTCTGGCCTGTGGTGGGTACTCAAGAAATGTTGAAGAAATGAATGAATTATGAGATACTCAATACATGTTGGCTGAATTAATGACTGAAAGAAGGAAATGAAAAAATAAATGGATGGATTTATGAAATCTCGTATAGACGAAAGGAGCCCTGGTGGCACAGTGATTAAGCGCTCAGTTGCTAACGAAAAGGTCGGCAGTTCAGACCCACAGGCCACTCCATGGGAGAAAGATGTGGCATTCTGCTTCCATAAAGATCTACAGGCTTGGAAACTCTCTGGGGACAGTTCTACTCTGTCCTACAGGGTCGCTGTGAGTCAGAATGTCCTCAACAGCAGTGGGTTTTGTTGTACAGATGAATGAAAAGAAACTGAGAGCATATGATTGGGAGTATAATGTGGAATGTGTTTTCACACCGTCTCATCAAGAGCCTGAAGAAATCTCTGATAGAAAAATGGCCAGGAGGCTGTACTGCAAACTTGCTTTCTCGTGCAGAGCAGTCCATGTGCCCCCATCTGCCCCATGGGGATTTCTGGGACATTGCAGACGCTTTCTGGCTGCTGAGTTGTTTCCTGGCTCCAGCTGAGTGTGGGCCATCTTTTGTTTCATTCAGTTTCAAATTAGAAGATCCTCTTGGATGCTGGCCCTCCACTGGGGAAATGGAAACTCTGTGTGCTGCCATGAGGAAGGTTTCTGCAGCTGGCAGGGGCCCCAGGCGGGAATCAGCATAAAGAGCAAATTAGGAAATCATCAAGCAGCCTGTGGTCTTGGTGTGTTTTATTGTTAGTATTCCAGTCACTGGGAGGATGTCTAAAGCTCTCCTTGATTTACCGCCTTGAAAATTAAAACAAAAAATAAAATTCCATATTGCTCAATTGCATGAGCACCCCAGCAGGCTGGCCTGTGTAAAAATCTGTGAATAATGCAAGGTGGCCTGGGTGAGAAGCATGGCCTGTCGGCATGTTTTTCCATTTGCTCACTGCTCTCTGGCGCAGGCGTGCAGGAGCAGAACAAAGCTCATTTTGTGTTTCCCAAAACACTCCCCCTCTACTTTCGAGGGGTTCCCCCCCCAGAAGCCTGCTTTAGGGGTTTTAAGCCATTTCCTTCAATAAATAACTAAATTAGGTCACTGTTTTGCTGGTGTTTGGAGTAAGGAGGGGTCAGTCTATCTCTTACCTGCACATTTTGCATAGTTAGTGGAGAAGGCAGAAGACTATGAGGTATACTTTCGGACAGAGGAAGACCCCTCTGCCCCAAAACCCAAGGGCTTAAGTATCTGAAATTCCCCCGTAAAAGCTGTATAAGGCAGCAGTTATCTATCCCACGCTCCTGCTCTAAGACCCCCTCTCTGTTACCTTCAGGGAGTGGTGATCTGATGTGGCATGACAACCTCCAGAGATAAGACACCACCTCAGGAGTCAGTCTGTTGCAGGTACAAACAACAGTTGTTACTCTAGAAAGTTCCATCTCACATCAAATTAAAATCAACCTCCATGGGTTACAATAAATACTTCTTCCACATAAAACCAAACCAAACATGTTGCTGTCGAGTTGATTCTGACTCATGGCAACCCCATGTGTTGCAGAGTAGAATTGCACTCCATAGAGTTTTCAATGGCTGTGGCCTTTCAGAAGCAGATTACTAGGCACCTCTGGGTGGGTTTGAACTGCCAACCTTTTGGTTAGTAGTTGAGTGCTTAAAAATTTCCTCCACCCAGGGACTCCTTCTTAATATGTAACAGCCCTTTAAGTGTTTGAAAAGAAATAGTGTGTCCCTAGTTGCCAAACTATCTTCAGATGTTTCTCAGTGACCATGATTATTAGGCCAGATTCACAAAGGTTTTTGTCCCTTCTTCTCCTCTTTTCCACTCTCTCCTTTTTTTCCTTCTACAAACATTTCTGTATCTACATATGCCAGACACTGTACCAGACACTTTTTGCCTCCATTACACAGCTTCTGCACTTGTGTTTTTAGGGGACATGCAGACCTTACCTATAGACTGAGTGATGTCATGGGAAGACCATGGACTTAGGCGTTATGTGGATCTGAGTTCAAGTCCCAGTTCTGTCCTTTCAGCTGAAGGATCTTGTCAAGTTTCTGAATCCCTGTGAGGATCAATTTCCTTATCTATAATGTAGAGATAATAACCCATATTTTGCAGGGATAGAGATAACGTGTGCAAATTGCCTGACACATCACCTGGACAGAGCAGGTGCTCATAAGTGAGAATGATTTGACCCATTATGCCGTGCGGTTAGGTCAAGTAAGAACATGGATGGGATAGTCTTGGTCATCAAAATACACCAGCTAGGTATACAACCATCTGAGAGCTTGTTCAGCATACCATCTGTGTTTTCTTTCAGGTTATTGATAAAAATGTTGACCAAGACACGGCCTGGAAGAGGGCCACATGACATTCTCCAAGGACACCACTCTCTAGTGCCTTCATTCACAAGCATTCTTTGGTCAGGGACCTTCAACTAGCTATAAATACAATTGTACTCTTTTCCAGTCTATATTTCTCCATCTTTTCAACATGGATATTGTGAGGGCTTTTGTCAATTGCCCTGCTGAAATCCAAATAGCCTGTGTTTATATCACTCCCCGACCCAGTAATCAAAAGACCCATTGTTCCTCTCCTGTGAGTTCCCTTTTAAAGGCAAAGGCTCCTGGGAAGGCGAACATATTGAATTAATTCACACTAAAATGTTGTGATCTAACAGGCCCCTTTCTATCTGCTCAGGTGGGAGTGGGGGAGTCGTGGCATGCTCAGGGAGGTATAAATGGATAATGTATAATTGTATAAATGGCAATATAAATATAAAAATTGTATTGCCACAGCAGAGCAGGGAATGAAAACTAAATGCACTCAAGAGTGGACCCATGTGGATTCACATTTTATGCAGTGAAAAAGACGTGTAACGATCACATAGCCCCTGGGGGTTCTAAAGCACACTCACAACTATGTGCTTCTGTGAATCCCCAAATTCACAAGCTGAACAGTGTCCACGTACCTCACACCCCCAGAGGACAGGAGGGGTGGTAGGTCCCTATTGCAGCAGATATTCAAGTTCCGCCCCAACCCTAAAATCCCATCAAGTGATAATAGCAGCTTTACAATATGCTGGTCACTGTGCTAAGCACTTTACATGAGTTATCTCATAATGTTCACAACAACCCTATGAGGGAGGGACCACTGTCATCCCTATTTTACGGCTGGGGAAACTGAGGCTCGGAGCAGCTAGGCAGTTTGCTTCAGGCCACACAGCTATGTACGGATCAGAGTTAAGGTTTAGTCCTAGTTCTGGTTAACTCTAGAGATTTTGGTGTTTGTTGCTATCGAGTCAGCTTTTCCTCATAGTGACCTTACATATAATAGGACAAAACGTTGCCTGGTCCTGTGCTATCTTTATGGTTGTTAGCATATTTGGGTTCACTGCTGCAGCTTTGGTGTACTGCCTTCCAACCTAGGCAGCTCAACTTGCAGCACTATATCAAACAGTTGTCTGTTGTGCTCCATAAAGTTTCGATTGGCTGATTTGGACAGGTAGATTGCCAGGCTTTTCTTCCTAGTCTGTCTTAGTCTGGAAACCCTGCTAAAATCTGTCCACCATGGATGACTCTACTGGTGTTTGAAATATAGGTAGCATAGCTTCCAGCATCCCAGCAACACGCAAGCCACCACAGCACAACAAACTGATGGATGGGTGGTAGAACTCTAGAGATAAAGAGCCCTTAATCTTTAGACAAATTCTCCCACCTCCTAGTCTCTTTTTAAGGATTCACAGTTTGACAACGGTGGCTGCAATAGCTGGAACTCCAGGGAAATTCTGCCACTAAGTCCCTTTCGACTTCCCCCTCCTGCTCTGTGGAAGCCCCCACCTCATGGACATTGTCCCCTAGGTGGCCAGACTACAGCATCGATGACCCCAGGAATCTTGAGTGAACTCCCCTAATTCTTTGAGGCTCCTACTCAGAGACATCTGCTCTTTGGAATTCACACTGCTGGGAAGCTGCCCTCAAATTGTTTTAGAAATGGGCGGTGGTGTCTTGGAACAGCTTTGACTGGGGGCTGAATCTCATTACTAACAGAATTGTGACCTTTCAGCGGAATATGGAAAATGCCATTGATACAATATGCAAAAATGATGTCAGTGCTGTGATCTGGGAGGGAAAGGGATGGCCCATTTGGGATATTTATTTTAATGATATCACCAGCGTTTGTTATGTGGTTTGAATTAAATAGAAGTCTTTGAGTCTAAACTCCACCAATAGTCTCGCAAAACATTCCCTTGTTTTGTCTGGTGTCATTTAGCACTCAATTGCTGTATTTCCTGGCTGAACGGAGCCCTTGATATGATTTCTTTGTTCTGATGTCTTAGGCTCAGAAATAAGGGGGCCTTTATCCTCAATCTAATTGAACTCATATCGATCCAAGATACAAGCATCCTTTTAACAAGAGTAGGAAGGAATGCGATGGTTCAAATTAAGGAGACAGGCAGGATGGAGCCAAAATTATAGATGAGTTAACTCGGTCTGCTTATAGCTGAAACACACATGCACACACATTCCAAGTCAGGATGAAAATGTATGGTGACAAATAGGTTACAAAAATACAAACGTGTTTACATGACCATTTGGCAAGTTTCCATATGCATGGCTGCCAGGTTGAGTCTGAGGGCCCTTAAATCCTATCAATCAGGTGACTGAGCTGAGCCAAACAGATGCCCATTAAGGGCTCCTAGCTACTGTTCTGAGAACTTCCACCGTGGAACTGGTAACAGAATGGAGAACTAGCAGATGTTTGCTAATAATGTTGTGTTGTTATTAGGTGCCCTTGAGCCATTTCTGACTCATAGTGACCCTACGTGCAACAGAACGAGACATTGCCCTGTCCTGCACTATCCTCACAATTGTTGCTGTGCTTGAGCCCATTGTTGCAACCACTGTGTCAATCCATCTTGTTGAGGGTCTTCCTCTTTCTCGCTGGCCCTCTATTTTACCAAGCATGATGTCCTTCTCCAGGGATTGGTCCCTGCTAATAACATGTCCAAAGTAAGTGAGACTAAGTCTTGCCGTCCTTGCTTCTAAAAAGCATTCTGGCTATACTTCTTCCAAGACAAATTTGTTCATTCTTCTGGCAGTCCATGGTGGTTAGGCAGCCCTTGGGTTACAAACGTCTGACTTACATACAACCCGTGGTTATGAACGAACCCTCACAAAGCCTATTATATTAAAGATTTGAAGGACGTGCAATGGTTCATTAATAACAAATGGGCGCTACTCTGTGAGACATCAATATGTTAGTTTTGTAGGAAGCTTTGTGCTCGGCAGCACCTGGCCCCACCTGTCCCCCAACCCCAGGCCCTTGGCCCCTCTCTTCCAGCCCCCACCCCCTATTCCAGCCCCTGCTCCTCAGCCTGACTTGGCCCTGGGCCCCCTGACCCGGTTCGCCTCCCGGCCCCTGACCTTCGAGCCCTCAGTCCTGGCCTTCAGCCTTTGGCCCAGCCTAGCTCCCTTCCATCAGCAACTGTCTCTCTGGCCCACTACCCCTCAGCTGCTGCTGATCCTTCATCCCATTGACCCTATGCCTCAGGTGGCGGGAGCTCCAGGTGTTCCACGGACCTGGTGGTCAGGGTCTTGGGGCTCACTGGGCCCACGGGGCAGTCTGTGGTGGGCCGCTGTCTGCATTTCCTGTCCTTTTACCAGGCTGGAAAAGGAGAGGGGAAAGAGCAGGGGCTGCTGCTGCTATAGGGGTGGCAGGGCCCAAGGCATGGGCTGGGCTGGGGGAGTGTTTCTTTAATGTTTTTCATGCACAGAATGTTACACTATACAGTAAGACAAACATTTGACTAACTGAAGTTAGATATGAACCACACCAAACTGTTCCAACTTACATACAAATTCAACTTAAAGACAGATTTAGGAATAGAATTCGTTCATAGTCTGAGGACTGTTTGTATTGACTATTCTTCACCGACACCATAATTCAAATACATCTATCCTTCCTTGGTCTTCCTTATTCATTGTCCAGCTTTCGCATGCATACGAAGCAATTGAAAACACCATGCCTTGGGTCAGGTGCAACTTAGTCATCAAAGTGACATCTTTGCTTTTTAACACTTTGCTAATAGTAATCCCAATAATAAGGCAAAAACAATAGCCCAGCCCTTTTGTTTACAATGCCCTTTTTTTTTTTTTGGTTTAATGCTCTTACATGTTAACTCCTCAACCTTCTCAACAACTCTGTTGTGAGAGACATAATTGTTGTCAATACTAAGATTGTCATTGTCTACATTTCACATACACCCACTCCTCACTTGTTGGCATGGTTAGGTTCCAAAGATCAGGCCATTATGCGAAAATTGAGGTTCTGCAAAAATGGAGGATGACCATATCAGATCACAAAATGGAGGATGACTATACCATTATATAACTGCCAAATTACATCATTACCTAAATGCCAAACCACTGAGACTCATGGCCCAGCCAAGCTGACACATAACCTTAACCATCACAGCCAGCATTTACTCTCGCCTTGCACCTTGGCATTTCTTAGTGCCAGATGTAAACTGTTAACCTGCAAAATAATTGGATAGTAGATTTTTTACTATTGTCATAAATGCAAATATTGGATAACAAGGCGGTCAGTAATTGTTGAGGAGTAGGTGTATAAGGAAACAAACACAGAGGGAGGACATTTTCGCCCAGGAAAGTATGCAGTCAGTGGTAAAAACTGGACCCCTGGGCTCCTGAGTTAGGCTAGTGCTGCCTTCCCCCTCTCCCTCTTTGGTAGACATCAGAGTACAGAGAAGCACACTGTCACCTCAGTCTGGGCTGGGCTCAGGTGCTCCACACAAATGGCTTATCACAGAAAGTTGCATGAGCCAGCCCCACTCTAAAGGTCAGCAATCAGTTGCCGTGGGAATTAAGCAATTACTCTAGGCAGAGCTGTGTATAAACAGCTCAGGGTGCGTGGGAGTGGAGGTGGGTAATATAGACTGTGTATAAAAGAACAACCTGTGTAAAAGTACGGAGAATAAGACTGAAGTTGTCAAGGATCTCATTTTACTTGGATCCATAATCAACACCCATGGACACACCAAACCCAAAAAACTTAGTGCCATCAAGTTGATTCTGACTCATAGCGACCCTATAGGACAGAGTAGAGCTGCCCCATAGAGTTTCCAAGGGGTGCCTGGCGGATTCGAACTAACGACCCTTTGGTTAGCAGCCATAGCACTTAACCACTAAGCCACCAGGGTTTCCCCCATGGACACAGCTGTCAAGAAATCAAAGGATGCATTGCTTGGGCAAATCTGCTGCAAAAGACCTCTTTAAAGTATTAAAAAAGGACGTCACCTTGAAGACTAAGGTGCACCTGACCCAAGCCATGGTGTTTCAATCCCCTCATGTGCATGCAACAGCTGGGCAAAAAATAAGGAAGACCGAAGAATTGATGACTTTGAATTACGGTGTTGGTGAAGAATAGTGAATATACCACGGAGTGCCAAAAGAATGAACAAATCTGTCTTGGAAGAAATGCAGCCCGGATGCTCCTTAGAAGCAAGGATGGCGAAGCTGTTTCACATACTTTGGACATGTTGTCAGGAGGGATCAGCCTCTGGAGAAGGACATTATGCTTGGTAAAGTAGAGGGTCAGCAGAAAAGAGGAAGACCTTCAACAATATGGATTGACACAATGGCTGCAACAATGGGCTCAGGCATAACAACAATTGTGAGGACGGTGCAGGACTGGGCTGTGTTTCATATATAGGGTCGCTATGAGCCAGAACCTACTCAACAGCACCTAACAACAACAACATAAAAGTATGGTAAAACCTGCAAAAGCCAGAACCTGTGTGAGGTGGAAACCTGTCAGAAAAACTCAAATATTTTCCACTAAAACAAGCAATAGGGAAGTGGTAAAATTGCAACCTGTCACAGGCAGGAAACTTGTAAGACTCAGAAAAACAAGGCAGTCCTGTGGAGTCCTGGCTCTTACAGCTTTCGGTGTACAGAGGCTGAATGGAGAAGAGAAGGTCCACAGGGGACATGCCACGCCAGACCCACTCCCTTCATAGGTATCGAGTGCCTGCTCTGTGCGAGGCCTGATGCTCAGCTGACTGACCCATCACTGCCTGGTGAGGCACCTCTGGGGGCTATATGACTGTTATGCATTGAATTGTCAAAGTATGTATTGATATCCTGGTCATATTCTGTTTATGATTTAATCACGTGGTTGAATCATCTGGCCTTGGATGGAACAGATTACCTTCCACAATGTAATCTAACACAAATGTAATATAATCACCTCCGTATTGCAATCGTAAAAAAAAAAAAAAAAGCAATCTAGGGTCCCTGGGTGACACAAACAGTTATGTGCTCAACTACTAATGGAAAGGTTGATGGTTTGAACCCACCCAGAGGTATCTTGGAAGAAAGGCCTGGCAATCTGCTTCTGAAAGGTCACAGCCTTGAAACCCTACTCTGCAACACATGGGGTCATCATTAGTTGAAATCTCCTCAAAAGCAACTGGTAAACTGGAAAATCTAATTTAAGGTAATGTAACCAATCAGTGGAGGTCATACACGTATATGTAGATCCTAAACCTAATCACTTCTGGGTTACAAACAGAACAGATTAGACACAGACACGCACACAGGGGAAGACAGATACTACGTAACGACTGTTTACAATCCAAGGAACCAAGGAACATTCAGGGCTACTGACCAGGAAAGAACCGACACAACCAAGACCCTGATTTGGACTTTTAGCCTCCAGAACTGTGAGAAAATAGATTTCTGTTCTTTAAAGTCACCTGTTTGTGGTACTTCTGTTACAGCAGCGCTAGGAAACTAAGACAGTGACCTTTACAAGCCCTAGCAGGATACCATCAATGCTGATTCCACAGAAGAGAAGCCAGTTCTCTTTGGCTTTGCGTAACAATCACTTGGAGAATTTGTTAAATTCCAGTATGTGGGCCCTGCCCCTGAGACTCTTACTCTGGGTGAACCCCAAAATCTACATTTTCAACCACCTTCCAGGTAATGCTGAGGCTACCAGTCCACAGACCACACTTTGAGTAGCACTGCCCAATAGCACACTGGGAATTTACCCTTCTCAAATCTGGCTCTACCTGGATTATTTAACAGCCTCTGGATATGAACAATGTGTATCCTAAAAGCTACCTTCCTCAGGGTAGGCCAAGCGTGCAAACCAAGACATCATTCTTCATTTTACAGACCTGGAGTGCTGTTGTTGTACACACAGCCTGTGCGGTCCACTCTCAGTTCTCCTGAAACGTCTGTAATCGTCTCACCCTTGTACTGAAGATCACGGGCCGGAGGAAAGCCCTTGTCTCCCTGAAACAAAGAGCGTGCAGCCCGTCACATTTTGTGACTCTGTCCTTATTGCTCACATTTAACTTTGTATATATACAATAAAAAGTCAATCAACATTGCTGAAGAAGGAGAACGTTATTGTGCTGGAGAGACGTCCTTCTTGAGTGCTAAAAAAAAAAACAACAAAAAAAAACCCATTGCCGGGGAGTCAATTGCTATTCACAGCGACCCTATAGGACAGAGTAGAACTGCTCCACACAGTTTCTAAGGCTGAATCTTTACAGAAGCAGACTACCACATCTTTCACCTGTGGAGTGGCTGGTGAGTTTGAATTGTCGACCTTTCAGTTAGCAGCCAAGCACTTAACCACTGCGCCACCAGGGCTCCTCCCTGAGTGATTAGTTCTGACTATCTGCAGCTAAAAGAAAGGGTTGTATTCCGAAACTTCAGCCAAAAGCAGAGCATTTTGTATTCAAAATAGTTCTTCCAAAGAAAGAATTATAAATAGTTCACAAAAGCCCATGTAACCTGTTATATGACTGAAGCGTTTACATCATCCCTATCTGCTGTTTTTCTTGGGAGAAAATACATGCCAAGCTCCAAATACTCAAAGGAACACAGACAGCAAACATTTCCCTCAGTACCCTTGCAGGTATAGGGCTTGGGTTGGGAGGTGGGGAGGAAGTAAAGCTGACAGAAGGGTAACAGCTTGTGAGAAGGCAGGGGCAATACAATGTGGAGGTCAGGACTCTGGGCATCAGGCTTACATACTCCTGAACTTGTTCACTTGCTTGGGTTATTTATCTGTATATTGATTATTTGCTAACAGGGATTATATGCACACGATCATGTATTGCTGTCTAATTAATTCACGTGTGCTAATCTTGTCTCCTCAACTAGATAATAAACTCTTTAAGGTCTAGGACTGTATATGATATCTTTACTGCCTTTTGAGGTATCCTCTTCAGTTCTTGACACCATTTAATGCCTACTAGATTAAAAAAAAATATATATATATATTTTTTTAGATGCCAGCACCCCCAATGCGTTTGTCAGTTTGACGTACTTTGGGGGCTTGTGTGTTGCTGTGACGCTGGAAGTTATGCCACTGGTATTCAAATATCAGCAGGGTCACCCATGGTGGACAAGTTTCAGCTGAGCTTCCAGACTAAGACGGACTAGAAAGAAGGACCTGGCAGTCTACTTCTGAAAAGAATTAGCCAATGAAAACCTTATGAATAGCAGCAGAACACTGTATGATATAGTGCCATAAGTTGAGCCCCTCAAGTTGGAAGACTCAAAATACAACTGGGGAAGAGCTGTCTCCTCAAAGTAGAGTTAACCTTAATGACATGAATGGAGTTAAGCTTTCCAGACCTTCATTTGCTGATGTGGTGTGACTCAAAATGAGAAGAAATAGCTGCAAACATCCATTAATAATCAGAACCTGGAATGTATGAAGTATGAATCTAGGAAAATTGGAAATCACCAAAAATGAAATGGAATGCAAAACATCAATTAGTGAGCTGAAATGGACTGGTATTGGTCATTTTGAATCATACAATCCTATGGTCTACTACGCAGGGAATGACAATTTGAAGAGGAATGGCGTTGCATTCATCATCAAAAAGAACATTTCCAGATCTATCCAGAAGTACAACACTGTCAGTGACAGGATAATATCCATATGCCTACAAGGAAGACCAGTTAATATGATTATGCAAGTTTATGCACCAACCACTAAGGCCAAAGATGAAGAAACTGAAGATTTTCACCAACTTCTGCAGCCTGAAATTGATTGAAGATACAATCAGGATGCAGTGATAATTGCTCGTGATTGGAACGCGAAAGTTGGAAACAAAGAAGGAACCGTAGTTGGAAAATATGGCCTTAGTGATAGAAAAACGATGTTGGAAACTGAACAACTGAATTTTGCAAAACCAACAACTTCTTCATTGCAATTACCTTTTTTCACCAACATAAACGGCAACTACACACATGGACTTCGTCAGATGGAATACACAGGAATCAAATCGACTACATCTGTGGAAAGAGACAATGGAAAAGCTCAATATCATCAGTCAGAACAAGGCCAGGGGCCAACTGTAGATCAGACCATCAATTACTCATATGCAAGTTCAAGTTAAAACTGAAGAAAATCAGAGCAAGTACACGAGAGCCAAAATATGACCTTGAGTATATCCCACCTGAATTAAGAGACCATCTCAAAAATAGATTAGAAGCATTGAACACTAATGAGCAAAGACCAGAGGAGTTGTGGAATGACATCAAGGACTTCATACATGAAGAGAGCAAGAGGTCATTAAAAAACAGGAGAGAAAGAAAAGACCTAAATGGATGTCAGAAGAGACTCTGAAACTTGCTCTTAAACATCGAGTAGCTAAAGCAAAAGGAAAAAATGATGAAGTAAAATACATGAACAGAAGGTTTCAAAGGGCAGCTTGAGAAGACAAAGTATTACGATGACATGTACAAAGACCTGGAGATAGAAAACCTAAAGGGAAGAACACGCTCAGCATTTCTCAAGCTGAAAGAGTTGAAGGAAAAACTCAAGCCTCAAGTTGCAATACTGAAGGACTCTACAGGAAAAATATTAAAGGACTCAGGAAGCATCAAAAGAAGATGAAAGGAATACCAAAAAGAATTGGTTGACAGTTCAAGCATTTAAGGTGGTAACATATGATCAGGAACTGATGGAAGAAGTCCAAGCTACAGTGAAGGAACTGGTGAAAAACAAGGCTCTGGGAATTGACGGAATACCAATTGAGGTGTGTCAACAAACAGATGCAGGGCTGGAAGTGCTCACTGACCTATGCTAAGAAATTTGGAAGACAGCTACCCAGCCAACAGACTGGATGAGATCCATATTTATGCCTACTCCCAAGAAAGGTGACCTAAGTGAATGCAGAAATTATTGAACAATATCATTAATATCACACACAAGCAAAATTTTGCTGAAGATCATTCAAAAGTGGATGCAGCAGTGTATAGACGGGGAACTGCCAGCAATTCAAGCCAGGTTTAGAAGAGGACATGGAACCAGGGATATCACTGCTGATGTCAGATGGATCTTGGCTGAAAGCAGAGAATATCAGAAAGATGTTTATCTGTGTTTTTTTTTTTTTTTTTGCCGATGCTAAGGCATTTGACTGTGTGGATCACAACAAATTATGGATAATGTTACAGAGAATGAGAATTCCAGAACACTTAATTGTGCTCATGAGGAATCTGTATATGGATCAAGAGGCAGTCACTCGAACAGAACAAGGGGATACTGCATGGTTTAAAGTCAGGAAATGTGTGTGTCAGGGTTGTATCCTTTTACCATACCTATTCAGTCTGTACGCTGAGCAAATAATACGAGAAGCTGGACTATATGAAGAAGAACAGGGCATCAGGATTAGAGGAAGACTCGTTAACAACCTGCGTTATGCAGATGACACAACCTTGCTTACTGGAAGTGAAGAGGACTTGAAGCACTTACTGACAGGATCAAAGACCACAGCCTTCAGTATGGATCACACCTCAACATAAAGAAAACAAAAATCTTCACAACTGGACCAACAAGCAACATCATGATAATCAGAGAAAAGATTGAGGTTGTTAAGGATTTCATTTCACTTGGATCCACAATCAACTCATGGAAGCAGTAGTCAAAAAATCAAAAGACCTGTTGCACTGGGCAAATTAGCTGCAAGAGATTTCTTCAAGGTGTTGAAAAGCAAAGATGTCACCCTGAGGACTAAGGTGCACCTGACCCAAGCCACGGTATTTTCAATTGCCTCATATGCATGTGAAAGCTGGACAATGAATAAAGAAGACCAAAGAAGAATTGATGCCTTTGAATTGTGGTGCTGGCAAAGAATATCGAATATAGTATGGACTAACAAAAGAATGAACAAATCTGTCTTGGAAAAGATACAACCAGAATGCTCCTTGGCAAAAAGGATGGTGTGACTGCGTCTCACATACTTTGGACATGCTCTTAGGAGGGATCAGTCCCTGGGGAAGTACATCATGCTTGGCAAAATAGAGGGTCAGTGAAAAACAGGAAGATCCTCAATGAGATGGAGTGACACAGTGCCTGCAATGATGGGCTCAAGCATAGCAATAATTGTGAGGATGGCACAGGACCAGGCAGTATTTCATTCTGTTGTGCACAGGGTGGCTGTGAGTTAAAGCCAACTCGATGGCACCTAACAACAATAACAATAAGATGCCAGCAAAGGAGCTCTGGTGGCACAATGTTTAAGTGCTCAGCTGTTAACTGAATGTCAGCAATTTGAACCCACCCAGTGGCTCTTTGGGATAAAAGATCTGGAGATCTTCTCCTGTAATGATCACCACCTAGGAAATTCTATGAGACAGTTATACTCTGTCCCACAGGGTCACTATGAGTCACAGTAGACTCAAAGGCAAACAATGGATCCCACAGAGCTCAGCAGCCCAGTTAGCAGTAATGAAATCAGATTGTGAGATCGGGTTGGGGTTTTGTCATGCAGGGGCAGAGAGGGGATTATGAGGTAAAGGATTAAAGGTGTTGACAATGGCAAGAAGACAGACAAAAGTTTCTCTGGGTGGAGAGGTTGTGCTCTGGCAGTAATTTAACTTCAAAGATAAAAGAGGACACTGGATAAAATAATTTTCTTTGATCTCGTGGGAAATCAGACTGAAGGAGAGTAAAATCAAAAGCAAGGAGAGTAGGTGTCTATAAATAGTGCTGTTCATCACCAACTGTTCTCATGGTGCCCGGGTAGGTTGGCCTAGGACCATGGAGAAAGGTCAGTGAAATCACTAAACATTCTCAGAGGAGTAGGACCAGTGCCAATCTGGAGCTACCCTGGAGGGGTAATGGGTCTAGCACTCTCGGTGGAATGAGTTGGGATTGCTCAAGGAGATCTCCTGTTACTGACCTGGCTGTGATGATCTTGTTAATGGGATGACCTGCCATATCTTGGTAAACTCAGGGTAAAGAAAAATTTCTTAAATGGAATACCAAAAGCATTAACCACAAAGTAAATATTGATAGAAAAGGAAGCAAGAACAGGGCAGAGGCCCAATGAACACCAAATAAAGGCAGAGGAAATGTGCCAAGAGTCTTGACTGAGAAAAGAACTGGAGAGAAAGGAGGAAAACTAAGCAAGTGTGAGGTGTGAGAAACTAAGGGAAGGGGCCTCTTTAAGAAAGAGGGAATACTCAACAGTGTCAGATGCTGCCAGAGGGCCAAGTGGGATAAGGACTGAGCATGTCCCCTGGGTCGAATGAGCAGGCAGGGATGTTGGTGAGAGCAGCTTTAGTGGAGGGAGGCACCACAAGCCAGATACAGGGGTTGAGCAGTGGTGGGAGGTGAGCGACCAGCAGAGTATAGATAACTCTCAAGCATTTGTCTTTGCAGAGATGGCAAGAGCTGGGGTGATCATTAAAGTGGTAGGAGTTGAGAGATTACTATTTTGTAATGAGAGTCTTGACTATGTGTAATGCTGAGGAGAGAAATCATAATGAAGGGTAGGTGGGATTTAAGATGTAAGAGGGAAAGATGATGGGTAATATAACATGAGGTCCCTGAGAAAGCAGGGCGTCATGCAGTGTATTTGAAGCACAGGGGGAGGAATTAGCCTGAACCCAAAAAACCAAACCCGTTGCTGTCAAGTCAATTCTGACTTATAGTGACCCTTTATAGGACAGAATAGAACTGCCCGACAGACTTTTCAAGGAACGGCTGTTGGATTTGAACTACTGAACTTTTTGTTAGCAGCCATAGCTCTTAACTGCTGTGCAGCCTAAAAGAAGATCTCCTTTAATAGGAGGATGGAAGAAAGGATATAAGTAAATACAAATTTGTTGGTATCAGTTGAGTGAGTTTTGTAATTGATAAATTCTATTTTCTCTAAATACAACTCATAATAACAATTACTGAGCCCTTGCCACATACTACACTGTTCTAAGCATTTCACCTGTATTAACTCATTTCATCCTCTGAATGGTTCTATGAGGCAGGTACTATTATTAGCCCCATTTTACAGCTGAAGAGAGAGAAGCACGGAAAGAGGTTAACTAATTTGCCCAAGGTCGCGCAGAGCCTACGTTCACCCCAGGTAACCCGGCTCTGAGGCATTGGTGGGTCAGTGGAAGAATTCCCACCTTCCAAGCAGGAGATGGGGTTGGATTCCTGGCCAGTGCACAGCCACCACCTGCCCAGCAGCAGAGGTTTGCATGTTACTATGAGGCTGAGCACATTTCAGTGGAGATTTCAGGCTAAGATGGACTACGAAGAAAGGCCTGGCAATCTACTTCTGAAAATCAGCCAATGAAAACCTTATGGATCACAATGGTCCAGCAGTAGGAGCCACAACTGATCATGAGGATGGTCCAGGACTGGACAGTGTTTAGTTACAACAATGACAGCAACAAACTGGCTTTGGAGCCTACACTCTCAATACTACTTCACCCCGCAGTTTGTCTTCACTCTGTAAAGGAGAAGATTAATTTGAAAATGTCCTGGTGGAGGACGAGAGAGTGACCCCTGAGAAAATGCAGAGGGGTTTCAGGCAGCATGCAGGATTCAAAGGAGGCTGCAGCCATGCTTTGCTGGCCCAAATAAGGAGAACTTCTGAAAATGGTCTAGACCAGGAACAACCAGAAATCAGGCTGGCTTCCCAACAAAGGCAGCGCTCCTTTGATGGGAATCCAAACACAACAATAAGAGGCTGTTCAAAGAATAGACACTACTTAACACTGTACTTGATAATTACGTTACTAATTGTTCATTTTCTGATTAAAAAAGAAAAAAAAAGCAGGGAAAGAAGAATGTGCTTTTCTCCAGAATTACTCTTGAAGAAAAAGCTAGAGGGAGATTTCAGTTCCCAAGTTGTCTTTCAAAATGAGTAAACAGGATGTACGAGACCTATTAACAGAAGGGGTGAAGGTAGATCAGTAGGAAGAGATGGAATGGAGCATGGATTTACTGGCTGAATTATGCAGCCTTAGTTTTATAGGAACACTATGCTTCACAGAGATCTGCTGAGCTGTGGGTGTTATTTATATCCCTCGGCAAGCACTCAGGGGATCCTATGAGCCACAAACCTGTGATTCAAACTTCCAATCTCCACAAGCTGGTCAGGCATAAATATTCCCCCAATCTGTACAATCCCCTGCCTTAACGCACCTTCTCAATAAGCTCTAGTTCACTGACTCGTCGATTAAATGACTGGAACCTTTTCTTTCCCACACCAAGGCTAGATTTAAAAAAACTGAAATGAGACTGGAACAGAACCTGAAAATTTTTGATATATTGATTAGAAATAGAAGAGAAAATTAACCCTGCAATTTCCAAGTTTACAGATGGTACTGAGCATGCTTATCTCATCAGATGACGCTCACAGAGTGGCCAGAGGTGTCGCGTGGAGTTTGCATGTTGGCAAGTACAAGTTAAGCCATGAAACTGTCTCGTAAGTCATAAACTGTGAAGTAATCATCCCAGCCTAGGAAAGGATTTCGGAATCACTTGTAGAACATTCAACCCGTTGGTCTGCTGGAATCAAATGGTAAACATTATAAGGAAGAGTGTTGAAAAGACAGGAAGATCGTTCTAGTCTATACAATGTCCTACACATTCAAAATTCTTCATGTGCTTCTAGAAATTAAACCTGAGAAGAAGGCAGGGAGGGCTGGAAAAGAAAGGAAGGAAGGAAGGAGGAAATAGGGATAAAGATGGCTCAGCTTTGAGTCACTAAACTTAAACAATCAAGAAGATAGATGACAATAAGCCACCAGATTAGAACTTTTCAGCTTGGGAAAAGTAAAGACTGAATGAAAACATCAAATATGATAAATAATCAACGAAACAGATGAGGGGAATATAGAATTTCATACTGAATTTAGGACATTAGGACCCAGGGTTCCTTCCAGACTTCAGTGATGTAAGTTTAGGAGAATAGTACCAATTAACAAGAAAGTAATGAATTTTGAGACTCATTAATAAATCAACAAATACTCATCTTATTTAATCAAATTTAAGGTGCTGCAATTTTAACACGTCATTGCTTTTCGCATATCACCAAGAAAGAAAAATCTCTGCCAGCTGAACTGACTGTCACCAATTATGACATGCATCCTGATTTCAGAGATACTAAAACTGAAAAGAAAATGTTCATTTCAGAATCAATAAAATACAATGTTGAGTCTCTAGACTGTGCAAGAAAGACTCTGCCACATGCTATGAGGCAGCGCCAGTGAAGTTGAGAGAAAATCGATCACACAAAGGAAGAATGGTAAGATCCAAACAAGAGGTGTATATGATAACCAGCATTAAAGAGTTCAAGGCTAGGTAAGACTTTTTAGTCACGGCTTTTCAACAATGATGGCTGCAGTGTGATGAATCCAGAGAAGGTGGGAGACCTGTTTAGAGGCAACAGCAGTTTTCTACTCCACCTGGCAAGGGGCTGAACTAGGGTGGTCGGAATGGGAAGGAGGGGGTAGGTGACAGAACTATTTTCTATAAGGATTACTTTGTACTTATCAGCTCCAGAAAAGGTCAGAATAAGCATATGAGTACGTTTTCACACTGAATTCTTTATGCCTGGACTGATTTCTGCAGAAAGGGCAAAATAAACCAGGGACAGGAAGTTCTAAAACAGAGTTTAGAAGGAGCGTATCTTAGTTTCTTAGTGCTGCTATAACAAAATACCACAAAGTGGGTGGCTTTAAAGAAATTTATTTTCTCACAGTTCTGGAGGCTGGAAGTCCAAATCAGTGTCTTAGCTGTGTCAATTCTTTCTGGGGGCTTTGAGAGAGGAACTGATCCATGCCTCTCTCCTAGCTTCTGGTGGCTGCCGGCAATCCCTGGCGTTTCTTTGCTGCGTATAGATGCATCTGCCTCCATCATCACAATTGCGTCTCTCTTGCCCTCTCTGTTTCTCTCTGTGTCTGTTTATAAGCCATCACTCACAGGAAATAGAATTAGAACCCACCCTACTCTGGTATGACCTTGTTAAACTTAACTGATAAATGAAAGAAAGCCCTAATTCCAAACAAGGGCCATTCACAGGTACGGGGCTTAGGACTTCAACAAACTTTTTTTTTTGTAGAGGGGGGACACAAGTCAGTCCATAACAGGGTGTTTCTTGAGGGAGGGCAGGCAAGATGGAGAACCAAAATGTATTGAAAAGAGTCAAAACATGGGGTAGAAAAAATTGGCATAGGGTAAAATAACAAGGGTCAAGTCAGAATGGAAACTGAGAGAACGGGAACAGCCAAGGTCAGAGGATGAGAGAGAGAGTAGAACGGTTTGGCTCAAGGAGAATGGTTCAGAAGTAAGGTCATGGGCTCCTGTTCTCTTTTACAAGGTGCCTTTTCTCTTGGATGCGGGAATTCCTGGGTGGTGCGAACGGTTAAGTGCTGGACTAGTAACCAAAAGGTTAGCAGTTCAAACCACCCAGAGGTGCCTCAGAAGAAAGGCCTGGCATTCTGCTTCTGAAAGGTCACGGCATTGAAAACCCTATGCAGCAGCTCTACTCTGCACACATGGGGTTGCTAGGAGTCAGAATCAACTCGATGGCAACTGGTCTGGTTTGGTCTTGTGTGCAGATATGCTGGCTGAAAGACAGGTATTTTGAAGAATGTCAGGGCCATATTGGGTTATTAAGGAAAATGAGTATTTTCAGTTTCTGATCCTAACATTGTAGAGATCATAACCACATCTTTCTACAACGTGTAACATGTAGCCTTTGTCAGGCACCAAGCCAGGGACTGGGTGAAATTAGGCTCTGTGCAAGTATGGGAACTATTACAGTAACCGGAAATACGAATTCCTGGAACCCAAGGCACAGCCTTGCTTGAATTTAGATATGAAGCGTCTTTGAAACCATTTGACTGTGCATTCATTTATTTCCCAATAGTAACGCTCCCCCACAGAAGAGAATACAGAAACAACTGAAAAGTCATTTTTCTTTCAAACAGATCACATGCTTTGTCATCTCACACGAAGACAGACACATTTTCTCTCTTTGACTCTGAGCGAGGAGTTGTGCAGTTTTCCATCTGTCCAGCTTGTGTTCCACTGTGTGTACACTGAACTGATGACAGTGGCCTAATTGACCACTAAAACTCCCACGCAGAATTCCTTAGACTCCCTCAGCCAGGCAAACTGCTAGGTTATAACTGCTGCTTCAGAATTTTTCTTTCTTGTTTTATGTCTGCTGACCATGATAATCATAAAATGATGTGACATCTCACTTAAAAACTCCCATCCTATGAAATACCTACCAAATATTATAGGTTTAAATTATTTGGCCATTTGATTATTTCTTCTACACAATTCTCTTTGTAGGCTTTTGTACCGTTAAGCATTATAAGGAAATAGTCCTGTTCTTTCTCAGCTTTTCCCATTTTGGAAATCTGGATTGTCTCTTCTGTTTTGGAATAACAGTTGTTTTAGAATCTTTTTTCGGTGTAATTCTTAGTATCATTTCTGGGTGGTGCAAACAGCTGACATGCTTGGAAGCTAACCGAAAAGTTGGAGGTTTGAGTCTACACAGAGGTGCCTCAGAAAAAGCCATGGTGATCTACATCCAAAAAACCGGCCATTGAAAACCCCATGAAGCACAGTTCTGCCCCGATACATATGGTGTTGCCATGAGTTGGAGCTGGCTCCACGGCGACTGGTTTGGTTTCTTCATAAAGCAGGGAAATGGTCTCTAATTTTTATAGAAAGAAAGCATCTGATACTTTTTCCAAAAGGCAAGATGATTTCTCTCAAAATACAAACTAGTCCCCCAAACTTAAGGATATTATGCATAAGAGAACACATGGCTATTTTTTAATATCTTCTCATTTTGAGCATTTAAGCTACCGGAAATTCAAATTTAAGGGAAAGCAAGTGACTATCTATGCTTTGTAGTGAGAATCAGGAACAACTTTCTGAATAAATTCCACTAAGAGCATGAAAGTTGCTTTCTGGAAAAAAGCATCTAAGTTCAGCATCTCTGCATTGTGTGGACTTGAATGCTGTTCCAAACCCAAATCTCCTGTGACACATGAAGAACGGAAATATAACTTCCTGGTGAGTTCTGAGGAACTCCTGGGATATAAATAATTACAAAATCTACTTGGGTCTGAATGCCAGATACAGGCAAGTTCACAGGTCTTCTTTTTTGTATTAAATCTCTATGTTTGAAACCTTCTAGTGTTTGCAGCAGGGCTTTAAACTGGTTCAGCCCAATTCAGTCACGGCCAATGAAGAGACACCAGAATGGACCGGAATTTTTAAAATGTGGGTGAACTGGAATGATAACCAGTACAGGAAAAATTACAGGTCGAAGCCCTGCTAGAAACTTAATCTCTATTTTAGAAAACAAGGGCAGCACGTGTGTTGCATAGCAACCAAATCCCTTGACCAGTAGAGCCAGAAATGGTGGTGCTCAGCTCAAAGATGACGATCAACCATTCTGCTTTGAATGTGTACCACTCTCCACAGTCCTGGCAATAATCCAATGTCACGCATCAGGCTCCTGAAAGGGTTTACTATGTTTCTTCCAAGTCTCCCATTCCAGGGCTTTGACACATAATTTTTCCCGTTCTGATTATCATTCTGAATCACCCAAGTTTAAAAAATTTGGGTCTGTTCTGGTTTCATTTCGTTGGCCATAAGTGAACCAGTTTGAACTGGTTCAAACACCTGGTTTGCAGCTATATAGGTAAATCTGCATTGGGCCGCAAGGAATCCATCTTTCCTGTTTATGCCACCTACCAAGACAAAATCTTTCTGGAGAATGAAGATGTACAACAGGGGGTGTTAGCAGCATCTAGGAAAAGGCATGGGGCCTCAGGCTCTCTTGCTGGGGTTGGGGAAGAAGAGAAGTAATGAATGCCCCTTGGGGACTGTGAAAGAATATGGAGTCACAGGTCTGGGCTAGTCAAGGAGACACAGGAATCCAGGATGTTAGAAATCAACATAGCAAAAGGTTGGAGTCAAGCAAATGGAGACAAGCTTCAAAACAAGTCCCACAACTATTAAGTGGCAGAACTGGAATTTGAACACTTGTTTGTTTAGCTCCAAAACCTGTGCCATTAAGTACAACATTGCTCTGCTAGACTCTCCCATGTCCCATTGCTAAGGCTGCCTCCTCAGCCCTCTGCTAGCTGGCCTCCACCTGATCACTTTCCTGAAATTTCCTTGACATAGGGCACCAGTGATTTCCCTGACCCATAGATCTTTTTTATCTCCTATTAGGCTGGATTTCTCTGCTGCAGTTGACCCTAATGACCACACACTCCTTGAACTCTCTGTTCTCCTAGGTCCTGTGACACTGCTCTTCTCTGACACCCCCGCTTCCTTGCCTCTCCCTTACAATGTTCCCTTTGGGGCCCCAAGCTCCTCTGCCCACCGTACATTCCAGTATCGGTTCAAGGCACAATCACCATATAGCATCCCAAATTAAAGTCCTCTTTCACCTCCTCGGTCACCAACTCTGATGATTCCACCCATGAAATGACTCTTGGCTCCATTCTGTCTTCTCTATCCTGAGTTCCACTGCCCTGGCCTTCATGATCTCTTATCTGGAATTTCACAGTAGCCTCCTAACTCCCTTCCTGCCACCTCCTCTTTAATCCTCTGTCCACACAAAGACAGTATATTAAAAAGCAAGTCTGATAATGTTGCAGCCTTGCTTAAGGCCTTCTGATAGCTCTGTCACTGTGTACTAAAATGTCAACTTCTTGTGGCAGGGAACAAGGTCCACCATGCACTGCCTCCTACTGCCCTCTCAACTTTCCCTTCTACCCACTCCTGCCTCCCTGTGTGGTCACCCTACCAAACTGACTACTCGTCCCTGCAAACAACAAGCTCTTCCAAGCCCACTGCCTTTGTTTCTGAGCCTCCTCTGCCTAAAAAGCTCATCTCACCTTCCCTCAACTAGCAACTCCCTATTAATTCTTCATGATGCAGTTCAGGTGACATCTCCTCGGGGCGCTTCCCTGACCCCCAGATTGACCTGCAAGCACCTTCTCTCTGTATGCCTTGCTCTCTGCTCATAGCCCACTGATCAATTACCACCCTGTATGGAAGTATCCCAACAGGACCAGTAAGCAATGTCATGATAAACAGAGAAAAGCTTGAAGTTGTCAAAGACTCCATTTTCCTTGGATCTATAATCAATCCTATGGAAACAGCAGTCAAGAAATTAAGTGACATATTGAATTTGGGCAAAACTGTTGCAAAAGACCTCTTTAAAGTGTTAAAAAGCAACGATGTTACTTTGAGGATTAAGGTGCACCTGACCCAAGCCTCGTTTCCATGTGGAAGCTGGACAATGAATAAGGAAGACCGAAGAATTGATACCTTTCAATTATGATGCTGATGAAGAATATTGACTATGCCATGGACTGCCAGGGGAATGAACAAATCTGTCTTGGAAGAAATACAGCCAGAATGCTCCTTAGAAGTGAGGATGGTGAGATTTCATCTCACATACTTTGGACATGTTATCAGGAGGGATCTGTCCCTGGAAAAGGACATTATGCTTGGTAATGTAGAGGGTCAGCGAAAAAGAGGACAACTCAATGACATGGGTTGACACAGCGGCTGCAAAAATGGGCTCAAATATAACAACTATAACAGAACCAGGCAATGTTTCATTCTGTTGTAGACAGGGTCACTATGAGTTGGAACCAACTTGGTAGCACCTAACAACAACAACATGGAAATATCAGCTTCTCCCTTAAACTATAGTTTCCATAAGCACTAGGTGTCTGTCTTGTTCACTTATTATGTCCCCGTACCTAGCACAGGAAATTGCTGACCTGAACTGCACAGTCCCCGAGTCGCAGCTGGTCGGCCTGGCCCACTGCCATGGTACCACCCGTACAGCTCACAGAGCATGCCCGCCATATTCAGACCCACTGTTGATGACCTATAAAAGCAGCTAAGTCTGAAGGCCAGAAGAGAGTAATCTCTTCTTCTTTCTAGTACCTCAACCTTGGACTCTTACCCAGGTAACTAGTCATGATCCTACGTGAGGGATCAGGCACTGCTCAATTTCCACCCCATAGAAGAGGCCTGCCACCGTTGCCCTAGGGAGAACGTGGTGGGAAGAGGCGTGGAATCATACTCAGATTTGTGGTTAGACCCCACTGGCATTTGATGGTTTCAGTACGTGCACACCTGTTCTTTGTTTGGGCCTAGCTGATAAATAGGTACCAGAGCCAGGAAGCCAGAGATCAAAATACGAGCTTTATTACTAAAAACAGTCCCTGCATGGTGCAAGCAGTTAATGCGCTCAGCTGCCAACTGAAAGACTGGGGGTTGAAGTCCACCCAGAAGTGCCTTGGAAAAAAGACCTGGTGACCTACTTCTTCAAATCAGCCGTTGAAAACTCTGTGGAACAGAGCTCTCCTCTGACACACGTGGGTTGCCGCGAGTCAGAGTTGGCTCCAGGGCAACTGGTTCACTACTGAAAAAGGCTGATTGGAAGAACATAGTGAGGGGTGTGTGTGTGTGCACGTGCATGTGAGCACATGTGCCAATGTGTGCAACAGTGGGCTTCCTTATACCAGGCTCTAAAATTAGACAAGCCAGTACACACAGTTATAAAGCATACTGCACCCCTTGGCCCCCTCAGCACCAAGGTGTGAAACTGACATGAGAAGTCACCTCCCCTCCGATGTGGGTGACACTCGGTCGCTGGCCACACCCCTGGGGTGGGGGGCCTTCTTAATGTCTCCCCCACCCCCTGGGAATGAACTCCACTTGTCGTGCAGGGTAATTTTCTGTCCATTTCCATCTTGGTCCCTCTCTGTTACTGTGTATGAGGGTATCTCTCTCTCTCAGCCCATCTTCTGGCTTGCATGGCCGTTTATCGTAAGAGGAGAGATAACTGGGTGTGGGGGGTCAGGAGTTGGAACTAATTCAATCATTCAGTTGAAACTTATTGAACACCTACTATGTGCCAGCAGGGTCAGGTTAGCCAGCAAACATGGCACGCATCAGTTTGCACTGAGCAAGGTACTTGTATTTACTTGCTAATATGTGGTGAGCAGTTTCACGTGGGTTTCACCACATCTTTGCAATGGTGGGCTGCAGGTGAAATTGTAGCACTGCAGATCGGTGAGAAGGCACATTTGGGCCCATGGTACCATGCTTATTGGATAATTTGGCCCTGTGTGCCAGGTACCATTCTAGGCCCGGGACTGAGAGCCTACCCTTTGCCTATGGGGCTGGAGTTTCATGCTTGAATTGGGGGCCAGTTCCAGGGCTTGCTGTGTGTACTTAGGCTAGTCTCATTGCCCTTTTCAGGTCTGGCCCACCCCACACACTACTACACGCTAACAGGTGCTGGGAGACAGTGAGTCAGGGTCCCGTGGATTATAACAGAGAGACCCAGGAGGTAAGATGATGGCTACTGCATGTGAGGATAGTAAGTGTGCGAATATCCATGCTGGCAGTGGGAAGGGAAAAAAGGGAATGACTTCAAGAGACATAACAGGGAGAGACCTAGGGGACTTAGGGACAGACTGTGTGTGGAGGGAGGGAAGGCGGCACAGGAGAGGAGGTTCTGGCTGCCTGGAAAGCTGGGACCAGGAATGGCTTTAGGGTGCAGTTGAGAGTTGGGATAAAGGAGCTGGTTTGGGATTATGGAATTTTAGGCGACAGCAGTATGAGTAAGTGTGGCTTTCTCTCAGGTATTTTGAAATGCAGTTCTAAGAGTAGGGAGGAAGATCGGGCCTGTAGAAATTTGAAAGTTGTCAGTAAAATATTTCTGTCAGAAGTGATCTTCAATGACATGTCATTAATATCAACGTAACCTGAATATCCTTGGGTTCTCCAGCCTTTAGGGATCATCCTTTTCTTTAATTTCCAATGAATCTCCATGCACCACCAGCCCCCTAACACACTGAAACACACTAACACACACAGCTGGGCTGGTGCAGACACATAAGCCAGCCATTTAAGTCATACAAAATGTGCAGCTATATTCCAGGTGAAAAACTGAGCTAAAAATGAGCTTTGCACAATTCTAGATACCAATATTCCATACTCACTGAGAGCCTACTGTGGGCCAGATAGTGTGTTACATTCCCTCATATTAAACTTCTAAATCTTACAGAGTAGGTATTATTATCCTTAATTCACAGGTGAGGCAGTACAGAGAAGTTAAAGTCCAAAGTCACAGAACTGATAAAGGGCCAAGCAAGAAATCATATTGATGTCTCTCGTAGTAGAGCCTGCTACGTGGCTCTGCTTCACATCCCATAAGACAGAATGTAGCCATTCCTAAACCAGCTTGAGCAATCAACTGTTGCTTCCAAGATTAGAGGTTGGCGACAGAGGCTGGAGAAAAGGGACACTCCTTAGAGGATCTTTCTTGTAAATATGGCCAGCTTCTTAAACAATGGTTGCGTGTACTTTGATTGCATCTCCTTCAGGGATGGAGAATCTGTCCTGTTCCCTTCCTCCTGTGCTTATAAATGTTCCTTAATAAATTATGCTTGCTGATACCCCGGGAGAAAGTCTTTCATCATCCTGAACAGGTTTGCATAGGATGAAACCACTAACACAGTTCACTCAGAGGGCACTCTCCAGAGAGGTACAGCTTTGATATTTATAGTTGTAAATGCCATCTCTACGCTAATGAGGGAGAAAGATGTGGCAGTCTGCTTCCGTAAAGACGTACAGCCTTGGAAACCCTACCCTGCCCTATAGGCTCACTATGTGTTGGATTCAACTTGACAGCAGTGGGTTTTTGGTTTTTTATGCTGGTGATATTCAAGTTTTTATCTCTAGTTAAGACTTTAGCTCTGAACTTGGGAATCATACATCTAACCTACTATTCAACATCACCACTTAGGTATTTCACGCTGTCTTAAACTTGACGTGCTCAAAATCCAACTGCTGGTTTCCTTCTTCTCCTCCATAAACATGATCCTTTGCAGTTTTTCGTCTCTGCAGATGACACCACTACACACCAAAAAAACGCTGAAGGTTTAGAGAACGGCCTGGCCAGGTTTTACATAATAAAATACAATATATAAGAACAAGGTAATGAAATGTTATAGAAATTTCTGTTAGGTTTAACCATACAAAATGACCACTTATAGGTCAACAACAGATCAGTGGTGGCAATTTGACATGATTCATCTTAATGTGGTCTGGCAGAGCAGACAGAATCTCTGCGTATCAAATACTGTACTTAGTTTTGGTAAAAGTGTTAGAAAACTAATGACTATACACTAGTGGAACAAGTACAAATTATAAAAAAATCTTTCCAGAAGGCAATTGTATCTTAAATCCTAATACGGTAAAATTTCATGGAGTAATTTTACTTCAGAGAAGAAGGAAACAAGAGTGTAAAAGGGTGATTATTCACTGCAGTGTGTGTAAAACAGGAAAAAACGGAATCAGCCCAAATGTTTATCCACAAGAGACTTGAAGTAAATAAGGGTGACCTATTCCAGCTCAAGCCCACCAGGCGCTCCTCGGAAACCCCGTGGAGCATTGCATAAGGTCGCTATGAGTCGGAATCGACTCAATAGCACTGTTTTTTTTTTTTTAATCCATGAACTATCACACAACTAATAAAATACTGATGTAGAACTGAATTCCATATCGTGGGAAGAGATCCGTAGTATACTGTTGAGCAAAAAAGGCAAAATATAAAATGGCATGGATAATATGATACTGGTTTTGAATTATGATTCCATATCTAATTATTACAATATGCAGAGAAAGAAGATATTCCTAAATGTTAACCAAGGCTACCTCTTGGTGATGGTATTTCAAAAGATCTTTTTCTTTTCTTTATACTTTGTAGTATTTTCTAAGAATTTGTGTGTTATTTTTTTTTGTTGTTATCTATATAATCAGAAAAAAAGCTACCTTCAAAAGATAAGCCCAAGTAACAGCAACAAAAAAGCTTCAAAATATTTATACAAATGGAAGAATGACAGTTTTTTAGGGAAAATCCTAGTGTTTAGATGAATCTCCCTAATCTTTGACATTGGCCTTCCTACATTTTTCATGATGCCAGCGGTAAAAACAGAGAATAGGTTCCTCTATAGATGACATTCAGAGCCCTGGTGGTACAGTGGTTAAGAACTCGACTGCTAACCAGGATGTCCAAAAAAAAAAAAATCAAACCCCTTGCTGTCGAGTCGATTCCAACTCACAGCAATCCTATAGGACAGAGTAGAACTGCCCCATAGAATTTCCAAGGAGCAGCTGGTGGATTCGAACTGCTGACCTTTCAGTAAGCAGCCGAACTCTTAACCATTATGCCACTAGGGTTTCCAACCAGAAGGTCAGCAGCTGGAATCCACCAGCCACTCCTTGGAAACCCTATGGGGTAGTTCTACTCTGAGTCACTGAGTCAAAATCAACTCGATGGCAATGGGTTTGCTTTTGGGTTTTATAGAAGACATTCAGTACATGTGGACAATGGACAGACTTGTACCCATAATGGTAACCACAGTCAATAGTTGAAGGGAGTTGGGCTATAAGAGCAGTGAAAGCTGGAAGACAACTCACACATGAAGTAAACTTCAGAAACCACTTGTTGACTCTTGGACGGGTGGGCCTTCTTTTTTAAACTCCTCCTAGTATGTTCTGAACCCAGGTTTCACAATAAAGCTCCCGGCACCTTATCTCACAGCTCTTTCCCGCTCTCTAGGTGGAAAGCTAACATGGCGTGGAGCAAAGTCCTGGTACAGCAGTTGGTCGGGAAGTTTCCCTTCTTCCTTCCCCCATGGGATGATTCTAGCCGACCTTGGAGCCCAGGTGCTTCACGTGGATTGGAACCAAAAAGACATGTTTCAGCGTGTCAACTGGAGTAGATAATCACTGGCTCTGAGCCTGAAGACGCCAAAAGGTGCTGCCGTTCTTGAGAAAATCTGCCTTTAGTCTGATGTGCTGGCTGATTCTTTCCCAAACGGGCCGGGGAAAGAGAAACTTTTGCTAGAGGAAATGCTACTGCAGAACCCGAAACTCGTCTCTGCAAATGCTTCTACCGGGATGAACTTACTCGGTAAGGGTTGCCAAAGCCAAGGGCGTGATAATCACTTTTTGGCTTTGTCTGGTGTATTGTTAAAATTTGGCTGGAAACACGAGAAACCGTAGGCACCCACAAATTTCCTAGCTTCCTCCGTCGAGGAGGAACTCTGGGGGCGATGGGTGCTGTGATGGCTCTTTTTCAATGTGCCCAGTCTAGAAGAGGGCAAATTGTTGATGCCGCTGTGACAGAAGGCATAGCATATGTTAGCTCCGTGCTGTGGTCCTTGCAGAATGTGGATAACCTTAACCAAGCAAAGGGAAAAAATCTACACGATGGTGGAGCACCTTTCTATGAAACATATCAGACCTCCAACGGGAAATTTATGGCTGTGGGGGCTTATGAAGCCCCCATGTATGAGAAATTTCTGGCAGGACCGAGTTCTGATCCTTCAAAAACTTCCCAGGCAACTGAGTTCACCAGACTGGCTGAGGCTGAAGACACTTTTTGCAGACATATTTTCTACAAAGACACAAGCAGAACGGTGTGAGATCTTTGATGGATTGAATGCCTGCATGATCCCGTTCTGTCCTTTAATGACACTTCTCAGCTCCCGAAGGAGGAGTACCTTTCTTTTATCATGGATCGGCAGGATAAGATAGGCCCAATGCCAGCTCCACTTCTTTCAAAAACTCCAGCTCCTGCCCCTCCCAGATGGAGCCCACACCTAGGCGAACGCTCAGAAGAAATACTCAGAAAATAAGGATTTGGCAAAGAAAAAATAGCCTAACTCCATGCTGCAGGAGTCATTAAAAGCAGTAAGCCAACAGCTAATCTACAACATTTAACTGTGAAATGTCCCTGTTTGATAAGTAATCTCACGTTTTTAAATTGATATGTAAGATTTAGGAAAATCGTAGGTGCTTTCCTCTGTGGGGGGAGTTCACTTCTGTGTTAAGATTAAATGACAGAATTTCAGAACGTGTAAAGAACGCTGCCATGTTTTATTTGTCAGCCTTCTACAATTTTAATTAATATTAATTTCTTAAATTAATTTTTTTAAAGCAGTTTTAGGTTTACAGAAAAATGAAGCAGAAAGTACAGAGTTCCCAGGTGTTCCCCACTCCTGGAGTTTTGCCTATTATGAACATCTTGCCGTTGTGGTACCTTTGCTGTAATTAGCGCACCAATATTGGTATATTATTACTAACTGCAGTCCATAGTTCACATTGAAATACATAGGTTCTACAGTAAGTCTTGGTGTTGTACAATTCTACGGGTGTGGACAAAGGCATGATGTCATGTGTCTGCCATTACAGTATCACGCAGAATAGTTTCACTGCCCTAAAAATGCCTTGTGTACCACCTATTCATCCCGGTACCCTTGGTAGCCACTGATCTTTTTCCCATCTCTATAATCTTGCTTCTCCCAGAATGTCATATAGCTGGGATCACACAGTATATAGTTTTTTCAGACAGCCTTCTTTCACCTAGCAATCTGCATTGAAGATTCCTCCACGTCTTTTCATGGCTTGCTAGCTCATTTCTGTCTGAAACAGTCTTCTATAATTTTTATACCAAATAAGGACTGTAGCATTTACATGTATTGCCTGTATTATTCTCTGATTTGAACCAACGGCATATTTGACAAGTATTACACTTCAAGTAATTTTAAAATATTGTTGCATGTCTTGAAATCAAACAAGGTTCTACATGTTAATACTTCAACAAATCACTTAACTCTGTTTTGCTGGGTTTGCACTAGTGAGGGAAGAGAGGAAGACACGATTTAAAATTTAACCATAATATACAATGCATTTCAAGGTGGGGCGATATGGAAAGAATATTACTAGATGGTTATACTTTAACAAAATGTAAACACACATGCTCTTAGACCCAAATACAGACAAGCAGGCGCATTGCAATGCACCAGGAATTCTGAATTTTAACAAATAATGGGTGATATGCAATTTTTTTCTTAGAGGGCAAGTGCCCTATTTCATGTGTGCGTGGCGGGGCGGGGGGTCACATAAAATGATCTCATCTCACAAAAATCATCTTGTGAACCCCTGAGGGAGCAGGAGAGCAGTGGGATGCAGACCCCAAATTCTCATAAAAAGACCAGACTTAATGGTCAGACTGGGTCTAGAAGGACCCCGGAGCCCATGGTCCCCAGACCTTCTGTTACCCCGAGACAGGAACCATTCCCAAAGCCAACTCTTCAGATAGGCATTGCACTGGAATATGGATGGAAAATGATACTGGTGAAGAACGAGCTTCTTGGATCAAGTAGACATATAAGACTATGTTGGCATCTCCTGTCTGGAGAGATGAGAAGGCAAGGGAGGCCAGCAGCTGGCCAAATGGACACGAGGAGAGAGAGTGGAGGGAAGAACTGTGCTGTCTCATTAGGGGGAGAGCAATTAGGAGTGTACAGCAAGGTGTATGTAAATTTTTGTAAGAGAAGCTGACCTGATTTGTAAACTTAAAGCACAAAAAAAATTAAAAAAAAAACAAAACTCATCTTGTGAGAATCCTTTCCAAATCAGTTGTTCTTGGGGTTGTGTCCTTGGCTCATTCTTTCCATCCCTGCGGAACTTTGCTTCCATTGCACCTTTCTGGGCAGGTTCAAAGCAAGAGACTCCTTCAACTCTGTTTTTATGAAATATGGGAATTTAAATACATGTATTGCGGACTGACCCATAGAAAGGATAAAAATTTATACCCCTCAATTTTTATAGTATGTGAAAGTACATTTCTTTGCATGGTTTCAACTCTGAATATTATGAATTGTTTTTACCTTTGTCAGTCATTTTAGTGATAACTTTTACTTTATTCTTGTTTTAATTTGTTTTTTCTTAGACTACTAGTGAGATGGAGCATCTTTAGGCTTAGCGGATATTTGTGTTCTTTTGGAGAACTGATCATTTTAAACCTTTGCCTGCTTTTAGGTTAGAATGTTGCCTTTTTATTGTGGCACAGAAACATTTTGTCTGCCGTATAAGTTGCTCATGTTTTTCTCAGTTTGATGTTTCTCTTTTAGCTTTGTTTATAGAGTTTTTTACTGCGCCCAAGTTTTAATTTTTTATGAAATCAATCTTCAAAGCATAAAAGTAAACTTCCTATTGTGGAAAATTGCAGAAACAGCTGCAGTTTTTCCCTCCTTCTTGTGCCCATGCCCTTTGCAATGTGACTTTGCTGCACCCCCAGAAGAGGTGGCACCTATTTCCCTGCCCCTTGAGTCTGGGTGGGACTGAGACCTTCAATGGCCAGTGGGATATGGCCAAAGTGACAGTGTGCACCAAGATGTCTTGTAGACCTTTCCTCTCTTCTTGGAATCCTACCACTGCCGTGTGAAAAATCCAGGCTGGTTTGGGGGTGAGAAAACATGTGGCCCAGTCACCCAAACCTAGGCCAGTATCCAGCCAACCACGAGACATATGGGTAAAGCCATCCTGGACAACCAGTCTACAGCCCACCGGCCAGCAGACTACAGACTCATGTTCAGATTAGCCATGCCTGGCCAGATCAGCAGAACTATCCAAATGACAGTGAATGATCATAAATGTTTGTAGCTTTAAAGCACTGAGTTTGGGGACAGTTTGCTACCAAGTAGTAAATAACTGATAAACCTATGTTTTTTTTCCTAATACTAAGTTTTTGGGTGTTGCTTTTTATCCCCATAAAAAAGTTCATTTTTAGTGTAATCATACACCTTCCATATGGAGAGGAAGATACAGTGATACAAAGAAAAAAAATTTAGGTTTAAATTTGAAAAATAGGGGTAAATAATAAGGTAACCATAAAGGAGACAAACTATTCTACTCATCAAAATAAATACAAGAAAAAAATAGATAATCAGCAGAAACAAAATCAACAAATATGAGGAAACGACAATAAAGATAATCTACTCTGCACATAAAATTAAGTGGGAAATAGAAACTGTCAACAACACACAAAAAAAGACATCAAAATGATAGCACTAAATTCATACCTATCCGTAATTACCCTGAATGTAAATGGACTAAATGCACTAATAAAGAGACACAGAGTGGCAGAATGGATTAAAAAACAAGATCCGTCTGTATGCTGCCTACAAGAGACACACCTTAGGCTTAGAGAGACAAACTAAAACTTGAAGGATGGAAAAAAAACATATCAAGCAAACAACAATCAAAAAAGAGCAGGAGTGGCAATATTAATTTCTCATAAAATAGACTTTAAAGTTAAATCCATCAGAAAGGATAAGGAAGGACACTATATAATGATTAAAGGGACAATACACCAAGAAGATATAACCATATTAAAATATTTATGCACCCAGTGACAGGGCTGCAAGATACATAAAACAAACTCTATCAGCATTGAAAAGTGAGATAGACAGCTCCACAATTACAGCAGGAGACTTCAACACACCACTTTCGGTGAAGCACAGGACATCCAGAAAGAAGCTCAATAAAGACACGGAAGATCTAAATGCCACAATCAACGAACTTGACCTCATAGACATATACAGAACACTCCACCCAACAGCAACCAAGTATATTTTCCTTTCTAGTGCACATGGAACATTCTCTAGAATAGACCACACATTAGGTCATAAGGCAAGGCTTAGCAGAATCCAAAACGTGGAAATATTACAAAGCATCTTCTCTACCCATAAGGCCATAAAAGTGGAAATCAATAACAGGAAAAGCAGGGAAAAGAAATCAAACACTTGGAAACTGAACAATAACCTGCTCAAAAAAGACTGGATTATACAAGGCATTAAGGATGGAATAAAGAAATTCAGAGAATCCAATGAGAATGAAAATACTTCCTATCAGAACCTTGGGGACACAGCAAAAACAGTGCTCAGAGGCCAATTTATATCAATAAATGCACACATCCAAAAAGAAGAAAGGGCCAAAATCAAAGAATTATCCCTACAACTTGAACAAACAGAAAAAGAGCAACAAAAGAAACCCACAGGCACCAGAAGAAAACAAATAATAAAAATGAGAGCTGAACTAAATGCAACATAAAACAGAAAAACACTTGAAAGAATTAACAAGACCAAAAGCTGGTTTTTTGAAGAAATCAACAAAATTCATAAACCACTGGCCAAACTGACAAAAGAAATACAGGAGAGGAAGCAAATAACCCGAATAATGAGATGGGCGATATTACAACAGACCCAACTGAAATGAAAAGAATCATATCACATTATGATGAAAAATTGTACTCTAACAAATTTGAAAACCTAGAAGAAATGGATGAATTCCTAGAAACACACTACATACCTAAACTAACACAAGCAGAGGTAGAACAACTAAATAAACCCATCACAAAAGAAGAGATTGAAAAAGTAATAAAAAAAACTCCCAACAAAAAAAGCCCTGGTCCGGATGGCTTCACTGCAGAGTTCTACCAAACTTTCAGAGAAGAGCTGACACCACCACTACTAAAGGTATTTCAGAGCATAGAAAAGGACGGAATACTACTAAACTCATTCTATGAAGCCACCACATCCCTGATACCAAAACCAGGTAAAGACACCACAAGAAAAGAAAATTAAAGACCTATATCCCTCATGAACGTAGATACAAAAATCCTCAACAAAATTCTAGCCAACAGAATTCAACAACATATCAAAATAATTCACTATGACCAAGTGGGATTCATACCAGGCATGCAGGGATGGTTCAACATTAGAAAAACAATTAATGTAATCCACCACATAAATAAAACAATAGACAAGAATCACATGATTTTATCAATTGATGCAGAAAAGGCATTTGCCAAATTCAACACCTATTCATGATAAAAACTCTCAGCAAAATAGGAATAGAAGGAAGATTCCTCAACATAATAAAGGGCATTTACACAAAGCCAACAGCCAACCTCACCCTAAATGGAGAGAGCCTGAAATCATTCCCGCTGAGATCGCGAACCAGACAAGGATGCCCTTTATCACTGCTCTTATTCAACATTGTGTTGGAGGTCCCAGCCAGAGCAATTAGGCTAGATAAAGAAATAAGGGGCATCCAGATTGGCAAGGAAGAAGTAGAAGTATCTCTATTTGCAGATGACATGATCTTACACACAGAAAACCCTAAAGAATCCTCACGAAAACTACTGAAACTAATAGAAGAGTTCAGCAGAGTATCGGGATACAAGATAAACATACAAAAATTAGTTGGATTCCTCTACACTAACAAAAAGAACATCAAAGAGGAAGTCATCAAATCAAGGCCATTTATAGTAGCGGCCAAGAAGATAAAATACTTAAGAATAAATCTTACCAGAGATGTAAAAGACTTATACAAAGAAAACTACAGTACACTTCTGCAAAAAACCAAAAGAGACTTACATAAGTGGAAAAACATAGCTTGCTCATGGATAGGAAGACTTAATATTATAAAAATGTCTATTCTACCAAAAGCAACCTATATATTTAATGCAATTCCGATCCAAATCCCAAAGACATTCTTTAATGAGATGGAGAAACAAATCATTAACTTCATATGGAAGGGAAAGAGGCCCTGGATAAATAAGGCATTACTGAAAAAGAACAAGGTGGGAGGCCTTACTTTACCTGATTTTAGAATCTATTATACCACCACAGTAGTCAAAACAGGCTGGTACTGGTACAACAACAGATACATAGACCAATTGAACAGAATTGAGAATCCAGACATAAATCCATCCACATATGAGCAGTTGATATTTGACAAAGGCCCCAAAACAGTTCAATGGGGAAAAGATAGTCTTTTTAAGAAATGGTGCTGGCATAACTGGATATCCATCTGCAAAGAAATGAAACAAGACCCATACCTCACTCCACTCACAAAAATGAACTCAAAATGGGTCAAAGACCTAAATATAAAATCTGAAACAGTAAGGAACATGGAAGAAAAAACAGGGACAATGTTAGGAGCCCTAATACATGGCAGAAACAGTATACAAAACATTATTAATAATGCAGAAGAAAAACTAGATAACTAGGAGCTCCTAAAAGTCAAACACCTATGCTCATCCAAAGACTTCACCAAAAGAGAGTAAAAAGACTACCTACAGACTGGGAAAAAGTTTTTAGCTATGACTTTTCCAATCAGCGCCTGATCTCTAAAATCTACATGATACTGCAAAAACTCAACTGCAAAAAGACAAATGACACAATTAAAAAAAGGGCAAAAGATATGAATAGACACTTCACTAAAGAAGACATTCAGGTAGCTAACAGATACATGAGGAAATGTTCATGATCATTAGCCATTAGAGAAATGCAGATCAAAACTACAATGAGATTTCATCTCATTCCAACAAGGCTGGCATTAATCAAAATAATAATAATAATAATAAATGTTGGAGAGGCTGTGGAGAGATTGGAACACTTATACACTGCTAGTGGGAATGTCAAATGGTACAATGACTTTGGAAATCAATTTTGCACTTCCTTTAAAAGCTAGAAATAGAACTACCATTGGATCCAGCAATCCCACTCCTTGGAATATATCCTAGAGAAATAAGAGCCTTTACGCGAACAGATATATGCACGCCCATGTTTATGGCAGCACTGTTTACAATAGCAAAAAGATGGAAGCAACCGAGGTGTCCATCAATGGATGAATGGATAAATAAACTCTGGCATATTCACACAGTGGAATACTACTCAACAATAAAGAACAGTGAGGAATCTGTGAAACATTTCATAACATGGAGGAAACTGGAAGGCATTATGCTGAGTGAAATTAGTTGCAAAAGGACAAATATTGTATAAGACCACTATTATAAAAACTTGAGAAATAGTTTAAACTGAGAAGAAAACATTCTTTTGTGGTTATGAGAGGGGGGAGGGTGGGAGAGGCTCATTCACTAATTAGACAGTAGATAAGAACTGCTTTAGGTGAAGGGAAAGGCAACACATAATACAGGGGAGGTCAGCACAACTGGACTAAACCAAAAGCAAGGAAGTTTCCTGAATAAACTGAATGTTTCAAAGGCCAGTGTAGCAGGGGCCGGGGTTTGGGGACCAAGATTTCAGGGGACATCTAAGTCAACTGGCATAATAAAATCTATTAAAAAAACATTCTGCATCCCACTTTGACGAGTGGTGTCTGGAGTCTTAAACGCTAGCAAGCAGCCATCTAAGATGCATCAATTGGTCTCAACCCACCTGGAGCAAAGGAGAATAAAGAACACCAAGGACACAAGGTAATTATGAGCCCAAGAGACAGAAAGGGCCACATGAACCAGAGACTACATCATCCTGAGACCAGAAGAACTAGATGGTGCCTGGCTATAACTGATGACTGCCCTGACAGGGAACACAACAGAGAACCCCTGAGGGAGCAGGACAGCAGTGGGATGCAGACCTCAAATTCTCATAAAAAGACCAGACTTAATGGTCTGACTGAGATTAGAAGACCCCGGTGGTCATGGGCCCCAGACCTTCTGTTGGCCCAGGGCAGGAATCATTCCCAAAGCCAACTCTTCAGACATGGATTGGACTGGACCATGGGTTGGAGAGGGATGCTGCTTAGGAGTGAGCTTCTTGGATCAGGTGGACACTTGAGACTATCTTAGCATCTCCTGCCTGGAGGGGAGATGAGAGGGTAGAGGGGATAAGAAGCTGGCGAAATGGACACAAAAAGAGAGAGTGGAGGGAGAGAGCAGGCTGTCTCATTAGGGGGAGAGTAACTGGGAGTATGTAGCAAGGTGTATATAAGTTTTTGTGTGAGAGACTGACTTGATTTGTAAACTTTCACTTAAAGCAAAATAAAAATTATAAAAAGTTTATTTTTACTCATGGCGTGAGGTAGTTAAGGGGTCTTTATTTCTTTTAGTAGCTGTACAGCCAATTTTCTCAACATTATTTATGGAAATTCCTTGAACCACTTATTTGAAATGTCATTGTTTTCGTGAATTAAATTCCCATATACACAAGGGTTTGCTTCTGAGCTCTCTAACACGTTCCACTGATTTATCTGCTTATTTCTGTGCCAATAACACAATGTCTAATTACTTAATTTTAAAGTATGACTTGATATCCTAGGAATAATGCTGGAAACTGATTTTTAGGATTCAAGGGGAGGCATATTATGTTAAATGCTTTTATAGTCCATACAGAATCTGGCTAAGGTTTGTGAGCAGGGTGGTGATTGCAAAATATTTTTTGAAAGAGGAAACATTTGGTTTTCTATATTATAATTGCATAGCATTTGATATACTAGAAATAAGTTTGGGGACCATGTGGTTTACAATGATGACATTTATGGTCATTATGTTTTTTTATCCTCACAACAACTCTGTAACATATAAGGTTAGCAATCCGAGAAAGGCTACATCATGATAATGATGGAGGAAGAAAGGAAAGAAGAAGGGGAGAAAGGTAGCATTTACTGAGTCTCCTCCCTACTGCTAAGTGTGACAAGTGAAGGGTGTTGGTACTATCTGGCTCTATTCATTTTATTGTAATGGTAGAAAAATAAGGGTTAAATTATGAATATAGGGATAGGGAATATTGGGACCTCTAGTCAAACGGCAAAGAATAGAACTTCTGAAAATATGGGGAAATAGGGAAGAAATAATGACTGATCCGGGGTGGGGGCAGGAATACAAAGGGAATAAAAAAGAAACAAACAACAAAAAGATGAAAATAAATGTCATATCAAAAACCAAAACTATTGCCATCGAGTTGATTCTGACTCATAGTGACCCTATAGTACAGGGTAGTATTTCCAAGGAGTGGCTGGTGGATTTGAACTGCCAGCCTTTGGGTTTGCGTCTACTGCTCTTAACCACTGTGACACCAGGGCTCTGAAATATCATACAGCAGGATTACAATTAAGTTTATTGGTTGTTGTTGTTAGGTGTCAGTGACTCAGTTCCGACTCATAGCATCTCTCTATGTACAACAGAAAGAAACACTGCCAGGTCCTGTGCCACCCTCACAATCATTGTTATGTTTGAGCCCATTGTTGCAGCCACTGTGTCCATCTATCTCTGTGAGGGTCTTTTTCTTTTTCATGACCCTCTACTGTACCAAGCATAATGGTAGTTCCATTAAATGTGAATGGGTTGAATTCTTCTATTAAAAGACAGAGAGGCTTTTCTTTGTTGTTAAGTTTGTTTCCAAAGACCAAACATCAGGTTTAGGAAAGGCAGAAAATAAAGGAGTTAATAACTCTGCATATAAAATATTAAAATTGCCAGTCCTTATTTCCATCAAACAAGGTGAAATTTATGGTTAAAAGCACCAGTGTTCAAGAGAACATTAGAACATTGTGCCACAATCTATGGCAGCAAATGTGAACATTTAGGAGAGATCAGTGGGTTTCGGTTTATCAATATACAAGCTGCAAATAATGACCTACAGAGAAAACCTAGATAGGTCAATTAAGCCTTAGGGATTTCTTTCTAAGCAATAAGAAAGGCTCAGAAGATTTAAATGAAAAGATAGTCACATTTTACAATATAACAATTCAAATATTTGCATAGCCAAGACAAAAGGCAAATGATAACTAGAAAGAAAAGTTTAGAACATCTCTAAAAAATAACATCAATCACATATTAGGAGCTCTAATTAACTGACCAAAAACAAAGTTTTTAGGATTAAAAATTATTTTTAACCTTAATTTTAAAAAATGGGCAAAAATGCAAAGGACTACAACAGGCAATCTGCAGAAGAGAATATCTAAATGGAAAATAAGCATATAAAAAAAGATGGCTCATTCCACTAGTAATTAAGGAACACTTGTTTTTATTTTCTTAACCCAACGCGTAGATTATTTAAAATTAAAATAGATAATCTCACTCACCATTAAGGCAGATCCAGGAAAAGCTCACTGTCATACACTGCTTGTGAGAGTGCAAATTTTTATATTCTTTTTGGAAAGCAACTTGGCAAGACCACCAGATTAATTAAATTAATACACCCATGAACACTCCTGTACCTAAGAATCTAGGATATGCATACATACATGTTGAAGCATTATCTGTAGCAGCAAAACAGTACAAAAACCTGAAGTTCCATCAAAGAGAAATGGCTGAATGAAGAGTGATACATCTATACATGGACTATTATATAACTAATAAAAGGAGTATGACTTCTGTTGACCTAAAGAGATTTGCACAAAGGACTGTTGAGCAAGGAAAGCAAGCTGCAAGTAATGATTTTTCTTCTTTTGTAAACTAAGCAATGGCAATAAAGATCTTATGCTAGTGTATGCGCTTGATTATGATGTTATATGCACTGAGACTAGTATGGAAAGGAACACGTTAGGCTATTGGTTAATTTTGGGTGAATGAATAAGAAAAAATTTTAAAGGAACTTTTTTTTTTTTAGTAGAAAGGAAGTAATTAGAAAAGAACACAAACAAGTATTACTAGTATATTTATTTTGATGTTCATCATGGCAAACTTTTGGAAATCATATAATATTTTAACTATAGGGTCTTAATTATGTACAGTTAACCAAATGAAATACTCTCTAGTCATAAAAATGATACATAAGTATAGTTGTTTTCATAAAGAGTGTTTAGAGTGTCTATTGTTTAGGTGAAAGTCAGTTTACCAAACAACAAACATTTTAATTTACAACTCAGAGTCATACAGGACTATCAGAAACTATATAAAAATAACAAAGCCCATCAAAAATCAACCATACCTTCATCCTAAATGGCATATTCATAAAAGAATTTCAATTAAAGTCAGGCAATAAACAAAAGTATTCCTTTATATTGTGTTAATTCAACCTTGCCTTCAGGTGCTTGGAAATTCATTAAGACAAGAAAATGAAACCATAAGTATAAACATTGAAAACTAGCTCTTTCATGATCTCATAGATAGGAAAATCCAAGAGACTGATGATAGAAAAAAAAAAGCCTATTTGAGTTAATAAGGGAATTGTGTTAGGTTGATAGATACAAGCTAAATATTTTAAAAAATCAATGGTTTCTCCCCCAACTCCAATTCCATCAATAAGCACCTAGAAAGGAAATGGGAAAATATCCCATTCACAATATTGACAGAAACCCTAAAACACTTAGGAATAACTTTAACAAGAAAGATATTGGATTCAAATTAAGAAAACTACAAAATCTTAGCAAAGGATATGAAAGAATTTCCAAAAAAATTAGAAAGAGGTTACATATTCCTGGGTGGGAAATCTCATTATGATAAAAATACTGATTCTTCCAAAACTAATACGTGAACATAAGGTACTTCTATTACAATTCCATAAAATTTTTAAATTTGATAAGAGGATCATAAATTTTATATGGAAGAATAACCTCCTCAGATTGGCAGGATATTTTTCAATAGTTGCCTTACCAAATATCGGAAAACTCTAAAGCCATTGTAATCAAATCGATATGTTATTTATATAGAAATAAAGGTATAGAGCAGTGAGACAGAATTAAAAATCCAAAAATAAATGCCAGTATAGATCCTAACATGGGTGAAATTTAAATTTGGTAGAAAAGAATGAATTATTTAATATGTTGTTGTTGTTAGATGCCATTGAGTTGGTTCCAATTCATAGGGACCCCACGTACAACAGAACAAAACACTGTCTGGTCCTGCGCCATCCTCACAATCATTATGCTTGAGCCCATTGTTGCAGCCACTGTGTCAATCCATCTCATTGAGGGTCTTCCTCTTTTTTGCTGATGCTCTACTTGACCAAGCATGATGTCCTTCTCCATGGACTGATCCCTCCTGATAACATTTCTGAAGCATGTGAGATGAAGCCTCCCTAAAGAGCATTCTGGCTATATTTTTTTCCAAGACAGATTTTGTTCATTTTTCTGGCAGTCCATGGTATATTCAATATTCTTTGCCAAAACATAATTCAAAGGCATCAATTTTTCTTCTGTCTTCCTTATGTGTTGTCCAGCTTTCACATGTGTATGAGGCAACTGAAAATGCCACGGCTTAGGTCAGGTGCACCTTAGTCCTTAAAGTGACATCTTTGCTTTTTAACACTTTAATGAGGTCTTTTGCAGCCGATTTGCCCAATGCAATGTGTTGTTTGATTTCTTGGCTGCTGCTTCCATGGGCGTTGATTGTGAATCCAAGTAAAATCCTTGACAACTTCAATCTTTTTTCTGTTTATCATGATGTTGCTTATTGGTCCAGTTGCAAGGATTTTTGTTTTTTTTTAGGTTGAGGTACAATCCATACTGAAAGCTGTAGTCTTTGATCTTCATCAGTAGTTGCTTGAAGTCCTCTTCACTTTTCAGCAAGCAAGTTTGTGTCATCTGCATAACTCAGGCTGTTTATGAGTCTTCCTCCAATCCTGATACCCCATTCTTCTTCATATAGTCCAGTTTCTTGGATTATTTGCTCAGCATATAGATTGAGTAAATACAGTGAAAGGATACAATGCTGATGCACACCTTTCTTGACTTTAAACCATGCAGTATTCCCCTTGTTCTGTTTGAACAACAGCCTCTTGGTGTTAGTACAAGTTCTTCATGAGCACAATTAAGTGTTCTGAAATTCCTATTCTTCTCAATGTTATCCATAATTTGTTATGATCCACTTAGTCAAATGCTTTTGCATAGTCAATAAAACACAGGTATATATCTTTGTGGTATTCTCTGCTTTCAGCCATGATCCATCTGGTATCAGAATGATATCCTTTGCTCCGTGTTCTCTTTTGAATCCGGCTTGAACTTCTGGAATTTCCCTGTCGATGTATTGATGCAACCTCATTTGAATGGTCTTCAGCAACATTTTACCTGAGTGTGATATTAATGATATTGTCTGGTAATTTCCACATTCTCTTAGATTACCTGTCTTTGGAATGGCCACAAATATGGATCTCTTCCAGTTAGTTGGCCAGGTAGCTGTCTTCCAAATTTCTCATCATATGACAAGTAACCACCTCCAGCGCTGCCTCCATTTGTTGAAACATGTCAATTGGTATTCTGTCAGTTCCTGGAGGCCAGATTTTTGCCAATGCCTTCTAGTGCAGGTTGGACTTCTTCCTTCAGTACCATTGGTTTCTGATCATATGTTACCTCCTGAAATGGCTGAACATCGACCAATTCTTTTTGGTATAGTGCTCTGTGTATTCCTTCCATCTTCTTTTGATGCTTTCTGCATTGTTTAATATTTATTCCATAGAATCCTTCACTATTACAACTGGGAGATTTGAATTTTTTCTTCAGTTCTTTCAGCTTCAGAAATGCCGAGTGTGTACATTATTTAATATAGGTGCTGACATTACCTGAAAAATAAAATTGGGCCCTATCTTACTTCATATATAAAAATAAATTCTAGGTGTCATACAGACTTACATGTTTAAATAAGTTAAAAAAAAAAAAAGTAAAAGTGAGCAATAACAAATTCTGCAAGAAAATCTTGGAGGGAGATGATGCTTTTAACCAAGACTGGAAATCTAGAAGCTAAAAAAAAAAAAAAAAAAAATAGATATAATGATAAATAGAAATTGTAAACTTTTTTTTTAATAGACAAAACTATTGATCTAAAATACTTGTAGGGGAGAGAATAGTATCTGTCTTGAACAATATTTATAAAATACAAATCATTCTTAGAAATTGATGAGAAGAGAAAAGCAATTCAATTTTTTAAAATGGGCAAAGAACATGAATAGAAACTTCAAAAAACTAAATCCACACAGCCAAGAGAAATATGAACAATGATTAAACTCACTAATTGTCAGGAAAATGCAAATTAAAATAACACTAATAAGTTATATTTCATTGACACATATGTGTGGATGCATGGAAATACACACACTTGGAAAAATATGGAAAGTTAGTTACTAGATTGTCTGTACACTTTATCTAAGATGATGGGGTAAAAGGCAGGATGGGGGAAACCAAAGGGAAAAAGTAAAGAAAGAAGCCCACTAAATTTAAATTGTTATGTAAAATACATACATCTATTTAATAAAAATTTGGAGCCTTGGTAGGGTAGTGGTTAAGAGCTATGGCCATTAACCAAAAGGTCTGCAGTTTGAATCTACCAGCTGCTCCTTGGAAACACTATGGGGCAGTTCTACTCTGTCCTGTAGGGTTGCTGAGTCAGAATTGACCTGTCCTTTTGCAAGGGTGTTTTTCGGTATTTAATAAAAATTGTTTAAAGATAAATCAGGAGGTGGCTCTTAGAAATGTGGGCTTCTGGCTCAGGCCACCCTTTGGACCACTTGTGGTCTATGTAACCTTGGGCAACTTATGCAATATAAAATAGGCATAATAATGGCACATATCTCATATTGTTTTAGGATTCATTCCAATAATGATTTACTTGTCACAATTTCGAGTTAATAGTAAGTGCATTGCAAATGTTAGCTGTTATTATCAAGGAAGTATAACATTTAACAAAGACCTATTGTTTTGTTTGGTTTTTGAGAAGAAAATTCCTCGGTAAAAGTTAGCATTTGTTTACAAATTGTTTTCTCCTTCATCAAAGAAATGGGGACTGAGGACTGGAAACACATAAAAACTAAAATGTTAGGACCCACCACCACTTAAAGAATCAACAGAAACGACGAAAAAACTCCTTTAAAGTACAGTGTAAGTAAGTGAGAAGATAACAGAATACAAACTTAACTTTCTGTGATTTTTCAAGGTCATATTTCATTTTTAAAGTGAGGAGTATTGCTCGATAACTGAAAGTTTATTTTAATTTACAACTGTGTGGTACAAATGGTTAATATGCTTGGCTGCTATCCACAAGTTTGGAGGTTCAAGTCCACCCGGAGGCAACTCAGAAGAAGGGCCCAGTCATCTACTGCAAAAAAGTCATTAAAAATCCTACGGAGCACAGTTCTACCCTGATACATGGGGTTGCCATAAGTTGGAATCAACTGGACAGCAACTGGCCAGTATTAGTACAGTAGCGGCATCATTAATGCTTATGCAAACGCCTCGCTTATCATCTGAACTCCCTGACTTGCTGGCACCTGCTAACCCACTTATGTCCCACCTGCTTAACTGCTTGGTAGCATCTCTTACTGTGTACTGCACAAGAGCCTACCTCCTACAGCCAAAAGCCTTCCCTATCGTGTGCAATGATCTCATCACATTTGTTACAAGTTTCCTAGTTATCCCAAATTAGCCATTTATCCATTCACATCGGTTCTCAAGCTTTAGCATTAATGAGAATCATCTGGGAAGCATGCTGACCTACAGACTCCTGGCTTCAGCTCTACGGACTGAATTTAGTACATCTCTGGTCCGGCACAGGACTCTGGGTTGTAATAAATTGTCCAGGAGATTCTCATGCAAGCGATCCAATGACCACACTGAAAGAATCACTACATTAAATAACAGTAGTAGTGTAAATCCTCGCCACTCAAAGCGTGGTCCACAGCGCAGCAACGCCTGCATCACGTGTGGCTTCTTAGAAGTGCAAAATCCAGGGCCCCACCCCAGACCTTCTGATTCAGAATCTGCATTTTAGCAAGCTCTTCAGATGATTCCGTACGGGCATTGACTTTGAGAAGCACTGGTTAACTCAAACAAAAGAAATAAGTGGGCCCTATATCTTGGTAAAGGCCTTACCATCTCTTTGAGTCTTAAATTCTACAAATCCTTTTAAGAAATACTATAAGCCCTCCACAATTCTCCAGAACGTGAAGATTTCTTACTAAGATTGTCTTATCCTTCCTTTTGTAAAATCATCTTGGGAGGTGGCTGGCTTATCAGGAAAAGAATGTTAGTTTCAATCCAATATAGTTTTCCTTACTCCACATTTTACATATCTTCGGCTCCATGCTCTCACAGAATTCACATTTATATTTGTTTACTTCAGCCAAGACTTTGGGGTCATCCCCAAACAAGTATCTCCACTCATCTGATGAAATCTGGAAGGTGTCTTGTGTCAGAGGGATAAAGTGTCTCATCTACAGGGAGAGTATTACACTCCTTGGCCAGGGGAAGCAAACACATCTGTTTCAGTCGTGACCCGTGCTGCTGGCTGAGCTGAGGCAGTGGGGGCGTTTAGGATAAAGCAGCCTAGGGTCTTCGTCAGAAGACACTGCTATGCTCATCAAAGCACATCTGCAGTGGAATCCAGGCCACACCCACAGGGAATAAATGCACAGTTATACGCAGTTATGAAAGAACAATCAACCAATACAACAGTGGGCTGAAAAGGCCCACAGGCTGGCTCAGACCCTGGCTTTTCTAAAAAAAAAAATTTTGCTCATTTATTCTTGCTGTGTGCTGCTGAGTCAATTCTGATACATAGCAACTCTACAGAACAGAGCAGAACTGCTTCATGGGATTTCCAAGGCTGTAATCTTTACAGGACCAGATCTCCAGGTTTTTCTCTCAAAGAGCCCCTGGTGGCCTCAAACCGCTGACCTTTCAGTTATCAGCCAAGCGTTTAACCCTTGTGCCACCAGGGATCCACTGGAAATAGACTTAGGAATATTTTGGTAAGAACATTTTTACTATCTGGAACAATAATCAAGAAGAACAAAAAGAGCAATTCAGATAACGAAAGAGACTAGAAAGATAATGAAGCTTGACTTTCATTTCAAAGGTGTTGCAAATACTTTATGCACATTTAATCAGCTGGTAACAATTTCTTAAAAACAAAACCTAATAGTTGGCATTTCTATCACTGTCTTAGGAGCCCTGGTGGTACAGTTGTTAAAACACTCTACTGCTAACCAAAATGTCGGTGGTTCGAACCCACCAGCCACTCTGAGGGAAAAAGATGTGGCAGTCTGCTTCCTTAAAGATTAAACCCAGAAACCCAGTGCAAAGCCTTGGAAATCCTATTGGGCAGTTCTACTCTTTCCTATAGAGTCGCTATGAGTCAGAAGCGACTCGATGGCACCTAACAACAAGAACAACCAGAGGTTAGATGAGGTAAGGAAGGATTCTCCCAACAGGCTTTGGCGGGTGCATGGCCCTGCTGACATCTTGATCTTGGACTTCTGGCCTCCAGAACTAGGACTATGAGAACATAAATTTCTGTTGTTTTAAGCCACCCAGTTATGGCAGCTGTCTTAGTCATCTAGTGCTGCTATAACAGAAATACCACAAGTGGATGGCTTCAACAAAGAGGAATTTATTCTCTCACAGACTAGTAGGCTACAAGCCTAAATTCAGGGCATCGGCTCCAGGGGAAGACTTTCTCTTCTCAGTTACGGAGGAAGGTCCTTGTCATCAATCTTCCCCTGGTCAAGGAACTTCTCAGTGCAGAGACCCCAGGTCCAAAGGATGTACTCTGCTCCTGGTGCTGCTTTCTTGGTGGTGTAAGGTCTCCATGTCTCTCTGCTCCCTTCTCTCTTTTATATCTCAAAAGAGATTGGCTTAAGACAGTGTCTAATCTTATAGATCTCATCAATATAACTGCCACTAATCCATCTCATCACATTATAGTGATAGGATTTACAACACACAGGGAAATCACATCAGATGACAAAATGGTAGACAGCCATACAATGCTGGGAATCATGACCTAGCCAAGTTGACAGATACTTTGGGGGGACACAATTCAATCCATGACAACAGGCCTAGAAAACTAATACAGAGGATGATAAAGTACACATACCAAAAACCAAACCCATTGCCATTGAGTCACCTCTGACTCAGACAAAGGGGTTATGATAGCAGGCTGCTCTTTGATGGGGAAGAGTTGGGTCTACCACTCCAAAAAACCAAACAAACCTGATGCCACTGAGTTGATTCTGACTCATAGCCACCCTACAGGACAGAGTAGAACTACCCCACAGGGTTTCCAAGGAGCAGCTGGTGGATTTGAACTGCCGACCTTTTGGTTAGCAGCTGTAGCTCTTAACCACCACACCACCAGGGCTTTAGGCCTATCACTAGCCAGCACTCGCCTTCCTGGTACTATGTTTCTTCATCTACAAACAGTAAGGGTGTGCTGACATGAATTGTAAGATCCTTCCATCCCTAACACATTCTGATCCTGAGGTAAGTTGAAAAAAACTTTTTTTTTTTTTTTGACTTTTTGCTCTTCAACAGAGGAATTAGGCCAGACAGCTGCACAGAAAAAACAGCTGTTTAAAAATACATTTTGTGGATAAAGCATATTTATTTTTCCTTTTCCTGACTCCTTTTGACCTGCCATTTTTGGGGGCTGACTTGTGAAAGCAGAGCTGGGAGCACGTTCATTTCTTCAGCTCGCTAAACCCCTCAAATACCAAGTGCCCTAGACACCTGCTGGGAGGTCGGGCTACGGCCTGCTGTCCATGGCTCTCACAGCCCAGAAAAGACAGGCCCGGCCTTCTGTCTTTGAGCCATTAGAGACATGGCCGCCACTAAACACGAGAAGCATTTTCTCAAGAAGCATGTATACCCTTGACCAAATGCGATTAGGGGCCTTCCAAGATTGAGGAAAAGTCCAGGTTCAAGTTCAAGCATCCACCTTTGCTCAGGGCTAACTCATGGCCATGCCATCTCTCTCATGGCGGTAATTTAAGCCTCACTTGACAAATCGGGTTAATGACTAACCAGGCTAAGTGACTCAGATGCAAGTTCCACGTCCTGACTGTGGTCACCTTAGTGGTGCTGTTCTGAGGGATGTTTTGTCTTAAAACAGTACCTTTAGACTTTTGAGTATTTTTACCTTAGAGTTTGAGACACTTTTCTTTTTTGAGGTCTTTGTGAAATAAGGAGCAGAGTGTATAGGAACATTTTACCCACTTTGTGGTCCAGTGGTAGAATTCTTGCCTTTTATGTGGGAAAACCAATAAAAACCAAACCTGCTACTGTCGAGTCGGTTCCGACTCATAGTGACCCTACAGGATGGAGTAGAATTGCCCCATAGAGTTTCCAAGGAGTGCCGGGTAGATTCGAACCGCCGGCCCTTCCGTCAGCAGTCGTAGCAATTACCCACTACACCACCAGGGTTTCCTTTATGTGGGAACCCGGATTCAGTTCTCAGCCAATGAACCTCAGGCACAGCTACAGTGTCAGTGGAGGCTTGCATGCTGCTATGATACTGAACAGGTTTCAGTGGAACTCCCAGACTAAGACAGACTAAGAAGAAAGGCCTGGTGATCTCCTTCCAAAGATCAGCCAATGGAAACCCTATTGTTTTAGGCTGGGTTCTCCAGAGAAGCAAAACCAGTAAAGTGTATAAATATATATAGAGAGAGAGATTTATATCAAGGAAATGGCTTCATGCAGTTGTAGAGGCTGGAACCTCCCAAGTCCCCGAGTCAGGATAGAAGCTACTCCTGATTCACATGGCCACAGGGGCTGGCAAACCTGATTGGCAGCTCAGACAGCAGAGCTTTTGCTCACAGGCTGTGAAGACTGATGAATCCCAAGATTGGCAGGCAAGACCACAGGTAAGCTGCTAGCTCAAGTCCCAAGAACTGGCGGTCAGATTAACAGGATCTAGCTGCAGGATCCAGCACGAGCAAAAAGCCCACAAGCCTTGCTGGAATGTCCACTTATATTTGATGTAGGCCACACACCCAAGGTAACTCCCTTTCAACTGATTAACTACTCATAGCAGATCTCATCATGGAGGTGATTACATCACACAACTGCCAAATCACTGAGAATCATGGTCTAGCCAAGTTGACACACAACCTTACCCATCACACCTATGGATTACAATGTTCTGATCTGCAACTGATCACAGGGATGGAGCAGGATAGGGCAGTGTTTCATTTCTGGTGCACTGGGTTACCATGAGTTAAGGATGACTTGACAGCAACTAACAACAACAACAACCAAAAGAATCACTAGAGGCCACTCTAAGAGGTGTACTGAATGAGCTAATTCAGCAGGGTGTGAGCCAAAACGGGGCTTCAACCGGCTGAACCCCTGCTGAAAATTTGCATTTCTAACAAGTTCGGGGGCAGGGGGTGCGATAATGCTGCTGGTTAAGGACCGATTCTGAGAACCACTAGTAGAGCAGTGATTCTCAAAATATATGCAAGAATCATCTAGGGATGTTGTTAAAACATAGATTCTGATTCAGTACATCTGGGGTGGAAATGCAAATTCTCAGCAGGGGTTTGAACTGGAATGAATTGGTTTGCTCAAAACTCCATCTACCCCAGTCAAGTCATTCCGTCTGAGTTGTTCTGCCTGCCTCCTAGTGTGCCGGCCTCCCCAGGAAGGGGGCATGGCCTTGGCCAGCCACTCTCTTCAGCTGAGGTAAGCCGTTTTGGCAGCTGACAGCTGAGGGCTTTCTACCTCCCAGGAGCACTCCCAGCTGCTGGCAAATACATCCTTCATTCCTGTGTCAGGGCATCCTCCCATCTACCACAGGCATTTGGAGGAGAAGGGCACAGTCCTAATTAGCTGGTAGAGGTGGGACATGCCAGGGAACCTTCCAGTAGACGTGTAATTGCTGGCTCCTCCTCAGTGGGATGCTTCGAAGTTTCCTTGAGGATCTCCTCTGGGGACCTCTGATTACAGTTCGTCCAGCTGACAGTGCCCTTTAGGCCAGCTACTACAGCTGTGCTTCGCCCTGGGGATTTGGGTTGTTCACCCCTTCATTGAGACCCCTTACCCTCCAGGTGCTCTAATTTATAGCATTGACAATTTCCGTATAGTCCCATGATGGCTTATGTCAGTGATACCACTGAACATGGAGTTAAAAAGAGACGCTAAGAACTGGCTTCAACACACCATCAAGGATGACAGCTCTGAAGGCTGGGGAATCAAGGTTTCAGGAAGAAGCTGAATCTTAGCAGGTTCTAAAGGATAGGCAGATTCAAGATGAAGGAGGAGGGGCTTCTACAAGGGAACAGCCTGGGGAGAGGAGCAGGAGAGGAAATGGAGAGAAAAGTCATGGAACCAGGAGGATCTTAGAACAAGCCCCAGTTCATTTACTGGCTATGTGATGTGAGCCTCAGTTTGCTCATCTGTAAAACAGTACCTATCACACAGGATTACGTGACATAGGTATGTTACTTGGTACCCAGCTGTTAGCTGTTGCCGAGTCAGTTCCGACTCATGGGGACCTTACGTATAACAGAAGGAAATGCTGCCCGGTCCTGAGCTGTTTACATGATGGTTGGTATGCCTGGGTCCATAGTTGTGGCTACTGTGTCAATCAATCCACCTCATTGAGGGTTTTCTTCATTTTCACTGTCCTTCTACTTTACCAACCATGATGTCCCTTTCCAGCAATTGACCTTTCCTGGTAATGAACCAAAGTAAACAAGCCAGAATCTCATCATCCTGCTTCCAAGGAACATTCTGGTTGTTTTTCTTCTAAGACTTATTTGGTTTGTTCTTTTGGCAGTCCACGGTACATTCAATCGTCTTCAACACCACAGCTCAAATGCATCAATTCTTCTTCTGTCTTCCTTATTCATTGTCCAAACTTCGCATGCATGTGAGGCAACTGAAAAGACCATGGCTTGGGTCAGGTACACCTTATTCATCACAGTGACATCTTTACTTTTTAAAACTTTAAAAATGTTTTTTGCAGCAGATTTGCCTGATGCAATTCATCATTTGATTTCTTGACTGCTGCTTCCATGGACATTGATTATCGACCCAAGTAGAATGAAATCCTTGACAACTTCAATTTTTTCTCCATTTATCATGATGTTGTTTATGGATCCTGTTGTGAGAATTTTCATTTAACTCATGTTCGGGTATAATCCATGCTGAAGGCTGTAGTCTTTCTCAAAAAAATGTTGAACTGTCTTTAGCGTGAACTGAATAGTTTTAAGTGAGATGTTTGTGTAAGGCTGTTGTGGTATAAAAGTTCCAAAAGCATGTATATACGTAGGTGTGTAAATATGCACACACATAAATACACATACACTCACTTACATAGTTGTAGTTCTCCATTTACAGAGACAAAGCTATGACATCAGCTATAGAGATGTATTCCATTCTCATTGAACGCAGGCTAGGAGACCGTTAGGGCATGACATCATTCCTATTTAGTTGTTCAAGGACATCTGCGGGTGCAAAGCCCTGAGGGACTCAGGAGAGAAACATCCTGCCTTGGCCTTTGAGGCTATAAACAACCACAACAGGATCGGAAGAGGTGCTCACGTGAAGATGAGTTCCTTCCAGACTTATTGACAAAGGGGATTTTAGGTCAATGTTTATCCTTCAGGAAACAACAGGGAAACAGGGATCATTCTGCATTCCTTCAAGGAGGGGAGCAACGTTTCAGAAACTAGAGCAAATTCCTGACATTAAACAAAAGAAAGTGTCTTTGTGGATATGATTGGATTGGGCAGGGGTAGCTCAAACGTGTCCCTTTGTCTGGCTGGGTCACTGGGTAGACAGAAAGAGCTCTTCTATGGTTGGGCTGTCAGTCATTTAGTAACTTGACTCAAAATTACATTCTTTGGCTACAAACTCAAGTATGCACACTGGCTCCTGGAGGAGCCAGTCTAGATGGGTAGGCTGCCCTGGACAACTCATCACCATGGTTAGAGAAACAATGATAATAATCTTATGTTTGCAATCAAAACCGTTTGTACTCGCCTTGGGAGTTCCAGGAATTTAAAGGAGCTTCTTAGATTTGCATGGAGGCATTGGTGGTTCAGTGGTAGAATTCTCACCTCCCATGCAGGAAACCTGGGTTCGATTCCTGGCCAAGCACCTCATGCTCATCTATCCCCTGTCTGTCAGTGGAGGCTTGCATATTGCTTTGATGCTGGACAGATTTCAGCTTCCAGGCTAGGAAGAAAGTCCCAGTGATCTACATCTGAAAATCAGCCAGTGAAAACCCTATGGATTGCCTATGGATCGCAATGGTCTGATCCACAACCAATCATGGGCATGGCAAAGATTGGGCGGTGCTTTATTCCACTGTGAGTGGGGCAGCCAAGAGTTGGCAGTGACTTCACAGTAACTAACAACAACAGCTTACATCTGCATCCTATTTATGTCAAAAATTAGTGAAGACTGGTTGTTCCTGAGAGGGAGCAGAATTGCTCAAAGCCAAGGATAATCTGTAAACAGGAGCAAATTAAAAAAAGAAAAAAATGCAGGACCAAGTCATAAACACCATTCCAGGTAAATGTTAGCTGAAATGGTGTCTAAGGCACAGAGCTGACGATGGAAAGCATATGAGCATAACACGATCTCAAACAACACTTAGAATTTGGGGGAAAAGAGTAGACCAAACAAGTGAAACAATCTGAATATAGGTTGAGAGCAAAGGTTGCAAACACAAAGGCCTGTGGGCAAGTGCTGACACTAGTCACATAGGAAGCAGCAGGCCAGGCTGCTGCCGTTGCTTCCAAGCTTAGTACCTTGAACTCCTGTGTGGGCTTGACACAAAGGCCAAATAAAACAGGTGTTAGGAACTGGCTTATGCTGGAAGAAGCTGATAATGCAGTCTGCAGGTAGAATTTCTTCTTCCTCAGGGAAACATCAGTTCTGCTGTTAAGGACTTTCTACTGATTGGATGAGGCCCAGCCACACTATCTAGGACAATCTCCTTTACTTAAAGTCAGTGATTGCAGGTGTTAACCGTATCTACAAAAATACCTTCATAGCAATACCTGATTTATTTTAATAAGAGTGCTATAGCCTAGCCGCATTGACCCAGCTTCCAAGCTCCCATAGTTCTATTATATAATACAGAAGTAATCCTGACTGGGTAGTCAAAGAAAACAGCGAAGCTTCCCCCACAGCATGACAATGTGAAGGATGTTTCTTGAGTCAAGGCTTAGCTGTGCCTTTGTGGCCCGTGGCCTAGCCAAGTCCTAGACTTGTCATCTTGGATTTTTAAAGAGAAAGTTTACAGGTCTACCAGTATTTTATTCCCACTAACTTTTCAGGGGTTTGATTTGGTTCATAAATGAATCCCATAGCCCTTACAATTTTTAATCTTTGATCTCAAGAGGTGCCTCAATCATAGCCGGGAAGTATTAGTTGGCTCTGATGACCATCATGTTGTGCCTGTAATGCTTTCTTCTCGTAGACTTTCGCTAATGAACTTGATTCAGCAACTTCCAATTTTGTGGGGCCGTATGCTTCAGTGAGCTTCAGGAGCTTGGTGGGGGTTAAAGTGGGTCAATGATTTAACACACTGAATGAATGGCCCAGAAAACACTGGTCACATCAACAGATTACCCTGTCTATTTTCACAATGGTGTATATTCTGCTTGATTAGAAACTTTCAAACTAATTGCTAACGATGGCTACTTCAAGAAACATCTATGACCGGTAGTTAGCCAGCGAGTAATTCAACCCGATAGGTTGTTGCTGTTGTAAATGTGCATGTGCCTAGAAGTGTATTTGCAAGGCAAATCCATCCATCTGTCTGTCCATCTGTCCATCCATCCGTCCATAGCTCCCTCCTTCCCTCCCTCCATCAATAAAATAGATTTATCACTTTTATTTTGTGTTTTCTTATGCTTCTTTCTTTCCTGCCTTGCTCCCTTTTTATCTCTACAGTGTTTTCCCAGGCCTCCTTTGGTTCTTAAATTGTTAAACTCTGTAGTAATTGGAAGGTCCCTGAGTGGCACACATGGTTTTTGCTTGACTACTGACCTAAAGATTGGTGGCACTACGGAGGAAAAGCCTGGCGATCTGCTTTCATAAAAACTACACCAAGAAAACCCAATGGAGCAAGTCTACTCCGTAACATATAGGGTTGCTCTAAGGAGTTAGAACTGGCTCCATTAAAAAAAAAAAAAAAAATTATTTTATAGCAATGGGTTTTATGGGCAGTTTTTGGAGCTGTGATAATATACCTTCGCTGAAAACTTTTTTGAGGTTGCCACTGTCAATGCTGCCATATGTAATGATCTGTTGTCTTCCGTGAAGCTATTATATGCTCCTTTGAATCGGTAATAGCAACAACTGATGGACTGTGATGAAGGATGACACTGGGGAGGTTGGTAGTTAGTGTTTTTTTGCTTGGTCTCCTACTACATGTCAGGTGTGGGACTGGCCTAGGATTTCACACACAAGGAAACAGATTTCATCTCTGACCCCATGGCCTATCAGCCCAGCCAACTCTCCTATTGTTCCCTCTCCTGGTCAGGTTCTTATTGGAAGATTCTGTCCTGCTTAGAATCTTACATCTTAAGAAGGACAGTGAAGAAAATTCAGAGAAAAGATAAAGGAGTGGAAAATTGAACTGATCAGAAAAAAGTAAAGGTTTGGAAGTTATTTTGAGGTTTTTATAATTTGGATCCTTTATAAACAATGCTTTCATTGCTTTGCTCCAAATTAGAAAGTCCACGTGGAGAATATCTTCAAGTCCTAGATCAGTGCAGGGAAATTAAGAATCTGAACGTTTCTGGCACTTTGTGACTTCATGTTAGTTAAGGAACAGGAGACTATTTTATTATCCTTAATTGCTTTCTTCACAAAGTAGAGATAATAAATTTAATTGCACTCATTATACAGCACTTTTTTTTAGGTATACAGTACCAGACATGGTGCTCAGTGCTTTACATATATTAACTCACTAGATCTTTGCAAAAACTCTATGAGAGAGGTCCTATCGTCCCCATTTCAAATAGATGAGGAAACTGCAACATAAGGAGGTTAGGCAAGTTGCCTACAGTCACACAACTAGGGGTGGCGCTATAACAAAAAAAATTCAAATACCACAACTCTGGCTAGCTTCAGCATAAAACCCCAAAGACACAACACTTTTCTTACATATATTTTCATATTATTTCTCCCACTCAGTTTTTCTTTTTTTTTTTTTTTTGTACTTTGCCAGGTACTGAGGAAGATGATCTTTGTATGTTTTATATTAGAAGCTTCTAGCAGAGCCCTGGTGGCATAGTGGTTAAGAACTACAGCTGCTGACCAAATGACTGGCAGTTCAAATCTACCAGCCGCTTCTCAGAAACCCTAAGGGGCAGTTCTACTCTGTCCTGTAGGGTTCCTGTGAGTTGGAATTGACTTGATGGCAACGGGTTTGGTTTTTATTGGGCAGAGTGGGACCATGTACTTTTATATTTCTGGTAATTTACAATACTATATTAACAATTTATATTACTTTATTGAAATTCTCACTACAGTGAAAGGGATTTTCCTGGATGATGACATGACAATTGTCTTAGTTACCTAGTGTTTCCATAACACAAATATCACAAGCAGGTAGCTTTAAAGACCAAGAATTTATTGTCAGTTATGGATCGAATTGTGTCCCCCACAAAAATGTGTCAACTTGGCTAGTTGTGGGGCTGTCCACCATTTTCTCATTTGATGTGATTTTCCTGTGTTGTTAATCCTACCTGTATGATGTTAATGAGGTGGGATTGGTGGCAGTTATATTAATGAGGCAGGACTCAATCTACAAGATTAGGTTGTGTCTTAATTTCTTTTCAGATATAAAACAGAGACATGGGGACCTATACCACCAAGAAACGAGAGCCAGGAGAATAACGTGTCCTTTGGACCTGGGTCCCTGAGCTGAGAAGCTCCTCAATCATGGGAAGATTGATGACAAAGACCTTCCCCCAGAGTTAACACAGAAAGAAAGCCTTCCCTTGGAGCTGGCACCCTGAATTCGGACTTCTAGCCTCCTAGACTATGAGAGAATAAACTTCTCTTTGTTAAAGCCATCTACTTGCAGTATTTCTGTTATAGCAGCACTACAGAACTAAGACATTGTCTCACAGTTTGGGAAGAACTCTAAATCAAGGCATCAGCTCTAGGAGAGGGTCCTTCCTTGTCATAGCCCCAGGCATTCCTTGGCTTGTGGGAAGATCTTCACGGTGTCTGTTTTCCCCCATGTGTCCGTCTCTCTGTGACTATTCTGTTCTTTTTATAAGACACCACACAGAAGAGATTAGGTTTAGGACCCACCGTATTGTAGTAGGATTACATTAACATAACAAAAGAAGAACCCTATTTCCAAACAGGGTTACATTCGCAGATATAGGGTTAGGACTTCAACATATCTTTTTGGGGAGCACAATTCAATCCACAACATTTATCATATGACATCTCTCTTCAAGAGACATCACCAACTGCCTATTGCATTAAAGCTGAACTCATCCACCTGGTTTCCAAGGTTTGCAATAATCTGACTTCCCTCTCCTGACAACCTCATCTCCCGCAAGTCTTCAGCATGAGTTTTCTCTCCTGCTATCTGAAGCTCCCATGGTCTCCTCCTCGATTGCTTCTATGGTTTCCTACCCAGACAGCCTTCTCCTCACATCTCATCTGTCTTAGTCATCTAGTGCTGCTATAACAGAAATACCACAAGTGGATGGCTTTAACAAAGAGAAATTTATTTCTTCCAAGTAGGCTAAGGAAACCCTGGTGGCATAGTGGTTAAGAGCTATAGCTGCTAACCAAAAGGTCAGCAGTTCAAATCCACCAGGTGCTCCTTGGAAACCCTATGGGGCAGTTCTACTCTGTCCTATAGGGTTGCTATGAGTTGGAATCAATTCGACGGCAATGCGTTTGGGGTTTTTTTGGTTTTAAAGTAGGCTAAAAGTCAAAATTCAGGGTGCCAGCTCCAGGAGAAGGCTTTCTCTCTCTGTCAGCCTTCTCACCAATCTTCCCCCAAACTAGGAGCTTCTCTGCACAGGGAACCCGGGCCCAAAGGACGTGCTCTGCTCTTGACACTGCTTTCTTGGTGGTATGAGGTCCCCACGTCTCTCTGCTTGCTTCTCTCTTTTGTACTTCAAGAGACTGCCTCAAGACACAATCCAATCATGTAGGTTGAGCAGGGCCTCACTAACACAGCTGCTGCCCATCCTCCCTCATTAACATCATAGAGGCAGGATTTACAATGCAGAAGAAAATCACACAATACTGGGAATCTTGGCCCAGCCAAATTGATACACATATTTTTGGGCAGACATAATCAATCCATGACATCATCTTATTCAAACCTGTGCTCTGAGGCTGCTCTCAACCCTCCCCTTTTGTTTGCAGCACTCCCCTCCCACCCTAGTTCTCTCTACTCTCTCCTCTTCCTTTTCAGCCTCCCAGCGTACTTGTTGCCTTAATGTGCATATCTGGCAATCGATTATATCCTCTGCTGGACTGTATTCAAGTGCTTCTCAAACTTTGGTGGGCGTCAGGATTATCTGCGAAGATAATATAAAATTAAGCTTCCCAGGCTTACTCCTAGAGATGTCCAATTTTGGTTGTTTTTGTCTAGATAGGGAGGGAAGAGAAACTGTCATCTTTAAAATCACTCCCAGGTGACTTGGAGGCAGATTGTCTTTGGCACAAATTTGCAGATGCTTTTAGAGTTTTCATATATGCTACATACTGTCTCCAGGACTGTAGATGCCTCTAAATAAAGGAAAAGGAATTAGCATTTAATGAATACCTAGATTCAAAGCACTTAACTCTTATCCACACTGTTGATATTATGTATATTTTATATATACTGAGGCTGAAAAACTGTATAAATCACCTACGATCATAAAGACAGAAAGCAGAAGGGCTGGGAGCTAAACCCAGGTGTGGCAGAGACACTCCGTGTGCTCACCACTCCATTTCCTATTCTTGGACACACAGGAGACTAGGCTTCCAGCCTTCATCGACCTTTTAATTTGGCCAAGTTCGTTCCTGCCACGTGAACGAACTTGGCCTATGCAATGTTATAGAGAGGTTGTAGGAAGCTTGTAGGCCTGGCCTTTATAAGCATCCACAAGGTCCCTGTTCTCCCCTCCCTGCCCATGGCAACCTTGAAGGACACAAGTTCCAGATGGCAGCCCTATCAGATGGAGAATGGCCACCAGACCTGCATCAGAACTGAAAGAAGAGTAAGAAATGAATGTTGATTGTGTTAAGTCACTGAAATTTCACAATTTACTGCAGCATAGACTATTGTACCCTGACTAAATCCATATCCTTGTCCTTCCTGTGACATTACACTGCCTCCCAAAACCTAGGACATAACTTTGTTTTGTACTTTCTGCAGCACCAAGGATAATGTTTATCATATAGAAGTCCCCCCACCCCCCGCCACCCATCTACCCACCCAAATCTCGTAGCATTGATGTGGATAATGAGAGTAATGTAAATTCCAGGTTTAAGCAGAAAAAGACTAGGAAACACCCATTACAGTGGCAGTCAAAGCAGCTCCAAGAGAACCACTTAAATGACTTTTACCTTTAATTTCCTACTCCCACCTTACGTCTCTGATTCTTTCTCCTAACTTCCTAGTGTAATTTTCCTGAATCCTCAGAAAACCAGTGTTTTAATTTTAGCAAACCAACTTTAAAAAAAAACACTTCAGAAAAGGTTAATGATTATAAATAAATAATCAGTGCCAAACGAGTCCGATGCTTGGAGAGTTGAGCTCACATAGGGCAAATGGGATACGTTTCTGAATACCCAAAGCCAGAACAGAAGCCCTCTGTGAAGTGAGCCTGCCAAGCTGTGGGGGCTCAGATGAACACATGGCCTTACACATGAAAACAGGAAATGGAAGGGGGAGACTTATGTTTGGGCAAGTGGAAGAAATCAAGACAAACAAGGACAGCTTCCCAAAAGCTGAATCCTCCAATTTACTGCTTTGCACAATGTCATCTGAGCATGTGTTTTCTCTTTGGTATGTGGCAGAGACATCCCCAATGTGTATTTCCCCCATTTTCTTTAATAATACAACTGCCAATACTTACCTGGGAACATGGCCATACAAAATATAGTCTGTATTTCCCAGCCTTATTTCCAGCTGTTTGTAGCCATAGAGAAGTCACCGGGTGATGCAAATGGTTAACCCACTTGGCTGCTAACCAAAAGGTTAGTGGTTTGAGTCTACCCAGAGACACTTTGGAAAAAAGGCCTGGAAATCCAGTTCTAAAAAATCAGCCATTGAAAACACTATGGAACACAGCTCTACTCTGACACACATGGGATCACCATGAGTCAGAATCGACTTGACAGCAACTAATTTTTGGTAGCCACAGAACTAAGTTCTGATCAATGACCTATGAGAGGAAGTAAGTACACAACTTCCAGGACAGGTCTCTAAATGGAGGGGGTGGGCTTTTTCTTTTTCTCTGTATCCATTCAGCATTGTAATTTGGATGTGATGACTGGCATTCTATCTTGGGCTGTTTGAATGAAAGCCACACCCTAGTGCTGGTGAAACATAAAGCTGAAGGCACACGGGGCTTGGGTGACCGTACTAAAACCAAACCCATTGCCATCGATTCCGACTCGTAGTGACCCTATAGGACAGAGTAGAACCACCCCACAGGATTTCCAGGGAGCGGCTGATGGATCTGAACTGCTGAACTGCCAACCTTTTGGTTAGCAGCTGAGCTCTTAACCATTGCACCACCAAAGCCCTGAACTGTCTACAGCAATCCATTATAAGATGGAAGGTACAGCTGAGGTGCCAACTTAGAGATGATACTTTGAAAGAATGACACCTATACCAGGATGCAGTACACAACTTAAATCCAGAACTATTATATGATGCTGTTTCCCTAAAAGGTAGAATCCTTTCCCTAAAAGGATCTGGAAACCAATGGGTAGCATTAGGAGTGGCCCACTAATCATTATTCTCAGGAATTTATTGAGAATTTGTTCTTCCCATCTCCAAAACTTTAGGCTCTGTAGTTCTAGGGGTCATGGTTAATAGAAGAACTATTCCACCAGGGGACCAGTAAAAGTCCCTTTAAATTTTATACTATGACTATGTTCCTGTCATTTCATGCTCCTTGTGCCAAGAGATCAGTCAACAATAACAGGAATCACTATTACTTGTTAGTTGCTGTTGAGTTGATTCCAACTCATGGTGACCCTGTCTGTATGTGCAGAGTAGAACTGCTCCACAGGATTTTGAAGGCTGCGTCCTTTCAGAAGCAGATCACCCAGGACTGTCTTCTGAAAACCAAAACCAAACCTATTGCTGCTGAATTGATGGTTAAGAGCTTGACTGTTAACAAAAAGGTTGGCAGTTCAAATCCACCAGCCGCTCCGTGGAAACCCTATCCTGCAGTCCTACTCTGTCCTGTAGGGTCACTATGAGTCACTATATTTTCCAAGGTGCCCATTAATTCTGATCATCAGGAGCAGGCAGGGCTTTACAAAATGGAAGCAGGGAAGAAACATGTAACTCTCAGGTAATCCTCTGAGGTGTCTTTGCTACTCTTTTCCCCAATGTAGAAAGTAAATAGACAAGAGCACCTTCCATGACCTGAGAGAGACATGCTGTCCGTATATATGGTTAACCGATTTTCAACAAAGGTGCCAAGTGGCAAACGTACCAGAAGGTGAAATGATAGTCATTTTAAAACAATGCTGGAACAACAGGAAGTTCATTTAGAAAAAAATGAACTTTGACTCTCACTTCACACCAAACACAAACATTAACTCAAAATGGATCACAGACCTAAAGGTAAAATCTACAACAAACTTTTAGAAGAAAACAGATAAGAGGAGAAAATCTTTGTAATTATAGGTTAGGCAAATATTTATTTTCCTAAAGGAAAATAACTGATAAATTGGACTTCATCAAAATTAAAAACATCTGTTCTTCAAAAGCATTGCTAAGAAAATGAAGAGATAAGCGACAGACTTGGGGATAATGCTCTCAACACATATACCTGAAAAAGGATTTGCATCTAGAACATATGAAGAACTCTTACAACTTAGGAAGATGATAAACACTGTAATTCTTTTTCCCTGTAAGTAGATGAAATGATAACTAATGATGCTCAACATCATTAAAAAAAAAAAATTTTTTTTTTTCATTAGTCACCAGGAAAATGCACATTAAAACCACAGTGGGATCCTACTACACCACAGCGGGATCCTACTACACCATAGTGGGATCCTACTACACCACAGTGGGATCCTACTACACATTATCAGAATTGTTTCAAAAAAACCAAGCCCGTTGCCACTGAGTTGATCCCAACTTGTAGCGACCCTATAGGACAGAGTAGAACTGCCCCATAGAGTTTCCAAGAAGCACCTGGTGGATTCAAACTGCTGACCTTTTGGTTAGCAGCCATAGCACTTAACCATTATGCCACCAGGGTTTCCATCAGAATTGTTAGTGGGAATGCAAAATGGGACAACCACATTGGAAAACAATTCGGCAATTTCTTATGAAATTAAACATAAACTTACCATGTTGTTGTTAGATATTGTCTAGTAGACTCCAACTCACAGTGACCCCATATATAACAGAACAAAACCTTGCTGGGTCCTGTACCATCCTCACAATTTTTGCTATGTTTAAGCCCACTGTTGAAGCCAGTGTTAATCCATGTCATTGAGGGTCTTCCTTTTTCATTGACCCTCTACTTTACCAAGCATGATGTCCTTCTCCAGGAGTTGGTCCCTCCTGATAGCATTTCTAAACTAAGCTAGATGAAGTCTCACCATCCTTATTTCTAAGGAACATTCTGGCTGTTCTTCCTCCAAGACAGGTTTGTTCATTCTTCCAGCAGTCCATGGTATATTCAATATTCTTCACCATCACCATAACTCAAATGCATCACTTCTTTTCAGTTGTCCTTTTTCATTGTACAGCTTTCAAAAACATATGAGCAGATTGAAGATACCATGGCTTGGGTCAGGCTCATCTCAGCCCTCAAAGTGACATCTTTGGTTTTTAAGACTTTAAGGAAGTCTTTTGCAGCAGATTTGTACAATGCAATACATCATTTGATTTCTTGACTGATGCTTCCATGGGCGTTGATTGTTGATCCAAGTAAAATTAAATTCTTGACAACATCAGCGTTTTCTCTGTTTATCATGATGCTACTTATTGGACCAGTTATGAGGATTTTTATTTTCCTTATGTTGAAGTGCAATCCATACTGAAGGCTGTAGTCTTTGATCTTCATCAGTAAGTGCTTAAGTCATCTTCACTTTTGGCAAGCAAGGTTGTGTTATCTGCATATCAAAGGTTGTTGAAGTATTGCTTGGGCATTTACCCAAGAGAAATGAAAACCTATATCCACACAAAGGCCTGTATACAAATGTTAATAGCAGTTTTGTTCACAATAGCCAAAGACTACAAACAACCCAACCTAATTTTCCATCAACAGATGAATGGATAAATTGTGGTGTATCTGCACAATGGAATATTGCTCAGCATTAAAAAGAAACGAACTAGTGATATATGCAGCAACATGGATAAATCTTTAAAATATACTGAGCCAAAAAAGCTAGACACAAGAGAGTACATACACATGACTACATTTATATGAAAGTCTAGAAAAGATAAGTCTAACCTATAGTGACCTCACGTGTCTGTCAGTTTGTCATAGTGTGAGGGCTTGCGTGTTGCTGTGATGCTGGAAGCTATGCCACTGTTATTCAGATACCAGCAGGGTCACTCATGCAGGACAGGTTTCAGCTGAGCTTCCAGACTAAGACAGGCTAGGAAGAAGGACTTGACAGCCTATTTCTGAAAAGAATCAGCCAGCAAAAACCTTATGGATAGCAGCAGAACACTGTCTGATACAGTGCTGGAAGATGAGCCCCCCAGGTTGGAAGGCACTCAGAAGACGACTGGGGAAGAGCTGACTCCTCAAAGTAGAGTCGACCTTAATGACATGAATGGAGTCAAGCTTTCGGGACCTTCATTTGCTGATGTGGCATGAGTCAAAATGAGAAGAAAGAGCTGCAAATATCCATTAATAATCAGAACTGGGAATGTATGAAGTATAAATCTAGGAAAATTGGAAATTGTCAAAAATGAAATAGAACACATAAGCATCGATACCCTAGGCATTAGTGAGCTGAAATGGACTGGTATTGGCCATTTTGAATTGGACAATCATATGGTCTACTATGTTGGGAATGACACCTTGAAGAGGAATGGCATTGTATTCATCGTCAAAAAGAACATTTCAAGATCTACCCTGAAGTACAATGCTGTCAGTGATAGGATAATATCCATACGCCTACAAGGAAGACCAGTTAATACAACTATTATCCAAATTTACCCACCAACCACTAAGACCACAGATGAAGAAACTGAAGATTTTTTACCAAGGTCTGCAGTTTGAAATTGATCGAACATGTAAAGAAGGATCAGTACTTGGAAAATATGGCCGTGGTGATAGAAACAATCACATGATAAAATTTTTCAAGACCAATGACTTCTTCACTGCAAATACCTTGTTTCACAACATAAACAGTGAGTATACACGTGGACCTTGCCAAATGGAATGCACAGGAATCAAATCTACTACATTTGTGGAAAGAGACGATGGAAAAGCTCAATATCATCAGTCAGAACAAGCCGAGGGGCTGACTGTGGAACAGACTATCAATTACTCATATGCAAGTTCAAGTTGAAACTGAAGAAAATTAGAACAAGTCACCAAGAGCCAAAGTACAACCTTGAGTATATCCTACCTGAATTTAGAGACCATCTCAAGAATAGATTTCAGGTGTTGAATACTAATGATCGAAGACCAAATGAGTTGTGGAAAGACATCAAGGACATCATACATGAAGAAAAGCAAAAGATCATTAAAAAGAAAGAAAAGACCTAAATGGATGTCAGAAGAGACTCTGAAACATGCTCTTGAATGTCAAGTAGCTAAACAAAAGGAAGAAATGATGAAGTAAAAAAACTGAACAGATGATTTCAAAGTATGGCTTGAGAAGACAGAGTAAAGTATTATAAAGACATATGCAAAGGGTTGGTGATAGAAAGCCAAAAGGGAAGAACACGCTTGGCATTTCTCAAGCTGAAAGAACTGAAGAAAAAATTCAAGCCTCGAGTTGCAATAGTGAAGGATTCTATGGGGAAAATATTAAATGATGCAGGAAGCATCAAAAGAAGATGGAAGGAATACAGAGTCATTAAATCAAAAAGAGTTGGTCAGCGTTCAACCATTTCAAGAGGTGGCATATGATCAGGAACTGATGGTACTGAAGGAAGAAGTCCAAGCTGTTCTGAAGGCATTGGAAAAAAACAAGGGTCCAGGAATTGACGGAATATCAATTGAGATGTTTCAACAAACAGATGCAGTGCTGGAAGTGCTCACTCATCTATGCCAAGAAAATTTGGAAGACAGCTTCCTGGCCAACTGACTGGAAGAGATCTGTATTTATGCCTATTCCCAAGAAAGGTGATCTAACCAAATGAGGAAATCATCAAACAACACCATTAATATCACACACAAGTAAAATTTTGCTGAAGATCATTCAAAAGTGGCTGCAGCAGTATATCAACAGAAAACTGCCAGAAATTCAGGCCGGATTCAGAAGAGGAGGTGGAACCAGGGATATCATTGCTGATGTCAGATGGATCCTGGCCAAAAGCAAAGAATACCAGAAAGATGTTTACCTATGTTTTGTTGACTATGCAAAGACATTCAACTGTGTGGATCATAACAAATTATGGATAACATTGTGAAGAATGGGAACTCCAGAACACTTAATTGTGCTCATGAGGAACCTGTACATAGATCAAGTGGCAGTTGTTTGAACAGAACAAGGGGATACTGTGTGGTTTAAAGTCAGGAAAGGTGTGTGTAGAGGTTGTATCCTTTCACCATACCTATTCAATCTGTATGCTGAGCAAATAATCCGAGAAGCTGGGCTATCTGAAGAAGAAGGGGGCATCAGGATTGGAAGAAGACTCACTAACAACCTGCGTTATGCAGATGACACTATCTTTCTTGCTGAAAGTGAAAAGGACTTGAAGCACTTACTGATGAAGATCGAAGACCATAGCCTTCAGTATGGATTACACCTCAACATAAAGCAAACAAAAATCTCACTAGACCAATAAGCAACATCACGATAAATGCGGAAAAGATTGAAGTTGTCAAGGATTTCATTTTACTTGGATCCACAATCAATACCATTGGAAGCGCAGTCAAGAAATCAAAAGATGCATTGCATCGGGCAAATCTGCTGCCAAAGGCCTCTTTAAAGTGTTGAAAAGCAACGCTGTCACCTTGAAGACTAAGGTGCGCCTGACCCAAGCCATGGTATTTTCAGTTGCATCATATGCACGCGAAAGCTGGACAATGAACAAGGAAGACTGAAGACGAACTTATGCCTTTGAACTGTGGTGCTGGCGAAGAATATTGAACATACCATGGACTGCCATAGGAACGGACAAATCTGTCTTAGAAGTACAACCAGAATTCTCCTTAGAAGCAAGGATGGTGAGATTACATCTTACATACTTTGGACATATTGTCAGAAGGGATCAGTCCCTGAAGAAGGACATCATGTTTGGTAGAGGGTCAGCAAAAAAGAGTAAGACCCCCATAGAGATGGATTGACACAGTGGCTGCAATAATGGGCTCAAGCATAACAAGGATCGTGAGCGTGGAGCAGGACTGGTCAATGTTTCATTCTGTTGTATAAAGGGTCGCTATGAGTCAGAACTGACTTGAGGGCACCTAATAACAACGACGACAAATCTATAGTGACGGGAAAAGATCAGGGGTTGCCTAGAGTGAACAATTGTGGGGGAATTAACTAGAATGTGGCATGGGGAACAACTGGTGGGTGATGGAAATGTTCTACATGATTGAGTCCAGATTTATTTGTCAAAACTCCTCAAAATGCACACTTAATGTATGTGTTTTATTGTAAGTAAACGGTCTTTAATAAAGGAAAAACATTTATTTTTGAAAAAAGTGGCTGAAGCAGTTCACACACCTACCAACCATACATACAAGTGTCACCTTGGTATCACTAGTTATTGCTGCATTTTTCTTCCTCTGCTGGGTAAAATGCATAATTTCCAACCTCTGAGGTCAAGTTCTGTTGATTATGCAAGAGGTTATCTATGAAAGACAGAAGATCAAATTACAGAGTTATGTCCTGAAAGTCACTGCAAGTAAAGCTATGGCTTATGAAAAAGTGTTACTAGAATGATAATTTATGCTACCTTTTACCTACCTAGTGTGCTGGGTTCACATAAGGAGAGCAAAACTTAGAGCAGAATCATGCAAGTGGCACTACAGGGGGCTTTAACCCAAGCAGCCCCTCCCAATTTTTTGACATGGACAATTTATATTTTCTCAATTTTGTGAAAATTCTTAAATAAATGAAGCTTCACAATAGGCCCTCAGCCTCGTCTTCCAGTTAGATTGCTGGCCCCCGCTGCTCCTACGTGGAAATACTGGAGCCACGGCTGATCACGTTTTACAGGTAAGAAAAATGTCTACAGTTGCACAGCTAGTATTGACAGAGCTGGAACTAAAATTTGGGGCTTACTGCACACAATGACAACAATAGCTCCTAGTCTGGGGGCAGTGGTGGTTCAGTGGTAGAATTCTCAACTTCCATGCAAGAGACTCAGGTTCGAATCCCAACCAATGCAATTCAAACACAGCCACCACCTGTCTGTCGATGGAGGCTTGTGTGATGCCATGATGCTGACCTGGTTTCAGCAGAGCTTCCAGACCAAGACAGACTAGGAAGACAGGTCTGGCAGTCTACTTCCAAAAATCAACCAAGGAAAACCTGTGAATTACCACAGTCTGTTCCTCAACCAATTATGGGGGTGGCACAGGACTGGGCAGCATTTAGTTCCATTGTGCATGGGGTTCCTGTGAGTCAGGGACCAGCTTGACGGCTGGTGACAACTCTACTACTCTTTCTACCACACTACACAACTTTGTTGGTGCAGAATTGCAGCTCAGATGACACATCCAGACGTGAGTACCCACATTTGCAGTTCCTCGCACAGCAAAGCCTTGGGAAATGCTGAAAGTGCGGAATATCATGAGCTTATCCAAATGGCCTTGCCTGAAGGAAAAAAAAAAAAAAATGCTCGTGATTTGCAGATAAAACAAACAATGAAACAGTGCTGGGGGAGATTCCTGGGTGACAGCTGTAACCAAAGCAAAAATATTTGTTTGCTTAATATAATGATTGTTAGCCTGCTCAGAACAAGCCTGGAGTCTTGACTTCTTCCACTCTGAAACATGTCCTTGTTTTAAAGACAAATTAGCACTATAATTAAAGGGATTTCTAGCTAATAAGCAGCATATTCCATCTGATTATTTTTTATTATTAGAAATAAGTATGTGGGGGCAGTGTTTAGGGGTAAATGGCTTATAATCAGTTTCTAAATCGTGCTAGATTAGGAAAAAAACTGCACAATTCTCTCTTTTACTGTTTCAGAGGGAAAAAAAAATCCAACTGGCTCAGTTGCTCACTTTGCGCAAGGAGTGCCTCGAAAACACTGCTTTAGGAAACGTATTAAGATCCCATGTGTCCCTCCATCTGTGCTCCATAAGTACATTATGGCCCCAGTTGGGAAGAAAATATTTTGATGAAATGCGGTATTGAAACTCATCAACCATATTTAACTTGTATACACGCTAATGAATCTGGAACCCTGTTTCACGTGAAATCCCAATGATGGAGCACATGTGTTGTGCATATACATTGGCGGAATCTCTCCTTGTTGTAACTTTCAGCCAAGAATAGGCTAAGAGGGAGGCCAGGCCTGTAGCATTCCGGCTGTTGCACTGCGTCAGCCCTGCTGGGAAAGGTTCCTTCTCAGTGTGCTGGTGCAGGTTTCCAGAGCTCCTTAAGACCAGGAACTGTGATGTTCTGGCCTCTGAATCTCCCATATACCAGCCATGGTCCTCTCATTGAAAAGCCTCTCCCCAGATATTGATCCAGTGAAAGGCAGTGTCATTCAGGACAGGCTAGTGAGGTAAGGCAATAACTAGGGTATGTTTGTTAGCCAACATTGACAAACAATGCACAACGATGCCTCACACACTTGTTAATTGTCACGTTTTGGGTGGGGTTGTGTCAGACAAAAGGATAATTAACGCAACGATTCACCAATGGGACAGTCACCAAGACAGCAAGCATAGTCAATCAAATGCATGCCCACCATGACCACAGTAGGCCCTGGTTGTCAGTCCTGAGAGAAGAAATACTCCTTCTGTTCACAACTCAATGCCTGCTCTTCCTGCAAGATCAGGCGCAAACTCCATCTCTCCCGAAAAGATGCCCCTGATAGCTCCCCTTCCCAGTTTCAGCTGTGTCCTGCCAGAGGGGTGGGAAAGAGATTTTCATAGCCACCTTCATACAGCACTTACCTTTTTTAATAGTTATTATCACACTACATGGAGCTTTGGTGGCACAAAGGTTAAGAGTTTGGCTGCTAACCGAAAGGTTGGCAGTTTGAGTCTACCAGCTGCTCCCTGGAAACCCTATGGGGCAGCTCTACTTTGTCCTGTAGGGTCGCTATGAGTTGGGATGGATTCAACAGCAACAGGTTTGATCACACTATGTTATTATATCTTTGTGCATACTTGCTTATCTTCTCAATTCAACCAGGTCTGTTCTTTCTGTGTTCTTAGGGCCTGGTCCAGTGTCCGACACATAGCAGACAACTAATAAGTGATTGAATAAATGAACAGATAACTTGCTTTTCCAGTGTTCTTTCTCATCTAAGACTACGAGACCACCCAGAAGAAACACAGGTGTAGATGGTGGAGCCACATGGTCATGCAGGAAACTGTCAGAAGAGTTACAGAACATCAAAATCCCAGTAGGCATCACACTTGAATATACTACTCAAAAGCACTCATGTGGAGGACATGGGCCAATTTTTCAGACCTTTGGTTTGTTTTTTTCCTGGTTGCTATGTGAGGCACAAGAATGGGCTCTGTTAAAACTCTGCAGCTCAAACTCTGAAGAAAGACTGCCTGGGCTTGAGTCTCAGCTCTGTCACTACTGGCTGTGTGGACTTGGGTAAGTTCCTTAACCTCTCTCTCTGGGTTTCTTCCTTTGTGAAGGGGATATTCTAATAGTATGTATCAGTTTCCTAGGGCCGCTGTAACAAAGTACCACTAACTGCGTGAATGAAAACAACAGACATCCATACTTTCACAGTCTGGAGGCTAGAGGTCTGAATTCAGGGTATCCTCAGGGCCATTCTCCTTCTGAAGCCTCTAGAAGAGGATCCTTATTTGCCTCTTCCAGCTTCTGGTAGCCCCAGAAGTTGCTTGGCTTGTGGCCCTGTAGCTCCAATCCCTGCCTCCGCTATGACATGGTCATCTTCTTTCTGCGTCTCTGTCTCTTCTCCTCTTTCTATAAGCACACCAGACATATTTGATTAAAGGCTCACCCCACTCCAGTATGACCTCATCTTAACTAATTATATCTACAATGGACCTATTTCCAAATAAGGTCACATTCTGAGATTCCAGGTGGATGGGAATTTTGGGGAGACATGATGCAACCCAGTACAACCTCTTCAAAGGGCAGTTATGAGGAATAAAAGAGGTAATATATATAAAGTACTTAGGATAGTTCCTGGAATGTAATAAGTGCTATATACCTGTTTGCTATTACTGCCATTATTGATACTACCCTGGGTACTCTTAGTGAAAAGGAAATCATTTAATTTGGTTCCATGCTATCACTATAATTTTAATCAACCCCTTGAGTACACCCCTCCATGAGGGGCTTCTCACCACCCACTGCCACCTTTCCTTGGGTGGTCATGTGGTCATCACTGTGCTGGCTTCTCTGTCCTCCAGCCCCAGCTGCTGACCAGCAGCTGCCCTGGCCAGGCCTCCCCAGTTGAGGCTGCAGGCAGCTGCTGTCCAGGCTGCAGACAAGGTGAGCCTGGCATCTCTCTCCCAGCTTGTGTGTCCTGTGGGGTCTGAGGCAAAAATAAAAGTCACAGTCACTCCTTGCAAAAAAAGGAGGCTGGAGAAGAGGGAGCTTTTCAATATTCAGGTAACAGCAGAGGGGGGAAAGGGAGTGGAGAGGAGGGAGGGAGGGAGGGGAGGGAAGGGGAGTGGAAAGGAGACTAGAGGAGGGAGGGAGGTAGGGGAGATAAAGGGAGTAGAGAGGAGGGGGGAGTGGAGGGGAATGGAAGGGAAGGGAAAGGTTTGGGAAGAGAGAAAGGGAGAGGAGGAAAGGGAAAGGGAGTGGAGAGGAGGGAAGGGAAAGGGAGTGGAGAGGAGAGGAAGAAAGGGTTGGGGAGGGGAGGGAAGAAGAGAGGGGAAGGGAAGAGGAGGGAGAGGAGGGAAAGGGAGTAGAGGGAAGGAGGGTAGAGAGAAGGGAGAGGAGGAAGGGGAGGGAGGGGAGTGGAGAGAAGGCCAGTAGAGAGAAGGGGAGTAGAGAGAAGGAGTAGAGAGAAGGGAGAGGAGGGAGGGGAGTGGAGAGAAGGCCAGTAGAGAGAAGGGGAGTAGAGAGAAGGGAGAAGGAGGGGAGGGAGGGGAGGAGCAGATCCCACAGGAGCCAGGGAGGGACACTCCAGGCTGCCTTTAGCAGCTTTTCCAGTGACTATCCACACCCCCCTACACACACATACATAAAAACCACCATGCTGCCAGCCTTCCCAGCTCCAGCTGTTTCCACTTCCTTAACACATGTTCGCTCATGTAAATTGTTTACCAACTTCACATCCAGAATTTTTTAAATAGAGGAAAACCTGGGGCTTGTCTACAGCAACCAGAGGAGCTGGTGATAAGGGGTGGGGGGAGGGGAGAGGGGAAATCAACAACAGAAGGAAAAAGCAGAATGCTACAAGAGAACCTACATTTAACCAGGACAGCATATTTCCCTTCTCTTTTATGGCTTCCTGAATTGTCCAGGGAACTCTCTCCAAAGCTGTTACCCCAAGTAAGCGAAGTATACTACGCTGACTACTAGATTGAAATGGATAACCTGGAACACAAAAACAACTAGAATTAGCGCCTGGCCATTTATCATGAGAGCGAGAAAGTTACCATATTTGAAAGCCTGGCTCACAGTGAATGAACAATGATACAATTTATAATGAATAATGTTAACAACACAGACTCTGGAGACAGGCTACCAGATTGAAGTCCCAGCTCTGTCACGTGGGAGCTGTGTGACTTGGGGGTGAGTTACTTAACCTCGCTGTGCCTTGCTTAATCACCTATCAAATGGAGATAATAACAGTATTTACCACATAGGGCTGTTGTGGAATTAAATGTGTTAATGTAAAACACTTAGAATAGTGTCTGGCATTTAGTAAGCACTATGTAAGTGTTTTCTGTTTTTATTGTATATACCTGTGAGTTTTTATCTCTTTTTAAAAACCAGAATTTATTATTCCTCTTTGATATTCATGCCATAGGATTTATCATGGGATTCCGGTTTAATATGACGTCAAATCCAACATTCCTGATAGACTGTTTGCAGCTTCCATGGAAATACTATTGCTCCACCCTCATAACCCCAGAATGATAAATGCTTGCAAATTCCCTGAACATGAAGTATAACAAAAAACCGCATGCCAAAAGCAGATGAAATTTCTATGAGATCATCCATATGAATGAATTGAGAAGAACCTTCTTGACAATTCCATCCTGGAGCTGTGGCCAGGAGAAGTGAGGGATAGATTGGGGGAAGCAAATAGCACATGGTTAGTACATGAATGCACTAATTTAAAATCAGAAAATTAGCATTATAAAAAGAATAGTGCAATCAGACAATGAAGCTAGAACTCATCTTTAGGTCACTGGGTGGCTCAAACAGTTAAGCGCTCGACTAGCAGTTGAAAGGTTGGTGGTTTGAACCCACCCAGCAGTACCTGGGAAGAAAGGCCTGAGGATCTGCTTCTGAAAAGTCATGGCCTTGAAAACCCTATGGAACAATTCTACTCTGCACGCATGGAGTCACCATGAGTCAGAACTGACTCAACTACAACAGATACTAACAACAATATTTAGGTGGCAAAGGTAAAATGCGAGCAGACTTTACAAGTAAAGATGTAGTTGAGAATAACTGGCCAATGTAATCAATCCCTGTTTTCCTCGGTGCATTTCCTACGGGATCCACAGTGGGTGGGGTTAATAAACTATCCTCAAAGTCCCCTTGATTGAGCAGAAGTCCTCAGAGCCACCATCATTTTTATTTAAGCCACAGTGGCTTTGACAAATATTTAGTGTTTTAACTCATTAATGATTGAAGAAGTGCGGTAAGAAATGCATTTTCTGTTCACATTGAGAAAAATACTCTCAAGTTTACATCAATTGACATAGTTTATCTCAACACTGAACTTCTGCTTGGTTTTTATACTCTTTTGTTTCCCATGTGTATTTTGGAAAAGATGTATCCTGCTAGGAGCTTCCAGTATGAGCTGCACACAAAATGTTTCTGACAGTTCTTGTGAAGTTGATATTTCCTTGAGAACAAATCTATGCTGCAATCATATCCGAGAACATATCAGATCTGGTGCCAAAGACACTGGCAGGAGAGGAGCAATTTTCCCTTTAAAGACACTGCTCATTACAAAGATCAACCATCAAGACAGGTCCTCTGGAGGACGAGCCAGTGCGGGTGCTGGATGGCCCCATAGTGTCCTCATTATAAAGGGAAAGAGATCCCAGGCCACTGGTTACTGATTCATATCAGGGCAGGGTGATACAGTTTCAACCATTCATTCGCTTGAACCAATATTCATTAAGGACCTACTATGTTCCAGGTAAGGAGACCTGGTGGTACAGCACTTGGCTACTAACTTGAAGGTTGGCAGTTTGAACCCACCAGCAGTCTGCCTCCATAAAGATTACAGCTTAGGAAACCCTATGGGGCAGCTCTACCCTACAGAATATGTACAGTATTTTGCTCCAAATAAAATGCAGAGCTGTTGGAGGGCTTTGAGCAGAGAACTGACATGATAGGACACATCTAACCTTCCCTCTCTCTCAGCTCCCTACCTGCTTTACTTGACAGCACTTACCACTTCTTACAACATCTCCTTTAGTCCTTTATCTGCTTATTTGCTTTTTGTTTTCTGATTCCCTGATTAGGATACAGACTTACTGAGGGTAGAGGCTTTCTATATTGTGTTCATTTCTATGCTCTCAATGTTAGAATGATACCTGGCACATGTTGGTAGGTGCCGTCAAGTTGATTCTGACTCATAGTGACCCCATGTGACAGAGTAGAACTGACTTCTAGGATTTACTAGGAGGAAATGCTGGTGACACAGTGGTTAAGAGCTACAGCTGCTAACCAAAGGGTTGGCAGTTCGAATACACCAGGCACTCCTTGGAAACCATATGGGGCAGTTCTATTGTGTCCTATAGCGTCACTGTGAGTTGGAATCAACTCGAAGGGGTTTAGTTTTGTCTTAATCTTTACAGAAGCAGATAGGTCTTTCTCCCGCAGAGCCACTGGGTAGGTTCAAAGTGCTAACTTTCAGTTAGCAGTCAAGCACTTAACCCTTGCACGACTAGGGTTCCTTTTATCTGGTGCATACCCATTATTTTCAAGTCTATTCCAACTGATAGGACCCTATGGGACAGAGTAGAACTGACCCACAGAGTTCCCAAGTAGTAGCTAGTGGATTCGAACTGCTGATCTTTTGGTTAGCAGCTCAGCTCTTAACCACTGTGCCACCAGGGCCCCAGATTAGAGGAAGTTATGTTAATGAGGCAGGACACAATCTACAGGAGTAGGCTGTATCTTCAGTCAATCTTTTTGAGATATGAAAGAGAGAAGTAAGCAGAGAGAGGGGGGGACCTCACTACCACCAAGCAAGAAGAGCCAGGAGCAGAATGTGTTCTTTGGACCCTGCACTGAGAAGCTCCTAGACCAGGGGAAGACTGATGACAAGGACCTTCCCCCAGACCCGAGAGAAAGCCTTCCCCTGGAACTGGCACCCTGAGTTTAGACTTCTAGCCTGCTGAACTGTGAGAGAGTAAATTTCTGTTTGTTAAAGCCATCCACTTGTGGTATTTCTGTTATAGCAGCACTAGGTAACTAAGAAATTTGGTACCGAGAATAGAGTGCTACTCTAACAGCTACCTACTATGGGGAAGTGGTATTGGAATTGAGTAATGGGTAGAGGCTGGAAGAGTTCTAAAGTGACTAATAATAGAAGCCTATACACTGCCTTGAAAAGACTGTTGTTGGAATTATGGACATCAAAGACAACTCTGGCGAGGGCTCAGAAGGAAGTAATGAGAGCTCTAACACTGGAGACAGTGCAGATGGCAAGAAGCAACAGCAAAAAAAAAAAAAAAAAAAGGCAGCAGGAGATTAGCAGAAGACAATGTGGGACACCAGCCAAGGAGCAAGAGAGCTGAGTGCCTTCAGGCAGGAGGCTTCCTGGTGGAGTGGTATGCCTCTGGGCACTTATCGGTACAGTTTAAGAGCTTTGTAACACTCGTTAGAGCAGGGCAGAGGCAGGGTCAGCCCAAGAGGCCCAAGAAGCCTGAGGAACCAAGAGGCTGAAGAATTAGGAAGCAGAAGCTAAAGAGACAAGGAACACAGGAAGCAGAGTTGCCTCTTTCTCAAAGAATGGAGCCATAGCCTCTGGGGTTTCAAAAAATGGGGCCACGGCCTCCTAGGTTTCAAAGAGTCATTCAACTCGCTTCTGGAGTGTGGGGCTGCCGTTGAAGAGTGCCAGGGGTATGGGCCTGATTCACTGCCCAAAGCTGAGGAGGTGGGTCTGCCATGCCCAAGGGGCAGAAGAATGGGGCCTGCTGGGCTGAGGGGATAGGGTCACTGCTCAGATGGACTAGGAGAATGGGGCCACCCAAATCTGAGGGAGCAGATTTGCCAACCCAGTTGACCAGGAACGTGGAGCTGAAGCTCAGGGCCAAGGGACTTCCACCAGAATCCAGAGAGTGTGGCCAACATCCAGAGTCTGGAGGGCAGAGCCATTGCCTAAATGGTCTCAGAGAACAGAGGGATTATTTTCAAGCCTTGAGAACTAAGGTAATGTGTTCCGTTGGGTTTTGGACTTGCTTGGTGCCTGTTATCCCTTCTCTCCCTTCAGTTTCTCTCATTGTAACGGAAATGTCTACCCTGTGCCTGTTCCACCACTATACTCTGGAAGCAGATAACCTGTATTCCAGATTTCACAGAGGAAGAGGAATTTTGCCCAAGAATGGAATTTGCACTCGGAATCGACTTAAGACTTTGGGATGACAGGATGGAATGAACGTCTCTTACATGTGGCAAGGACATGAAATTCTGGGGGCCAAAGGATACAATGTTACGGATTGCATTGTGTCCCCCAGAAATGTGTGTCAACTTGGCTAGGCCATGATTCCCAGTATTGTGTGTTTGTCCATCACTTTATGATCTGATGTGATTGTCCTATGTGTTGAAATCCTAACCTCTATGATGTCAACATCCTGTTGCCACTGAGTCAATTCCGACCAAGTTTGTTCGTTAAAGCCATCCACTGTGGTACTTCTGTTACAGCAGGATTAGATAACTAGGACAATTACTATATGATTTTCTTATTTTAAATTTCTTATTTTGTTCCAAAATGGATTTGAAGTGTTCAATAAATACCACTTAAGGAAAGAAAATAACTCCATCAATATAACTCTGAGAACAGAAAATTTTCAAAGCAAATCCTAATTCTACAAGGGATTTTACTAGGCTCTTTTCCAAATTAGCCCACTAAATCAGATTTATTACTTTTTGGTGAAGAAAGACTCAACAATAACCATCTTTATTCACCTAGGGAAGCATATTCCAGAAACCTCCTAGGGAGTACTTACAAACAATGATCTATTTATGCTCCATGTAGCTTTCCACAGAGGCCAGTACCAGGTGCTTCAGAAGACTAAAAACACCAAAAATGTTCATAAATATACAAATTTAGCTGAAGAAATTCTTCTGGAAACTTCTCCAGGGCCACAATGGCTGCCTACTTTGTTACCTGAAATTTGAAACAATTTTGCTCACATAACTAGCTCAAGTTATAGAGTTCTTGTCCAGCAATGCCATTAAACATATGCAATTATGATTTTTAGAAGCCTCACTTCAGCCCCGTTACACAAAATACCTAGGACTAGTGCTTTGTCTGGTATCCTGAAATCCTCAATAAAATCTAAAGCTAACATAACTCTGTATTGTGATTAAATAACATGTTTATTTGTCTTCATGGTGTGACAAGACGCTTCCGCCCTCTCCTTTAGCAAAAGAAAAAAAAATTTATGTAGGTTTTCGTTAATCAGGTGCTTAAATGTATGAGCACAGAACTCTTAATCTCATGGGAGCCGTAATTTTGATAGCTGATCAGCTGATTTATTAAAAAAAAAAATTAAATGAGAGTCAAGTTACCATCTGAAGCCCAACCAGAAAAACTTTCTGAAAGGTTCCTTAAAAAGTATTTCCTCACAATTGAAGGCTGGGTGTGCAACTTTTTTTTTTTTTCTATGCCCCACCACAACCAAGACATGGTAGGCGCTCAGTAACTGCTGAACCAAACTGACCGTTTACAAATGGAGAAAATTTTGTTTTGGATGAACATGGACTTCGGAGTCAAACCTGCCACAGGACTGAGCAGCTTAATTATAAGACAGTCTTCAGTCTTCCAATAAATAAAAGGAGAAGAAGAAGACCTGCTTTTCTGGCATGGTGGGAAGAAGAATGATAATGGATACAGCATAAACAGCTCAATGATTAGGAGACTAAGATCTTGTCTGTAATGATCAGAAAATGTGTTTTTCCCAAAGAATGCCTCTCTCTCTCTCTTCTTCTCTGTTACTCATTCTGTTAGCTGTTTTTGTTTGTTTTTTTAAATCTTAGGTCCAATTTCCTGTTTTAGGGTAAAACATTGAACCTAATGGTCTTTTTCTGACGTTGGCGAAGAGTCTCCAGAGTAATTGTTCATTCTAAACATCTGGGAGGATTACTGAAGGAGCCCCAGTGGCACTGTGGTTCAAGAGACAAACTGATAACCAAAACGCTGGCAGTTCGAAACCACCAGCGGCTCCATGGGAGAAAGATGTGACAGTCTGCTTCTGTGGAGATTTACAGCCTTGGAAACCCTATGGGGTCCCTTTGAGTCAGAATCGACTCGACGGCAGTGGGTTTGGTTTTTTCGTTGGTAGGATTATCGAGCACAGGTTGATGTAGAAAGTGTAAGAAACTGGGTTGAATGTGTATTGACCCAATACATTCTGGAAGATGTTTTAGTGTTTGTTTTTTCCAAAAGCCATGATATCAGTTCTTTTTCTTTAGATTGCCTAGTCTCTTTCCCCTAAAAAAGAGAGTGCAGGAAACCTTTAAATGGGCAAACTTACTGGCTAGTTCCAGTAAGTCTTTCAGTGAGCATAGCAGACATACCAGCTTGACACACAGCACTCAGGAATAAGCTGCTGCTTTACGGGGGAGGGGCGAGAGGCTCCAACCTGCCCAGGTGTCTAGGAGGCAGAGTCTGAGATGAGGGCGGACCAAGCGAACAGGTGCTGCAGACACAGATCCCAGGATCAGCCACAGGACATGAAGTGTGAACAGAAGTGCTCACCACCGAGGCCTTATCAGCCCAGGCATGCACACAATGCTCTTTGTGGACGTCCAGGGGGCATCTCTGAATTTACCCAGGACATTGGCAGAGGTAGGCAACAAATGGTTTCTGATCCACGAGGCTGAGTTTGAAGGATGAGGTGGTCAAAGGCAGTGGAGGGGAAAGATGCCCAGCTAGAGAGGGGTTGGCAGGGCTTTATCACCTTATTACTTCAGGAAGGCTTTGTCAAATGTGAACGCGATTTCACGTTTTGCTCACACAACTGCAGATACACCTGTCATCAGAGAGCTAATGAACTGTGACAGCAGGGCTTATGCTGCTGCTCAGAACGGACAAAAGCAATGAGCACACCGTTATGCCTTCGGAGCCTGTTTTTCCAACAGAGGCATTTGAGGTATTTCTTGCACAGTGAGCATTAGTCAACTCAAGACCTGATATTGGTCTTCAAGGCATTTTCTGCGATGCACAATGGACAGGCATTTTGACTTCTGGACCTTTCTTTCCTTGTTTCACCTCCTGGAAATGACCTTGGCTTGGGGATCTGGTTGTCCTTGCTACCAAAAGTGTGGTCATCAGACCAGAAGCTTCAATGTCAAGAAGCATTACGCCCAAGTAATGTGCTTGGAGGAGAGAACTCCGGAAAACCTGTAGAATCTCTCTCTTTTCACACACACAGGCCCTTAAGAAAGGCTGCCCCCAGGCCATACTTGCTTAGTGCTATAGTTGACAGCCCTCTCTTTCTAGTCTAGCGTTCCTTCCTTTAGGCTGCACTGTCTCCAGACCTATGACCCAATGCTAAAACAGGGGCCCACGTGGGTCACGCAAGTTAAGTAGCCACCTGGTTTTTTCAATTGTTTCCTAAGGTCCATGATTCCTGGCAACCAAAAATGCTTCCAGGGACAGGGTTAACGGTGGGGCGGAAGAGGGAGGAGAGGAAAGTGATGTGACTGCTGCTGACACAGTGGAAAAGGCAGCGGGAGGGACCCTGAGTCAGCGGGAGGCCACCTTCCTTCCCACCCTGCTCCCCAGGCCCCAGGCCCTGGGTCATGAGTTCATGCATAAGAAATCAGGGTTCTTTGGAGCAATTCATGCTGCCAAATCCACAATGACAGTCTAGGCCACACTCCACTCTGCCCTTGAAGGTCATTTGCCCTGCGTCAAGCACATCTGACACTTGCTCAAGGGGAAATGAGGGAATCGGTTTATACAGATGAGTCAACTTGCCTTCTATGAATACAACTGGAAATCAACCTTTTGATGACAAATTTGCCTGGATTTACCTGAACCTTGTCATTAACCCTAACACATATTATGTACCTCTCTGCTTATGGCGCTATGTCAGGTTTCGGAAGAAAATAACTGGGATATATGTAGTCCAGGTAACTCAGCAACTCAGGCAGCATGTTAAGAGCATGTGTTCACATTCCCATTATCCACAGTGAAGAAGGAAAAAAATAATGAAAGGTGGTAGAAAACCAGCCCCCAGACTCTGCTTCTGTCCATATCCCAGCCCCTTCTATCTGCCTTCTCTGTTGCCTTCTCCCAAGAGGTGGCTGGGACATCCAGTTAGCCCACGACACTGTGAGGACTGGAAGGAGGCTTTGGGTAGGCTTAGGGGTTGGGAAGGTATCTGTGATTGTTGCCGGATGGAAACCCCAGGTTCTGCTCAGCACAACTCCTACTGGCCAATAAAAGAGAGACCAAGGTGGGAGAGCAGAAAGGTGCATTATTTCGTCGTGCAGGGAAAAGAGTTAGTCGAAGCTGTTGCTGCCAAGACTGCTCCGTGAAGGCAAGGGGAAAGGTCATTTTTAAGGGGTTTTTAAGTAGGGAGTTGATACAAGTTACATCAGCAGCATTCTTAATCATACTACGCAGGTGCAATGGGGTTTACATATAGCTTCATGCATCACCAGGATTTTTAGCAGGCAGGCCAAGCACAGGAACTAGGATTCTAATGCAAAGTTGTGAGGCAGGCCAATCAAGCTGCTTGAGGCAGAGGAATTTTCCATGGCCTGGGGACCTCTGCCTTATGATGGTTAATTTTATATATTAACTTGGCTAGGCTATGGTTCCCAGTGTTTGGCCAAACACTGGTCCAGTTGCTGTCATGTAGTAGTTACGTGTGGTTAAGAAGAGCAGATTACCCTCCATAATGCAATTTAATGTAATGTAATCCATCAGCTGAAGGCCTTAAGAGCAATTTCTGTCAGTTGTGTTCTGCCTCTAGACTATAAACTGATATTTGGGCCTAACTCTCACCTCATTTTCCCCATCCCCTGGCCTACAGAGCTTGGGATTTCAGCCTGCAGAAGTCCCTAGCCTGCCACATGACCTACAGATTTCAAGCTTGCCAGCCCCCTACAATCATGTGAACCAACTCCCTGAAGTATATCTATCTATCTATCTGACTGTCTGTCTATATCACCGGTTCTGTTTCTCTAGAGAACCCTGACTAAGACAGTGTCCCACAGAGCATGGTTACCCTGTACCATGGATAATGGACAGCTAACTATGTGGACACCTGCATAAATATTGAAGAAACACATATAAACAAGAATATTTATAGTTGGTGTGGGTAAAGAGAAAGATCCATGCTGTGAGTGGTGAGTAAAGAAGCATGCATACTGTGTATTTAGACAAGGCAGGACTGGCGGAAGTCTTTTTCAGTTAGGAGAAAAGGGGGTTTTGACAGACGGGTGGTGGCTATACATGAGATGCATTGGCCAGGAAGGGCTCCCACAGGGAAGGCAAGAATTCTGCCACTGAACCACCACCAGGGCTCTATCCCTCCTGCTTACTCACCTAGAAAGAACCCCTATTCTCGGTCAATCCAACTCCTTCCCTTCTCTAAGGCTGCACCTGAGTAGCTTATGTGGCTGGAGACAAATGCATACAGAGCAGTAGTCAATATTGTCTACCAGTTGTACCATATGCCCACTCCTTAGTTATCAACATGCTTAGGGTCCAAAGGCCAGGTCATTATGTGAAAATGAAGGATTTTTTTTTTTCCTGTTTTCAGACCATCCGTTTGTTTTTTATATTTATTTAGAAAATTATTACTGTTGTTGGTAAGTGCCATTGAGTCTGTTCCAACTCACAGCGACCCTATGCATAACAGAACAAAACATTGTCTGGTCCCACACCATCTTCACAATCGTTGCTATGCTTGAGCCCATTGTTGCAGCCACTGTGTCAATCCATCTCGTTAAGAGTTTTCCTCTTTTTCGCTGACCCTCAACTTTACCAAGCATGATGTCCTTCTCCAGGGACTGATCCCTCCTGATCAGTAGAAAATATGATCATAGAAATAATAACAGCTAAGATTTACTGATGTGCTCATCACTATGACGAGTCCAGTTATGGATTACTCCTCTGCGGAGATGGAGGCTTGGAGGAGACAAAGCTAGATAAAGCCCGACTCGAGGGCCCACAGCTTAACCACTTCACCTTTCTCCTTTGCTGGGTCAGAGCTTCCCTTTCAGAGCTGCCTCCAGGGCGCCACTCCCACCCCTGCAAGCCCTGTGTTCTCAGTCCCAGAGCCTGCTCTGCCCTCTGGGCCTGGAGAGTCACTAAAGCTTGGGGCTTCCTTCCAAGGTGCTGGAAGCCTGGCCACTCACCAGGCCCCTTGAGACAGAGGCTTCAGGCCCAGGTCGACTCTCTTTGGGATGTCTTTAAACTCACACACACTTCTTCCAAACACCCTCTCCTATGCCTCTTTCTTTCCTCCCTTCCAACCTCACAGCAATTTTGAGCTGCAGGGCCTCAGGCTGCGTTGGAGCTGGGAACCCAGAACAAGAACCCACCGGCCTGGTATTGTCTGCGCCTCCACCCGGAGGCCATGGCCATGTAGGAGGCTGGCTGCAGGCTACAGCTGGACACAGAGCCCCTGCCAGCAAGAGGGAGCAGAGGGCATGGGCAGTGTGGCCCGGCTTCCTGGAGGCCTTCTGGAGACTCTCTTCAAGGGAAGGGATACTCTGCAGCCATTGCCACCAAGCCCACTGCCTCCTTAATGAACAAAATAGTTGGACAGTAGATATTTTACTACTGTCGTAAATGCTAAATGTTGGATAACGGGGACAGTTGATAAGTGAGGAGTAGGTATAATTTACTATGTGCCAGGCACTGTTATAGGTGCTTTATAGTTATTAATACATTTAGTCTTCATAATTCTCTATACATTCTACAGATGTGGAAACTGAGGCAGAGAGAGGATAACAAAATTGCCCAAGGTCACACACAGCAAGTACATGACAGAGCCAGGATTCAAATCCAGGCAGCTGGACTCTGGGGTCTTTACTCTTCACACTATGCTACACAGCCTTCTAGATAATGCCAACTGTGTGTTTGTGAACACTTGCAAACTGGCTCTATTTCTAGGTGACTCAATATCTCCTGGTCAAGATACCTCACTGGCCCACTTAACTCTAAATGTTCATGCCCGTGGATGATGCACTGTTTCTAGAACACCACCAGCTGCCATTGAGTTGGTTCCAACTCATGTCAAACTCATAGGTGTCAGATTAGAACTGTGCTCCATACAGTTTTCAATGGATGAGTTTTCTAAAGTGGATCACCAAGGCTTTCTTCCAAGCCACCTCCAACCTTCTGGTTACCAGCCAAGTATCCTAACGGGACCTATTCCAATAAAAATGCATTAACTGAGAAAGTAAGCTTCAAAGCCATTGTACTTGTTTTAGTTACCCAGTGCTGCTATAAAAGAAATACCACAAGGGGATGGCTTTAACAAACAGAAATTTATCCTCTCACACTTTAGGAGGCTAGAAGTCTGAATTCAGGGCGTCAGCTCCAGGGGAACTCTGAGGGAAGGTCCTCGTGTAGGAGCTTCTCAGTGGAGGGATCTCGAGTTCAAGGACTCACTCTGCTCCTGGCTCTTCTTTCTTGGTGATACTGAGTTTCCTCTCCTCTCTGCTTGCTTCTCTCTTCTACATTTCAAGAGATTGATTTAAGATACAACGTAATCCTGTAGATTGTGTCCTGCCTCATTAACGTAACAAACAGCTCACTCCCAAATAGGATCATAACCACAGGCATAAAGGCTAGCCTTTACAATACATAGGATAATTACATCAGGTCACAAAATGGAGGACAACCACACAGTACCGGGAATCATGGCCTAGCCCAGCTGACACATATTTTTGGGAGACATAATTCAATTCATGACAGTACTCATTAACATTCAGCAGGGAATTGTTTTCTTCTAGGCTATGAGACATCAGAGAGAGAGATCAGGGCCTAGAGAAATGAAGCACAAGATAACTTTGATAAAGGCAAAGATATAAAATAAATGAGGTAATGTCAGGCCCTGCTAGCAGAAGAAGATTCAGATGGGAAACTCTGAGAAGCCTGGCGGGGGGACTTTGTAAAGTGCTAAAATTTTGACTATGAAAAATTCACAGAAGCTTTATTTTTAATAATGCAGAAAATGGAAACACCCAAATACTCATCAACAGTGGACTATTAAATGATTTATTCTACATTCATGTGATGAGTTAAGCCATAGTTATTAAAAGATGAGGTTCTTATACAGGATATGATCCCATTTTGTGAACACATATATAAATTAACACTACACGTGTATCCAAAAATCTCAGAATATGACCCAAATTGAAATCAGCTGTTATCTCTGAGGGGCAGAATTATTGGAAATTACTCTTTTTGTGATTTCTACTTCAGAATTATTCACATTTTTGTAATGAACATGCATTATTTTTGTAAGAAGGAAAAACAGTAACTATATATATATTTTTTAAATATATATATATATAATTTCTTTTTGGCCCAGAGAAGGTAAGCATGTGTGTTCTGGGAGAGAAAACGGAGGTTTCTACCATCACTAAAGGGCTGTCTTGCACATTCGAAAATTGTTTTGCCCTCTCTGTCATATTTCCTTAACCCCTCAGAAAGTTCTTTTATTAGACAGCACTTTGATGTTGTCCCATTGGCTTTTTTTGATACATAATAAGAAACAGCTGCACAAGTCTGTCACTGTATCTATTGAAGAAGATATTGTTGAGGGTGTTGCCCATCGCATTTCAGTTCCCCCTTACAAAAATTCACAGGAGACGTTTCCCTGGTCTCTTCATCATAAAAAGTTACTTTCCTGTGCTGCTGGGCACTTCCCCTGAAGGATACTGTGATTCTTATAAGTAATCTTGCCTATCTCTTTGCTTTGGCTACTAGGAAGCTTAGAGACAAAATTATCACCTGTCTAGCAACTGTACAGAGCCAGATGATATAAATTTGAGTGTGCTGTTGTGACAGCTGGAGCTCTAGTGTCACAGTGGTTAAGAGCTTGGCTGTAAACTAAAAGGGTGGCAGTTCTAATCCACCAGCAGCTCCTTGGAAACCCTGTGGGGCAGTTCTACTGTATCCTGCAGGGTCGCTATGAGTTGGAATGGACAGCGGCAACAGGTTATTCTGATAGGTAACTTTGATCTGATTCTTTCCTCTCTTTAATTCTTTGTACTTTATGTATTTTTGCAAGTTGCCTCAAATAAATATATCCCAAAAGTAAATAACTACTGATTATTTCTTTGGTAAGAGGCATGCCACCTCTCCACAGCCTTTGCAAACTCTGCACTGAGTGGAGCCTAGTGTTTCCCATAAGTGCTGGAAGACCACCTCTGCTTTCATCTGTTTTACGGGCTGGGATTGTAAGTGGCATTTCATTTAATAAAAGGGTTCAGCTTCCTAAAATAGTTTAAAAACCTCTGAGATGGTAATGTAGTTGGATGCATTTTAATACAGGTACTTGAATTATTTTACTTAGTATTTTTTCAGGTATTTAGCATTACATACACTATTCTTTCAACATCTTTCCCTCTCATTATTTATATGATTTATTTCAACCTTGACCACATGTATCCCTTCAGCCAAACCCATCTTTTTCTCTCCTTCCCAGTCAAATTTCTCAAGAGCTGTCTTCACTCACTGCCTCCATTTGTTCACCTCCTGCTCACTCAACTCATTCCATCTGGCTTTTGCCCTCATCATCCTGTTAAAACCAACCGTAATAACCTTCATGTTGCTAAATCCAACGTACATTTTTGAGACTTCTCAACAGCCTTCAACACCATTGGCTGTGCACTAACATAACGCTCCTGATTTTTTTCCCTTACAACTCTGACTGCCCCTTCTTTCTTTGCAAGCTGTCCTCCTCTTAAAAAAAATTTTATTGAGAGTCCCTCAAGGCACCACCCTGGTCCTCTTTTCTTCTACTTTGTATATGTCACCTGGATTATTCTATGCATGCCTATGTTTTCAGTGACCACAAATATACCAGTGTCTCCCAAATTTGTATCTTCATTCCAGAGCCCTCTCTAAGTCCAGACCTATGAGTCAGACTGCTTATTCAACATCTCCAATAGGGTGACTTCAAACCCAACATGACCCGAACTGAATGAACAAGGACCTCATGATTGAGCTTGGCTCCTCTTCTACTTTACTGAATGATACTCTTCTATCCAGTTCCATAAGCTGGAATCCTAGGAGGTACCCTTAATGCCTCCCAATCGTCCAACCTCCAGCTCCTATTCACCTATATGTATCTCAAAAATCCTTCCACACCTCTCTGTCTCCACAGCCACCATCATCTCCCAATACAGTTCTTTCAATGACTTCGTAACTTATCTCCTTAGTCTACTCTTACTCCTCTTCAGTAATGTTCTTCACTCTGCAGTCAACGTGAAAAATATGATCACACCCACACACTAACCTCCCCTTCTTGGCTTAAAACCTGGCTTCCCATTGCTCTTAAAGCAGAGACCAAAATCTTTAACGTGACCTAAAAGGCACTGCATGGCCTCACCTTAATCTCTCTTACACCTTCCTTGTACCAGTCTCTCTAGCTTTCTTTCGTTCTTCGAACATGCCATAGGACCTTTGCATGTGCTGTTTCTTCTGCTTGCAATGTTCACTTGCCCTACCACCATTTTGTGTAGTTAATCTTTACTCTTCTTCAGATCTCAACTCAACATTATTTTCTCAGGGATACCTTCCCTAACTCTAGATTTCTCATGTCATACTCTAACCATCTAATCATTGTAGCATTTCTCACATTTTGTAATTATACATTTACTTGTTGGATTGTTGGGTAATATCTTTACCCACACTAGACCATAAGCTACATGATTTCAGGAAAATTTCAGTTTTTGTTCATTATTACATTCCCAGCAACTAGACTAATACTTGATCCACATAGGTGCTTGCTAAATATTTGTTGGAAAAATCAGTCAAAGAAAATAAACTCTGCTTGTTATATACCTAGCATGTGTTAGAACTGTGTCCCACAGTACCCTAAAGCAGGTGGGATTTTTTTTACTAGTTTCTAGAGTCAGTGCTATTTTAATATATAATGGATTATTGCTAGCTTTGAAAAGGTAATAAAAAATACTCCCAAACTTTTGAAGTTTTTACAAAAATACTGGGGCTGATCCTTTAAGAGGATAAAAAGATTTTTTTACTTATAAATATTAAATGATCAAGGCTACATTTCAATGACCACAAAGCTAATTAGAAAACTAATTAATAAAAAAAAAATTAATAGCACTATATAAATTACTAGGGTTTTTTTACTGTTTAAAAATCCCTTTATGACTTAGTAGGAGTTATTAAATAAAGTCTAGATAAAGAAATCATTGAACAAGCAAAACCTTTCCTTACTAAGTTGTTATGTTCCAAAATATAATGGTTGAACTTGAAAATGTGAAGACCAACATGAGGAGCAGATACTCAGGTAAGCAATTTACTAAAAATTTTCCTCTGTATCAGTTTTCTATCTGTAAAAACCCATGCCCTCCTTGTGCATAGGGAGGTTGTGAGGATAGACTTAATCTCCAAAGACCAACACCACAGGTGATTTTCTCTTTGTGAGTGGCATTACTGGCTACCCAAATCTACTGTTCTTAACACTCCTTGCTTTATATACTTTGTCCCCTGAATTGTGCATGCTCTCTCATTTTTATTACTGTATATTACTGACGCTAGAATGGGTGATGCAGTAAAAGCAATAAAGATGATTCATTCTTTAAAAAGGATCTGTTGTGGCTTTGTTTCTCCTTGTTCCATTCAGCCCAAGTCTTTGTCAAGACTTTGACAAAAGATGTTTTGCATACTTTAGACCTTGAGTTGGTTAGTATGATTAATTAGATGTCTTACCTTTCTTTTGCTTGATTAAGTAGAGGGTCAGCAAAAAAGAGGAAGACCCTTAACGAGATATATTGACACAGTGGCTGCAACAATGGGCTCAAGCACAACAACAATTGTGAGGATGGCGCAGGACCAGGCGGTGTTTCATTCTGTTGTGCATAGCGTCGCTATGAATTGGGACCAACATGACAACACCTAATGACAACCACCACCTTTCTTTTATTGAGACAGTGCTATAAGTGGAAAGGAAAGATGAAACCGCACAAATGCCTAGGAGCTGCCAGCCACTGAAATATAACACAGATTCAAAACGGACTTCACCTAATGCAAAAAACATGGCCCATAAATTGGTAAGCTGAACTTCATTAAAATTTAAAGTTTCTGATTTTCAAAAGGCTGTTAAGAAAATGAAAAGACAAGCCACAGATTGGAAAGAAATATCTGCAAAAACATATATCTGATAGAGGACTTGTATCCAGAATACAGGGGACACTGGTGGTTCAGTGGTAGAATTCTAGCCTTCCATGTGAGAGACCTCAGTTTGATTCCCGGCCAATGTACCTTATGTGCAGCCACCAACTGTCTGTTAGTAGAGCCTTGCATGTTGCTATGATGCTTAACAGGTTTCAGTAGTTTCCAGACTAAAACAGACTAGGCAGAAAGGCCTGGCAATCTACTTCCAAAAATAAGCCAATTAAAACCATATTTATCACAACAGTTCAATCTGCAACCGATCACAGGGATGGCATGTTCCGTTGTGGATGGCGTCACATGAGTTGGGGGGACTCAGCAGCAGCTGACAACACCAATTCAGAACACATCAAGAACTCTCAAGAGTCAGTATTCAGCAAACATACAATCCCATTTAAAAACTAGAAAAAGCTTTGAATAGACACTTCATCAAAGAAGCTATAAAGATGGCAAATCAGCATATGAAAATATACTCAACATCATTACTCATTAGGAAAATGCAAATTTAAACCACAATGAGATACCACTATATACCTACCTGAATGGCAAAAAGCTGACAACATAATTGCTGGTAAGTATACGAAGCAACTATGAAGCAACTGGAACTTTCATACATTGTTGGTGCAAAATGGTACAGCCACTCTGGGAAACAGTTTAGCACTTCCTGACAAGCAACCTCGCTCCCAGGTATTTACCCAAGTGAAATGAAAACTTACATTCACACAAAAACCTGTCTATGGTAGATTTATTTGACTGTCAAAACTGGAAAGAACCAAGTTGTTCATCAGCTGGTGAGTGTATAATCAAACTTTGGTACATCCATCCAGTGGAATATTACTCAGCGACATAAGAGAATGAAGTACTGACACATGCAACAACACGGCTGAATGTCTTCTGACCTCCATGACCCAAGAAGATGTCAAATCAGAAGCTCAAGTTCATCTAGTCTGACAAATGCCCTGAGAGGAAAAGTGGCTTCACTGCTACTCCTTACTCTCTAGGTTTCAGATTTCACTTAGATTTCTGGGCCTGATAATTCCTTACTAGCTTTGATGCTTTTATAAAGACAGTTTTTAACATTTCATTCTGCATTTCTAGTTGTCAGCAGAAAGACTGGTCCAAATAACATAATCTACCATATTACTGGAGTCCCTGGGTGGAACAAACAGTTAACTCGTTTGGCTGCTAAATGGAAGGCTGGCAGTTTGAGTCCACCCAGAAGTACCTTGGTAAAAAGCTCTGGCAATCTACTTCTGAAAAATCTGCCACCGAAAACTATATGGAGCACAGGTCTACTCTGACACACATGGGGGCGCCGTGAGTTGGAACTGACTCAATGGCAACTGATTTTTATCGTACTGCCAGAAACAGAAGTTGAGTAATTATATTTACTAACAGTCAAAGGAAAGGGTTGGTATGGGTGGGTTTCAGGCACAGGGATAGTCAGGAGACATCTTTAGGGGAAGGGGAGGCTTTCCCACCTCATCACAGAGGAAGATGCTGACTCATCATGCTGGAGTGTGGCAAGAGTAATCACAGTGCTGGAACGGCTATCCTTCAGGAAGTGGCAGCAGAACAACTGACCGCTCTGCTGGGTCCAGCCCTAGAGCTTCCTTTAATTCACCCCCACTTTGCTCTAGCTGATGTGGTCAGAACCATATAAAAATGGGACAGCGATGTCCTCTCTGTTGATGGACTCAGCATGCCTGTCCCACACCCACCACCTGCGCCATTCTGATCCTTCCCACTTCAGAATTTAGCTTTCTTTTCTCCTGTTTTCATCTTCTCTTCATTCTTCCCACCTAACGCTTACCCCTTTTCTCTGTATGGTGTTGGCACCTCTCCCCTGGTCTATACTACCTCAAGCTTCCTGACTCTACCTGACCCTGAGCCCACCTACCTGGGTGCAGCCCCTCAGAGGATGGCACTTGCTGCCTTTACCAGAGCAATGAGCAGGACACACACATGCAGGCTCCACAGGCCTTTGCACAAAGCCTTCTACCGAAATCCAAAGGTGGAACTTAACCAATTCAGTTCCCAGAACTCACCTGCATGACAAGTAACAAATTTCCAGGTGTTCTTTTAAATCCTACCAGAGGGTGCAAGTTCTAATTTCTTAACATTTTTGCATCCCATATGAACATTTTTTGAATTCCTACAGGAATGAATTACATGCCACATAAATCTTAATAACTTTTACATGTATTTTCTACCTCACACCAAAAAGACCAATGAGCTCTATATATATGTATCGGGAACATGCTATTAAAACCAATAACTTGTTTTTTTCTTTCAGTCATCACTCACTGAGAGAGATACAAAGATCAGCTTTTGGGATATTGAAGGGTAAACAATTAGAATCATATCGTGCTGGAGTTTAAATAACGCTGTTTTCTAATATCCAGTATTGGCGTGTGCAATAAAGACATTTAATTGTCTCATGAGACATTAAGTCTGGACGTAGGTCGTTCAGGTTGGTACAGTGTTTCTGCAGTGTCCTAAACGACCTGGGTCATTGCTTCTACTCTACCATCCTTGTGAGAAGCATCTGTCCTTGGCCTTGCCTGACACAGTCATGAGATGGCCACAGACCTCAGAGTCTCCAGGCTTCACATACCTTGTGCAAGGCAGCAAAAAAGGAAGGCGGCTTTCTTCCTACAGTCCTCTTTTTGTTAGGGAGCACATTTCATCAATGAGGCCATTGACCAGACATGCCCACCCCTCAACCAATCACTACAAAAGGAGAATTAAGTGAAGATGCTTGGTTCAGACCAATCAGATTCACCCCACGGGACCAAAGGCAGGGCCACTTTCCTCAGCATGTGACCACCAGAACAAAGCTAGTTTTCCATAGATGAAGGGACAAGGGGGTCACCCATGAAGTGACACACTTAAAATCATGTAATCAGTTTGTAACAACCCTCTTCCATGGTCTTTGTCTAATACCACACCAAGATATGTCATCTTAGTGGACGAAGTACCAATGACATTTTTTTCCCCCCTGCAAACAGGACCTCCCCTCTTTTCTTTTCTCCCGTAACACTCCTCCACCTGGCGTGCAGTGGAGGAGGAAAAGGCCCCAGGTATGCCTCCGAAGTCTTCTCTCCCTGTCCCTGTCCCAAAGCCGTATCTCATTTTCCTTTTTGCCTGACTTCATCCCCTGAGATGCTATTTTGATATAATTCCAAATTTTGAGCCAAAAGTCACTAGCAATGCAAGCTAATATAACCTCAGTATTTCTATGCATAAAGTAAAGCTAGGAATGGCATTGTCTCATGACTGAAATGAGGTAATACACAAGACAGTAAGAGGGAAAGTATTGACTATACTGCAGTATCCTGTGGCTGAGACATCCTGTGGTGGGAACCTCAAAAATAGAAGAATGCAATAAAGCTTTGCAAATAGTTTTCAAAAGCAAAATCTTCCAGTGTCTGCTTCCAAATTGGTCCATCCTACACTTACAATGCCATCAACTACTCTTCCTTCTCAACTGCCATTCCTTTAATGCTTTTCTTTAACTAAGTTGGGGAAGCTCACGTATATAAAAAAAAAAAAAAAAAAAATTTTTTTTTTTTTTATAGTTCCCCATAATTAATATGGATTCTTAGGAAAATCAAACAAAATAGCTGAGGAATCATATGCAATATATTTAGGAGCATGATTAAGTACAAATACTTAAATAACTCAAATATTTAACAATTTATTGAGTTGTCTCCTTATGTGTGTCACTTCTTGAAATAATGATTTAATCCTAGACCATCTTCAAAACGCTGGTTAATCTGTAATGTTTCTGGAACATAAACCTAATAACATGGAAAACCTGCATATCACTTATAATGAATCATCTATGGAGAGGAGGCCCTGGGTGGTGCGAAAGGTTAACGCGCTGGGCTACTTACCAAAAGGTTGGAGGTTCAGGACCTCCCAGAGGCACCTCAGAAGAAAGGCCTGATGTTCTACTTCTGAAAAACCAGCCATGGAAAACTCTATGGAGTACAGTTCTACTCCGACACACATGGGGTCGCCACGAGTCAGAATTGACTGGAGCTGGTTGGTGATTATCTTTGGAGAAATGAACATCAATTTACAATGTCCAGTTGCCTGTCTCCCTTTCCTCCCCTCCCTGCTCCCATGGCTTTTCTCCACCACCAGCCCGGACTGTGATTCTGCCCGTTTCATTTTGTACCTCACCTCCACCAAGTCCCCAGCTGTGCTCCACCGGCAACCCTGCTAGAGAATGAACAGGGTCAGGGACTCCAAGTTGTGAGGAACTGGCGAGGGACTTGGGGAGAGGGGTGGACAGGTTCTGTTCCATGCCTGGGATACTGGCCCTGGCGAAGGGGTGGGGGGACAGCATGGCGGTGAGACAAGTATGGCGGCAGTATGGCTGCAGCACGGGGCTTGCTCCCCCTTCCTCTTTAGCCCTGTGCCTGCTGAGGAGACTTGTGCAGGCGGCCCCAGGGCAGGAAGCACTCAGTGCTATCGAGTCCACAGGGGCCAAGGGCTCTGTGGTGAGAAGTGGGGCCTTCGGGGAAGTGTCTCCGCCCTTCCTTCCTCCCTGTGAGACCTTGGGAGAAGGAAGGACTGAGGCTGCTGCCCCACAAGCGGCAGGTGGGGAAGAATCTTGCGGGGAGGAGAGTGGGGAGGAGTTTACGACCATAAAAAAGAAAGTAAAAAAAGGAGGGAAAGGGACACCCGAGAAAAGTGAAGGGAGCTGACGGGCTGTCGGTGGTCACCGCAGAGACAGCCTCCTGCAAGAGATGGTCCTGTGAAAGTCGGGAGTCTCCTAGTCTTCGTCCTGGGTCCTCCTCCTCACATCCGGTCCCAGCCCCCACCCCATTCTTCACAGGTCCTTGAAGTGGAGAGAGCGGCTGACTTCCTGACCCATGTACTGTATTGTCACTGGAGCCTGATTCAGGGCAGCCGGCCTTTTGTTAGGCCTCAGAAAGGAACCTGCAGCTCTAGCATGTAATAAGAGGTTTTATTTAGAGGCAAAGAAATGATTTCTCATACCTGAATGCTTTCACAGCACTCCTCTATTGGTTCCTCTGCCCCGTTTCCCCTTCTGTCATGGCCGATATTTTTAATATTAAGATATTTTGGGTTATTTAAAAGCATGTTCCCCCAAAAAAGGAGCCCTGGTGGCGCAGTGGTTAAAGGAGTTGGCTGCTAACCAAAATGTCCATGGTTCAAGTGCACTAGCCGCTCCCGTATAGGTTTATAGCCTTGGAAACGCTGTGGGGCAGTTCTACTCTGTCCTACAGGGTCGCTTTGAGTCCAAATAGGGTGGATGGCAAGGGTTTGATTTGGTTTTCGGGTGTATGCTGGGCCTAGTGTATCTTTTCCATGCCTTTTTATTTAAGCTGCTATTTCAATATCAGAGTTTTACAGCCAATTTTTGATATGTGCTCAGGGCTAGGAGTTCAAGTGGAGAAGTACTGACAGGTAGCCAACCCAGAAAGAGATGTTTTTAAAGCTCTGAAAGATCAACGTTTTGGGAAGTGTCTACCCAGAAAAATGAGACCGTTTAAGCTCCCTATTTTCTCTCATTCATTCATAGATACTTGAGGATCTATGTTTTTTTTTGTTTCTCCTATTTATTTATTTATTTTTAATTAACTTTTATTGAGCTTCAAGTGAACGTTTACAAATCAAGTCAGTCTGTCACATATAAGTTAATATACATCTTACTCCTTACTCCCACTTGCTCTCCCACTAATGAGTCAGCCCTTCCAGTCTCTCCTTTCATGAAAACTTTGACAGCCTCCAACTCTCTCTATCCTCCCATCCTCCCTCCAGACAGGAGATGCCAACACAGTCTCAAGTGTCCACCTGATATAATTAGCTCACTCTTCATCAGCATCTCTCTTCCACCCACTGTCCAGTCCCTTTCATGTCTGATGAATTGTCTTCGGGGATGGTTCCTGTCCTGTGCCAACAGAAGGTTTGGGGGCCATGACCGCCGGGATTCCTCTAGTCACATCCAGACCATTAAGTATGGTCTTTTTATGAGTATTTGGGGTCTGCATCCCACTGATCTCCTGCTCCCTCAGGGGTTCTCTATTGTGCTCCCTGTGAGGGCAGTCATCGATTGTGGCCGGCCACCAACTAGTTCTTCTGGTCTCAGGATAATGTAGGTCTCTAGTTCATGTGGCCCTTTCTGTCTCTTGGGCTCTTAGTTGTCGTGTGACCTTGGTGTTCTTCATTCTCCTTTGCTCCAGGTGGTTTGAGACCAATTGATGCATCTTAGATGGCCGCTTGTTAGCTTTTAAGACCCCAGATGCCACATTTCAAAGTGGGATGCAGAATGTTTTCATAATAGAATTATTTTGCCAATTGACTTAGAAGTCCCCTTAAACCATGGTTCCCAAACCCCTGCCCTTGCTCCGCTGACCTTTGAAGCATTCAGTTTATCCTGGAAACTTCTTTGCTTTTGGTCCAGTCCAGTTGAGCTGACCTTCCATGTATTGAGTGTTGTTCTTCCCTTCACCTAAAGCAGTTCTTATCAGCTAATTAATAAGGAGGATCTATGTTTCAAAAAACCAAACTAAACCCGCTGCGTGGAGTTGATTCTGACTCACAGCGACCCTTAGGACAGAGTAGAACTGCTCCATAGCGGTTCCAAGGAGTGCCTGGTAGATTCGAACTGCCGACCTTTTGGTTAGCAGCCATAGCTCTTAACCACTATACCACTAGGGTTTCAATCTACATTTTAGGATTATCTAAAGTTAGGGAGGAACCCCTGGCCGGTGCAAACGGTTAATGCACTTGGCTGCCAGCTGAAAGGTTGGAAGTCAGAGCCTCTGAGAGGCACCTTCGAAGAAAATCCTGGGGATCTACTTCTGGAAAATCAGCCATTGAAAACCTGTGGAGCACAGTTCTACCCTGACATACATGGGATTGCCCTAAGTCAGAATTGATTGATAGCAACTGGTTTATATTTTATGTTTAGAGTAAGGGGTGACTCCCTTTTCTGGGATAGCCTGTATTTTGATTATGTTATTAGCAGCGAGAGAAATTTTAGGACACTTATACACAAAAACTGAGTAAAGGTTTTCAAAATCTTTGAGTCCTTTTCAAGGGTACTGCCTGTGCTACTGGATAAGATGGGGAAAACAGAAATAAGGGCAGGTGTGATAGAAGGAATCAAGAGTTCTGGGTTTTCTATGTTCAGCCTGAGATGCCTGTTAGACACCCAAGCAACAAGGTCAAGTTGGCAGATGTCCAAGGTCAAGGAAGAGATCAGGGCTGGACACCTAAGTGCAGGAACTGTAGTGTATAAATGACATTTAAACTCATGGCAATGGATGAAATTGCCTGGGGAAGGCTGAGAACTAAGCACTGGAGCACTTCAACAAACAAAACTGGGAAGGAAAGACCAGTGAGATAAATGGGAGATCATAAAATTCAAGTATTTTAAGAAGTATTCAATAGATTGGATGTTGCTAAGAGGGCAAGTAAGATGTGGATGGAGAATTGTCCCCTGGATTTGGTATTTAAAAATGGTCCATGACATTGTCAAGGGTGGTGTCTGTGGAGTGGTGCAGATGAAAATCTGATGAGAATGGTTAAGAAGGGAATGAGACACAAAAAACTGGAAACATCAAGTGCAGGCAACTCGGAGCAGATGCTACCTCCAAGGGATTGCAACTTTTACTAGGGGTCCAAACCTTTAGTTTTCTCCTCTAATTTGAGCAGCTGTTGTCTCTAACCGGATACGTCTTGCTCTGTCTGTGCCATAACCACAGGAAAAGGCACTTTTAAACTCTTCTCTTTTTGGTAGGTATCTTCCAGGTTGGGTCCAAACTATATCCCTCACTAGACAGAATCTGAACACTGGGACACTCCCTGAAAAAAGCCATTCGTTAACCACCTTGACTTTTGAATCACTTCATACTTATTTTCACAGAGCTTAAGGCAGTGCAGTGGGTAAGAGTTCAGCTGCTAACCAAGAGGTCAGCAGTTTGAATACGCCGGCCACTCCTTGAAAACCCTGTGCCGCAGTTCTCTGTCCTATAGAGTCACTATGAGTCGGAATCGACTGAACAGCAATGAGTTTTATATATATACTATAATAAGGCATCCCTGGGTAGTGCAAACAGTTAAGCACTCAATTACTAACCAAAAGGCTGGTGATTCAAACCCACTCAGAGGCACCTCAGAAGACCTGATGCTCTGCTTTCAAAAGGTCATAGCTATGAAAATCCTGTGAAGCGCACTTCTATTCTGAAGCATACGACGTTGCCTGGTGTCAGAATTGACTTGACGGCAAGTGTATTTTTTTTTTTTTAAGGCAAAATAGGGTTGGATTTTTTTTTTATTGTTGTTGTAAACAAACTGGACTTCATTTTATATGAATTTAAATACTTTCTTTCCTAAATTCAGTTTGAGGTAGACATTTGAGTTTAATGCAGTGCTTAAACATAAAGTTACCCACTGCTGTCGAGTCAATTCTGACTCATAGCGACCCTACAGGACAAAGCAGAACTGCCCCATAGAGTTTCCAAGGAGCGCCTGGTGGATTTGAATGGCTAACCTCTTGGTTAGCAGCTGTAGCACTTAACCACTACACCACCAGGGTTTCCAAACATAAAGTTAGGCCATAGATTTTATCTTGTAGAAAAAGGGAAGATCTGGTTGTGCATGGTACAGAAACACAGAAGAGTAGAGTCCTAAAGCCCCTAAGAGCACTTCCCCGGTGAGTCTCTTGCTTTCAACATTTCTGTCACTCATGTGGTCAAGGCCACAACTCCAAGGGAGTTCCTCGGGTGTAACATGACAAGCCGTCTGGACACCTGGCAAGAGTTACTGTGAACTTTCGCAGTTTCCCAGTGGTGCTGTGACAGAAATATCACAGTTGGTTGCCTTTAGAAAACAAATTAATTTTCTCAGAGTTCTGGAGGCTAAAAGTCCAAATCAGGGTCTGGACCATGCCCATTCCTCCCTTGTTGGTAGCCCCAGGCATTCCTTGGTTTCTTGGTGATCCTCACATGGCGTCTGTCTCCCTCAGTATGCGCTAGTGTGTGTCTGTTCTGCTATTTTTAGAACTCAGAAGTCATTAGGTTTAGGCACACCTTAGCCTGATATGACCTCATTAACATAACAAAGAAAACCCTATTTCTAAACAGGATTACATTCACAGGTATAAAAAAAACAAGAAAACCAAACCCATTGCCACTGACTCAATTCCGACTCATAGTGACCCTATGAGGACAGAGTAGAACTGCCCCATAGAGTTTTCAAGGCTGTAATCTTTACAGAAGCAGACTGCCACATCTGTCTCCCGAGGCTCAGCCGATGGGTTCAAACCGCAGACCTTTTGGTTAACAACTGAGTGCTTAACCACTGTGCCGCCAGGGCCCTTTTTCACAGATACAGGGGTTAGGATTCCAACACATATTTTGGGGGGATACAATTCAATTCAACCTTCCTGGAACAGTTTTTAATGAAAAGAAAAACAAATGAGAAGCTTTTCTGATTTTTTGAGTGGTCCCGTTTAGATTAATCATACACCTAGGCATTATTCAGGAATAAAATGAAAACTCAGCCAAGAGAAGAATGGGTGTCTCATTATGAAAAGGAAGCCAATAGTATAGAATTATTTAGAGCTGGGGAGGGGTCAGAGATTTTCCAGTTGAGCACCCTCATTGCACAGGTGAGAAAACAGGCCAAAGCAGGAAGCCTTGAGCCTAGCCCAGCCCTCCCTGTGAGCGTCCCTCCCACCCACAGAAGGCTGCACGTCTTGGAAGAAAGTGAAAAACCTGTTTGACGGCATCTCAATGAAAAGATCCCATGACTTTCATCTTCTCTCTTAAAACATTTTGTAAATTATGAAATATATCGTATTTTCCAAAGAGCATATGTAACATATATGTACAGTCCTGCCTTCCTTTTTTATATTTTTCCTGTGGGAAAAAAAAAACCTCAGGATGCAAAGGAGCCTTTTTGCGTTTGGGTTCCTGGAGGATGAAGCAAGATGAGGCAACATGACATCATGCATATATTAATATCGACCCACCGGGTGGGCCTGTGTAGAATAATGACCTCTAGACTCAGACTGGCTTATCTCCCCTGAGCAGTGCTGCTGGCCCTTCCTATGAGTGTGGGCAGGAATCGGCTCCAGCCCAGCTCCGCCCACCAGAGCTGAGCACGCCCTTGCAGCTGGCTCAGCAACCACCGGCAGGGCAAGGCTGGAGCAGTCAGGGCTTTCTTGTCATTGTTATAGCTGGGGCCTCTTCCTGCAAGACGCTGCGTAGGGTCATGTCCTGCAGAAATGACTGATAACTCTGCACAGCTTAACCTGAATAAAGGCACCGTGTGCATATACAGTGGTTAGTTAACTCACTGGAAAACTACAGCAACCCTGGAGCCTGACTCTCAATCCACATGACACCAAAAAAAAAAGGTCAATTGCCATCAAGTCAATTCCAACTCATGGTAACCCCATGTTTTTAAGAATAGAACTGTACTACATAGGGTTTTCATGGCTATGATGTTTTGGACACTGGTCGCCAGGCCTTTCTTCAGAGGTGCCTCCAACCTTTTGGTTAGCAGCTGAGTGCTTGCACCACTCAGGGATCCCAACCTACATGGTAGAAGCGCTTTTATTTAAATATTATTGATTAAGGGATCAGGGCACCAACTGGTCATCTAATTAAATAAAAAAATTTCAAATGAGTGGGTTGTATAATCCTAATGGCATTACAGAATTGGTCCTTTCACTGATTTGTTAAGAATTTTAACAATGGGTTTTAAGCTCTATGATTTTTATTAGTAAAATGGAATTGTTATCTAAATAGGCTTGGTGCACCTCCCTCTGCAACCCCAGGCTTAGCACAGATGCTCCTAAAGGAGACTCTTGCCCCAGTACTCTTGACTCCTGGGTTGTCTCCAGGATCCACTTCTCAAACCTACTTGGTCCTTCTTGTATCTTTTCTGTTGCCAACCATTCCTAAAATCTACCTGCTGCCTTACCTTGATGCATCAAATCTTTGCTTTCTGCCTGGGCCCATTTCCATCCCACATTCCAGCAACCAAGCCAAAGTCCAAACCCCACCTTCTCTGGCATGGGGAATGGGCAGAAAATTTTGGCCTCACTCTTGAGGCTATGGAAGCTCCATTTTGTTTCTAGATACACTTACTCAGTGTGGCCACCCAGGCTCAAGGCGTGGCTCATAGCAGGGTCCTGCAGCTCCCTCGTGTACCTTTAGCAGTCACTGTGCCATGGTTGAAACCCTGGTATTGCCCTTTCCTGCTCTGAGCAGTGAAACGCATCCTTTCAGTGTTCAGGATCTAATGGCAGCTGAAGGAACTGTGATTGGAGATCGGAATACATCAGAAGGGCCCCTGTCAGTGTCCCCAGGGCAGTTTCCACTTCTGGAGATGTGTACTGTATCCCGAGGGCCTTCCTGTACTTTCTCCCACCCATTGGGGTTATATCAGGACACACTCATCTCCAAGTGTGTGAGGACCAGTTGGAAGGGAAACAGTGTCTCTGGTGGGAGTTCCTCTCTTAAAGACTAAACCTGTTGCTGTTGAGTCAATTCTGACGCATAGTGATGCTATAGGGCAGAGTAGAACTGCCCCATAGGGTTTCCAAGGCTGTAATCTTGACAGAAGAAGACTACCACATCTTTCTCCTGCTGGGTTCGTATCTCAGACTTTTCAGTTAGCAGCCAAGTGTTTAGCCAGTGTGCTCCTTCTCTTGCAGACTACCTGTCCTCAATTCTAGTTCTCAATTCTTTCCCCCTTGCTGTGTGACCTCGTAGTGTATTAGATGGGCAGAATGTACTTTCCCAGTGTCTAACTTGGCTTCAAATGTGAATTACTTTGGCCAACGAAATGTCAGGAACCACAGATAAGAGTCCCTAAGTAGCTTGGCTGGTCTTCTTGCACGTCTGTGAGAACAGCATGCCCCAGGTAGCTGCTGTGACATCAGCCAGGGCCCCAGAATAGACACACTCCACAGCCTGAAGAACAGCAGCCAAGCAAAAGCTAGACTAGTTCAGTTGAACATCTGCCGTCCACATAACCTGTAAGTGAGGAAAAAAAATTGTTTTTGGTCACCACTAAGATTTTGGAAAGGAGCACTGGTGGTGCAATGGTTAAGGGCATGGCACCTAACCGAAAGGTCAGAGATTCAAACCCACCAGCAACTCCACAAGAGAAAGATCTGGCTATCTGCTCCTGCAGAGATTACAGCCTAGAAAACCTATGGGGGCAGTTCTAGTCTGTCATATAGGGTCACCATGACTGTGTGGATCGTAACAAATTATGGATAGCATTACAAGGAGTGGGAATTTCAGAAAAACTGTGCTCATGATGAACCTGTACATGGATTAGGAGGTAGTTGTTGGAACAGAACAAGGGGATAGTGTGTGGTTTAAAGTCAGAAAAGGTGTGCATCAGGGTTGTATCCTTTCACCATACCTATTCAATCTGTAGGCTGAGCAAATAATCCAAGAAGCTGGACTGTACAAAGAAGAAGGCAGCATCAGAATTGGAGGAAGACTCATTAAAAACCTGTGATATGCAGATGACACAACCTTGCTTGCTGAAAGTAAAGAGGACTTGAAGCACTTACTGATGAAGATCAGAGACTACAGCCTTCAGTATGGATTACACCTCAACAAAAAGAAAACAAAAATCCTCACAGCTGGACCAATAAGCAACATCATGATAAATGGAGAAAAGATTGAATTTGCCAAGGATTTCATTTTATTTGGATCCACAATCAAAGCTCATAGAAGCAGCAGTCAAGAAATCAAAGGGCACATTGCATTGGGCGAATCTGCTGCAAAAGACCTCTTTAAAGTGTTAAAAAGCAAAGATGTCACTTTAAGGACTAAGGCGTGCGTAACCTAAGCCATAGCATTTTCGGTCTCTTCGTATGCATACTAAGGGTGGACAATAAATAAAGAAGACCAAAAAATAATTGATGCCTTTGAATTATAGTGTTGGTGAAGAATACTGAATATAACAAAGACTACCAGAAGAACGAACAAATCTGTCTTGGACGAAGTACAGCCAAAATGCTCCTTAGAAGCAAGGATGGCAAGACTTCGTCTCACGTACTTTGGGCATATTATCAGAAGGGACTGGTCCCTGGAGAAGGACATGATGCTTGGTAAAGTAGAGGGTTAGCAAAAGAGAGGAAGACCCTCAGCAACACGGATTGACACAGTGGCTGCAACAATGGGCTCAAGCATAACAACGATTGTGAGGATGGCTCAGGAACAGGCAGTGTTTTGTTCTCTTGTACATAGGGTCGCTATGAGTCAAATTGACTCAACAGCACCTAACAACAACAACATCATGAGTTGGAACAAATTCTACAGCACACAACAGCAAGATTTTGGAGGTTGTATGTTAAAAACTTGACTAATAAAAGCCCTAAACTTCATTCATTTTGAGAGACCCAGCTTTGTAGTTTCAGATTCGGGAAAGACTCTAGGACATTCTGCATGATGACTTGGCACAAGCCCCTGAATCCTTCATCCTTTCTGTAAGGATAGTGTGCCCACACTTTCTCTGGCCTGCTTTACCCTCTGCCCCCACCCCCAGCCAAGGTAGAAAAACCCGGTGCTAGAATCCCAAACCCAATATCCCACAAAAGGAGCAGATTAACCAGTAAGCAAAGTACGCAAAGGCTTAATTGTGTTTACTCACTAACCTGTAGTGGGCAGTTTTACATGAGTTTCACTACACCTTTGATGTGGTGACAAACAGGTGAGATTGTACACTACAGGTTAGTACGTAAGCACAGGTAAAGCCCATGCGTCCCTTGCCTGTTGGGCAATCCCTCACTCCCCTTACTCACCTGAAGGGGACTTTCACTTTCCCAGATAGAGTCCTGCCTCCAGATGGAGGCTTATTAGAACTAAAAGATTTGGGGCAGTTTCCTGGAACATGCTTTAGTTGGGTAATCCGAACTGCCAACCCAACCCCAGATTGTTCTAGATGGAGAGAAGGTTCAACGGATGGTTTCATCTGGGCAGGCGAGCAACACATTTGACTATTCCCACTCATGTGGTATGTGGAAAAACACATTAAAACTATGATGTTGAGTTTAAATCCCTTTTTTATTTCAAAATGGAAATTGTAGGCAAGAAGAGTTAAAAAAAAAAAAAAGTATAAGTCCATAACCTCTGAAAATGGAAGGAAATAGGATTCAGCAAAGCAGCTATTTGTGCCAAATACTTCAAGAAAATGGGGGTCCCGCTCCAGAAGGAAATATGCCGCAGCTTATAAGATAGACAGGACAAAGCTGGAGTGAAACCCAGAGCCTGACTTGTTGGTTAGAAAAAGTCCCAAGTGTCTATTTGTCAGTCAGTTTCCAAGAGCCAAAGTAGAAAAGAGGTCAGGAATCATAATTATTCATTGGAGGACATTAGAATGTCTGTCTGATCCCCCATCCCTCTATATACATATGACAAGAAGCAGTTGACAGAGAACAAAGGTGAGGTAATCTAGGTCCCTCCAAGCCTGCTCTTCTACTGCCTGCCTTTCTTTGAGAAATCAAACTGAGAATTTGCTCCAATAGGGGAAATGTCAAGTTCAGCCTACTTCAGTCTACATTTGTGGCAGCGATTTAAAAATTAAATCCAAAAGGTAAAGAAACATGAACATGGTAGGCAGAACTCAGGCTCAAAGGATGGTTGATATAAGTCATGGGTGTAAAAACTGAGGTTGGACACAGCCTGTTATGGACTGAGTTGTGTCCTTCAAAAATATGATGTTGAAGTCCTAACCCCTGGTACTTGTGAGCTTGACATTGCCTAGGAATAGGGTCTTTGAAGATGTTATCAGTTAACATAAGGTCATACCAGAGTAGGGTGTATCCTAATCCCAACAGAGTGGTGTCCTTATAAAACAGGAGCAGAGACACAGAGAGCCACAGGGCCCTGTGAAAACAGAGGCAGAGCCGGAATTTTGCTGCAGTTGAAAGCCGGGGACGGCCTGGGGCTACCAGAAGCTGAGAGAGAAAAGAGGATCTTCCTCTAGAGCCTTTGGAGAAAACATAGCCCTGTCAACACCTTGATTTTGGATTTCCAACCTCCAGAACTGGGAGAAAATAAATTTCTGTTCTCGAAAGTCTCCAGTTTGTGCTGTTTTGTTACGGCAGCCCTAGAGCTCTGGGAAGCTAATCCGAGGCCCCGCCAGTGGTGCAGGCTCTACATCGGATTTATTATCCTCCCCTGAATAATAGGAAGGCACCCACCTCCTGATATATGACTGACCTGTTAAGGATGTGGGATTGTGTTTATGAATATTTAATTTATACCCTTTTATGGTTTGGTTTTATCATCGTTCTTATTTAAAAAATAATTCTGACTTCAGTCCCCCCAAAACGTAAATGAAGGCAAAATCATGCTGAGAAAGCATTTCATATGGCTGCCTAATAATTGCTTTTTTTTTTCATTGCACATTAGATGAAGGTTTACAGAGCAAATTAGTTTCTCATTAAACAGTTAATACACGTATTGTTCTGTGACATTTGTTGCCATCCCCACAACATGCCAACACTCTCCCTTGGGTTCCCCATTGCCAGCTTTCCTGTCCTCTCCTGCCTTCTCTTCCTTGCCCCTGGACTGGTGTGCCCATTTAGTCTCATTTTGTCTTATGGCCCTCTCTAATCTTTGGATGAAGGGTGAACCTCAGGAGTGACTTCAGTACTGACTTAAAGGGATGTCCGGGGGCCATACTCTTGGAGTTTCTCCAGTCTCTGTCAGACCAGTAAGTCTGATCTTTTTTTGTGAGTTAGAAATTTGTTCTACATTTTTCTCCAGCTCTAACCCATGCCCTCTATTGTAATCCCTGTCAGAGCTATCAGTGGTGGTAGCCGGGCACCATCTAGTTGTGCTGGACTCAGTCTGGTCTAGTTGTACTGGACTTCGTCTGGTGGAGGCTTTGGTTGTTATGGTGGCTGCCTAATAATTTTGCTTGTTTTAATGCCCAAGACTTGATGCTCCTTGGGTATGCCCATTGCCGTCAAGTCTATTCCGACTCTTGGCGACCCTAAAAGATACAGTTGAACTGCCCCATAGGATTTCCCAGGAGTGGCTTGTGGATTCGAACTGCTGACCTTTTGGTTAGCAGCAAAGCTCTTAACCACTTCACCACCAGGGCTCCTTGGGTATATGTGAGGTCTAAAGTGCTTTATCACCCTTCCCCAATCTCCTCCCACAGTTTCTGCCCTTCACAGTATTCATGCCTCTGTTACTGGATGATTACCAAATAAGAGCGGGATTAGTCATAGATCTTTAATATCTCCCAAAATATTGAACATAATTACCTAGAACGTGCAGCAAGCAGGTGATAGGTGTGCTAGTTCTCCCTGATCAAAGACCAATGACAAGAGATAATTAACCTGTTTGGAAACTTGTAACTCGTGGGCACAATCACATACTGAAGTCACACAAGAAGTGACACAAAAATGGATTAAGAAGGAGCACCTGTGTGATAAACTGCAAACAGTGATATATTTTGAAGAAAAGACAATATTTAACCATCCAAACTGCCCCACAGTTACTTAGCCCTAATTTTGTCTCAGTAGATCAGTAACTACTGACATTTATAGTGTACTTTACCGATTATAAAGTGCTTTTAGGTACATGGTCATATTTTCAAGGCCCCAGTCTGATAAAATGCAAAGGGATAACTTCCCATTAGAGATGCTCATTACACACTTGGAAGATAAATAATGAAGATACAGATCTTTACGCATATAAGCTAAGCACCTGGAAGAGCATCACTGCCTACAGTAACACCTGGGGAGATAGCTCATTCTGCACAAGATTGCCCAACAAGCACGGCTTCCCACATCCTTCCCGGCTCCCTTCTGTATTTTCTGCAGGGGTGGATTATCCAATAGTCAAGGTAAACGCGGTGCTTACCTGGCTTACCAGATCACCTGTAGTGAACAATTTCACATTTTTTCACCACATCAAAGATTCTGCTTCCAGGTATGGCTGGCATCTGTCTCTCTCCCAACCTCATTGCACTTTCCTACAGAATCAAAGCCTCTTTTCAAATTTATAGTCCTGGACAGAGATGGATTATCCAGTAAATAAGGTAAGCACAGGCTTACTTTTGCTTGCTTACTAATCTCTAGTGAGCAATTCCACATAGTTACTGGGTTTCACCTGTTTACTGGGTAATCTGACCCTGATTTTCTGTACTCCTCTTCCATCTCTGGCCCCCTCCCCCCACCACTTAGGCTACTGAGGTAGGTAAAGCGGGTAGGTAGAGCACCTAGCTGGTGCTCAGTACCAACTAGTTACCTACGTATTCACTAGTTACCTAGTTACTTTTCTTCCAACTTTGGGCCTCCACCATCTCAGACTGTTCAATGGAGTCCCTAGTTCTCTCCACCTGGGTCTTAGCATTCAGTTCTTATCGCAGTATTTCCCTGCTTTCCACAGCTCCCCATTGTGGGCAGGGTAATGTCTAAGCAAGACCTGTAACCCCCTTCATGATGTGGCCCCTGGGTGAGATTTTCAGATTGCAGCTTGATTTCAGGTCAGTGCAGTTCAACTAGTACTAATGGAGCATGAACTAGGTAACATAAATGTCCCCTAAGTCCCACCAGCTTGTGGATTCTATAATGATGATGATAATAATGATAGCATGGCACTCTCCACGTGTCAGATACTGACTTGTGGTGTTGCTGAAGAATATTAAATATACCATGGACTGCCAGAGAATGAACAAATCTGTCTTGGAAGAAGTATAATCAGAATGCTCCTTACAAGTAAGGATGGGTGAGACTATGCCTCACATACTTTGGACATGTTATTAGGAGGGATCAGTCCCTGGAGAAGGACACCATGCTTGGTAGGGTAGAGGGTCAGCGAAGGAGAGGAAGACCCTCAGTGAGATAGACTGACACGGTGGCTGCAACAAGGGGCTCAAGCATAGCAAGGATTGTGAGGATGGCACAGGACCAGGCAGTGTTTCATTCTGTTGTACGTGGGGTTGGTATGAGTTGGAATCGACTTGATGACACCTAAGAACAACAACATAACACATTCATCATTTCAACATTGTTCAGGTGTACAACTTATCAATTAATTAATCAGATTGTAATCATTCTTAATTTACTTTAAATGGTGACAAATTTCCCATCACCATAAACAGAAACTCACTGGTTCACAAAAAAATTGTTCCGCCTCTCCCCCTTACTCCCACTTCTGGTAACCACTAATAAACTTTGATCTCTATACATTTGCCTATTCTTGTCATTTCATATAAATAAGATCATACAATATTTGTCCAGTTGTGATTGACTTATTTAACTTAGCGTAATGTTTTCAGAGTTCGTTCATGTTGTAGCATGTATCAGGACTTCATTTCTTTTTGTGACTGAGTAGTATTCCATTGTATATGTACCACATTTTCTTTATCCACTCACCTATTGATGAACATTTCGGTTATTTCTACCTTTTGGCTATTGTGAATAGAGTTGTAAGGAACATAGGTGTATGTCTTAGTTATCTAGTGCTGCTATAACAGAAATACCACAAGTGGATGGCTTTAAACATATGGGAATTTAGTATCTCACAGTTTAGGAGTCTAGAAGTCCAAAATTCAGGGCGTTGGCTCTAGGGGAAGGCTTTCTTTCTCTTTTGGTTCTGGGGGAAGGTCCTTGTCATCAATCTTTCCATGGTCTAGGAGCTTCTCAGTGCAGGGACCTGGATCCAAAGAATGTACTTGCTCCTGGCTGTTCTTTGTTGGTGGTATAAAGCCCCACCCCCATCTCTCTGCTCACTTCCGTCTTTTATATCTCAAGAGAGATTGACTCAAACTACAGCCTAATCCTGTAGATTATGTCCTGCCTCATTAACATAGCTGCCTCTACTCCTGCCTCATTAATATCGTAAAGAGCCAAAAAAAAAAAAAAAAAAACCTGTTACTGTTGAGTCAATTCTGACTCATAGCAACCCTAGAGGACAGAGTAGAACTGCCCCATAGAGTTTCCAAGGAGTGCCTGGTGGATTTGAACTGCCAATCTTTTGGTTAGCAGCCGTAGCACTTAACCACTACGCCACCAGTGTTTTCCATTAATATCATTGAGGTTAGGATTTACAACACATAGGAAAATCACATCAGATAGACGACAAAATGGTGGACAATCATACAGTACTGGGAATCGTAGCCTAGCCAAGCTGACACAGTTTTGGAGGGCACAATTCAATCCATAACAATGTACATGTGTCTGTTTGTATCACTGCTTTCAAGTCCCTTGGGTATATACCTAGGAGTGGAATTGGTAGGTCATATGGGTCCTGGTGCCACAGTGGTTAAGAGCTCAGGCTGCTAATCAAAAGGTCAGCAGTTTGAATCTACCAGCCACTCTTTGGAAATCCTACAAGGCAGTTCTACCCTGTCCTGTTGGGTCACTATGAGTTGGAATTGACTCCATGGCAATGGGATAGTAATTCTACATTTAATTTTTTTTTTTTAATTTTTATTAAGCTTCAAGTGAACATTTACCATTCCAATCAGTCTGTCACATGTAGGTTTACATACATCTTACTCCCTTCTCCCACTTGCTCTCCCCCTATTGAGTCAGCCCTTACAGTCTCTCGTTTCGTGCCAATTTTGCCATCTTCCCTCTCTCTCTATCTTCCCATTCCCCCTCCAATCAAGAGTTGCCTACACACTCTCCCGTGTCCACCTGATTTAATTAGCTCACTCTTCATCAGCATCTCTCTCCCCCCACTGACCAGTCCTTTTCATGCCTGATGATTTGTCTTCGGGGATGGTTCCTGTCCTGTGCCATCAGAAGTTCTGGGGAGCATTGTCTCTGGGATTTCTCTAGTCGCAATCATACCGTTAGGTGTGGGCTTTTAGTGAGAATTTGGGGTCTGTATCCCATTGGTCTCCTGCTCCCTCAGGAGTTGTCTGTTGTGCTCCCTGACAGGACAGACATCGATTGTGGCTGGGCACCAACTAGTTCTTCTGGTCTCAGGATAATGTAGGTCTCTGGTTCATATGGCCCTTTCTGTCTCTTGGGTTCTTAGTTGTCGTGTGACCTTGGTGTTCTTCCTTTGCCTTTGCTCCAGGTGGATTGAGACCAATGAATGTATTTTAGATGGCCGCTTGTTGGCATTTAGGACCCCAGGCGCCACAATTCAAAGTGGGATGCAGAGTGTTTTCATAATAGAATTGTTTTGCCCATTGACTTAGAAGTCCCCTCAAACCAAGTTCCCCAGACCCCAGCCCCTGCTTCGCTGACCTTTGAAGCTTTCATTTTATCCCGGAAACCTCTTTACTTTTAATCCAGTCCAATTAGGCTGACCTTCCTTGTTTTGAGTGTTGTCTTTCCCTTCACCCAAAGCAGTTCTTATCTACAGATTGATCAATAAAAAGCCCTCTCCCTCCCTCCCTCCCCCCTTTGTAACCACAAAAGTATGTGTTCTTTTCTGTTTTTTCTATTTCTCAAGATCTTATAATAGTGGTCTTATACAATATTTGTCCTTTTGCAACAGACTCATTTCGCTCAGCATAATGCCTTCCAGATTCCTCCATGTTATGAAATGTTTCAGAGATTCGTCACTGTTCTTTATCGATGCGTAGTATTCCATTGTGTGAATATACCACAATTTATTTACCCATTCGTCCGTTGATGGACATCTTGGTTGCTTCCAGCTTTTTGCTATTGTAAACAGAGCTGCAATAAACATGGGTGTGCATATATCTGTTTGTGTGAAGGCTCTTGTATCTTTAGGGTATATTCCGAGGAGTGGGATTTCTGGGTTGTATGGTAGTTCTATTTCTAACTGTTTAAGATAACGCCAGATGGATTTCCAAAGTGGTTGTACCATTTTACAATCCCACCAGCAGTGTATGAGAGTTCCAATCTCTCCGCAGCCTCTCCAACATTTATTATTTTGTGTTTTTTGAATTAATGCCAGTCTAGTTGGTGTGAGATGGAATCTCATCGTAGTTTTAATTTGCATTTCTCTAATGTCTAATGATCGAGAGCATTTTCTCATGTATCTGTTGGCTGCCTGAATATCTTCTTTAGTGAAATGTGTGTTCATATCCTTTGCCCACTTCTTGATTGGGTTGTTTGTCTTTTTGTGTACGTTTAATTTTTTTTTTGAGCAACTGCCCAAATGTTTTCTGTAACGGCTGTACTATTTTGCATTCCCACCAGCAATTTTCCCACATTCTTGCCAACATTTGTTATTTTCCTTTTTTTTTAATCTTAGCTATCCTAACGGGTATGAAATGGTATCTCATTGTGGTTTTGATTTGCACCCCTCTGATGGCTAAAAAACATGGTGAGCCCCAGAGGAGGAGGCAAGGTCAGTTTTGGAGCAGGTACACAACTCTTGATAGAGAAGTATGGGCGACTTCAGATAGGTTTGAGAGTCAGCATTGGGTGAAATACATGAAGAAGCTGCCCAAGGCCGCTTGGCTAGTAAATAATGGAGCTGGGATTCGAAGTCAGGGAGGCCAACTGCAGTCTCTTAACCTGTGTTCAAAAACTGGATATGCTATTTCAAATATAGTCAAGTTGTTTAAACACTCCAAGACTTTGATTTCTCATCAATAATAATGGCAATAATCTCCAGCAGGAGGTTCTTATGAAGATTTAGATGAATGGTATTCTATTTAAGTAAATGATATTCTCTCTTCTTCTCAAAAATGGACACAATCTATCTAAGGTAGTTTTACACTAGTGAACTTAACCTGTTTGGGGTGGCAAATTTTTATGATCATTAAAAAAGCAGAGAGAGAATCTATTTAAATCTAATACATATCCAACTGATGCAGTAGGATCAAGGGGTCCTCTCTTATGCATTTTGTTTACTGTCAATCTACCCCCTCACACCCCTGTGAGGAGCAGGTTCTTCAGACAAGCCAGGTGGCCATGATCTTCTCTATTCCTCTCCTTCCTGGCATCTTTAGGCCTCAGAACAAGTCCCACCCCATCCCCTGCCACTGAGGCCTGATGTTTCTTAGCAAGGTTAAAAAGATACAATTTTGGGCTTACCACCCCCTCTTCTCAGGAAGGCAGTAGGGCAGATGCAGTAGGATATTTGTTAGCAGGTTAAAAAGATACGATTAGTCACATAGACTGGAGTATAAAATAGCTGGGAGAGGAAATTTTCCTGGTCTCTTCAGCTGTGGTGCAGGTAGAGCACACATGGCATAAGCTTACAGTCCACCTAAGTGGACCTACCTGGCCAAAAGGAAACCAGCTGTAGGTAGGACCCCATTAAGCCCATCATCCATGGCACAAAGTGGAACGTACATGGAAGAGTTGTCCTTTCTGCCTGGATAGCTTTTGAGTCAGGTGGCACTGCCTGTTATGGAACTGTTCCTGTCGTATGCTGTCTGATTCCTGTAAGTAACAAAAGCTACTTTCTATGTCCTAATGTGTGTTTAGTCTCTGAACAGAAAGATGTGGTGTTTATGGAGCAATCCGTATTAGTTATTGGTTCGGTTTTTCTAATAACCTCCTGGCTGCCTAGAAATTGGATACAACCTGTGAGCAGCACACAGATTTTGAGTGTTGTCTTACAGTTTTTTTCTTACAGTTACGGCATAGTCAAACAGGATGTGTGGTCCTACAACACCATCAGGAGAAGGGATTCTATAGATATACTGTATTAGTCATAGTAACAAATTACTCCTAAATTTAGGGGCTTAAAATTGTAACCATTTATTATCTCACACAGTTTCCGTGAGTCAGGAGTTTGGCAGTGACTAGCTGGGTGGTTCTGGCTCTGGGTCTCTCAGGAGGTTGTAGCCAAGAGGTCAACAAGGACTGCAGTCATCCAAAGGCTTGACTGGGGCTGAAGGATCTAATTCTAAGACCGTGCACTCCCATGACTAACAAGTTGGTGTTGGGTGTTGTCAGGAGATCGCATTTCCTCACCATATGAACCTCTCCACAGTGCTTCTTGAGTGGCTTTATAACATGGCAGCTGACTTCCTCCAAGAATGAGTGACCCAAGAGAGCAAGGTGGAAGCCGCAATGACTTTTATGACCTAACTTCAGAAGTCACATTGCACCCTTTTCACAATATCCTATTGGTTACACAAGTCAAACCTATTCAGTGTGGGCACGGACTACACAGGATGTGAACATCAGGAGGCAGCAATCACTGGGCGTCATCTTGCAGGCTGGCGAACACATTCACAAAAGAGTTAAAGCCTGTTTTCTTAAAGACAGGATTAAATCAACTTTTAAAAATCATGCTTATTGGTAATGGTTGTACAATGTGATTAATGTGATTGGTGTCACTAAATTGTACATGTGAAAAACATTAAATTGGCAAATGTGTTGTATTTATTTGTACAACAATAAAAAAAAATCATGCTGTCTCATTGAAAGACTTCCTTGGTCAAAATGTCACTGTTATGGATAGAATTGTATCCCCCCCAAATGTGCCATCTTGGCCAGGCCATGATTTCCAGTATTGTGTAGTTGTCCACCATTTTGTGATCTGATGTGATTATCCTATGGTGTTGTAAATCCTAACCTCTATGATGTTAATGAGGCAGGTTTAGAGGCAGTTATGTAACCTGATGAGACTGGGTCCTGCCCAGTGTGACCCCTCGAGTCAGTTGAGAGACACCAGGCCTTTGTGAAAGGGAAAGTGGACTTTATTGTAAGCTGGTCAAGCAAGGAGCTCAGAGGCTAAGTCTCAAATCAAGCTTCCTGAAGTTGGGAATCTTACGGCAGTTATAGGATTCAGGATAGGGAACTTTTACATAATTCATAAAGTTTCTGGGAATAGGCAGGCAATTTCAGGAACTAATTAGCATGTACGGCAGCATAGCAGGGGTGCAATATGATGGCAGCGGGGAGTATGACACATGAAGTTTCTCTAAGGCTAGCTTTGCAGCTTACTGTTCACATCCGAATGGGGGGTTTACTAGTAGTGAAGGGGCCTTGAGCAAAGAAGCAGTAAAATGACTTTGTGTTGTTACTCAAACAACAGAGAAATGTTTTATTAGGAACTTAGAGAGCCTGTCTGGGATGGGAGAGGAAGGGGGGAATAGTTTAACCCATTGGTTATATTTCAGAAGAGGGAACAGTTTAACCCTGTCGTTTAGTTATATTACAAGGCAGGACTTAATCTACAGGATTAAGTTGTATCTTGAATCAATCTCTTTTGAGATATAAAAGAGAGACTCAAACAGAGAGGAAGGGGACCTCATTACCACCAAGCAAGAAGAGCCAGGAGCAGAGCGCATCCTTTGGACCTAGGGTCCCTGCGCCTAAGAAGCTCCTAGACCATGGGAAGATTGATAACAAGGACCTTCCCCCAGAGCTGACAGAGAAAGCCTTCCCCTGGAGTTGACACCCTGAATTCAGATTTCTAGCCTCCTAAACTGTGAGAGAGTACATTTCTCTTTGTTAACGCCATCTACTTATGGTATTTCTGTTATAGCAGTACTAGATCACTAAGACACTCACCAAATCAAACAAACAAAACACTTTGCCGTAAAGTCAGTTCTGACTCATGTCACCAAGATTCATTAATCTAGACAAAGGCTGGAAACAGAAAGTTGTTGCCCAAGACCATGTTTTGCTTGTTCCTGAATGGTTGTGGTATGAGTGGGGTGGTTGAGAAGTATATCCAGGAGACACGATATTCTTACTCTAAAACAAATACTTTAGTATGTCCTCAAACTCTATATTGCTAGTATAAGTGTGTGATAGGTACTGGCATATTCTTTGCTAATATCCAGGTTCTCTTCCTCCTGGATAACCTGCTAGAAATTTCCCAGAATTCTTGCATCTAGATGGGTCCTTGGGTCCAGAAATGATTTATGTCACCTCCAGACTAAGGCAGTTAAGCGGAGTGTAATGTATACATTTTCTCTCTCTTCTCTTACAAAAGAATTGGTAGAGGAAACTAAGGCAATAGAAGATGGCAGAGTTGGTCACCTGTTAGAAAGAGCCTGGATCCCTGAATGAATGCATGGAGTGGACTTTCCTCCAACCTTCCTGAGGTATTCGCACATTGAACAGTAATGAGAGTAGAAATAAACCTTTATTGTGTGAAGTCACTGAAATGTTGGGGTTTTTGCTATTGCAACTAGTATTCCTTGCTATGGCTAATGTCAAGTGTAAGTCATGTTTAAATCCGTGCCATCTTGAGATTCAATTTAATTACTACAAAACTGAAGCTAGGTTTACTTTTTAAAATATTTGTGTGTTTATCAGTAGACATGTTGTTGTTGTTAATGGTTGTTGAGTCGATTCCAACTCATGGTGACCACATGTGTACAGAGTAGAACTGCTCCATAAGGTTTTCTTTCAGAAACAGATCTCCAAGCCTGTCTTCTGAGGCCCTTCTGGGTGGATTCAGATCATTAATCTTTTGGCTAGCAGTCAAGTGCTTAACCATTTGCCTCACCCAGGGACCTTGTCATTGGACATACCATTTAAAAAATAAGATAGCCAAAGCCCCAGAACACAGTTCTTAGGTGCAAATGTCTAATATCACAACTGATTACTTGACATCTGGCTCAAAAAAGCAGACAGGGAAGTGGGGTTAAAAAATAAGAAGTAAAATAAAGGTTATAAAAAATGCAAAACTTTATAAAAATTGATCCAATGTGTTGAAAAATTAAAGGAACTCTTTGCCTCTTAATAAATGTCAAAGTAGTACCACAAGATTCTTTTTATATCCCAAAGGCTGGGCTAATAATAAATATTTAACCGGACAATTCTAGAATTAAAGGGTGTATCTGAAGACCTCAACAACACACTTATAAATAGCTTCTACTTCTTGTCAGCCTGATCAAGGGCTGTTTCTCAATCCCTTTCTGTAAAGAGCTGGATAACAACCCTTGATTTGTAGTTCAGACTCCATATTGTCTTCTCCCTGTGGAAACCAAACACAATAAGGAAAGTTGAAGAAAAAGTGGTCAATATGACTACTCTCACCTCATTCACATTTCACCCTTTTGGGTATGCTGTCCTTTCCTTAACATCACCCACTCCAGGGGCTGCTACCCCCTCAGTGAGGCCTGTTGTTCATAGTCTTTGAGACCCCAAACTCAAGCATCTCTTGGGGCAGCACCAAGGACCCAGCCAAGAGGTGAAATTCCCTGGTTCGTCTAGGGCTTCAGAGCCTGAGGGTTGTTCCGGCTTAGTGCTTCTGCATGAGGAGCCCCTTTCTAGCCACATTCATGGCATTGTGACTTCAGGCTTAAGAAATCTTATTTCTCTATTCTTGCCCATAAGTCTCTTCCATTATTTTCCCTTGTCTGCTCTAGACTTAAAGAGTCCCTGGATGGTGCAAATGGTTAAATGCTGGGCTACTATCTGAAAGGATGGTGGTTTGAACCTACCCAGAGTTACCTTGGAGGGAAAGCCTGGCGATCTTCTGAAAGGTCACAGTCGAAAACCTTACAGAGTGCAGTTCTGCTCTGACACACATGGGGTCGCGTCTCCATGAGTTGGAGCTGTCATGATTGCAACTGTTTTGTTTGCTCTGGTTGCTCTGGACTTGTTAAAAATGAACCCCTACCAAACTTCAAACTTCTCTGGAGGCTTAAGGATGCCTGGTTCTACAAAGGAGCTGTAGAGGCTATGGCCACTAGACTGGGAGATGACATACCTTAAGTGATCACGGTTACATTACATCCTCACTAACGTGCTTGGTCTTGTGGGCTTAGCCTCTGGCTGTGAATAAAACATCTCCCCTATGTAAAAAAAAAAAAAAAAAAAAAAGACAGACAAAGAAAGTAATCATTTACTTTGTGACATTTCTTTTCTTTAACATCTTTCCAAAAACTGGAGCTTCCTAACCCAGTGCAAAATACAATGAGTGACAAGTTTAAGAGGGCCAGGAAATTTATTTAGTGTGGAAGGATTTCCAACACATTAAAGATGGGTAGTATTCCTCTCTATCAGTGTCTGTACAAAAGAAAAGAGATCCAGGCCACTGATGTAACTGTACGAAAAATAAAGGAAAGCATGTCAAAGGAACAGTCAAACATACTTGAACTGAAAACAAAGGGAAGTGATCATTTTTATAGCCCACCTTAGCTGCCGAACAGTTGATCTGGATGACTAACTCTAGCACATCTGTTTACATGATCTGGAAGATGTAAACTACTAACACTTAAGAAAGTCCTGGAAAAAAATACAAACTATAGCTCCTTTAGAACCTGATGAAGTTATCTAGCAAGACTCATTTTCTGAATCTACGAGAAATCTTGATCACATCTAACATGACTGTGCCATCTAGTGGCTTCACAACAATTGCCTCAAGTTGGAGTTTGATTTATTTCAGAAAGGTGCTTTGAATTTCCCAGTAATTACAATTGCTGTTGTTGTTAATTGACCTTGAGTCAACATCAACTCATGGCATCCCCGTGTACACCAGAAACTAAACGTTGCCAGGTCCTGCACCAACTTCTAGATTGATGGTATGCTCTAGTTCCTTATTGCACTATTGTATCATGAGTGCCTTTCCACATACCAGGCTCATCTTCAAGCACTATATTGGACAAGATTCTGTTGTGATCCATAGGGTTTCATTGGCTAATTTTTGGAAGTAGTTCTCCAGGCCTTTCTTCCTAGTCTGTCTTAGTTTGGAAGCTCTGCCGAAACCTGTTCACCACGGGTGACTTTGCTGGTATTTGAAACATCGGAGGCATAGCTTCCAATATCATAGCAACATGCAAGTCACCACAGCATAACAAACTGACAGATGGTGGTGGCAACTACATTTAAAAGGAGATTAAAAGAGTACTTCAATGACATCCACGTGCAGCTATTTCCAAATTAAGCCAATGGAGTGAAAGATCATGAGCTTCACAAATGCCTAATTTTAAGCCACTGATTTAATTATATAAAAGCATCCACACAATGCCAAAATGTGTGTCATGGCCGTAGAAACAGGATACCACCAGGCAATGTAGACTCAATCACTGCCCTTCAGAAGCATAACTGCTGAGGATAGGAGTTTCAGGGTTCTCTTTCCTTCTGTTTACAAGATGCTAAGAGGTAGCGATAGCATTAGTTACAAAGGATATGGAAAAAGAATCCCCAAACTCTGTAGCCATCCATTGAATAATCACAGGCTGAGTGTTCTTCACACAGCAACAACACTGACCTCCTAAATTTCATACTCTGAAATTTTGTTGTTATTGATAATTTTAACCCTTAAGTTGAGGCTGAGGCACACCAACTTTTGATTCCCCCTTACTTGGAATCTCCTGCTCCCTGACCTGAGTTCTGGAAGCTATCAGTGCCTCCATGAGGTTCTTCCTAGTCCTCAAGTTTCCCTAGTTCAGCGGAGTTTCCTCAACAGCCACCTACACTTTCAATTGTGGGGCTCAGTGCTGACCACAGTGAAAGAGTCCAAAGAAGCTGAGGAACATTCATAGTTCAATCTTAAAAGTTACTTGGAAATGGCTGCACGCGTTATATAGATCTATGTTGTTGTTTTTGTTACTTGCCATCAAGAGAACTCTGACTCATGGTGACCTTATGTATAACAGAATGAACTGTTGTCCAGTCCTGCACCATCTTCATGTTCATTGGTATGTCTGGGCCTGTTGTTAGGACTACTGTGTTAATCGACTTCATTGAGGGTTTCCCTCATTTTTCCTGACCCTCTACTTTACCAGCGTGATATCCTTTTTTATCGATTGGTCTTTCTTGATGGCATGTCCAAAGTAAGCAAGCCAAGTCTCATTACCTTCATTTCTAAGGAGCATTCTGGTTATATTTCTTTGAAGACTGATTTGTTTGTTCTTACCGCAGTGTGTGATTGAAACATATCAATTCTTCTGTCTTCCTTTATCATTGTTCATCTTTTTCATGAATATAAGACGACTGAAAAGACCATGGCTTGCAAAAAGCAGATAAATGTACAGAATGATAAAACAACTGGACCAGGAAGGAAACCAGGCCCAAAACCCACAGCCATTGAGTCGATTCCAACTGATAGAGACCCTATAAGGCAGAGTAGAACTGCTCCATAGGGCTTCCAAGACTGTAGGTCTTTATGGAAGCCGACTGCCACAGCTTTCTCCCGAAGAGCAGCTGGTGGGTTCAAACCACCGACCTTTCAGTTAGCAGCCAAGTGCTTGACTACTATACCGCTGGGGTTCCTCAAGAAGTCCGGCTGGGCAGACGCCTCTGTATCCTTTGGAAAAGTTAGAAACATTTAAATCTGATGTAATTTTTGAAATATGCTCTACTTTTGAAACCAGAATATTCCAAACCATTGACTTCATTTTTATTGGTACTTTTATTGAGATATAATTTGCCGAACATAAAATTCACCATTTTAAAGTGTATAGTTTGGTGGTTTTCACTGTATATTCACAAGCAGTGCGGCCATCACCTCAAACTGGCTTCAGAACACTTTCATTACTTCCACAGCAGTTTACGTCCTATTTCTGCCTCTGTTTCAGTCCATGGCAACCATTACTCTGCTTTCTATGTCTATGGATTTGCCCAGTCTGGGCATGTTATAGAAATGGAATTATATAATAAGTGGCCTTTGTTGTCTGGCATCTTTCAGTTAGCATAATGTTTTCAAAGTTCATTCATCTTATGGCACTAACAGTACCTTTATCCTTTTTAGGGCTGAATAATAGGATCACCATGAGTCAGAACTGACTTGACCGCACACAACAACAGAATTCCATCATATGAGTATACCGTATTTTGTTTATACATTCAATAGTTGATGGACATTTGAGTTTCCACTTTTTGGCTGTTGTGAACAATGCATCAATGTGCATTCGTGTACAAGTTTTTGTGTGAATATATGTTTTCAATGCTCTTGGATATACAACCTAGGAGTGGAATTGCTGGGTCACATGGTAATCCTACGTTTAACTTTTTGAGGAACTGCCAAACTGTTCTCCACAGCGATTGTGCCATTTTACATTCTCACCAGCAATGTATGAGGGTTCCAATTTCTCCACATCCTTGTCAAAACTTATTATTTTCCATTAAAAAAATATTATTATAGCCATGAGTGTGAGAAGCCCTGGTGGTGCAGTGGTTAAGAGCTCACCTGTTAAGAGAAAGGTTGGCAGTTTGAATCCACCAGCTGCTCTTTGGAAACCCTATGGGGCAGTTCTACTCTATCCTATAGGGTCGCTATGGGTTTTTTGTTGGTGAGTGTGAAGTAATCATCGGCTTTCTTTTTAAGAGTAATTGTTAATGCAAATATAGACTGGAAAAGGAATGGATGATCTTATAGAAGAGACCTCTCTATATTAAGGCCAGCCACATACTTCTTCCTTACCTGGCCCAGAAGAGAATGATTACATAGTCTGTTCATATAACATCCTGTCACCAGGGCATTTAGAGGAGCGCCAAGTCTTAGAGTCAGAATTGTCTTAGAGGAGATTCCTCCCACTGACACAGGAAAGTTCTCAGCAACTTACCTCTTCTTAAATTCATCCAGTGACGGAGAACTCTTTTCTTTACAAGGCTTACCGTTTTATTTCTAATTATTAGAATGCCTTTTTTTACATTTAAAGTTTGCCATACTGTAATTTCCTACAAAGATTGAGATCAGGTGACAAATCCTAAATTATATCAAGCCACCTACTCTTCCTTCTCCTCAATTTTTCCCTTCATTAAGCTAACCTTTACGTTTTCTATGAAGTCCTGGTTTCCATCTCTGATTCTTTCCCCTAGATATTAAAATGTGTCAGTATCCTTCTAAATATGTGAGCAAAATGTGTTCCGGCCAATGGGGAATACAATGAGAGCACTATTTGGCTGGGATACTCTGCTGCTTCTATTAATGCAGTCTAAAACTGTATGACTTTTTGGCAACTATCTAATAGATTAGCTCAAATTGTGCTTGCACCAATCAGCTAAAATCCCCAAGACTTTTTCAAATGACCTGCTGTTACACTGCTGTGTCTTGGTCAGTTGGTTCTCAAAGCTTATGGGACTTTTTATTTACCCTGATTGAATCTCACCTTTTTAATTTTACTCTAGAATTCTAGCTTGCTAGAATCTTTTGAACTCATTATCTGTTTCCCACCCCAGTAACTATCTCTCTCAGCTTTAGGTCAATCACAAATTAGAAAGACATTTTTATTTCTCTTTGACCAATTTATCAGTATGACCCATACAGAAAGCCTCTTCTCCAGTACAGCATCTGTTCTCATGTGTAGCACCACAATGCAGTAATGACAGAATACTGTACCTGTTCACTTGTCTGTCTCTCTATTAGACTGGCAGGAATTTCTCCTTAAAGGTTACGCAGGGCTCCTCGCTTCTCCCTGGTAAGTGCTATCAGTTACCTGTCACTGTCAAGTCAATTCAGCTTGATGACCCCACCCCATGTGTGTCAGAGTAGAATTGCGTTCCACAGGATTTTGCATGGCTGATTTTTCAGAACAGATTGCTAGGCCTTTCTTCCAAGGCACTCATGGGTGGATTCTAACCTTTGGGTTAGCAGATGAGTACATTAACCGTTCACGCCACCCAGGAACTGGTAAGTATTGCTGTTGTTAGGTGCTGTTCAGTTGGTTCTGACCATGGTGGCCCTATATACAACAGAACGAAACACTGCCCGGGCCTGCGCCATCCTCACAATCACTGCCATGCTTGAGTCCATTGTTGCAGCCACTGTGTCAATCCATCTGGTAAGTATCAGTAGCTCAAAAAATGTTTGTGGAATCAAATCGAACTGAATCTCCTTTTTGAATGCCAACTTAGAGCTTTTTGGATAGGGTCATTTGCATGAGACACGTCCTATTCAATGGCACCGTCTGCCTAGTTAGCAGTTTACTTTCTGATACATCTTTCCTTCTCTTCAAAGTTCTAGTAATAACAGTTTATACTTTTTCAGTTTTTCTATGTGCTAGAATCTGTGCTAAGCATTTTACGAAAATTGTCTCATCTCCTCCTTCCAACAGTTGTATAAGGTACATTTCTTTTTCCCATTTTTAGAGATGACAAAACTGAGACACACAGAATTTAAGTTAGTTACCAAGGGTCACATGACTAATAATTGGCAGAGCCAGAATCTGACCCCAAGTCAAGGCTGATCTAGAGCCAGAAAGCCCACCATCATGCACACCATGCCACCTCTTAGGAAACCATGACCAGCCAAAAAAAAAAAAACCAAACCAATTGCCATCGAGTTGATTCTGGCTCAGAGCGACACTATAACCATCACCTAGGGAAGGAGTTGAAATGCTTTTGTGACGTCCTCCTAAAAGCATCCATTGTATTGGTGACATCAGTAGATGTCTGCTTGCTGGTTGATGTCTTCCATTCAAGCCTGACTCCCAGAAGAGCACCTACAACTGGGAAAAGAAGGAACGAGATTAGGCCGAGAGGACTAGGGAGGCCTCACCTTCATTTGTTATGATTTGTTTCTTTTATTAAAAAAAGATACAAAATTACAAAATGTTAAACATTCCTTCATTCCAAGTGCTGGGTTCACGTGTGTTCTTATGTTCTCTATACTCATCTGCATTTTTCACATTATCAAAATAAATTTTCAGTCTCAGCAGAGGTCCACACATTTTGATACATGCAAAACTGCTGATGTGACTACCCGTTTTGATGTAGCTGAAGGAGGCAGGTCAGCAGATTTTACATTTTATCTCAACAAATTTAACATATATTGATAGAGATGTCATAAAAATTATGTCAGAATGGTTATAATATTCTTCATAGTTTCTGCTAGAAGATCAATTCACCTCACAAAACCAGGGGAGAAAGAGCATTCAGAATACCTCTGGGTCTGTTGATTCTATTCCAAAGCTCCAACAAGAAGCTTCTATTTACAGAGCTAGGTCAGGCTATCAGGAAATAGACTAATAATAAAATCTTAGTGCTATGCGAATTTAATCCATGTGGTTGCAACTAGGAGGAAATTCTAAAAAAATTGTTAACAATGATTATTTCTAACTTACAGGATCATGGGGGAATTTTAAAATTTTTTCTTGATACTTTCCTGTGTTCCAGATTTTGCACAGAAAAAATGAAAAATTTTGTTTTAATATATCCAGTGTTTTAATATTCACTTAGATTATGTACGCTCTAACACAGAGATGCCCTTCAACAGTACTAAATTTGCAAGTATGCCAGACAATTGCTTGTCCCCAGAATGCTATTAGTTAATGCATTTGGCTTATATTCTGTCTGTTGCCTACTGAGTAGATTGTCACCTTTCACATCTTTCTTAAATGCTGTTTCTTCCTGTTTTTGTCACCTGTTCTAACTCGTATATTCCTATTTCAATTTACTATGTGATAGGGAATTAAATTCCTATGCTTGTTAGAATTGTTTGTAAAATAGAATGAACAGACTCTGAGTAAGGCATGAAGAACTTTATTGTGAAGGATTGTTCTGGATCTTTAGTGCATGAGTTTTGTAGCAGCTATTTAAGGCCTATGATGGATTGAATTGTGTCTCTCAAAAATATGTGTTGAAATCCTAACTCCTACCCATAAATACAGTGTCACTGTACTAAAAAGAATTGGTCAATGTTCAACCATTTCAGAAGGTAGCATATGATCAAGAACCGATGGTACTGAAGGAATGAGCTCCAGCTGCACCAAAGGCATTAGCGAAAAACAAGGCTCCAGGAATTGACAGAATACCAGTGGAGAGGTTTCAACAAACAGATGCAGCACTGGAAGTGTTCACTCATCTATGCCAAGAACATTGGAAGATAGCTACTTGGCCAACTTACTGGAAGAGATCCGTATTTGTGCCCATTCCAAAGAAAGGTGATCCAACAGAATGCAGAAATTATCGAACAATATTGTTAATATCACACCCATGCAAAATTTTGCTGAAGATAATTTAAAACAGTTGCAGCAGCACACTGACAGAGAACTGCCAGAAAATTCAAGCCAGATTCGGAAGAGGACATGAAACTAGGGATATCATAGCTGATGTCAGAAGGATCTTGGCTAAAAACAGAGAATGCCAGAAAGATGTATACCTGTGCTTTATTGACTAATCAAAGGCATTTGACTGTGTGCATCATAATAAATTATGAATAACATTATGAAGAATGGGAATTCCAGGACACTTAATTGTGCTCACGCAGAATCGGTATATAGACAAAGACACAGTCATTTTAACAGATCAAGGGGATACTGTATGGTTTAAAGTCAGGAAAGGTGTGCATCAGGGTTGTATCCTTTCACCATACTTATTCAATCTGTATGCTGAGCAAATAATCCAAGAAGCTGGACTATATGAAGAAGAACAGGGCATCAGGATTGGAGGAAGACTCATTAACAACCTGCGATATGCAGATGACACAACCTTGCTTGCTGAAAGTGAAGAGGACTTGAAGCACTTATTGATGAAGATCAAAGAACACAGCCTTCGGTATAGATTACACCTCAACATAAAACAAAAATATTCATAACTGGACCAATAAGCAGCTTTGCTATAAATGGAGAAAAGATTGAAGTTGTCAAGGATTTCGTTTTACTTGGATCCACAATCAACACCCATGGAAGCAGCAGTCAAGAAATCAAATGACACATTGCATTGGGCAAATCTGCTGCAAAAGATCTCTCTAAAGCGTTAAAAAGCAAAGATGTCACTTTAAGGATTCAGGTGTGCCTGACCCAAGCTATGGTGTTTTCAATTACCTCATATACATGTGAAAGCTGGACTATTAATAAGGAAAACCAGAGAAGAATTTATCCCTTTGAATTAAGGTGTTGGTGAAAAAAAAAAAAAAAAAAACCCTGCTGTGGAGTCAATCTGACTCATAGCTACCCTATTGGACAGAGTAGAACTGCCCCATAGAGTTTCCAAGGAGTGCCTGGCAGATTTGAACTGCTGACCTCTTGGTTAGCAGATGTAGCAGTTAACCACTATGCCAGGAAACCCTGGTGTTGGTGAAGAATATTGAATATACCATGGACTACCAAAAGAAGGAACACATCTGTCTTGGAAGAAGTACAGCCAGAATACTCCTTAGAAGTGAGAGTGGTGTGACTTCGTCTCACGTCACTTGGACATGTTATCAGGAGGGATCAGCCCCTGGAGAAGGACGTCATGCTTTGTAGAGTAGAAGGTCATTGAAAAAGAGGAAGACTCTCAATGAGATGGATTGACACAGTGGCTGCAACAATGAGCTCAAGTATAACAATTGTGAGGATGGCGCATGACCAGGCAGTATTTCGTTTTGCTGTACATAGGGTCACTATGAGTCGGAACCGACTTGATGACACCTAACAACAACAATATAATTTACCATTTCGAAGTGAATCATTTATCTCACTGGCTGTGATCTGTAGCTTCCATAACTGATATGCCATGTAGCATTTTAAAATTGAGAAAGACTGTGGTTTTAGGTGATGAAGAGCAAACCACATGAAGAACAGTTTTCTTTAGAAAAGCCTTTCCATGCTCAGACTGTTTTCAAAAGCTCTTATATTTAGATAACTTGATGTAATGTGATCATCTATATATTTGTACCTAGGACTGTGGGGAGAATGGAAATATTTTATTGGAAGTTGCCCTCCTTATTGTTTGTTTCTTTTCACTCTCCTGTTTCTTCTGTTTGTTTTTCTTTTGAATAATTTTCAATAGTGTCAGCTGCCTCAAATCCTCATTGAAAGTCCTACCTACTACCTACCAGTTGACATCAAGTCGATTCCGACAAACGGTGACCCCATAGAATTCTGCTCCATATGTTTTTCAATGGCTGATTTTTTGGAAATGATCACCAGGCCTTTCTTCCGAGGAGTGTCTGTGGACTTGAACCACCAACCTTTCAGTTAGCAGCTGAGCCTGCTAACCAATGTACAGCCCAGGGACTCCTTATTGAAAGTAAACATACCTTAAAAATAAATGGGAGATTTATGCGTATACCAAATACTCGGAGAACATCAAGTACGGACTTAGCCACCAAAACAAGTATTTGGATATGAAGTCTTAAGGAATTAAAGCTATCATCTGCTGGCCTTGATTTTCATGTCCTGTATTCTTTTTAATTAGTGGACATCCTGCCTCTTTTAAGCTTTATTTCCTCTCCAGCTTCTCCCCCACAATTTTCTCTTTTGGGGTCATTGCCAAAGTTCATGCTGGCTCTGGTTTAGTTTTTGCCTCTAAGCTAGGAAACTCTGAGTTCTGCTTTCAACATGGGAAAAAATTTATGCATAGATGAAAACTGGCATAAGTTAAATCATTTAATTAAGGGAATTGCAGAAGTGCTAATTTAATTACATTTAAACACCTAATTGAAAATCAGAAGTCCGCTCACAAAGAGTTTGTGATAAAAGTTTCACAAGGCTCCATTTCAATGTGATGGGCTGCATCATTTGATACTTGGGGGTGCATCCCAGGTGTTTGTATATCCCTTTTTTTTCAATGGTTAATATGTTGAATCTAAGGCCGTATATTCTTACAGGATCACTAGCTCAACTTTTATTCTTTCAGAGAAACTTTAACAGGAAAGAAGAAAGACCACACAGAAACTAGGGGGCAGCTGACTTAAGAATCCAATTTGTGGAGACACAGGCTTTGGGTGAACTGGCCAACCCGCCAGCGAAATGGTGGCAGATGGCATCTCAACCTTGCTCTATCTCAGGTCTGTGCTCTGGATCAGCCCAAGGCGGGCTGTGCACAGGCCTGGTGCTGGGTGGTCACACCACCAGCCCTCCCGCCACGGCCCTAACTCCACAGGTGCAGCACATTAACCCTGATTGGTGCTGGGGTGGCAGCTGAGCTGTGCAATCTTGGAAATACCATTTTGAGACAAAAGAGGGGCTTATTTTGTCTTGCCTATTTCCTGCTGCTTGTTTAATTTGGTCTCAACCAGATGACATTTGGCAGTGAGCCAAGACAGCACTTGACTCCTGCTTGTGGAAATAGTGTGTGTTTGATTAAAGGCTGAATATGAATGAAATTTGATCTCTGGGTCCAAATATTTCCACAGGAGGAGCGTTACTGAAGCAGGTTTTCTCTTTTATGGAGCTCTATTGAGCTCTTACGGTTTGCATGCACTGTTCTAATGCCCCTGAGTATATTAACGCCATAGTCCTTACAATCATCCTAGGGCATTGGCCTCTGCCCACGGTCAAGTAAATGATGATCCTAGGCTTTTCTGTGGCAGTCAACCGGCTTGACGCCACATGGTTGCCACTCCCTGTAGGAAAGGAACTCTGATTACAGTTTGTGTGCAGAACAATGCAGAGCATTGGGGAGGGGTGCCAAAGCACGTGATTTAAAAACAACTCTTAGTCCTCTCTATAGCAGAAGACAGAAAACAAGGTGGCATCGGTGAAAGAGAAATTGCCCTGGGGTTCCTCTCCTCAAGGTCAATACCAGAACTTCTGTTGAAGGATGAAAAGTGTACCCAGCATGGTTCTCATTCCACTTTCCCAAGAGGGACCCTCGAGTGTTGTTGATATGGCCGGTCATGGGCTCATGTGCAGATGCCCTTCTGGGGCTGAGTTCCATTCCTCCTTCTGCCCCAGCCACTTTCCCTCCTGGACAGTCCCATCCCTCCATCATCTGCTCTGCACCACAGGGGGCGCCATTATCCAGGTGGCCTTCAGGGAGGTTCATCCAATGGGGGGCACTGGTGGGAGTTTGGAGAATAAGAGGAAGGGAAAAGCTGGAGTATTTCTTCTTTCTCTGCCTCAGGAGGTGTCTCTGGCTGTAGCTGCATTGCTCTGTGGCACCAGCTCACACCCAGCTGGCCCGCATGTTCTTGGCTCCCCCCTCTGGTGAGCCCCCTCCTCCCCTGTTCCTCTTTCATGGGGTTAGGAGGATGGAGGTGTCATTTCTCCCATCACCTGGGTCAAAGCCCTGGTAGAAACTTAATTTCCCTCTGAGAAAACCAGGGCTGCGTATGCACTGCACAGCATCCAAATCTGTCGCCCTTCAGATTTTGAGCAGAGTCAGAAACTGCGGAGCCCCACTCAAAGATGGCGGCAGACGGGGCTGCTTTGAATGTGTTCTGCTTTCCACAGTCCTGCCAATAATCCAATCTCATGCCTAAATCTCCTGAAAGAGCTCACTACACCTCTTTCGAGTCTCCCATTCCAGGTCTTCAACACATAAATTTTTCCCGTTCTGATTATCGTTCCAGATCACCAAATTTTTAAAAATTCAGGTCGGTTCAAGTTTCACTTCATCGGCCATGACTGAACCGATTCAAAGGCCTGGTTTATTTCCTTCCTGCCACCCCATCCTCCAATCACACACTCCAAAACCACCTGTAATTATACATGTTTTGTTGCAGCTGTTTTATCTGCTGATTAAATCTGAGAGACTTCAAGACTTACCAGAATTTTCCACCAAAAATGTAGAAAAGGTTTGGAAGCCTTTCCACCACCCAATGATAGCATTCAAATTGCAGGGATTCTCTGCAGTGTTGATCCCATCAGCCAATACTTATCAAATACCTACCATATGCCAGGTGCTGTGCTAGGTGTGCAGGACCAGAGGTGAGTGAGGCTTGGTCCCTGCTTTCTGAGAGCCGAAAGTCTAGTAGAGAAGGTGATCCAAAGCAGAGGATGGCCACAGGAGATGACAGGAGGAGAGAGACAACCCACCCTCTTAGCAAGGCTGCTCAAAGGAGAGAGATGAACACAGCCTTGGCCTTCTCCCACTGAAGTCTGATGGGAGGGTCTGAGGAGACTGCTTCCTCCAAGCGACTAAAGCTTGGCCTTAAAGGATGGGAAGATAAAGTCTGGAGGAGTACCCAAAGGGTACTCAGAGTCTGGCAAGAGGGAGAAAAAGCATAGGGAATAGGGAGGCACAGCAGATGGTCCAATTAAACTAAATGGGACCATCTGGGGGTAAGCGGATAGGCTGAGTGATGGTCATTGTCTTAATCACCTAGTGCCTAAAGAACAGAAATCAGTTTTCTCACAATTCTGGAAGCTAAAAGTCCAAATCATGGTCTCGGCCATGTTGACTCCTTCCTTGTTGATAGCCCCGGGTTCTTGGTTCTTAAAGCTCCTTGGCTTGTAGGTGATCTTCATATGGTGTCTGTCTTTCCCTGTGTGTCTTTTACTATTCTGATCTTTTTTATAACTCAGAAGCGATTAATTTTAGGACCCACCCTACTTTGGTATGGCCTCATTAAGATAATAAGAGAAAAAGCCTATTTCCAAAAAGGTTCATATTTACAGGTACTTTGGTTCGGATTTCAACACATATTTTGGGGGGGACACAATTCAGTCCATAACAGTCAGCCACGCGGATGCTGGATTCTTGAGCTTGTTCTCTTCCACATTCTTTCTTACATATGCTCATCGTCTCTCTCTCTTTCTCTCTCTCCCTGCAGTCATCGAGTCTGGCCAGACTGGTCCTCAGGGAACTAGGAGGCACTATTACAGCCCCCGTGTGAACTCACGCCCCCAGCTCCTCTCTGCCTCCACCCATTCTTTCCCCTCTCCCCTTTCTCCAGTTGCCCTTCCTCAGCCCCACTTTGGGGGTTTTAGTTTCCATCTGTTTTGTGGCCCTGCTGTTTGCTTGCTTGCTAAGTGTTTTATGCATTCCTTGCTGGATCCAAGACAGTGTGAGCTGAAAACCAAATGCAAATTGACTAGAAAGAGAGGCCAGAATAAACACAAACTCCTAGACCTCGAACTGACAGTTTCCAAGCCTGTGCATACATCTGAGTTGTCTCTCTGCAGGCTCCCATCTCAGCTCAAAGCCATTTCCAGGGTTGCCATCACAAATACGACGGGAGGGGGTGGTTAGAGGCCTCTTTGCAGTTCCTTCTTTGCATTTTTAAATTAAGATTGGTGGGATCCTGATGGCTTTGCACAGAGGGCCTCTGCTGGGTGGCCACCAGGGTGGCGTGTTCTCCCCTGCTATTACCCCCCACCCCCTGCTGGAATCTCCCTGCCACTGCAGTCCACTACCCTGCAGCTCTAATCCTGTGATCTTGGGTTCCAATCCTCACCTGCTGAAGAATCTGCTGGAGCTGTACCTCCCATCTCCCCTGAGAGCAAGTGTCTGGCCCACAGCAGCTCTGGCCCTGTGGTAACCTCCTGGCTATTCAGAGTGTACTCCCCTGAGATTTTCTTCTTGGGGGCAGGACCTTTGGAAACACAGCTCAAGGGACTGTATTTACAATAACTGTTTTCTCTCAGTCATGTTTTAGGGACTCAGCAGCCCAGGCTCCAATTCCAGCTATCACTGAGGTAGTTTTGTAACCCTGGACACATCACTTCACCCCTCTGAGCCTCTGTTTCTTTAGTCATTCAACAAATATTCATGTGGGAGTAACTGTTTTACAGGAAGTGGGGATACAGAGGTAAACACTATTGCCAAGACATCTTAGAGTTTACCATCTGGTTATGAAAGACAATAAATAAGCTTTTTAAAAATCATGTGGAAAAATCTTTTGGAGAACAGTTTGGCATAATCTAGAAAAATTGAACTATGAAAGCCCTTTGACTCAGCAATTCTCCTCCTAAGTATATACCCTAGAGAAATTCTCACACATTTACATACAGACATATTGCAATATAAAGACCTTAAATGCAAGCTCACAAGAGAATAAACTCGATGGCACTAGTTTGTTTTTTTTTTTATAGCCCTACAGTGGTGTATAACAGTGAATGTGAAATGACCTACAGCTGGAAATATCGACATGGATTGACTCACAAACATAATGTAGATTTAAAGAAGCATGACCAAAAAGCATGTTAAGTATGACACCATCTATATAAAATTGTTGTCGTTGTTAGCTGCCATTAAGTTGGCCCCAGACTCACGTCGACCCCACGTACAATGGAACAAAATGCTGCCCAGTCCTGCACCATCCCCATAATTGGTTGCAGATTGGACCGTTGTGATCCAAAGGGTTTTACTGGCTGATTTTTAGAAGTAGAATGACAGGTCTTTCTGCCTAGTCTGTTTTAGTCTAGAAACCCCACTGAAACCTGTTCAGCATCATAGCAACATGCAGGTCTCCACCAACAGACAGGTGGTGGCTGAAATATGAGGTACATTGGCTGGGAATTATACCAGGCTCTCCTGCATGAAAGGCGAGAATTCGATCACTGAACCACCAATACCTCTATGCAAAATAATATCATATATGATGTAGTAAAAGTATTCTCTTAAGTGCATGGGTATAAATCACACTAAATTCCTGTTAATGCTTTCCTCTTTGGAGGGCAGGAAGAGGGTGGAATTAAGGAGCATCAGTTGTATCGACAATGTTTGTTTTTTTTTTTATCTGAACCTAGGTTGTGTCTACACAGTTATTATAGTATTCTTAAATTTTGTTGGACATCTTAAATATTGTCTTATAAAAATTTTTACATGTCTTAATGACAAGTGCTATAAAGAGAATAAACATCTGATGTGAACAAGAGTGACTGGGTGGGAATACTGTATATAGATTGGGTGATCAAAGGAAGCTTCTCAGAAAAGGTAACAGCTGAGCTGAAGGTATGAATGACAAGAAGGAAGCAGCCGTGACAATATATGGGGGAAGATCATTTCAGGCAGAGAGAATGGCTAGTGTGAAGTGTGAAGAACTGTGAAGGATTTGAGATTTTACCCCACTTACAAGCTGACAAGCTAGTCTGTGCAGTTTTGTGGAAGCTGGCTGAAGACATGAGACTCCTGGGTCAGAGCAAAGATGTTATTATTCAACATATAGCAGGCCCTTCATGTTGACAGTGATTCTCTGTGCTCTCTTCCCATGCTGATGGATTTGGATGTTGGGGATGAAAGTGAAAGAACAATATAATTTTAAGATGATTTCTAGATTTTGGGTTCCACCAACTGAAGGATACTATTTATTTATAAGGAGAACCCCAAAGAAGAGTAAGTTGAGGGCCCAGGCAAGGGGTGAGAAGGGCTTAAAAGTACTACTTTGAGCATGTAAATTTGCAGTGTCTGACAGACATCTGAGTGGAGGTGTGCAGAAAGCAGATGGGTGTAAGAATTTGGAGTTAGGGGAGGTATAGATCTGGGGAGTCCCTGGATGGTGCAAATAGTTAACACGCTTGGCTGCTAGCTAAAAAACTGGAGGTTAAAGTCTACCCAGAGGCACCTCTGGCAAGCTACTTCTGAAAAATCAGCCATCAAAAACCCTATGGAGCACAGTTCTACTCTGACATACATGGGGTCACCATGAGTCAGGGTTGACTCAGTGAGAATTGGTTTTGTTTATAGATCTGAGAAGCACAGACAGAGGGAAGATATTTAAATCCTCAGGACTGATTGAGCTCACTAGAGAACATGTGTTTACCATACTGTTAGAAGAATCACCTGGAACACTTGCTAAAAACACATAATCCCAAGTCCCTTTCAGATCTTGCACTTTAAAATTTTATGGCTGGATAGATAGATTGATGATAGATAGATAGATAGAGATATATATTTCTGCATACATTAAATATTTATCTAATACTTAGTGAGTACCTATTAAATTTAAAGTACGGTGCTTGGCTGTGATGGCTAAAGCTTTGTGTGATTATGAAGAAAGGCCAAGAGAAGCTCCAAGACTTTGGCACTGATTTCCTTGAACCAATAGACCTATATCTAAATGTCTACCTCCAGACTTATTATGGAGGGCTAGAGGGGAGAGGGAGAGAATAAACAACTCTTTTTTTTTTTTCTTAATTTTTATTGTGCTTTAAGTGAAAGTTTACAAATCAAGTCAGACTCTCATACAAAAATTTATAAGCGCCTTGCTATATGCTCTTAACTACTCTCCTCGTAATGAGACAGTACACTCCTTCCCTCGACTCTCTCTTTTTGCGTCCATTTGGCAAGCTTCTGACCCCCTCTGCCCTCTCATCTCCCCTTCAGACAGGAGATGCCAACATAGTCTAATGTGTCTACTTGATCCAAGAAGCTCATTCTTCACCAATATCATTGTCTATCCCATAGTCTAGTCCAATCCCTTCCTGAAGAGTTGGATTTGGGTGTGGTTCCTGTCTTGGGCTAACAGAAGGTCTGGGGACCATGACCTCCAGGGTCATTCCAGTCTCAGTCAGACCATTAAGTCTGGTCTTTTAACAAGAATTTGGGGTCTGTATCCCACTGCTCTCCTGCTCCCTCAGGTGTTCTCTGTTTTGTTCCCTGTCAGGACAGTCATTGGTTGTAGCTGGGCGCCATCTAGTTCTTCTGGTCTCAGGCTAATGTAGTCTCTGCTTTATGTGGCCCTTTCTGCCTCTTGGGCTCGTAATTACCTTGTGTCTTTCGTGTTCATTCTCCTTTGGTCCAGGTGGGTTGAGACCAATTGATGCATCTTAGATGGCTGCTTGCTAGGGTTTAAGACTCCACACACCACTCTCCAAAGTGGGATGCAGAATGTTTTCTTAATAGATTTTATTATGCCAATTGACTTAGATGTCCCCTGAAACCATGGTCCCTGAACCCCCGTCCTTGATACTCTGGCCTTCGAAGCGTTCGGTTTATTCAGGAAACTTCTTTGCTTTTGGTTTAGTACAGTTGTGCTGACCTCTCCTGTATTATATGTTGTCTTTCCCTTCACCTACAATAGTTCTTATGTACTATCTAATTAGTGAAAACCTCTCTCCCTCCCTCCTTCTCTCTCCCCTCTCATATCCATCAAAGAATATTCTCTTCTCTGTTTAAGCTATTTCTTGAGTTCTAATAATAGTGCTCTTATACAATATTTGTCCTTTTGCAGCTGACTAATTTCACTCAGCATAATGCCTTCCGGATTCCTTCATGTTATGAAATGTTTCATGGATTCATCATTGTTCTTTATCGATATGTAATATTCCATTGTGTGAATATACCATAATTTATTTATCCATTCTTCCATTGATGGGCACCTTGGTTGCTTCCATCTTTTTGCTATTGTGAACAATGCTGCAATGAACATGGGTGTGCATATACCTGTTTGTGTAAAGGCTCTTATTTCTCCAGGATATATTCCAAAGAGTGGGGTTGCAGGATCATATGGTAGTTCTATTTCTAGTTTTTTAAGGAAGCACCAAATCGATTTCCAAAGTGGTTGTACCATTTGACATTCCCACCAGCAGTGTAGAAGTGTTCCAGTCTCCCCACAGCCTCTCCAACATTTATTATTTTGTGTTTTTTGGATTAATGCCAGCCTTGTTGGAGTGAGATGGAATTTCATTGTAGTTTTGATTTGCATTTCTCTAATGGCTAATGATTGTGAGCATTTCCTCATGTATCTGTTAGCTACCTTAATGTCTTCTTTCGTGAAGTGTCTTTTTATATCCTTTGCCCATTTTTAAATTGAGTTATTTGTCTTTTTGTTTGCATCATGTAGATTTTAGAGATCAGGCACTGATTGGAAATGTCATAGCTAAAAACTTTTTCCCAGTCTGTAGGTGATCTTTTTACTCTTTTGGTGAAGTCTTTGGATGAGCATAGGTGTTTGATTTTTAGGAGCTTCCAGTTATCTGGTTTCTCTTCTGGATTGTTAGTAATGTTTTGTATACTGTTTATGCCATACATTAGGGCTCCTAGCATTGTCTCTATTTTTTCTTCCGTGATCTTTATCGTTTTAGATTTTATATTTAGATCTTTGATCCATTTTGAGTTAGTTTTTGTGCATGGTGTAAGGTATGCATCTTGTTTCATTTTTTTGCAGGTGGATATCCAGTTATGCTAGCATCATTTGTTAAAAAGACTGTCTTTTCCCCGTTTAACTGACTTTGGGCCTTTGTCAAATGTCAGCTGCTCTTATGTGAATGGATTTATGTCTGGATTCTCAACTCTGTGCCACTGGGTATATGTATCTGTTGTTGTACCAGTACCAGGCTGTTTCGACTACTGTGGCGGTATAATAGGTTCTAAAATCAGGTAGCGTAAGGCCTCCCACTTTGTTCTTCTTTTTCAGTAATGTTTTACTTATCCAGGGCCTCTTTGCCTATGAAGCTGGTAATTTGTTTCTCCATCTCATTAAAACATGTTGTTGGAGTTTGGATTGGAATTGCATTGTATCTACAGATTGCTTTTGGTAGAATAGACATTTTTACAATGATAAGTGTCCCTATCCATGAGCAAGGTATGTTTTTCCACTTATGTAGGTCTCTTTTGGTTTCTTGCAGTAGTGTCTCATAGTTTTCTATGTATAGATAGGTCTTTTACATCTCTGGTAGGATTTATTCCTAAGTATTTTATCTTCTTGGGGGCTACTGTAAATGGTATTGATTTGGTGATTTCCTCTTTGATGTTCTTTTTGTTGGTGTAGAGGAATCCAACTGATTTTTCTATGTTTACCTTGTATCCTGATACTCTGCTGAATTCTTCTATTAGTTTCAGTAGTTTTCTTGAGGATTCCTTAGGGTTTTCTGTGTATATGATCATGTCATCTGCAAAAAGAGATACTTTTACTTCTTCCTTACCAATCTGAATGCGCTTTATTTATCTAGCCTAATTGCTCTGGCTAGGACCTCCAGCACAATGTTGAATAAGAGTGGTGATAAACGGCATCCTTGTCTGGTTCCCGATCTCAAGGGGAATGCTTTCAAACTCTCCACATTTAGGATGATGTTGGTTGTTGGCTTTGTATAAAAACCAAACCCAGTGCCGTCAAGTCGACTCCGACTCATAGTGACCCTATAGGACAGAGTAGAACTGCCCCATAGAGTTTCCGAGGAGTGCTTGGCAGATTCGAACTGCCGACCTCTCGGTTAGCAGCCGTAGCACTTAACCACTCCGCCACCAGGGTTTCCTGGCTTTGTATAGAGGCCCTTTAGTATGTTGAGGAATTTTCCTTGTATTTCTATTATGCTGAGAGTTTTTATCATGAATGGGTGTTGAACTTTGTCAAATGCTTTTTCTGCATCAATTGATAAGATCACATGTTTCTTGTCTTTTGTTTTACTTATGTGGTGGATTACATGAATTGTTTTTCTAATATTGAACCATCCCTGCATACCTGGTATGAATCCCACTTGGTCATGGTGAATTATTTTTTTGATATATTGTTGAATTCTGTTGGCTAGAATTTTGTTGAGGATTTTTGCATCTAAGTTCATGAGGGGTATAGGTCGGTAATTTTCTTTTTTATTGGTGTCTTTTTTTTTTTTTACCTGGTTTTGGTATCAGGGATATGGTGGCTTCATAGAACGAGTTTGGTAGTATTCCTTCCTTTTCTATGCTTTGAAATACCTTTAGTAGTAGTGGTGTCGACTCTTTTCTGAAAGTTTGGTAGAACTCTGCAGTGAAGCCGTCTGGACCAGGGCTTTTTTTTATTGGGAGTTTTTGATTACCTTTTCAATCTCTTCTTTTGTAATAGGTCTATTCAGTTGATCTACCTCTGTGTTAGTTTAGGTAGGTAGTGTGTTTCTAGGAATTCATCCATTTCTTCTAGGTTTTCAAATTTGTTAGAGTACAATTTTTCATCGTAATCTGGTATGATTCTTTTCATTTCAGTTGGGTCTGTTGTAATATCGCCTATCTCATTTCTTATTCAGGTTATTTGCGTCCTCTCCTGTTTTTCTTTTGTCAGTTTGGCCAATGGTTTATCAATTTTATTGACTGAAAGAACCAGCTTTGGGTCTTGTTAACGCTTTCGATTGTTTTTCTGTTTTCTATTTCATTTAGTTCTGTTCTAATTTGTATTATTTCCTTTCTTCTAGTGCCTAAAGGTTTCTTTTGTTGCTGTCTTTCTATTTGCTCAGGGATAATTCTTTGATTTGGGCCCTTTCATCTTTTTGGATGTGTGCATTTATTGGTATAAATTGACCTCTGAGCACTGCTTTCGTTGTGTCCCTAAGGTTCTGATAGGAAGTGTTTTCATTCTCATTGGATTCCATGAATTTCTTAAATTCACCCTTAATGTCTTCTATAACCCAGTCTTTTTTGAGCAGGGTATTGTTCGGTTTCCAAGTGTTTAATTTCTTTTCCCTGCTTTTTCTGTTATTGATTTCTACTTTTATGGCCTTATGGTCAGAGAAGATGCTTTGTAATATTTCGATGTTTTGGATACTGCTAAGGCTTGCTTTATGACCTAATATGTGATCTATTCTAGAGAATGTTCCATGTGCACTAGAAAAGAAAGTATATGTGGTTCCTGTTGGGTGGAGTGTTCTGTGTATGTCTACGAGGTCAAGATGGTTGATTGTGGCATTTAGATCTTCCGTGTCTTTATTGAGCTTTTTTCTGGATGTCCTGTGCTTCACCGAAAGTGGTGTGTTGAAGCCTCCTACTGTAATTGTGGAGCTGTCTATCTCAATTTTCAATGCTGATAGAGTTTGTTTTCTGTATCTTGCAGCCCTGTCATTGGGTGCATAAATATTTAATATGGTTATATCCTCCTGGTATATTGTCCCTTTAATCATTATATAGTGTCCTTCCTTATCCTTTGAGGTGGATTTAACTTTAAAGTCTATTTTGTCAGAAATTAATATTGCCACTCCTGCTCTTTTTTGATTGTTGTTTGCTTGATATATATATTTTTTATCCTTTAAGTTTTAATTTGTTAGTGTCTCCAAGTCTAAGGTGTGTCTCTTGTAGGCAGAATTTAGATGGATCATGTTGTTTTATCCATTCCGCCAGTCTCTGTCTCTTTGTCAGTGCAAATAGCCATTAACATCCAGTGTAGTTATAGGTAGGTATGAGTTTTTTAGTGCTGTCATTTTCATGTCTTTTTTGGTGTGTTGTTGACAGTTTCTATTTCCCACTTAATTTTTTGTGCTAAGTAGTTTAACTTTATATATTGTCTTTTCCTCTTCTTCGTTGTTGTTGATTTTGTTTCTGCTGAGTATTTTTTTCTTGTAGTTTATTTTAATGGGTAGGACAGTTAATCTCCTTTGTGGTTACATTAATATCCACCCTTATTTTTCTAAGTTTAAACTTAAATTTTGTTTCTTTATATCGCCTCATCTTCCTCTCCATATGAAAGAGCTATGACTACATTTATTAGTCCCTCTTTGTAATTTTAATGTTGTCTTCATTTACATAATGACATCGTTGTTTCCCTGTTTTCAGTGTTTTTTTTAACCTTGATTTATTTTTGTGATTTCCCTGTCTGGGTTAACATCTGATTGCTTTGTCCAGTGTTCTAGTCTTGGGTTGATGTTATTGATTTTCTAACCAAAGAACTCCTTTTACTATTTCTTGTAGTCTTGGTTTGGTTTTTATGAATTCCCTAAACTGCTGTTTATCTGGAAATCTGAGAGACAGTTTTGCTGGATATAGGATTCTTGACTGGCAATTTTTTTTCCTTCAATGCTTTATGTAAGTCATCCCATTGCCTTCTTGCCTGCATGGTTTCTGCTGAATAGTCCAAGCTTATTCTTATAGACTGTCCCTTGTAGGTGACTTTTCGTATATCCCGAGCTCCTCTTAAAATTCTCTCTTTATCTTTGGTTTTGGCAGGCTTGACTATAGTATGTCTTGGTGATTTTCTTTTAAAATCTACATTATGTGGAGTTCAATGAGCATCTTGGATTGATATCTTCTCATCTTTCACAATATCAGAGAAGTTTTCTGACAACAAATCTTCATCAATTCTCTCTGTATTTCCTGTTATACCTCCCTGTTCTGGCATTCCAATCACTCATAGGTTATTTCTCTTGATAGAGTCCCACATGATTCTTAAGGTTTCTTCATTTTTTTTAATTCTTTTATCTGGTTTTTCTTCAAATATATTGGTGCCAAGTGCTTTATCTTCAAGGTCACCAGTTTTGCCTTCCACTTGCTCAATTCTGCTCCTCTGGCTTTCTATCGAGTTGTCTAATTCTGTAATTTTATTCTTATTCTTCTGAATTTCTGATTGCTGTCTCTGTATGGATTCTTGCAGTGTATTAGATTTTTCATTATGTTTTTGAATGACCTTTTTAATTTTTTCCACTGTTTTATCTGTGTGTTCCTTGGCTTGTTCTGTATTAATCTTTTGAATTCTGCATCCAGTAATTCCAGGGAGTCACCTTCATCCAGAAGATCCTTTGAGTCTCTGTTTTGAGAGCTTGTTGAAGTGATTATGGTCTGTTTCTTTATGTGGTTTGATATTGACTGTTGTCTCTGAGCCATCTATGAGTCATTGTATTAGTTTATTTTATGTTTGCTTACAGTATCCTAGTTTCTTGCTTTTTGTTTTGATTTGCCCAAATGGGTTGCTTGAGTGAGCTAGCTTGATTGTTTTCATCTTTGGAGCTCTGACATCCTGTCACCAGATGGCTAGAGCTGTTATCAAGTATATGAGCTTATAAGCCCATTCACTTTTCTTGTGTGGATTCAGCTCAGGTGTCCAGGTAGCTGGTCATCAAATGTGTGATACAGGCTCTGTCCTACAGTCTTAGAGGGGCAAGAGTGTTTGGTGTAGGTGCCAGTATCTGGTTGCAGCAGGGGGTCACGCTCTGAACAAGGCAGGGGGCTGAGAACCACCTCCCGTGTGTCTCTGAGGAAAGTGTGTCCTTGCTCCCTAGATTGTACAGGTGGGTGGGTTCTGCAGACAGACCATGGGCACCCAATGCTTTTGGTTGCAAGGACTGGGAGGGGACCAGTTATCCTCGGACCCCTGTCACAGGTGGCTGGGTGACCGGACTGGAGTCACCAGTCCTTAGGCCCCTGATGTGGTCAGGTGAGGACCCTGTTTAATAGGCAAAGTGGTAGCAAACATCAAATACCCACCTTTCCACTGCACAGCTTAAACAATTGCAGTCTGTGATCAAAGGTCTATTCTCCTGAAATAGGCCCACACAGGTCCATGCAGGTGGGAAAGATATTCAAAGTCCACCGACCGTTTAAGCCTGGACAAGAGCCGCTTCTGTCCTGAGCTCCCCAGGTTAGTGGAGCTGGCAAATTATCTTTTCCCCCAATTGCGAATTTATTTCTTCTCCAAGGCTGGGAGGATGGCTCCAGGTGTTCAAATGGGCCTATTTCAGGCCCAGGAAAATCAACAGCCACTGAAGCCGGCTTGGGGGCAGAGGGGCGTGGTAAAATATATGCAAGTACTTAGCTTTTGCCGAGAGTGCCATTGTTCTCTGGTTCTGGAGGTGTGAATAGGCTGTGCAGCTGGCTGCTTTTCCCTGAGGAAACTGCAGCCAAACATTACCACCAGCCCACACAGCCACTCCTGGGAGTGGTGCCTGAGGGATGGATCCCAGCGATTCAGGTCTGGCAACTCCTCTCTGCTTTTGAACCATCTCTCTCTCCCCCTGCCACTCAGCCTGTTTTCTAACTTTGCCTTTGATGTTCAGGGCTCCTAACTTGTCATAAATATAATCATTTCACTTGATTTTTCAGGTCTTTGTTGTAAGAGGGATCACTGGAAGCATCTGGCTATTCCGCCATCTTGGCCTCACCTCCAACATCTATTTGTTTAAACCACTGTAGTTGGGGTTGTTTATTACTTTCTGCCAAATTATATCACCTGATACACACACTTTATTATTCTATTTATTAATCAAGTAAATTTAAATAAAACCCTTCACTTTTGGGACAAGAAGCTTTGATTAATGTTTGATTAATTTAAGTTAGATAGATAACTCCCTTAAGCCGTCAGTCTCATAGACAAGCTTTGTTCATTTTAAACTGCATGTATAAATTAATTATATTTGATTTTCTATTTTAGCATGTCAAATAATTGACATGGCAAGCTTCCAACCAATTAAGCAAAATGTTTTTGGATAGTAAAACATCTCTTCTAAATCTAATAAATTAAACTTATAAGCATAATGTGTTCTAATGCTGTTAATGAATTAAGTCAAATTTTCTTGTACCTTTCAACTTAAAATCCCAAGCCTGAAATCAATTCAACTTTTTAAATTGGAATCATAAGTTCTTTAAATATTTAAATCACTTAAATAAGAAACATACAAGATTATTCCTAAAATTAACATGAAATCATCAATACTATGGGTTTATTTATTTCATCATTTCCATATTTAATTCTAAACATTTCCAGATTGGATAAGTCACTTACTCAACAGTGGAACAGATTGACTACCTCAAGGGAGCCTGAGTTACTGGGTCAGGAACTCATGGCCACAATATGGTGGACATGATAAACTGAGGTTGGTCAGGAGCTAGAGTCAGAAGACAGGAAGGACTCCAGAGTGGAAAAGTGGACACTTGAGCCCTCTGTGGTTACTATGACAACAGAGGACTCCAAACCTGCACCCTTTAGAGGTGTGTGGTTTTAGAACCTTCACTGAGTTATCCCTTAGTTATTATTATTTTATTTTTAATTATCAGAGTAGAAGAAAGTCAGGAACTCCACCCAGTTTAGCTAACTTCCTGAATTACCTTATTGGTAATCTTAGTTCTTCTCTACATACATTTGCATTGATTTACTTGGCCTGAAGCAATGCCACATTTAAAAGCTGTATCAGACAAATAGCTGACTTTACACAATCTTAATGTTTACCTTTCAGAAGAGAGTCTTCTCACATTTCACCACCCTATTCTGATTTCACCAATTTTCCTTCCACCCCCCCCTTTTTATGTTATATCCAATCTTATTTCCCAAATTCATAGCCATTTGTCCTTGGAGAAGAGACTTCTAATACCTACCCACACCTGGGTCTCCTCTCCTTCCAGGCACAGGGAGGGTGACATTTCCCACCTTCCTCTTAGTGAGGCCATATGACTAACTCTGGCCAATGGGTTGTGAGAGTGAGGAAGGCATTTGTCCTAGTCAGGACTTTCTAGAGAAATAGAACCAGTAAGATATCTGTCTGTCCATCCATCCATCCATCTGTCCCTCAGCTTGCTTGCCTGCCTGCCTGACTGCCTATCTATGGAGATATATACAAATAGTGATATCTGTCTCTATGTCTATGTCTCTCTCTCTCTGTATATATATGTATGTATATATACACACATATATATACATATATATGTACATATGTATATATATAGAGAGAGAGAGAAAGAGAGTCACTTCAAGGGATTAGCTCATGTGATTGTAGGTGCTGGCAAGTCCAAAGTCCATAGGTCCCATGGCAGGATGGAGACTCCTGCTGGCTTGCGTCCCAAGATTGTAGGTCTGTAGATCAGGAGCCAGAAAGAGTGCAGAGTGTAGGGAGATTGAGTTCTGCCAGAATATCTATTTATAGTCTGAAGGCAGAACACACTCTAAGGAAATTCCCTTTTCAACTGATTGATTACATTATGGAAGGTGATAACATTACATTAGACTAGACTACAGTGTAGAACAGAAACTAGTCTTTGTTCTATTTGGCTAAAACACAGGGACCCATAGCCTAGCCAAGCTGACACATAAAATTAACCATCACAGAGCTCCTGGGCCGAGGTAAGTATTTGTGGATGTGAGATCTCCAGGGGGTCCTTCCTCTGCTGTGGAGCAAGGAGGCATTGTGCTCTGCCAAGTGTGGCCATGGGATTGCTGAGTCACCCCAGGGAGAGAATTGCCTTGGAGGGTTGTCAGGGCCCGCAGCAGACTTTGCTTGCCCAAGAAATAAGCCGCTTTCATCACGTGAAGTCACTAAGATGCTGGAGCTGTTTATTGTCACAATCCTATAGTTCTCGAAGTGTGGCCCTCAACCAGCAGCATCAGCAACACCTGGGAACCTGGGAGAAATCACAGCCATGGGCACCGCCCAGCCTACTACTGAGCTGGATACTGGGGGTGGGACCCAGCCATCTGGGCTTTAAAAGCCCCCCAGGTGGCTGTGATGCTGGCGAAAGTTCAAGCACCGTAGCTCTGGCCCATACTAACACAATTCTTGTTTAAAGTTTCCCTCCAGGCAAAGCAGGAATCTGCAAATCCATTCCGTCAAGGGGACACAGATTATTTTCAACTTCTCTAAATTAATTCCTCTCCTTCAAAGTGATGAAATCATTCAATTGTTTCACCTGTTTTAGGGCCTCAAAACTAGTAGAGGATCTGTAAGTCCACCAGACCACACTTTCTAACTTTGAACGCAGTCACTACATGACTGTGTTTAATGAACACACAAAACAAAGTTAATAAGAGCTTGAGGAGACAGAGAGAAGGAAGCACCTTATCTTTACCTTTTGACACAGCTGCTGGCTGGAGCTGCCCTGATCTGCCCCGATCATGAAGAGGTAGCAGAAATTAATGAGGTGCGGGCTGTGGGCCGAGCATTATGATATTCCTGGTTTCCTAGGAAGGCCCCCATCCAAGGAGCTAACCAACTAACCAGTTGCCTTCAGGTTGACTCACAGAAATGCCATGTGTGTGTCAGGGAAGAACTGTGTTCTACAGAATTTTCAATAGCCAATTTTTCTTAAGTAGATCACCAGGCCTTTCTTCCTAGGTGCCCTTGGGTGCACTCAACCTCGTGTTGTTCAGTTAGCACCACCCAGGGACTCCATCCAAGGTGCAGGCAGACTGAGAAGGTTTTTACACTTCTCCCCAGAGCCCGCCTCCCCTCCTTGACTGCCCAGCAAGCTGAACCTCTGGCCTTACTTGTCCTAAGACTCCCATTTTCACACCTTGAAAGTATCTAGTTTGGAACATTCTAAGATAATCCAATGAAATAAGCCTGTTCTCTGGAGCCATCAGTAAATCTCTAAACCTAATGATGTACTTGACAATTTTAGACAAATTGTTCATATTTCTGAAAGACATCCTCATTTCCGTGTGGTTTCTCCATTGGAGTTGATTGTGACTGTTCCTTTTTTCTTCAGCTTTTTACTTTGAAAATGTTCAAACATATAGAAAAGTTAAAATACCCTTCACCTAACATTTCATCACATTTATTTTCTCCCTCTCTGTCATAGATTGAATCACGTCCCCCAAAAATGTGTGTATTAACTTGGTTAGGCCATGATTCCCAGTATTCTGTGTTGTCCTCCATTTTGTGATTGTAATTTTACGTTAAGAGGATTAGGCTGGGATTGTAACCCCACCCTTACTCAGGCCACCTCCCTGATCCAAAGTAAAGGGAGTTTCCCTGGGGTGTGGCCTGCATCACCCTTTATCTCTCAAGAGAGAAAAAAGAAAGGGAAGCAAGCAGAGTTGGTAACCTCGTACCACCAAGAAAGCAGCTGCCAGCAGCAGAGGGCATCCTTCGGACCCGAGGTTCCTGCACCAAGATGCTCCCAGACCAGGGGAAGATGGATGACAAGGACCTTCCTCCAGAGCCAACAGACAGAGAAAGACTTCCTTTGGAGCTGATGCCCTGAATCTGGACTTCTAACCTACTAAGCTGTGAGAAAATAAAATTCTCTCTGTTAAAGCCCTCCACTTGTGGTATTTCTGTTATGGCAGCACTAGATGACTAAGACACTCTCCTTTTCTCTGTCTCAATAAACAAACACACATTCACACACACACACACACATACACACACATCTTTTTTCTGAAATTAAGTTGTCGCTGTCCTGACACTTCATCCCTAAATGCTTCAGCCTACATAGCTCACATAACTATAATATCATTGAGTGCTGAGTCCACATTCAGAGTTCCCCAGTTGTCTCTCATAGCTATTTGCTTTTCCTAGCCCCATATCCCATCAGGGTTTACACATTGCATTTGGTTCTGTTGTCTGTTTTCCTGTTGGCATGGAGTTGATTCTGACTCACAGCGACCCTATAGGACAGAGCAGAACTGCCCCATAGGGTTTCCAAGGCTGTAATCTTTACTGAAGCAGACAGCCAAATCTTTCTCCCAAGGAGCTGCTGATGGGATCAAACTGCTGGCCTTTAGATTAGCACCTGAGCACTTAACCACTGTGCCACTAGGGCTCCTCTCTGTCTTTTTAGTCTCTGGTTATCTGGAACAGACCTTCTCAAACTTTAATGTGCATCCGGATCACCTGGGGATCTTGTTAAAATTGCAGGTTTTGACTCAACGTGTGTGAGACTCTAACAAGCTCCCAGGTGGTGCTGCTGCCACTGCTGGTCCAGGAACCAGGCTCTGAGTAGCAAGGATGGGACAGCCCCCTTCTGTTGTTGTTGTTGTTTTTTTTCATTTCCCCCTCCATGAGACTGACTTTTTGAAGAAAGATTATGTTTCCCACAGTCACCCAGCTGGTGAGTCCAGAAGAGAAACTTCAGCCCAGGTCTGTCTAAGCTGAGCTCAGAATTCACAGACTCAAAATCACTATTAACTCCATCCCGCAGGCCCCAAAGAGAAGGCTAGCTGCGGCACTTCCCAAACTTGATGCTTTGCACCTTTGTTCGGCATCTGCGAGAAATCAGGGCATGTTTCTGGTTCAGTGATGGGAGTGGGGGTGACCAGACCTCTGCCATCTTTGACTCGAGGGCCCCCAACTCACTAGCAGCCTTGACTTACCTCTCGAGTGGCTCTGTACTTGAATGGCCAGACTTCCTGTCCACCCTGGCCTGACTCCCCTACCTGAAGGTTGGAGAAGACCCTAAGGAGGAGGCAAGTTCCTCTTCTACACCTCAGTATGCAGCTGGTATTGTTGTTACCTGCCATCAAGTCAGCTCCAACTCCTGGTGACCTGTGCACAATGGTCCAGTGCCATCTTCACAATCCTTGGTATACTTGAGTCCACTGTCGTAGCCACTGTGTATTTTGACTGTCTTCCAACCTAAGGGATTCATTCCCAGCACTATATTGGATAACATTCTGTTGTGATCCATAGGGTTTCCAGTGGCTAATTTTCAGAAGTAGATTGCCAGGTGTTTCTCCCTAGTCTGTCTTAGTGTGGAACCTCTACTGAAACCCATCCACCATGGGTAACCTTGCTGGTATTTGAAATACCGATGATATAGCTTCCAGTATCACAGCAACATGCAAACCACCACAGTACGACATACTGATAGACAGGTGGCGGCCAGCACACCACAGGGCCGACTAAATCACAAGCAAAGAACTCCCCGGAGATAGAAGGGAGGCTTGTAAATATAACTTCAATTTCTCTGCACTGTGATGCCAAAGTGTGTTTATTATTCTAATGTTTAGAACTCAGAGTATCTTTCTCTTATAAAAACCATATTAAGTACAGTGGTTAGGTTCCCACTCCAGCCCACAGAAATCTAACAAAGCCATGGTGCTGTTAAAGCAACGCTCATTTACAATATAGAGTAGAGGACAAAAGCCTATCACAATACTAATAATTAAAAAAAAATTTTTTTAAGTAAGAAACTTTGTATATATTAAAATGTGTAGACTTGGGGAAAGTAAGTTTAAGAAAAATTAAGATATAGATGGAAAATTTGAGAGACTTTAAAAGAGGCTCCTGGAGTGAGCTTCTTGGATCAGGTGGACACTTGAGACTATGTTGGCATCTCCTGCATAGAGAGGAGATGAGAGGGTGGAGGGGGTTAGAAGCTGGCGAAATGGACACGAAAAGAGAGAGTGGAGGGAGAGAGAGGGCTGCCTCATTAGGGGGAGAGTAATTGGGAGTGTGTAGGAAGGTGTATATGGGTTTTTGTGTGAGAGACTGACTTGATTTGTAAACTTTCACTTAAAGCACAATAAAAATTATTTAAAAAAAAAAAGAGGCTCCTGGGCACTTCAGAGGATTTCAGGTGTTGAAGGCACTGTTTCTGCAACGTCTGCTTTTATCTTAAGGAAAGACCTTCCTTTTTGTCTGATACAACTTTGCCACCACCTGTTACTCTTAGCAGTGATGCTGAGGGCATCTCTCGTGTGTGTCTCATACACAGAACAGGAAGAGGCAGAAGAGATTTTCCTAAGGGAACTAGGTAAAAAAAAAAAAAAGAAAGAAAAGTGACAGTGGACAGGGAAAAAGATGACTTGCACAGCTAGGGGTAGAGTTCCTTGATGCAAAATATCCGAGCTAAGAGAGTATGTGCGTGCATGGAATCCTTCTGGAAGAAAGACGGGGTGATGGGCAAAAAACTAAACCAGGCATTTCCAACCTGGTACCTTGTGATTTCATCAGCTCCAAACAGCTTGGTTGCCATCTGGAGATAAGACCTATATGTGTTTGGGGGGTGGAGGAGAAAAGAAGGAGCGATCTCAATGTTGTATCTAGCAAACAGTTCTCTTAACAAAAGAAAAAAAGCCATGACTTGGAGTGTTTTTCAATTTCTATGGTGTAAATACTCCCACCATGAGCTATATCAAACCACAAACGGTTTTATACGTGGCTTTCAAAATTCCTGAATGTGTAACAATTGGCTTCAGCAAACCGGTGTGGTCCAGCTCCAACATACCACCGGACCCTGCCGCTAAGCATTTTATCTGTTCAGGTGATTGTCAGTCAGGCAGACCCAACTCAAACATCAGCTACTCTGTTCCATGGGCATGACAGTTTCATTATTTTGATGGTCACTTACCCAAAACTGGTAGAATATCTATGCTGCTCAGTGAAAGAGTATCTTAAAAGCAAATTCTTTGTCTAAAAGTCACCTAACCACACTGCAGTTCTGAAACAGGACTGATTGGACTCAAAGTGTGGGAGAGAATGGGAAGGTTTCCTGACACATAGAATGGCCCCTGTGAAATAGGCGTGCTGAGGGGACTTAACCCTACAGAAGGAGCAGCCAATAACCAAGAGAAACAGGCATGGACAGGAGAGGGGGGCAGGGGCCTCGTCTTCGAGCATCTCCCTTCGATAGTCTCCTGTCTACACAGTCACCATGATCTGATCCAGAGGCTTCCGTTTGAGGTTGGGCACTGTGGCCTCTTTGCTGGGGTAGCCCACAGGGAGCAGCAACAGCAGCTTTTCATTTGTGGGGCGGCCCAGGAGTACCCTCAGTCGTGGGCCACAGTTGAGAGGCGAGGTAGTGACAGTCACCAGACCTGCATTCTAGAATAAAAAAAAATAGGAGAAGGAAAACATACATTTTAGAGCCATTGGCAAAATCACAGCTCGGCTTCTGGCCTGGGGGTATTCTAATCCCTATTAGCCCTACTAGTCTCATCATTTCCCTGAATTGGACCGTGTTATGGAGTAAACTGTGTCCCCCCTGCCAAAAGTGATAATCCTTATGTTGAAGTCCTAACTCATGTACCTGTAAATGTGACCCTGTTTGGAAATGGGAATTTTCTTTTGTTATGTTAAGGGGGTCTTACCAAAGTAGGGTGGGTCCTAGACCTAATCACCCCTAAGTGGTACCTTATTAAAAGAGAAGAATGGACATGGAACTCACAGGGAAGACAGGCACCATGTGATGACGGAGACCATGACATCTACAAACCCAGGAACACCAAGGACTACTGGCGGCTACGAGACACTGAGAGGGACAAAGTGGACCTTCCCCTAGAGCTGATGCCCTGAAATCAGATTTCTAGCCTTCTGAACTGAGAGAAAATAAGAGTTCTGTTCTTTATCTGTGTTGTGGAAACACCAGGGAACTGAGACAGGAAGCCAAAGGCCACCACCTCAGGTGATGGGCATCTTGAATCTCACCTGCACTCTGTCACCTCCCCATACCACACCTTTTTTAAATCCAACAGTGGGAAGCTTCTTAAAGAAGAAAAAAAAAAAACAAAAAACTTTTCATTGATGTTTAAGAAATAGGAATGACTATTTTATATAGTAATTTGGAGAATACAATTACACCAAAGGAATGACAAAAACAACAGGGGGTTCCTATGATTATAAAACCAACAGTGGAGGCGGGGCATCATCCCCACCTGAAAATAGGAAGGTCCTATGAGAGGGGACCCCGTGGCCAGGGGATAAATTGGGGTAGAGGAAAAACCCCATCAGTCTCTCCCCAAAACTCGTTGCCTTCGAGTCGATTCTGACTCACAGTGACCCTCTAGGACAGAGTAGAGTTTCCAAGGACAGCCTGGTGGATTCAAACTGCCAACCCTTTGGTTAGCAGCCATAGCACTTAACCACTATTCTCCCCAAGCTCCTCTAAATAATAAACAAACATGCAAATGGTTAAGGTTCTTGACTGCTAATCCAAAAGTTGAAGGTTTGAGTCTACCCCGTGGCACCTCGGAAGAAGTTCCCCGTGATCTACTTCCAAAAATTTAGCCATTGAAAACCCTATGGAGTGCAGTTCTACTCTGAGATACATGGGGTCACCATGAGTCAGAGTCAGTTCAATGGCAACTGGTTGGTTTAGTGAAAGCAATGAGTTTGCTAGATAAATGTAGTTTCCATACACCTCCCAGCCAAGCATTTCCAATCAGGTTGCCAAGGTAAGCCTGAGCCATAAGGAAGTTCTGCTGCTGCTGGGAGGGTCATGTATAGTATAGCAAGGTCATTAGTTCATTCAGTCTGCAATCTGTCCAGATGAGGGCTTCCTGAAGACTTCTTTCCTTCCTCACAAATTGTGACCTACACACAGAACTATGCCTTATGGAAAGCTAGAGGGCAGCAAACTCAACAGGAAAGTGATTCCAACGCACAGAAGCCACTTCGTGAACTGAGCTCTCTTCAGGCCTAAACTGCTTCTTGCAGGACCCTCACATAGATGGCAGCTCGCGGTCTGATGCTGCAGAGCAATTCCTTCCTGTATCTGCTTAGAGAGTCACGAGTGAAATAAAATGCCAACTCCCTCAGAAGGATTTTTCAAGTATTCTATATATAAACACATTCCTCTTTCATGTAACAATAAATATGTACTGTAAGATATTTTCAGCACACAAAGTTTTCTCTGAGATAGTAAAGTAAGTACATAGTTTTTTGGACTCTTTTGTTCCTTGAAAGTATCATCACTCCTGTTAGAATCTTTTTTGTTCTATTTATTTTATGTTTACTGTCTCTCTCTACCGCCTATCTAGACCCCACTCTCCACCAGAATGTTCAGTTCATAAGGCAACTATCCCCGGGGCCTCCCAGGATCTGCCACGTAGAACCAGTTGTCATCAAGTCGATTTTGTCTCATGGAGACCCAATGTGTGTCAGGGTAGAACTGTGCTCCATGGAGTTTTCAATGGCTGATTTTTTGGAAGTAGATCACCAGGCGTTTCTTCCAAGGCACCTCTGGGTGAGCGAAAACTGCCAACCTTTCAGTTAGCAGCCAAGCATATGAACTATTTGCATCACCCAGGGCCTATGTCATAGAGAAGGAGCTCAGTAAGTGCTTGTTGAATTAAGGCAATGAATAATGTGGAAGGAATGTCTTAATCCTGCTCCATTTCCTGCTTAGCCTTGCTCTAGCTACTAAATAATAACCGTACTGGAAATTCTTTAAGCACGGGGATATGCTTCTAATACAATGGAAACTCAGCTTCTCGGGAAAGGAACTCTGTGACAGAAGTCTCCTTGTAGTTCTTGAGCCCCGTGTCTGCTAAGACAGTGACATTAAACACGTATAAGACCTCAGTCCTTGTGACTTTGAAGATCTGAAGATCTTTGTGTGTGTTGGCCAGAAACCTTGAAGCTTCATTTTGATGCAGATGACGTCAAACTCAGTGACAATTTTCCTGACCACAAAATGACGTTGGAAATCAATTTCCAGGCAGAATTCTGCCTTGCAGAGCCATCACACTCACCAATCCAGGTTTCCAAAGTCAGTTTTGACATCGAGTTACCTTACTTAGGAACTCAACTGTAGATAAACCATTTCAAAAGTCCCTGAATCAGAAGCTCAGCTGACCTGTTTGACTAGAGCCACCTTTGTCCCCCTGCCTCGCTTCTCTCTCTTGGGCCTGCTGGAAGGGGACATACCTGCAGGGCAGCCAGGAGGAGGCCACAGGAGATGGAAACACTGATCTCGCTGTAGTAGTGGACCTTCTTTTTGCCGTTTGCAGCAAAACCATGTACTTGTTTGAAAATGAGAATCAAAACAGGGGCTGTGTCCAAGTACTCTTTAATCCAGTTGGTTCTGGGGAGAAAAAAAGAGATTCAGGGGATTATTTGCTTTTGGTGGTTTTTGTTCTCTTTTTATTACCTTAGCTTATTTATGTTGAAAGTAAAGTCATTTTTTTTTTTTTTATGTTTAAACTGGAAAAGAACAGAAATGTGTGTGTGGTGTTTTATTCATCTTTTTCTGTCCAAGGTCATTCAATTCAATAAACATATGCCTAGAATGGCTGTCGTTGTTATTAGCTGCCGTCTAGTCAGCTTTGACTCATGACAGCCCCAGGTACGACGGAACGAAATATTGCCTGGTCCTGCACCATCCTCAGAATCATTGGTATGTGTGAGTCCATTGTCGAGGAGTGCTTTCCAATCCGGGCAGCTCATCTTCTAGCACTCTATCGGACAATATTGTGGTGATCCAGGGTATATTCACTGGCTATTTTTCAGAGGTAGATCATCAGGCCTTTCTGCCTAGTCTATATCAGTCGGAGTCATTGCTGAAACCTATCCACCACGGGTAACCCTGCTGGTATTTGAAATACTGGTAGTATAGATTCCAGCATCATAGTGACACACAAGCCTAGTGTGGCAAACCAAAATCAAACCAAACCCACTGCCATCGAGTCCATTCTGATTCATAGAGACCTTAGAGGACAGGGTAGAACCGCCCCATAGAGTTTCCAAGGAGCACTTGGTGGATTTGAACTGCCAACCTTTTGGTTAGTAGCTGTAGCTCTTAACCACTATGCAACCAGGGTTTCCTACACCACCAGGGTAAGGCATATGAAATACTGGAAGATACAAAAGATGGATCCTCTAAGCTGTAGGCCAACATTCAGCAAATGAAATCTAGTTAAGTGCTATTAAAGAAATATGAACCAAGTGCACTGACCCCCAAAAATGAAACATTAATTTTGAGTGAGAAGGATAGAAGAAAGTATCCCAGAAATGGGCACTGAAGGCCACGTGGAGAGAGGGGACTAGAACAGCATCCCAGGCAGAAAGAAGAGATTTGTAGAGGCAGAGTTAGGAAGGAAAGTGCAAGGCAGGCCAGGGAATTTCCAGAAGCCTGGTAAGCTGGAGGATGTGTTATACAGTGGGGCATGGGTGGGTCGTAGGTTATGTACAGATTTGGAGGGTCCTGGACTTTGCTTATTAGATACTGGAGAGTTATCACAGGCTTCTGAGTGAAAGCATCACATAAAAGATCTCTTTCAGGAAGAAGTGGATTGGTATGGGGAGAGGGTTATCACGAAGGGCGATATTTGGAAGTATCAACTACAGAGTCCTACCAGAGGGAGGGAGACTAGACAGGGGACAAGAGCAATGGCCCAGGCAGGAGGGTGAGCTGAAGGGGAAGACACGGGCCCAGGAGAACTTGGGGAGGTATAGCTACTAGAGCTGGTGCCTCCTGTATAGGGTCATGCAAGGGAGTAGGCAAAAATGACAGCAAAGTTTACCTGAAACTACAGGTTGGTGAAAAGTAACCCTCTTAACCCAGTTACAGAGAAAAGGAAGGGAACTTTTCCAGGAGGGGGATGTTACTCCTTTGAGATGTAAATGTTGAGTTTAATTTTTTTTTTTTTGGCAATTCAGAGCCTATCTTTCCTATTCTTTACCCTATCCCAGACATTTTGGCAAAAGTTTCATTCTAGGACAGATATTCAAAAGAAAGACAATCATGTAACCCTAGCATACTGAAATTGTTTCTTAGGATATATTATTAATTAGTAAGAGAAGGTCACCATTCATCCCATTTTAGCCTAGTTTTTTATGAAACAAGCCGGGCCACTTTACTGCTTTAAAATACACTATGGAACCAAAAGTGGGAGCAGCAAAAGACAAAATAGACAAATTGGGCTTCATCAAAATTAAAAATTTTTGTGCCTCAAAGGACTTTGTCAATAAAGTGAAGAGACAACCTACAGATAGGGAGAAAATTTGGGGGAGCCATATACCTGATCCCACCAGAGCTGGATTTGATCCCAGATCTGATTCCAGCTGGTGTTCCTAACCACTCCATGATACTTGGGGCTCAAGGCAATAGGGGGGTGAGCCCTAACTTAGCTTCCATAACTCCTCTCAGAGACAGAAGCAAGCTTTTGTTTCTGTAGCAAGCTGTATATAACAAAACATTTGCCATTTCAGCCATTTTTATGTATATATTCAGCGATGTTAATTATATTCATCATGTTGTAAAAACATCATCACTGTTTGTTTCTAAATTTTTCATCACTTGTAACAGAAACTCAGTGCCCCTTAAACAATAAGTTCCCATTTTTCCCCCGCCTGACCCTGGTAATCACTCACAAACTTTGTTCTATGTGTTTGTCAATTCTAGATACTTCATGTCAGTGGGTTCATACGATATTTGTCCTTTTGTGTCTGACATTTCACTCAGCATAATGTTTTCAAGATTCATCCATGTTGTAGCATGTATCAGAACTTCATTTCTCTTTGTAGCTAGACAGAAGCAAACCTTTTAACACTTAACGAATCCAAGAAGCTGCAGTCATAGTTGTTTTATTAAAAAAAGTCAAACACTCCTAATTCCACCAATTGCCGTACCTCAGTTTCTTCAGGTCTGTCACCCATCTGACTCCCATTCTTCTCCTGTAGTTTATCTCTTCTTCTTCCTCGATGATCTCCCGAATCCTATGCTTCACATCTGGGTCCTTCACAACCACAAAGGTCCAAGGCTCTGTGTGGGCTCCACTTGGCGCTGTTCCTGAAACCAAAACCAAACCCGCTGCCGTTGAGTTGACTCCGACTCATAGCGAGACTGTAGGTCAAAGTCCAACTGCCCCATGGGGTTTCCTAGGCTGTAATCTTCACAGAAGCAGACCACATTTTTCTCCCATGGAGCAGCTGGTGATTTGGAATTGCCAACCTTTCGGTTAGCGGCCAAGTGCTTTAACCACTGCATCACCAAGGCTGTTCCTATCACCCATTAAATTACAGTCAGAAAATTAAAACTGCAGAAAAACAGGGTAATGTTAAATAAAAATAAATACAATAATCCATACTTGCTCAAAATGAAGTTAGATCATCTGGAAAACAAAGTGCTTGGCAGCTGACTCTGACATACCACTGCTGATTCCATTTTGGCCATCAACCTGGGTGTCTCTGAACCAACTAACTGAGATGAAGGCCAGTAGCTCAAGGGCTGTGGGAATTTATCATGGCTTTTCTAATTATACAGAAGATGTTCCCAAGTAAGTGCACCACGACTGCTGAGGGAACTCAAGGGAGAAGTCCTGGCAGCTAACATCCTCCAAAATGTTGTTTGTTTTAATATTCTTGAGAATGGATAAATTCATGAAGCTTATTGGAAATGGCAAAATTTAAATCCAAAAATGGTTTTAAAGACGCTCTTCAAAAGACAACTAAACTGCAAACTGTTTAGTGCCAGTACCAAAGCTCTGAGTGTAATGCTATGGGCGATTTCGAGTTTCAAGTGGTTTGTGGTCTCATTGGGACACAACAAAACTCTTTTCCTTGGGCACTAAATATACAAAACAGTGGTGTCTTCCCACTTACTTGGGCTCAGGACCCCTCAGCCACCTTGATTCAGTTTCAGCATCCCAGAAAAAAGTTTCATAGTTCACATCTCAAGGAGCCCAAATTCTCTTTGAGATTCCATTCAGGGCCTGGGCCAGCTTCTGACTAAAGTGTCACCCTCTGTCCTAGAGATGGCCCACTGCTCCGAGGGGGGACAACAATGACCATTTGTGGGCTATTTCAAAATAGGCTCTTTCTTCTTAATGAGTAATCTAAGGGCATAAGTTCTACCTGTGAAGGGAGTCAGGCCTGCTTACTACCAATGGGGTTCTTGTTTGTACAAACCACCACCCATATTAGAGAGGGCATGGTTGGCTTGTGAAGTGCAAGTTAAAAACTAACCACGAGGCACTTAATTCTTAGCAGAGTGATTGTAGTTCACTTAGTACCCATGTTATTTTCTCACTAAATATGTGTCTGTAAACAAGAACTAAATTGCTTTAAACATATGAAATAAATTGTATATCTCCCTAGTGCTTTCAATTATGCCGAATTCACCTGAACATCACACACACACACACACACACACACACACACACACACACACACGCGAAATTTATTAACTGCTATTCCGCTCCTTGGAATCCCTATGGGGCAGTTCTACTCTGTCCTATAGGATTGCTGTAAGTCAGAATGGACTTGACAGCAATGGGTAGATAAGGTATTAAATAAAAGACTCAGCAACCTAGTGCACTTGTATTCTTTACTGAAATGAAATGTTTTATTCTTGCTTTTTATTTTTTAATTGGACAATGGATTCACAGTGGGTGTAGAATAATTTCTGCAAATGAAATTTATGTGACTTATATAGTAATAAGACTCCAATTAGAGAAGATTCTTAAATAGGTTGGTTTTTCTTATCTCTCTTTCCCCTTTTCTGTACCTTTCATTTTTTTTTCCTCTGTGGAGATACCAATTTACATAGAAAATGGGTTTCTTTGTTTTACTTTGCAATTTTTACATGAGTAAATTTTGCCAGATAAATAGAATACTGGAGCTGATATGTAACGTAAGAAAATCTGTTCCAAAAAGAGAAATGTGTATGTTTGTATAAGTATGAATATATGAACGTATGGTGTGATACATGTGTATGTGTTCTAATGGGGGAAAGAAAGATAACTTCTCTTCTAACGAGTGATAGTATGTTCAGAAATTTTACATTTTAATAAAAGTTTATAAAATTGGATATTTTCAGAAGTTTCGTACTGTGGTCACAAATGCTCCAAAGAAGTTTGTAACGGTCAAAATGTAGTAAGTGGAAACCATTATGTTCCTGGGAGTCAAAGGCCTGGATAAGGCTCTACAGATAAACATGTCCCTCTAGGCTTTATTCACTCTGTTTCGACTTCGGCATTTCTCCAATGTTGTCACATCACTGATGCCACCGACATTCACAAAGACCTCATGTGCAATTACAAACCTGCCGCTTTGATGATGTTATCAATGACTTCCATTGGGATTTGCTCATTACTTATGAACCTGACAGATCGTCTCTGGTTGAGAAGTTCATAAAATTCCTGGGATCTCTTGGCCATCTCCTCCTCAGAATATCGAGTGTGGGCAAATGGAATGTGGTCGATGGTTTCTTCCGACTCTTGCCATTCATCACCATCTTTAAATAACAAAGGGGCAAATCATCCCTTAGTCGTGAGACAGACAGACAGACACCAAGGAGATAAAGTTCTCAAAAATGTGTCTAGAGTTATGAGCCCAAAGGTATCAAAACAAGATGAGAAAGAAATTCCTGACCTATGATCTTGATTATCCTTCAAACTCTGGACTGAAAATAAATATTTTTTTTTAAAAAGGGACTTTTTTTTCCTACAAAAAGCTAAGGAATTCACATTTCTAGTAGTGGTGGACTAGGTTATTTGAAACAATCTCCCATCAGCTGAAAACCAGTAAAAGTAACAGATAAAGCGTTTTTTAAAGTCATTTAAAAATCACTGAAGGGTTGACAACATTGTAAGAAATTCTCCAGCTGAACATGGGAGGAAAATATGAACCTGCAGAAGTAAATAACCACAGAAACGGCATTTCCTTGAATGTGTTTGCCAATCCCTACAAACCTTAATTTCCATTTTTATATCTTCAGGGATCAAGGGGACAGAAATCAAAGTCCAGGCCCACATACAATGCAAAGCTAATACAAACCCTTCCCACAATAAGTTGGGACCCCATGAGCTACATCCTCAGGGAAAGGGTGAATCATAAATCAATCAGGCCCCAGGTAGTCTTTTTTTCAAAACTAGGCAGCAGCTTTTTAAATTCGAACACTTTATTCTTCCTCTTTTTTTTTTCTGCAAAGGAATCAGTATGTTCTAATATACTTAGATTTTTTTTTTTAAATTGTGTTTTAGATGACGGTTTACAGAGCAAATTAGTTTCTCATTAAACAGTACGCGTATTGTCTTGTGATATTTGTTGCCACTCCCATGACATGTCAACACTCTCCTTTTCCTGACCTTGGGTTTCCCATTACCAGCTTTGCTGTCCCCTCCTGCCTTGTTGTCCTGGCCCCTGGGCTGGTGTGCCCGTTTAGTCTCGTTTTGCTTTACGGGCCTGTCTAATCTTTGAATGAGGGGTGAACCTCGGGAGTGTCCAGGAGCTATACTCCTGGGGTGTCTCCAGTCTCTGTCAGACCAGAAAGTCTGGTCTTTTTTTTTTTTTTGGTTAGAGTTTTGTTCTACATTTTTCTCCAGCTCTGTCTGGGGCCCTCCATTGTGACCCCTCCCATGGCAGTCAGTGCTGGTAGCCTGGCACCGTCTGGTTGTGCTGGACTCAGTCTGGTGGAGGCTGTGGTACTTGTGGTCCATTAGTCCTTTGGACGAATCTTTCCCTTGTGTTTCTGGTTTTCTTCATTCTCTCTTGCTCCAGACAGGATGAAACCAGTGAAGTATCTTAGATGGCCACTCACAAGCTTTGAAGGCCCTAGATGCTACTCACCAGAGTAGGATGTAGAACATTTTCTTCATAAACTATGTAATGCCAATTGAGGCAGACGTTCCCGAGACCATGGTCCCCAGGCCTCAGACTAGTAATTCAGTTCCTCGGAGAGCTTGGATGTGTCTGTGGAGCTGTCATGACCTTGTCTTGGTCAAGTTGTGCTGGCTTCTCCAGTGTTGTGTACTATCTTCCCCTTCACCACAGTTTTTCCCTTCCCACCCTTCCTTCCCTTATAATCATCAAAGGTTGTTTCTTTTTGCATGTAAACCTTTTTATGAGTTTTTATAATAGCAGTCTCATGCAATATTCGCCCTTTTGATTGACTTATTTCACTCAGCCTAATACCCTCCAGATTCATCCATGTTGTGAGATGTTTCAGAGATTCGTCATTGTTTTTTATCATTGCATAGTATTCCATTGTATGTATGTACCACAGTCTGTTTATTCATTCATCTACTGATGGGTACTTAGGTTGTTTTCATCTTTTTGCTGTTGTAAATAATGCTGCAATAAACATGGCTGTGCCTACTTCTATTCATGTGATGGCTCTTATTTCTCTAGGACATATTCCTAGGAGTGAGATTCTGGATCATATGGTATTTCTATTTCTAACTTTGTAAGAAAGTGCCATATCGTTTTCCAAAATGATTGTACCATTTTACATTCCCACCAGCAGTGCATAAGAGTTCCAATCTCCCCACAGCCTCTCCAACATTTGTTATTTTCCATTTTTTTTGATTGTTCATGCCAGTAACGCAGGGGTGAGATGGTATCTTGTTGTGGTCTTGATTTGCATTTCTCTAATGGCTTGTGATCAAGAGCATTTCCTTATGTGTCTGTTAGTAGCTGGAATGTCTTCTTTGGCGAAGTGTCAGTTCATATCCTTTGCCCATTTTTTTATTTGGATTATTTGTCTTTTTGTTGTAGAGGTACTGGATTTTCCTGTAGATTTTAGAGATTAGACCTTTGGTGGACTTGTCATAGCCAATAATTTTTTCCCAGTCTGTAGGTTCTGCTACACTTTTGGTGAAGTCTTTTGATGACCGTGTGTGTTTAATTTTTAGAAGATCCCAGTTATCTAGCTTACCTTCAGGTGTATGTGTATTGTTAGTTATGGCTCGTATCCTGTTTATGCAGTGTATTAGGGCCTCTAGTGTTGACCTTATTTTTTCTTCTACAACCTTTATAGTTTTTGGTTTTATATTTAGGTCTTTGATCCATTTTGAATTAGTTTTTGTGTATGGTGTGAAGTATGGATCCTGTTTCATTTTTTTGCAGGTAGACTTCCAGTTTTGCCAGCATCATTTGTTAAAAAGACTGTCTTTTCTCCATTTGATGAACTTTGGGCTTTTGTTGAAGATCAGGTGACCATAGGTGGATAAGTTTATATCTGAGTTCTCAGTTCTAGTCCATTGGTCAATGTGTCCACAGTTGTACCAGTACCAGGCTGTTCTGACTACTGTAGCTGTATATGAACACTTCCTTCTTAAGGACACACCTTCAGTACAGTTAACAAATGGTTACACCTGTGTTATAGATTGGATTGTGTTGGCCAAAAATGTGTGTCAACTTGGCTAATCTATGATTCCCAGTATTGTGTGATTGTCTACCATTTTGTCATCTGATGTGATTTTCCTATGTGTTGTAAATCCTAATTCTATGATGTTAATGAGGCAGCTATGTTAATGAGGCAGGACTCAACCTACAAGATTAGGTTGTATTTTGAGTAAATATCTTTTGAGATATAAAAGAAGCGAGCAGAGAGACAAGGAACCTCATACTGTTACCGGAGAATGGCCTCGGTTCTTGTCTTCGGTGTAGGAAAGAATTCAAACATTGAGACAAATAATGCCTAGCGAGCAGAGGTTTATTAGCAAGCAGAGGGTTAGTAGTAAAAGTACACTTGTCTAGGAAGTGTCAGGTGGGCTACCCAGATATAGAGAGAATCAGAGAGCCCCGAAAGTCGTTTTCTTAGGGTTTTATGTTCTTTTCTTGATTTGTCCCTATTAACATTTAAAACCCAGGACGAGACACCCCCATGAAACCTATTTCCTTGGCTTAAGGTTTAATTACCAAGTTAGAGATCTTATCAAGTTAGGGACTTTATCAAGTTAAGGGCTTTATCAAAGATCCCTGTAAAGATCATTTTCTTGGCTTAAAGTTTAACTATGTAGGGACCATCTTATTGAGGAATGTCACCACCCCCTGTCTCTTCCTTTGTTGGGATTGTCTTATTGAGGAATGTCACCACCCCCTGCCTCTTCCTCTTCCCGAGTACAAGCTTTCCCCCTCCCCCTTACAATACCACCAGGAAAGCAGTGCTGGGAGCAGAGCTCATCCTTTGGACCCAGGGTTCCTGTGCTGAGAAGCTCTTAGCCAGGGAAGATTGATGACAAGGACCTTCCCCCAGAACTGACAGAGAGAAAAGCATTCCCTGGAGCTGGCACGCTGGTTCTGGACTTCTAGCCTCCTAAACTGTGAGAGAATAAATGTCCCTTTGTTAAAGCCATCCACTTGTGGTAATTCTGTTATAGCAGCACTAGATAACTAAGATAGGATTTGGTACCGGAAGAGTGGAGTCTTGCTGTAATAGATACCTAAAATGTGGAAGTAGTTTTGAAACTATGAATGGGTGGAAGCTGGAAGAGATTTAGGGTGACTAATATTATTAAAAGCCTAGATTGCCTTGAACAGACTGTTGGAATTATGAACATCAAGGACAATTCTTCTGAGTACTTGAAGGAAGTGAGGGGAGCTGTTACACTGGAGACAGAGCAGACGGCGATAAGCAGCAGCAGAACCAGGAGGCCAATGTGAAACAGCTCTAGTGCCAACCCATGGAGCAAGAGAGCTGAGTGCCTTTGTGCGAATGCTTCCTGGTGGAGTGGGGCGCCTCCAGGCACTTATCGGTGAAGCTAGGCTTGCCGACTCACGCAAGACAGCTGAGTGACTTCCATATGAAGTGGGGTACCTCCAGGCACTTATCAGTGGAGCTACAGAGCTTTAGAACACTTGTCCCAGCAGGGCAATGGGGGCAGTGAGGCCCCAGGGGCTGAGAGGCCAAGGAACCAGGAAAAAGAGCTGGCTCAGTATCAAAAGGCAGGGCCACCACCTCTGAAGTCTCAAAGGGTGGAGTTGCCACTCAGATGGACTAGGAGAATGGGGCCACCCAAATGCGAGGAAGGAGAGTTGCAGTTCCAGTGGGCCTGGAAGGTGGAGCTAAAGCTCAGGGTCGAAGGGCCTCCATTCAGAATCTGGAAAATATGGCCAATACCTAGAGTCTGGAGGGTAGGGCCATTGTCTAAATGGTCTCAGAGAACAGAGGATTATTTTTCAAGCTTTGAGAGCTAATGTAATGTGTTCTGCTGACTTGCTTGGCACCTGTTATCCCTTCCTTGCCTCCAATTTCTCCTATTTGTAATGGAAATGTCTACCTTTTTTCCATTCTACCATTACACTTTGGAAGCAGATTTCACAGGTGGAGAGAAATTTTTGGATTTTGGACTTGGAGTCGATTTAAGACTTTTGCTATGATATGGTGGGGTGGATGTGTTTTACATGTGGCAAGGACATGAATTTCTGGGGGGCCAAAGTGTGGAATGTTATAGATTGAATTGTGTCCTCCCCAAATATGTGTCAACTTGGCTAGGTCATGATTCCCAGTATTGTGTGATTGTCCACCATTTTGTCAACTGATTTGATTTTCCTATGTGTTGTAAATCCTACTTCTATGATGTTAATGAGTCAGGACTAGAGGCAGTTATGCTAATGAGGCAGGACTCAATCTACAAGATTAGGTTGTATCTTGAGTCAATCTCTTTTAAGATATAAAAGAGAGAAGCAAGCAGAAAAACAGAAGCACTTCATACCACCAAGAAAGTAGTGCCAGGAGCAGAGCGTGCGGTTTGGACCCAGAGTCGCTGTGCTGAGAAGATCCTAGACCAGGAGAAGATTGATAAAAAGGACCCCCCCCCCCCACCCCGAGCTGACTGACAGAGAAAGCCTACCCCTGGAGCCGGCACCCTGAATTTGGACTTCTAGCCTCCTAGACTGTGAGAGAATAAATTTCTCATCGTTATGCCATCCATTTGCGGTATACAGCCACTTCTGTCGTAGCAGGACTAGATAACTAAAACGACCTGCAATTGCACAGAGTGGAGCTCAAGGTCCACAGTTGCAAAGGCCAGTGCTGGCTCACTTCCACAACAGGCAGTACCATCTTTTACAGCTGAGTTTGGTTGTGTTCTGTGTCCCAGTACACGTTACTGACGGGGTGGGAGGTACACGTTTAGGACCTCCAAGAAGAAAGAAGCATAAATAGATTAGTATGCAGGAAGTGGTTTCATCTTCAGTTAGCTTTGGGTAATCTTTTCATATCTGCCAATATGAATTCTGCAAGGTAATACCTTGCCTAGAAAGGGCTAAGTGGCTTTCAATTTAAAGCCACATGGTGAGGTAGGTTACAAGTAAGAGGTAAATCAGGTTAGACATGTGTGAGAACACGTGTATACAGACTGACTACAAGCACAGAAACACCCATGAAACCCATCTGATGTTTTGAGTAGAAGGGCAAAGCCCTACTTTCTAATTTGTTTCTTATTATGTAGAAAGCCCAGTTTAAAAAACTGTCTCCTACCGGGATAGTGTCACAATGGTTTGTTTCATACCAGAAACAAATTGTTAAACAAAACCGTGTCTCAGTTTGGGTTTTTCTAGGATGTTTTTCTCAACAAAATGGGTTCTAACAGTTTGTATCTCCACAGTGTGATCACTAACGTTTTTCTAATAGTGGTGATTGCCCCAGTACCATATTCTGGAGAAAAATACCTACAACGTACCTGGGTACTGGGAGCAAGGTCAGGAGAGCTAGATATAGAGGTCAGTTGATTCAGAAAGGTTATGAATTACCTGTCCTGATTTATGCTGCTAATTTTAATAACTTGAGGTAAAATAGCTTGGGGCCTATCCAAGGGACTAGTCTTAAACTAATATAATTTAAATGGATTGCATTTGAGAATTAATAAAATTTCCTGGAGCTCAATGAGGATGTATGTTTCCTTTGTCTAAACCAAATATTGTTTTATACACAAGGACTTTAAACCAATTAAAATAATGGTCCATGAATGATAAGCTTATAGCACTATTTCCATAATTAGTATTTAGTTATAAGTTCATAATCATGAATGCAAGACTATAACAATGACACAAGGGGTGAGATATGTAGTCTTTATTCCCAGGTAGTCTTGCAAGTAGGGTTTATATCATTTTGGTGGGCTCTGGAAACCTCAACCTTGAACTTGGAATAAGGTAGTCCTGCCAAAAGTACCCCATGTGCCTAGCAGAAGAAAATGCCAACATGTAAATAATTTTTAAGTATAATTACTAGCAGTCTACCAAATCTACTCAAGCTCACAAAGAAACAAAACACTTTGAGCAAGGAACAGCAGGATTAGTTAAAAAAAAACAGAATCAGATACCCAGAGACTCCAAATATTGGAATTATCAGACTGAGGAACTATGATTATTATGTTTAGAGGAGGAAAAAAAGACACGATTAAATACGTCTGCAGGGCACAAGAAAGGATAAAAACTGACATAGCAAATATGAAAAAATAGACCAACTAGAAAAGAAAACATCTGAAAATAAAATAATAGAATTAAAAACTTAAAGGGTGAGTTTAAAGCATATTGTTATTGCACGCTGTCAAGTCAGTTCTGACTCATAGTGACCCAACGTAACAGAGTATAACAGCCCCATAGTGTTTCCTAGGCTGTAATCTTTATGGGAGCAGGTCACTAGGTCTCTTCTCCCACTGAGCAACTGGTGGGTTCAAACCACCGACCTTTCAGTTAGCTACATAAAGAAGCAACGAACTGGAAGGTGAGTCAGAAGAAAATATCTAGAATGGGGCAAGGAGAAACCAAGTGATGGAACACACAGAAAAAAGAGCAATAAACATAGAACAAACAGAATGTCTAAGATACATTTGATCACACCCCAAAGAAGATGAGAAAGAGTGTGGCAGAGGCAACATTTGAAGAGATTGCAGACAAGAAATTCCCAGAGCTGATTAAAAGCAAAAAACTACAGATTCAAAGTCTCAGTAAATTATAATAAAAATCATAAGAAAAAGAAACCCACACCTTTTATAAATAAATATAAAAATCTTAAAAGTAGCCAGAGAAAAAAGATTATCTTCAGAAGTATAACAGTAAGAATGATAACTGAATTCTTAATAGCAACAAGAGTGATTGCATTGGATACAAGTGGACCAAATGCTCCTGATAAAGTCCAATGATTTTTTCTTTTAATTTTTTATATGGTGTTAGAAAGAGGCACATCTAAAACATAAGAATATAGAAAGGCTGAAAGTAAAAGCGTAAAAAAGTTATACCATGCGTAGTATAATTATATTAATATCAAATGAAGCAAAAATTAAGGCAAAAAGCATAAATGATAGAGAGAGGTCACTATATAATAGTAAAAATTTCAATTTACTAGAAAAGCACAATTTTAAATGTATATGCACTTTTATTACAGCATCTCAAGACAGACTTTCAAGAAGAAATTTAAAAAGCCATGATCATAGTGGAATATCTTAACACACTTCTCTCAGTAATGACAGAATAAGCAGGAAAAAAATCAGTAAGGATACAGAAGATCTGAACAAGGCCATTAACAAAATGACCAGATGAACATATATAGAACACTGCACCAAACAACTCTAGAAGACACATTCTTTATAGGCACACTCAAAACGTTTATAAAAATTGGCCAAAGATTGAGCCAGAAAATAATAAATGTTAAAGAATTGAAATGTGAACAACAAAGATTTCAACAGAAATAAACTTCAAAATGTTGGCTTCAATCAAACAGCTCAAATTATTGAAAAGGGGAATGTTTGGGATGGAGAAAAAAATGTGTGTACGCACCCCTGTGCCTGCGCTCATGTGTGCATGCGTGGGCGTGTATTACTTTCTGGTCTGGGGCCCAAGTGGGATTTTTGATGGTTGTTGAACTTCATCAATACCTAGAAACTAGGAAGCAAAAGATATGGAAAGGAGACCATAGACAAAGTAGACAGTGGAATAAATTGGTATGAATTGGCTTTTTCAGGGAACTTTGAATCAGATAAATAAAACTTCACCAACATGGCTGCCAGGAAACAGACACTGAAAAATCAATGGGATCTGGTGAGCAGATGGTTCTTTTACACAAAAACTTAGTCTTTACTAAACCTACCCTAGTCCTTTTCAGGTTAATGGGAATTGCTGCAGAGAAGTTATGTCACCTTAGGCGGCAACTCCTACTTAACTAAGAGCAGATAATCAGAGACTACAATGAAAATAAATAATCCTGAAAATGGTCAGCACTCACTTTCCTAAAGTAACACATTTGGGTTCTCTGAAACCATTAAAATTTATGTGAGTGAAGATGTATGTGTCCTACATATTGTGAAATGCAAACTGTGTCTTTAGAAAACCGAATATAATGCTGTCTCCTTTCTTCCTTATTGATCACGCCCCTAAAAGCCAATGAATTTCCTTGATGTGATGTATATCCCTTGCCTCGAGCTGTGTGACGGAAAACAATGATTTGCTCCTTTCTTCTTTGAGTACATGCAAGTCCACTTTAAAGGCACAGATTAGCTGATATTATAGTTGTGGTTGTGGTTGTTGTGATTGTGGTTGTGGCACCTACCAAAGGAATTCCACTTCCAGAGATGGTTAGTTAGGTATTTAGACCAACCCTCCAAGCTAAAGAAAGCTAAAATTTTAAATACAATGTATTTTGTAATATTTTCTTCTAAGCACTGAAGTGAGAAATCACAGTTAAAATCTAGGTGAAGGTGAGTGCCCACAGAGGTAATCTAGCACTCAAATGCCCAAAAGACATTTTCCAATTACCAACGAACAGTTGTGAAGGCGAGCTCAGACAAAAGTGTCTACTTTTATGGTTACATAAGTCAAAACACCAGGACTGTGAACCTGATAGCCCTCACACTTTAAACTGGAACCCTAGAGAGTTATGCCCCATAAACGGAAAAAGCTAAACCCATTGCAGTCAAGTTGATTTCGACTCATAGGACAGAGTAGAACTGCCCCATAGCGTTTCCTAGGCTGTAATCTTTACGGAAGCAGGCTGCCACATCTTTCTCCCGTGGAGCAGCTGGTGGGTTCAAATCCCTGACCTTTCAGTTAGCAGCCAAACGCTTAACCTTGCACCACCAGGGCTCCTATGCCCCTTACTAACTACCCGTTGCTGTCGAGTCAATTCTGACTCATAGCGACCCTATAATACTGAGTGGAACTGCCGTGCAGGGTTTCCAAGGAGTGGCTGGTAGATTCAAACTGCCGACCTTTTGGTTAGCAGCCAAACGCTCCATCACTGCACCACCAGGTCTCCTTAGTAAAAGTGAAATTTAGGGGAACCAGCCATAGCACGTACTTGCAGCCTAAGGTAATACCCCCTGGGTGACCCAGGAAACCACAATTCTTGACCTTAAAGTCTTTATAGAGCCTTAGAGTGTTGAACAATTGTTAGGCACAAAAATGAATATTCTCTGGAAATAAGTACAAGTATCCAGACCTCAAGTAGTTTTTACAAGTAATTTTTTCAGAAGAATGACGGGAAGTCATGATTAAGAACCATAGAAACCAGAGACAACAGAAACAGACCCACAAAGACTTGAGATATTGGAATTATCAGACAGACACAGATCATAAACAACTATACTCACTATGTTCAAAGAAATAAAAGACAAGCTTGACAATTTTGGCAGGAAAAAGTGACATAGAAAATTTGAAAAAAGAACCAAACAGATCTTCTGGAAATAAAGATTACAATAACCTAAATTAAATACCCAGTAGATAGATATAACTCAGAGTAGGCACAGCAGGAGAGAAAATTAATCAGTGGGAATGCAGTTTCTTCTGATCTATCCAAAATGTAGCATGAAGAAACAATAAGAGTGACAATATGGAAGAAAAGATGAAAGACACCAGATAGTACAATGAGATGGTCTAACCGTTCAATCGGAGTCCTAGAAGGAGAAGAGAGAATCGGGCAGAGGCGATATTTAAAGAGACAGTTGCTGCAGTTTTTCCAAAATCTCAGCATTACCTAGTAAAGTTGAATATATACGTACTCTCCATTCTCTACACGTCTACATTTACTAGCAGCTGGACCTTGGGCCCAGAGTGTACAAATTTAATTAGAAGGCCCTTTACTAAGTTTAAAGGAAGTAGATGTGATGGGGGAGTGGCAACAAGCACCTATCAGCTCTCCAGCAGTCAGTCCTGAACTAAACCCAGATGTCAGCAAGGTCATAATGATAACCCTGATCTTTATCAAATGTGTCAATAAAAACTTTCAACACCAATGACACTTTCTACACAATTTGTCAGTAAGTCTGACAATCTCTGTTGTTGGTAAGCAGTATATGAGATAATGTATTAAATGCTTCCTTAGGGGGTTAAGAGCTCAGGCTGCTAACCAGAAGGCCACTAGCTGCTCCTTGGAAACCCTGCAGGACAGTTCTACTCTGTCCTATAGCATCACTTTGAATTGGAATTGACTCCACGGCAATAGTTTTTTTTTTTTTTTGGTTTTAACTGTTTTAAAGATAAGCTAAAAGTTACTAACTCTTAAAATCCATTCCCACTTGTGGTTAAAGGCAGCCTAGGTGCATTACTTAGCCATTTCTTCAGCTTCTAAAGTTCTGAGCCTTTTCCGTTCCAGCCATACTCTAGTACAAATGATATGAATTGGATTGTCCTGAGTGGGTCTCTGTAGCAGGGCACGGTGGGACTGCTGTTCCTGGAGCCTCTCACAGGTCAGAAGGTCAATGTGCTGCCCAAGAGTGGGATCAGGCAGAACCAGGCAGGCATAGAGCACAGTGAGCTCAGGCAGAAAGTCCCCCAAGGGGATGCAGGGCAGTGAATAAACACAAAACGTACCACTTCTCTGCCCACCGTTGAACTCCTGGCTGCCCCCAAGGAATGTGGCCCTCACCAAGAGTAAAGAGAACAACCTGTACAACAACTTCTTTGTTTTCCTGCCTCCACCCTAGACCAGCCAAGCCAATCTGGGGGATACATTCAAGCTCTGAAGTGCACATTCCAAAGCAAATGTGTGCTATTATGGTTTGCTTTTTAATGTAGATCTTACATTGCTACAGTTGAGATTGGCTGTTGGTACTAGTAGCAACTTGCCTTTTATCATTGCTTTAATGTCGAGGAATTAGGTTTAAAGGTGAAGCAATTCTAGATCCCATCTACTCTTTAAAATTTAACATGGAGGTATTTTCTCTGGCTGAGTCTCTAAATAAGTTGCTTTTGTGTTTGTGCATTTCTACTTCAAAATGTTTGCAAGGGGCCCCAGATTTCCCAGCTCTCAGTCTACAAGGCCAACTTGTATCACACAATTCTTGTTCCCCTCCTCGAACTTTTTGGGATCCTTGAGGAGCAGTGTTACTCAGGATGGGTGTGATGTAGCCCTCCCAGCAGAGAGATTCTGGAGGTGAGGATGGTAGCAGCTTCAGGGCTCAACTCCTATCCCAGAATGCCCAACTGCCCCAGCCTTTGCTCTACTCCTTATTTGGGTCTCTCAGTCATTCCACTCCCTGGCGGCGTAGTGGTTAAGAGCTCAGCTGCTAACCACAAGGTCAGTAGTTCAGATCTACCAGCCACTTGTTGGGAACCCTATGGGGCAGTTCTGCTCTGTCCTATCGGGTCACTATGAGTTAGAACTGGCACCTAACAATAACATCTGCAATAGGTTGATTATTTCACTAGTAGCACCTCAGAGATGTGGAAGCTGGGGAGGTTTGGAGGTGCCCAGATGGAGAGACACTGGCTAGAGCAACACTATCCTGAGGCAACGCAAGGAAGTTGGCAGAATTTGTTTTTCTGAGCCTTTCATCACTTTTTGGAGTCTTGGTGGTGCACTGGTGAAGAGCTCTGCTGCTAACCAAAAGGTCAGCGATTCAAATCCACCAGCCACTCTCTGGATACCGCCTATGGGGCAGTTCTACTTTGTCCTACAGGGTCACTATGAGTTGGAATTGACTTGACAGCAGTAGGTTTTGTCATCCTTTTTGGTATCCCAAAGTCCCCATGCCGATCTGAAGTCTTCTCTAGTTGGACCCAACCAGATTTGCTCTCAAGGACAACATCTTCATTTGAGTCCTTACTCTTTCCTAATTTCCTCTCATCTAAATTTAACTGCCCATTATCCTAAAGGGGAGCCCTGTAAGTGCAGTGGTTAAGAGCTATGGCTGCTAACCAAATGGTCAACAGTTCAAATCCACCAATCTGCTTCCATAAAGATTACAGCCTAGGAAACCCTATGGGGCTGTTCTACTCTGTGCTGTAGGGTTGTTATAAGTAGAAATCAACTTGACGGCAATAAGTTTTTTGGTTTTCTTATCCTAAAACCTTGAGGTCTTACAAGAGTCTTGGCAAACCAACCTTTTAAATTAGCCATGCAAAAGTATTAGTGGGTGCATAGGATAATGAAAAGGAGACCTTGTAGCACAATAGCTGCTAAACCAAAGGTTGGAGGTTCGAGCCCACCAGTTGTTCTGTGGGAGACAAGACCTGGCAAACTGCTCCCATAAAGATTACAGCCTAGGAAACCCCATGGGGCAGTTATGCTCTGTCCTATAGGGGCACTATAAGTTGGAATCGCCTTGAAAGAACGAAACAACAGGACAATGAAATAGACGAGGCCGAATTCATTACCTTACTCTGATACACATAGGGTCACCATGAGTCAAATTGGCTAGATGGCAACTGGTTTATAGTAAAAGAGAGTTATGCTGATTAAGCTCAGTCTTTCTGAGCAGAGTAGAATGCTGACCTTATACAGAATTTTTGGCAGTGGGGTGCTGATAAACTGGTTCTGGGCAGGGGGCAGGGAAAGCCCCTGATTTATTGTACCTGCCAATTTCTGTGGTGTAAATATTCCCGTCAGGGCTTGATTTCAAGCTACTGATGATTTAACATACGGCCTGCAAAATCCCTGAATATTTAACAACTGACTCTTGCTAACGCACCACTTGGTTGAGAAGCATAGAGCCAGGGACTGATGGAGTACGTGGATTGACATCGTCTGTAAGAGCTGGCCCTTAGAGGCACTGGTATTGGAGTGAGTCCTCTCGGGATTGGCTGAGTTTCAGAAGCAAGAGGCTGACACTGGTTGGTGGGTTATTATTGAGGTGAGTTGTCCTTGATTCATTGAACAACTTTGAAACTTGTTCTGACGGCTACATGTTACCATAAAAAAAAAAAAAAGTTACCATAAAAAAAAATAAATAAAAATCTCTCCTTTCCTGAGTTTGTGGAAACATTTTTATTCTCAGGTGATATCCACACTAGACAAAAACTTAGCAAAGACTGGATAACCTGCGATAATTAAAAGTTTACTTAGCAATGTAGTTTAGGGATAGCTAGTGAACGTAAGTGCAGAAAAATCCCCACCACCATTAAAACTGACACATCTTCACGAGGTGTGTTTCCTCTATCTTTTCCTCCTATTCCCATTTCCATGAACTTTCATAGGCCTGACTAGAGAATTTTTGTGTAGGATTTTTCCTTCATTTTAGTGGAACAATCTGAAAATTGCTCTTTGAGATAAACATCACAAACTTCCTCTTCTTAGACCTCTGCTACAGATAAACAGAGACTGAGAGTACTGAAAGGACACCATCCTAGACTGGTCCCCGAAGGAAGTCTATCTCACATCTAACAAGGTGACCGCATGAAGCCTGTCAGCTCCGTCCCTTCCCCTCCCCCTGCTGATTCCTTGATCTATGAATATGAAGTAGGAATTCTTTGTGACCCAGAGCTGGAGCAGGTTATATTAGTGTGGACATTTTTCCTTAACTCACATTAGAATAACCTACAATACTTATTTTGCTGTTTTCCCCTCTTATTGTTGATTTTCAAAATAGTTTGAACCTGGTATCTATTCGCCATGATCAAAATGACTGCCATGTTTCTTCAGAAATGGAATCCTTTCTCTACTCCAATTACCTTCCTGCTCTATCCGTTCTGAACCGGGGCCACTGGCAGTGAGAGCCTCACTTAGACCATCATTAGGAGCAGGAACTTGGGTGGCAGAGGAACCTGGGTTTAAATGTTGATTCTCATCTACCATAGGATGGTCCTCACCTGCCATCACACCTGAGTCTTCTCTGTTGTTGTGTGTTCGAGTTGATTCCAACTCATAGCGACCCCGTGTGACAGAGTGGAACTGCCCCATAGAGTTTTCTTGGCTGTAATCTTTACAGGAGCAGATCACCAGGCCTTTCTTCTGAGGAGCTGTTGGGTGGGTGGGTTTGAGCCATCAGCCTTTAGGTTAGCAGCTGAGCTCTTAAGCTTTGTGCCACCAGGGTTCCTCTGAGCCTTTTCTAAAGGCCTTATAATCAGTTCTGCCTACTTTGCCTATTTGTTACTTTCGAATTGTTTCTTGTGTATTATTATTTTGTGTGGCCTTAGCAGGTATTGCTCATGTAAACAACAAAAATGTCAACAACACATCTGTGAAATTCTACAACCAGGCTGATTCGCCCATGGCTACTGAGAAGGCCACTGAGAGTGTTCAATTCATTCCTCTGGGTAAAGCTATGACAAGGATGAGGACCAAAAAGAACACACAGTAAAGAGGCAGAGGACTTTGTAAAGTGAATAAGTAGACAGAGAACTAGAATAGGGCATACAGCTGGGTTCTGTGCACCCAGCCTCAGGTACAGCCCCAGGTTCCTGATTCCCCACAAGCCTTACAATTCTTTCTTGTATCTTTAAAACTCTTGGGTCTTCAAACCCAATAACCTTTCCTCAACTCATGCTCCCAGAGAATTTTAAACCTGGCTGGCCATCCCCTGCCTCCTCTGTTCCATGTCCTTCTTCTGTTGGAGGGGCGATCTAACCAACTAGCTTCATGCCTAGTCTTGAGCCAAACTACCTGGGTCCTGGCTCTACCCCTACATTCTTGGGCAGGTGACTTAACCTGTTTGGGCCTCGGTTGCCTCGTCTATAATATGGGAATAATAATAACGCATTCCCCACTGTATTGTCATGAAGATGATATGATTTTCTATATGTAAAACAAGGCACTGGCAATATAATAATGCTACATAAGGGCTGTTATAATTATTTTCCTGGACCTCTCTTTTCCATGCCTTCTCCTTTTCTGTAGTACATTTCTCCCACCACAACTCTTCTGATCTGCGGGTACCCCCCAAGTTCTATCCTCAGCCTTCTCTCTAGAAAGACCCTTTTAGTGAATTCATTAGTTTGGTAATTTCCAGGTATCACCCCACATTGGTGACTCTCAGGTAAGTATCTGTGGCCTGGATCCCTCACCTAGACTGCTCCCATGTGTCACTGTCACCTCAAATCTAACACACCCTTAACTAAGCCCGTCTTCCCCATAAGCCAGACCGTCTTCCTCCCCATCCGTTTATGGTGCTCAGAGTCTCCCATTCTCCACATCTCACCCTCTCCTTCTCCTCCCAATATCCAATTTATTACCAAACCCATTCCCCCTTCAGCTTCACCCCTTCCATGCATTTCACTGCTGCCACCATCCAGGCCATCATAACCAGAAAAAATCATTGCCACAGCTTGTCAACAGAGCTCCCTTCATTTAAGGGAAATGCTTCTCAACTGGGCATAATTGGTGTACAGCTGAGAGTAAGAGGCAGCACAAAGACTGGCTAAGAAGCTGCTCAGACCCGAATCCTGTGCACCACACTCAGCATCATCAGCTCCCAGGCACTGAATGCCGGTTTTACACCCCGCACCCAACCCTGAGATTAGGATAACTCAGCACATACCACACACACACACACACACACACACACACACCCCAACACACACACCCCACACACACTCTTCCGTGGCCTCTGTTGGAGCAAGGGCATCACTAGCCCACCTGAAAATCATGAGCCTCTTCCACATTGAATCCATCCCACAAACCCGCCTCAGACAACCTTCTCCAATAGGTTTCCCAAGACTCCTCAAAAACCTATCCCTCCCTGCCTTTATCACATCTCCCTTCTCAGGTCATCCATAACCTGGCCCTCCCTCACTACTCCAGCTCATGTTCACTATTTCCCTGGTCAATATTGTCCTCCCATCTTCTCCATCTCTTTCCCTGTACTTGCACTCCTTCTGCCCCTTCTACCACAGATGCCTCCAGACCTTGCTCTTCATATCCTATTAATCTTCCCAGGCCCAGTTCATACCCCTTCACCTCTGTTATCCTGTTCCTAACTATCCCTTCATGTCTGAGCCTTCTCTAGACACCCTGTAATCAGTTCCACCTGGTATGTCTCTTTGTTACTCTCTAATTGTTTTCTGTATATTACTGTCTACCCAAATGGACACTAAGCTCGTTAAGGGTAGAGGCCACTCTTGACTTTAACCACAGAGCTTGACACAGTGGAAGGAGCTTGCTAGTCCCTAGATAAATGCTACTTGATGGATTTCAAAGTTCTTGATCAAAACCTGACCTCTTAACTGCATGCCAACTGCCTGCCTGTGATGTGGCCTTCAGAAGGATTTTAACAGCCAGAAGAGGACTGGATACAGGAAATAATGTCGGTCTCACAACAGCCTTTATGCTGAGTATCTAGGAATAAAGCTGGATTTGTGCCAGCAGGCGAAAAACTGACCACCCAAGAGGAATGCTTTGTCTTTGTACACACTAATACTTGGCACAATGGAGGTGGATGGTGAAACTGACCTGCATGCCTTTCTTCCTTTGCATAACCCCTAGCATCAGCTTATACTCATGTGAAATGTTGAACTAAACAGCACTGTCGGGTCTTTACCTTCTTCCACTTGGTAGAGGTCACTGCTGTCTCTTAAGTCTTCATCCATCCATGGACGAGTCTCGGCCCTGGCTTGAGACTCCACTTTTCTTTTCTTGATGCTTCTATTGGTATTTTTAAAGATCCACACAATCAAAATGCAGACAAGGGCTACCAAGACAGGAGTCAGGAGAAGCATGGTCAGGCGTCTGATCCGCTCACACCGGTATTTAAACAAACAGAGGCAGGACCAGGGAACACTGGGAGACGGCCTGGAGCAGAGCAGGGGCGTGTGGAGAGGATGGAACAAAGTACAGAACTTTCTGATTCTGCGAGGACTTGGCAAAGGAGCAAAGATCACAGGCACGTGTGTGCCAGGTGTGTTGTGGGTTTGGTAACGCCCTAGCAAGTTCGCTTTGTAAATTTTGTTATTTAATCAATGTATTGTTAGACAATAATTGCCAGGACCTGAGTAAACGCTTTAATGTGCTGGATCTTGCTGGCAGTGGAAGAAAGCATTTAATCTTCCTCATGCATAACTATTCTCTGAGAATAATGTGTCTTGAACTTGCCTGAGCCTAGGAATCACCTGCCAGACTTGTTTTTGAAAGGATAGAATTTGCAGGCACCAACTCAAATCTGCTGAAAGAAAAGAAAGAGCCCTGGTGATCTGCATTTTTAAAACCAGCATGGTTTTGAAACACTGTCCTAAGGTTGTTTTGCTTATTTCTTTTTTAAGGAAGGATGAGCCAACATATGAAGACAAGAAATTGTCATGTTTTACAGTAGAGAAAAACCAGGGCTTCGAACCGGATCTAAACATCAGCCATGGCCAACAGAAAAGCCTAGGAAAAGTGACACAAAGAAATAAAATGACTGATGAATTGCATAATAAATCATTAAATAGGGATATTTTTAGTGAGGTATTGAAGTATATATAATAACATACCGCTTGAGTAAACAGAGGGGAAAATACTATATATTTGTATGTGCTCGTATATTTATAATATCTCCTGGAAGATTATACTATAAATTAAACACAGTGGTTATAGCAGCTGCCCTGTACTAGTCTTGCAACTTATTATGAGTTTCCTTTCAAACTAAAGAGCTAAAAAAAAAAAAAAACTGATTACTTTTTTGAAGAGGGTTTTTTTTATGGTACTGGGTAGATGGGGGATAAGGAGGGAGAATTTTTCTTGTGTACTATTCCATAATTTTTTGAATTTTTAACTGTTATGAATATATTGCCTATCCAAAAATTAAATAAGTAACATATATTTTAATAGTCCTTTTTGTGACAGATAACTATTTTCTTAATGTATGTTGTACTGGTCCTAACTTCATAAAACCAAACCCATTGTTGTCGAGTTGATTATGACTAATAGTAACCCTATAGGACAGAGTAGAACTGCCCCATGGAGCTTCCAAGAAGCCCCTGGTGAATTAGAACTGCTGGCCTTTCTGTTAGAAGCCATAGCACTTAACCACTATGCCACCGGGGTTTTCACAGCTCTCCTAGGGGAAATGAAATTAAAGGGCTTCAGAGGTAGCCATGTACAGCTCTGTGTGACCCCATCCCGTCTCAACCCCAGCTGGTGCAGGTGCCTGGCGAACCTCCAGGCTGTGACCCCATGCCTCTTTTCCTTCTATGAAATGTACAGAATAAGCCACTCAGGAGCAACAGGGGAGCAGAACACAGGTGTAGGGAGAAGCAAAGCCGAGAAGGAAGAAGTGCCCCAAAGCCCACAGGAGGAACAGAGAGGCCGTGGCTGCCATTGCCTCAGTGCCCAGCAGACTCCTAGTGGGGCTGGGTCTCAGTCCACATGTGTCCTTGTAAGACACCCATTTTCCCTCAAAGGATCAGAATGGCCCTCTGTTCCTATAACCACATGAGCCCAAGTCATTCAGTGCCAGGAATGGGATTAGACACAGGGAAATGGGAGTAGGGATAGGATTGGTTATAGCAGACGTGGGTGGAGGGCATGGAAAGCCCGCTGCCCCAGGATGGAGTACCAGTAAGCCCATGGTGTACAGAGAGGGGGAGGAAAAGGGCCTGTAGGCAGAGGGAATAGTGTAGGCAAAGGCTTGTGACTTGCGAGGAGCTGGCACTGAAAGGAAGAATACGGAAAAGAGGTTTATGATATGTACAGACACAGGAGAACCTGGCAGATGTTACCAGTTAAAGGGCAAGGGTGCAGATGGCAGCAGGTAGCCAAGGCAGTTAATGGTGATACCTGGAGGCAGTTAATACTGCACACGCCTCCCAGCTTCCGTAGGACCCAAGCTGCCTCTTATTCCAAAGCACTTGCAGCACTAGTGTACCCAAGTGTAGCCTCCCCAGGGCTCTTGTTCTTAGATTCGCACGGGACCTCTCCTTCACGCCATGTGCACTCCTGCGATGCTCACCTCAGCTGGACTGAGTGGTCCTTATGAAACAATCTCCACGGCCAGGCCTCCCCCGACCATAAAGTCAAGATAGTAAAATTCTTTATCATTACAACCAAACATTACAGTAAAGGCTTCTTATAAAATTATCGTTTCAGAAACACAGCTTGTAGTGTGGGACTGAGAGATGCCATATTGCTGATATTGGGGAGGCCCAAACATAAGTCTCTACTCTGAGTGATTCTAAAGCATCCTGGGTAATTGTCTTCCCTTTTCAAGATAGGAGGGAGGGCCAAGTGCTGAGGGTAGGTGCCATGGAAGGTGATATGAGACACTTTTTTACCATTTATTACTATTTTTATTTTTTATTGCTCACTTTGGGGTCATTGTTCATTTTAATGATTCCATTTCCACTGATGGCAGAAAACTTAATATTGCTATCAAGACAGTTCCGCCCCTTCCATTTTAAAGTGGAGACAGTTAGAATGTTCCCTCTCACCCTTCCCTTTCCCTGGGTATCCATAGAGTGTCATGGCTCCAGGGAGAGGCATCTGGGCCTTGGTGTTAGCATCCTTCTTGATGGACTCCACTGATACATATACATTAAGAAAACATAATAGTGACTTATAGTGACTTATATCTATAGGATTTGAGATCATTATAGAAACTTGCGGAACAGCATTGTACCATCCTATGGGTTTTGACAAATGCTTAATGTCATGTAGCCACCATTACAGCACCATACAGAATAGCATTGTTGTTTTTAGGTGCCATCAAGTCATTTCCAACTCTAGGCAACACCATGTACAATAGAACAAAACACTGCCAGGTCCTGCACCATCCTCACAATTGTTGCTATGCTTGAGCTCATTGCTGCAGCCATTGTGTCAATCCATCTCGTTGAGGGTCTTCCTCTTTTTCCCTGACTCTGTACTTTACCACTCCAGGGAGTGATCCCTCCTGATAACATGTTCAAAGTGCGTGAGACATAGTCTCGCCGTCCTCGCTTCTAAAGAGTATTCTGGTTGTACTTCTTACAGAATACCACTCATTGCCCTGAAAACGCCCAGTGGTCCATCTCTTCTACTTCTTTTTTTTTTTTTTTTTTTACCATATATATGTATATTTTTTTATATGTGTATATTATTTGAATTTTTGACAACTAGCATATTCTATTTTTGTCACTAAAAATAGACTCTAAAAATACTTGGTGACTTTTTAAAAGACCATTATAACAGTGCGATGAGTGCTACAATAGCTGATACCCAGGGTTCCTTATTCTGTCTAAGGTGAGACAAGGCTCCATGGAGGATCCGAAGCTTGTATTGAGTCTTAACAAACTATCTTCTGGGACAAAGTGCTAGTCCGATAAGAAACTTATGTCAGAATGTAATCAATGCATGTTTCCTTTATCGAGAAAGTCTTGTTTAAAAGAAAAAAAGAGTCGACCGAGGCTAACTGTGTATATAATGACTTTGTTGATTTACCTAACTTATATGCTTTTTATCTCATGGTGACTGGTTACCTAAGGATGGTAATAGCAGCCAGTCTGTGGACTACATTTCGAATAGTACTGTTCTAGAAAACACATTTCAAAGATATGATTTTTATCTTTGAAAGTGATGTTAAATCTGGTCACCACCACCACCTCTTTTTTCCCACACTACCTTCCTAACATCCCCCATGCATAGTTGTAGGAGAAGCCAAATGAGCTCAAAAGGAAACTTCCCAGGAAAAAGACTTCTTGGAGTGAGATAACAACCGTTTCGATGGTTCACACGAGCAAACTGTTAGCAAGCATGTATACCAAGTGCTCATTTAGCAAGTGTTGTATCAAGTGTTCGAGTTAAAGGCTTGAAATAGGATCTGTCTGTGTCTATCTCACTCATAATTTTATCTCAGTTCAGGTGTGAAGTTGGAAAAACACAAGAAATTTACAAATCCATTTAAACCTAATTGGCTTCACCTATACACAACCTAGGATTGGTGGAAGATTCATTAACAACCTGCAATATGCAGATTTCACAACCTTACATGCTGAAAGTGAAGAAGACTTGAAGCACTTACTGATGAAGATCAAAGACCACAGCTTTCAGTATGGATTGCACCTCAACATAAAGAAAAAAAAAAAAAAATCCTCACAACTGGACCAATAAGTAACATCATGATAACCTGAGAAAATACTGAAGTTGCCAAGGATTTCATTTGACTTGGATTCACAATCAACACCCACAGAAGCAGCAGTTAAGAAATCAAAAGACGCATTGCATTGGGTAAATCTGCTGCAAAAGACCTCCTTAAAGCATTAAAAAGCAAAGCTGTCACCTTGAGGACTAAGGTGCACCTGACCCAAGCCGTGGTGGTATTTTCAATCACCTCATATGCATGTGAAAGCTGGACAATGAATAAGGAAGACCGAAGAAGAATTGATGCCGTGAAATTACGGTGTTGGTGAAGAATATTGAATATACTACGGACTGCCAAAAGAGCAAACAAATCTATCTTCGAAGAAGTACAACCAAAATGCTCCTTAGAAGCGACAATGGTGAGATTCAGTCTCGCATACTTTGGACACGTTTTCAGGAGGAACCAGGCCCAGGTGAAGGACATCATGCTTGGTAAAGTAGAGGATCAGCGAAAAAGAGGAAGACCCTCAAGGCAATGGATTAACACAGTAGTTGCAACAATGGGCTGAAGCAAAATGATTGTGAGATGGTGCAGGACCGGGCAGTGTTTCGTTCTGTTGTTGTACATACGGTACCTATGAGTCGGAACCTACTCAAGGGCACCTAATAACATCGTACACACCCCATAATCACCAATTATATCAATCCCATCGAATTGTTTTTATTATATGCCTAATTGCCCAGAGAGTTGTCTGATGCTGACATTTATCATGTATTACTCTGTGCCAGCACTGTGTTGACGCTTTATCTGCATTATTTCATCTGATCCATACTATCACTTTCTCTTCTCTCCATGGGGCACTTTTTAAGAAACTCCACTGCCCTGAAGAGAAAAGGAAAGGAAGAGGTACACACCATGACTAAAACAAAACCAAACCAAACTCATTGCCGCCAGGTGGATTGCAACTCATAGTGACCTGATAGGACAGAGCAGAACTGCTCCATAGGGTTTCCAAGGAGCACCTGGTAGATTCAAACTGCCGAACTTTTGGTTAGCAGCCAAGCTCTTAACCTCTACGCCACCAGGGTTACACCATGACTAAGGCACAGTGAATGAGTTAGATAGAGCAGTTGGTACCAGCAATGTTAGCATTACTGGGGGGCTTTTAGGAATGCATATGATCAGGCCCCACCCCAGACCTACAGAATCAGAAACTCTGGTGAGTTGGGCCCAGCAATCTGTGTTTTAACAAGCCTTCCAGGTGATTCTGATGTGTCTAAAATTTGAGAGCCACTGGGTATTATGGATTGAATTGTGTCCCCCCAAAATATGTGTTGGAAATCCTAACCTCCCTCTGGCTGCGCAGTGGTTAAGCGTTTGGCTACTAACCAAAAGGTTGGCAGTTTGAATTCACCAGCTGCTCTTTGTAGACCCTATGGGGCAGTTCTGCTCTGTCCTATAGGGCTGCTATGAGTCCAACTCGAGAGCAATGATTTTTTTTTTTTTAAATACTTGTGAATGTAATCCCATTTGGGAATTGGTTTTTCTTTGTTATGTTAATGAGGCCATATCAGTGTACGGTGTGCTTTAAGCCAAACATTTTTGAGATGTGAAAAGGACAGATGAGGCACAGAAGCAAGGGAGCACTTGCCATGCCACGGGAAGATCACTAAGGAACTGAGGCACAGAAACTGAGACAAGCACCTTCCCCTGGCTGACAAAGAAAGCAAGCCTTTGCCTAGAGCCAGTGCCCTGAATTCGGGCTTCTAGCCTCCTAAGCTGTGACAAAATAAATCTCTGTTCATGAAAGCCACCCACGTGTGGTATTTTTATTACATCAGCACTCAGAAAATAAAACACTGGGCTAGAGAAAAATCTCTCTCCTCACATTCCCTACTTAACCTCAAACTTAAATTCTCTAATCCTGAACCCTTTACACAGTACAGAAGTGCCAAGTATTCTAAACATCAAATGTTTGTTGAAACTTTTTCCTACAGAACCAGTTGCCATCAAGTTTGTTCCAACTCAATGGCTACTCCATGTATGTTAGAGCAGAACTGTGCCCCATAAGGTTTTCAGTGGCTGATTTTTTGGAAGTAGATCGCCAGGCTTTCCTTCCAAGATGCCTCTGGGTAGGTTCAAACCTCTAACTTTTTGGTTTGCAACTGAGTGCACTAACTGCTTGTGCCACTCAGGGACATTCCTACATGGTGCCTAAGAAAGCATAGTGTCCTACACACAATAAATTCTCAGTAAATAGAAACTCAAAGTTTTAAGGATGGACGTGATGTTTTTAAAACTATGGTAAGGAAGACTAATCTGGTCACAAAATCAGGTGTCAATAGAGGCTGTGCTCAGAAAGGTCAGCTAGAGAACAGGAGCTGCAGTTCGGATGAGGGCAACAGGAGACTGGGAAAAGGGGATGTTTGCATAAAATGTGGTGGTGGTAGAAGTGATAAGGTCCAGATTTAGGGGGTTAAAAGGTGGGAATCAAAGTTTACACTCCTTCTTCTCCAAGAAAGGAATGCATTCCAATTTGCATCTCATCTCTCTCCTCACCTTCCCTGGAGAAGGAGTTTGGGATTTCACAAGCTCAGTACATTATTTAATCCAATGGACATCTATGGGGAAGGCCAGGGAGGGTTTCCTTGGAGGGAGAGGCTCTTCACTAGAAAGGGTCCTTAGGGAAAACACTTGGAAGAAAATAATGGTCTCAGAGAGTTGAGTTGTTCAAGGATGTGATTCATCAAGTGAGGCGGTCTTGGCTCCTAACAAAACATTAATTCTGAGTTTGAGGAATTTCCTAAATGTTTTTACAGAGTAGAGCTGCCCCATAAGTTTTCCAAGGAGTGACAAGTGGATTTGAACTGCTGAAATTTTAGCAGCCTGAGTTCTTAACCACTGCGTCACCAGGGCTCCTTGCTTCTTATATTCATTATTGCCTCTCTGCAAAAAAAAAAAAAAAAAAAAAAAAAAAAAAATTACCACCAGAACTAGTGATTATTTCTCAAGCTTATTTCTCCTCTAAGAATAAATTATGAGACATAATTTTTACAAAAATAAGATGGCTCTTACTAAAGGCCTTGGTTGCTTGGCATTTAAGGAGGTGCCTAGTAAAATTTAAGATGCTTCAGCCTGTTTTCACTGAGGATAACTTAATTATGAAACATTGATAAAAGCATATAAGATCTCCAGGTTTTTGGTCTCTGTAATTGTAAAGTGGGGAAAGCAGGAGAAATTTCATCAGTTTCTCTCCTCCTTGAAGGCAAAGGAATTATCACCCCGTGTTCAACTTGTCTGTAATCAGGTCCATTTCAGAAGTAGCAGGGAATGAAGGTTCCTCAGGGACTAATCTGACCAGCTGGGACTTTGAGACTGGTCAATAAAAATGTTGGACCACTAGAATCCTTTTTATATGCCTATGTTGTTTACATAGGTATAGCCTTTGACTCTGGAAAGACCAGAGGTCCAAAGGTTACATACATTAATTTTTCTCACATTTTAAGATTCTATTAGTTAGATGAAGGGGCCCTGGTGGCGCAGTGGTCAAAGTGCTTTGTTGCTAACTAAAAGGTTAGCAGTTCAAACCCACCAGATACTCCGTGGGAGAAAGATGTGGCAGTCTGCTTCCATAAAGATTTATAGCCTTAGAAACCCTATAGGGCAGTTCTAATCTGTGCTATAGGGTCGCTATGCGTTGGCATCAATTCAATGGCAGTGGATTTGGGTTTTGTATTACATAATGCTAACTACTGTAACAAGTGAACGCCACATTCCAGTAGCATAAATCAAGGAGGTTTATTGTTTGCTCACCATGGATCCCAGAAAGTCCCATGTCGGCAAGTAGGGAGAGGAAGTGCTGGTGGAGCTGCCTACAGCCAGTTAAGGAGCCAGGTTGACAGAAGCTCTACCATCTTCAAGGAGCAGCCCCCAAGGTCACCCAGAATTAACATCCAGCTTGTGGAAGGGGAAAACGCATGGCAGAGCACTATGTGGGAGATCATAACAGGCCAGGCTTAGATTTATTTCAGTCCACGTGCCTTTGTCTCAACTCAAATGGCTGTACCTAACTGCAAGAGAGGGCTGGGAAATGAAGTCTTTATTGGAATAGCCTCTTCCCAGGGACTAGTCTAAACTACGGAAAGGAGGCATGAATTGTTGGGTCAGCTAGCCATCTTTGCTATACAAGTCTTTTGGGATTTAGTTTTCCTGGTGGCGGAAATAATGAATGATTTGTAGTGGTGAACAGTAGAAAAAAAAATGGACATACAAAGTAAATAGTTCTCTCCCTTTGTCCACCAATGTGCCAAACTTTGGAGGGTTTCTTTTCACTCTAATTGAAAAGCCCCTTTCTAATGACGTGAATCCCATGGAGGTCTGAATTCCACGGTTACTCACTTAAATATGCCCTCCCTCCCCTAATCTTTTTTATTCCCTTGACCTTCTTTCTTCTGTGAGAAATCTTGAACCCTGGATTACTATTGCCTGGTTCCCATCCTACAGAGGGTTGACAGAAAAGACAAAGAATGAGCTGATGAGGCTGACCACAAGTTTATGTTGTTTGACTCCACTGGCAACAGCTCCGTTCACATTTCTTCATTCATTTGTTGGGTCCCCATGTGTCATGGATTGAACTGTGTCTTCCAAAAATGTCAGCTTGGCTAGGTCAGCACTGAAAGTCTCATATCCCAGGAAGTCTCTCCTCAAGAGGTGAAAAATCCCAGTTTTCAGTGATGGGTGAAGAAGGTTGGGGGAAAAGTACAAAATGCATACAGTGGCCCAAAGTATATGGGGACCTCATACCACCAAGAAAGCAGTGCCGGGAGTAGAGTGTGTCCTTTGGACTTGAGGTTCCTGTGCTGAGATGCTCCTAGACCAAGGGAAGACTGATGACAAGGACCTTCCTCCAAAGCTAACAGAGAGAGAAAGCCTTCCCCTGGAGCTAGCTCCATGAATTCAGACTTCTTGTCTGAATGAAGACCCAATGATCTTCTTCTGTAAAGATTACAGTCAAGACCTACCAGTCAACTGGCCTAGTATTGGTCTTGATGCTTCTGTTCTACCTCCTAGCCTGCGGCGTAGTAGAGCCTGGGATTTTAAAAGCTTGCAAGCAGCAATCTAAGGTACAATAATCATTCTGTGTTTGCTGGGAGCACCAGAGGAAGAAGGAGGGTCACGAATCAGTAGAAGAAATGGAATATGTGTCCAATAGCCTCCATGAACAACTGCCTCCTTTGCCATGAGATCAAAAGAACTGGATGATGCCCAGCTACCATTATGCAGCAGCTAGATCAAGGATTCTACAGAATTATCTTGATCAAAAGGGGGAAAATGAGGAATAGAATTTCAAATTCTCAAGGAATCTAGACTTTCTGGAAGCACTGAGGTTGGATGACCACTTGAACCTATTACCCTGAGGAAATCTTTAAACCTTCAACCAAACTGTCCCCGAAGTCACTTTTGAAATAATAGTTTAGCCTAATTAGAAAAGAATGTTTGCATTAAGCAGTATATACTTTAAAAAAATTATCTATACACAATCAAACTGACAACAGCAACTTGAAACAAGGGCAGTGAGTTTGTGTTAATGATAGTGAGGTAGTTTTAAAGAGGTTGTTGAAAAACGTGGCACAATTTGAATGTAAACAATGTCACTGGATCATACATGTAGAAATTGTTGAAATGGCATCTATTTTGTTGTGTACACTTTTCACACACACACATGCACACACACACACAATTACAGTCAAGAAAACCCTATGGAGCTCAATTCTACTCTGTAACACGTGGGGTCACCACGAGTCAAAATCAACTCTACTGTAATGGGTTTGGTTAGTTTTTGTTGGTTCATTTTGTTTTTTCTTTTGGTTCCAAGAAGGTATTCATGTTGTTGGGCTGAGAGCAAACATTGTCCAAAAGGAATCCATATTCATTCCCCTTCCTGGTTTTTGTTCTCAAAGGCCTGCTCTCTTTGAGATGATGTGATAGGTCATCCTTAAGTGGAAGACAAGAAAAGCAGTGATTTGAAGGAGTGGAAACAGGCAGAGAATGGGGATGCTAAAAAAGCTGAGAGAAGAAAGGTAGAGATGCCCTGAAGATTAAGAAGGCATGGTTTGGGGAAAGGAATAGGGATTGAGCCCCACAGTCTACAGAGAGGCGAGAGGGCCAGAAGGAAACGGTGCAGGCACTTCAGCAACTCACCATTTTTTTTAGTTTATCTTTGCAGCATTTGACTACGTTGACACTCCTTCTGAAGGCCCCTATATTCAAAGTAATTGATGCTGTACTTTACTGGGTCTTTCCCCTGACTTTTCTGAGCACTTCCATTCTGCGTCCTAATTTTTCCTGAGTCTGTGTGTTAGTTTGCTATCTCCTGTAACAAATCACCACAAACTTAGTGGCTTAAAATGACACATATTTATCATATTACCGTTCTCCAGGTTAGAAGTCAGACAAGGTTCTTATTGGGCTAAAATCAAGGTGTCTGTAGGACTCTGTTCCTTTCTGGAGGTTCTAGAGGAGAACCTGTTTTCTTAACTTTTCCACCTAATTATTGGCTGCCCATATCCCTTGGCTCATGGCCCACTTACTTCATCTTCAAAGGAAGCAATGGCTGATTGAGTCTTTCTCACATCACATCACTCTGACCTTCTTTTCTGCCCCCTCTTCCACTCTAACGATCCTTCTGATTTCATTGGCCCCACCGGTTAAACTAGGATAATCTCCCTATCTTAAAGTCAGCTGCTCTGGTAATTCCATCTTCAACCTAATTAATCCTCCTTTGTCGTGTATGTAACCTAACATATTCACATATTCCTGTGATTAGGAATGTGGACATCTTTGGGGGGCCATCATTCTGGCTACCACAGCCTGTGAATGAGTAGTTTCTCACACTGTGGCTTCAAATCTCTGTATTTTCTTCCTAGAAACACGCTTGCTCCTTCAATCCCAAGGCCTCAATTATTGTCCCTATGCAGATGAGGCTAAAATTCCATTCTGCTGCAGCATTTAAATCCTCTGACCTTAAGTATCCAAATTCTGGCCTGGCATTCCCAATTATCTAGCCACACATCCTGTTGTCACCCCTTCACTAGTCCTGCTTGTTCCTCAGAGACCAAATTCAAATCCCACAGTTACCTAGCGAGATTACCCTAAATTATTTGCTAACAGGGTGACTCTGTGTGGTTCTGTAGACATAGGACAGGCCATAAGGCTGTAGCTCAAAAAAGGAACTCAGAACAATGAACTAGAAACCAAAAATTTAAATTCAGCAAAACTCCCCGTTAACTGGGTGTGTGATAGTGGGAAGGCCACAAGGGGCCTGGGCTTCAATTTCCTAAAAAGAGGAACTTTTATATAATATCCCATCCAACTCTAAAATGCTATTATTTTATATATGTACATCAATAATAGCTAAAGACTTCTATAAAATTATATATAATTGCTTATAAAGACATTTAATGACATAGATAGGAGACACAAGTGTCTGAATGGTTTTCTAGTACTCATCCAGGAGTATTTTGAATCATTATGTTAATTATATGCCATTATACTGTATCTACACTAAACCATGACTTATATTTCATACCATTTTCCTTGGAAATGTTAACATAAAAGAATGTTTCTGGAGGCAAAGGAAGCTGTTCAGTGCTTTTCCAAAAAGCGATGGCTTTTAGAAACTCTTTAATAATGCATGCTAAGGAACAGTGTGGGCCGTTATTCCACCGATTAATTTGTTAAGTGAATTATGATGCTCTCGTTTAATGAATTATTAATCTAGCCACTGTAGAAACTAAGCCTGAAGCTGACTGCATACTATTCTTTTTAACACTACTAACAATATAAGTCAATTTGAGAAATATAAAACCCTGACTCTAAAATTGGTTGCCCAGAATTACATGGGGTCTGATTCTCCAAGGAAGCATTAAACAATATTTAAGTAATTAATATTGCAGTTGCCTTAAATTTTTGTATTTCAATTTAAAATTTTTCTTTGAAAAAAATTAATTTACTAATTAGTAATTAGATTCTTTAGAGAGAAAAAAAGGAAATCGGCACTAGCATATAGAATCAAGAAAAGCACACGTTAACAAAATTAGAACCACGATCACATCTAAAATGATGACAAAGGGATATTTTCAATTATCTCATGCTTTATATAATTCAGTGTGAATACCTTTTTATAATCTTGGTAAAATGGACAATGTTCTGGGAAAAAACAAACAAAATTTCAAAACTCATTAAGAAAACTAGTGACTACGACAAAATTTATAAACATTATCAAGAAATTTTATGTGAAAAAAATAAAAAGTATCCCAACTCAGATGGTGAACTTTTCAAATATTCAAAGAGCAGATATTACCCCAGCTAAATAAAAAGTTTCAGAATATGTATCAGCGTGAAAACCTGCCCAATTTATTTAGCAAAGCCGATTATTAGATTCTTTTCAGATATATGGTTTCCAAAGATATTCTCCCAGTCCTTAGCTTGTCTTTTCACTTTTTTGGTAACATTCAACGACATTCTTAACCACAAATCACTATAGGCTATTCCATTAAAATCAGAAATCAACAAACATAACAAGATAAAGGAAGGAATGTTAAGAAGGAGGGAGAGGGAGAAAGGAAGAAAGGGAGGGAAGGAGTGAAGGAGAAAGGAAGGAAGGGAGGGAGGGAGGAAGGAAGGGAGGGAGGGAGGAAGGAAGGGGGGAGGAAGGAAGGAAGAGCTTTTTAGCATTCTAGAAGTTCTGGTTGAGACATTAAGAATGAACTATACGATAGACCCACTAGGTGGTCAGAACATGGACGCAAAATGAGATGCACTACAAGAGCTTGGGAAAAGAAAAGCCCAGATTGCCGCTACTATCTGAATTTTCAATCGACCTGGAGGAATTAGAACACAGATTGGCAAAGTCCACTAAAGGAGACACTGACTCACTTTGCTTAACCAATCACAATAATAATTACAAAATCATAAAATCATGTTTTTGCGAGCATTGTCCCTGTGTCAGGCACTGTGATAATTATTTTAGAGCATTTTTCTCCTCTATCCTTCACTTTCCTACATGGGAAGAACGGGACTTTCACACACCCCCTTCACTGTTTCACAGAGGCGTCTTAGTTATCTAGTGCTGCTACAACAGAAATGCCAAAAGTGGATGGCTCCAATAAAGAGAAATTTATTCTCTCAAAGTCTAGGAGGCTAGAAGCTTAAATTCAGGTCACCAGCTCCAGGGGAAGTCCCTCTCCCTCTGTTGACTCTGGGTCCTCCCCCTGTCTAGGAGCCTCCCAGCGCAGAGACCCTGGGTCCAAAGGACACTCTGCTCTGCTCCTGGCTCTGCTTTCTTGGTGGTAGGATGCCCCTTTCCTCTCTGCTCATTTCTCTCTTTTATATCTCAAAAGAGATTGACTCAAGACACAATCTAATCCTGTAGAAACAAAAACAAACCTATTGCCATCAAGTCGATTCTGACTCAGCAACCCAGAATAAGGTTTCCAAGGAGAAGCTGTGGATTCTAATTGTCAACCTTTTGGTTAGCGGCTGAGCTCTTAACCACTGAGCAACCAGGGCTCTGAACTGCCTCTACTCATGCTTCATTTACATCATAAAGGTTAGAATTTACAATACATAGGCAATTAGATCACAAATGGAGGACAACCACACAATACTGGACTCATGGTCTAGCCAAGTTGACATGCATTTTTGGGGGACACGATTCAATCCACACCATGAGGGGTCTTTCCTGGCTGCCAAGGCTCATACAGGGCAGGGAGCCTGAGTGGGCCTGGGATCACTTTCTGTCCCAGGGGCCTGTCCTCAGGCTACACACATGGTTTGCAGTAAGGCTGCTGGAGCAGAGCTGTGGATTTGGTAGTGGTGGTGAAGGACCTTGGTAATTTGGGGGAAGAAGAAGTAGGAAGCGTGATTCTACCCACAAATCAAGCTACAGTCTCCATTTGAGTTTTATCAACAATAAAACTGATATTTTGATCTCCATCTGTCTAATTCCTGGGTCCATCCCTTAACTTTGATGAATGAAGAGAGATGTGATTAGTTATTACAGTCAAACCTCAATGTTAAACACTTTTATTATCCTTATTTTATAGATGAAATTAAGGCTTGAAGGCTGCCCTCTGGGCGATGAGCCCCAGCAACAGCACCACTGAAGGCAGGGCCAACAGGGAGGTGACAGAGGTGAGGGTAGAGGTGGTCTCCCACTTCAGGAACCACGCTGTAGGCAAAGCTCTTGCCAGAGCAGCCTGGACAAAGAACTGCTTTTAATGGATAAAATCAGTAGAATAAATCAAAAGAGGAACATTTTATAAAATTGATTGTATAAAAATTTTAAAATGTATGTCCAAAGTATCATATAAAGAATAAAAGACAAATCAGCACACACTTAAATACGTTGCTGTTAAGTGCTGTCGAGTCAGCTCCGACTCATAGCGACCCTACGTACAACAGAGCAAAACCCTGTCTGGATCTGCACCATTCTCACAATCACTGTTATACCTGAGCCCATCGTTGCAGCCATTGTGTCAATCCGTCTTGTTGAGGGTCTTCCTCTTTTCCACTGACCCTCTACCAAGCATGATTTCCTTCTCCAGGGACTAGTCCCTCCTGATAACACGTCCAAAGGATGTGAGACAAAGTCTCACCATCCTTGCTTCTGTGCAACATTCTGGCTGTACTTCTTCCAAGACAGATTTATTTGTTCTTCTGGAAGCCCACGGTATATTCCATATTCTTTGCCAGCACCATAATTCAAAAGTATCAATTCTTCTTTGGTCTTCCTTATTCATTGTCCAGCTTTCACATGTGTGTGAGGATATTGAAAATACCATGGCTTGGGGCAGGAGCACCTTAGTCTTTAAGGTGACATCTTTGCTTTCGAACACTTCAAAGTGGTGTTTTGCAGCAGATTTACCCAGTGCAATAAGTCATTTGATTTCTTGACTGCTGCTTCCATGGACATTGATTATAGATTCAAGTAAAATGAAATCCTTGAATCCTTAAAAATGGCAAAGAGAAAATATGTTTAATTTATTAAAAGTTCGCATAAATTCATAGAAGAAACCATCGAAGTCCAAACAGCTCAACAGCAAAACAGACAGAAAGACAGCAACAGAAAATTAGCACAAGAGAAATACACTAGTTTATAAACGTGCAAAACATGTTCAAACTCAGCAGTAAAGAATATAACCTAACAATAGGATACCATCTTTAATTTATCAAATCAGTATACAGCCCAGCCAGGCCCCAAACCCCTCACTGAACAATATTAAAATAAATATCCAAATTTGCCAAGAGTGAGTAAAATAAACTTTCTCATTTGATACATATGTAAATTCATACAATTTTATGAAAACTTTCTGATAATTCATTAAATATTTTTGTTAGACTAGTTTTAAAACAGGATTTCTCTTTTAGGAATCTACCCTAAAGAAAGAATCTGAAATACTAAAGAAGATTTTTGCACAAAAATGTGCATTTCAGCACCATTTATAATAGGAGAAAATTGAAGACAGTAGTAAACAGCAATGATAAGAAAGAGACTAAAAAAATTACAATAGACTATTAAAAGGAAAATTTAAAAGATGGTTTTAAGTATATGTAATAGCTTAGAGAAATGAATGGAAATTACATAAATAAATTTACATTAAATTGAAAATAACATTAAAAGCAAAAATTACATGACAAAATTTCATATGCAACCTATAGCAAAATATCAAATCCTAAAATATGCTAGATGAATGAACATTAGAAATATGCATAGAAAAAAACTAAGGAAGTGCATCAAAATATTAATACTGGTAATCTCTAAGTGGCACTTGGTTTTTGTTGTTCTTATTTATAATTTTCAACATTTTCCATATTTTTGACAATCAGTATGTAATAAAACCAAAACCAAGCCAAATCCACTGCCATCGAGTTGATTCCGACTCTTAGTGACCCTATAGAACAGAGTAGAACTGCCCCATAGAGTTTCCAAGGAGCGTCTGGCGGATTTGAACTGCCGACCTCTTGGTTAGCAGCCATAGCACTTAACCACTACGCCACCAGGGTTTCCCAGTATAATTTTCAAAGGCTAAAAATATTCCCTTGGGTCTAGAATTGCTTATGAAGAACGAAGAACGGCAGTATCACGTCAAGGTGAGAACACATTGTTGTTGTTAGGTGCCATCAAGTCAGTTCCGACTCATAGCCACCCTATGCACAACAGAATGAAGCACTGCCCGGTCCTGCGCCATCCTTACAATCGTTGTTATGCTTGAGCTCATTGTTGCAACCACTGTGTCAATCCACTTTGTTGAGGGTCCTCCTTTTTTCTGTTGACCCTGTACTCTGCCAAGCATGATGTCCTTCTCCAGGGACTGATCCCTCCTGACAACATGTCCAAAGTATGTAAGACGCAGTCTCGCCATCCTTGCCTCTAAGGAGCATTCTGGCCCCACTTCTTCCCAGACAGATTTGTTCGTTCTTTTGGCAGTCCAAAATTCTTTGCCAACACCACAATTCAAAGGCGTCAACTCTTCTTCAGCCTTCCTTATTCATTGTCCAGCTTTCACATGCATAAGATGTGATTGAAAATACCATGGCTTGGGTCAGGTGAACCTTAGTCTTCAGGGTGACATCTTTGCTCTTCGACACTTTGAAGACGTCCTTTGCAGCAGATTTGCCCAATGCAATGTGTCTTTTGATTTCTTGACTACTGCTACCACGGCTGTTGATTGTGGATCCAAGTAAAATGAAATCCTTGACAACTTCAATCTTTTCCCTGTTTATCATGATGTTGCTCATTGGTCCAGTCGTGAGGATTTTTGTTTTCTTTATGTTGAGGTGTTGAGGTACAGTCCATACTGAAGGCTGTGGTCTTTGATCTTCATTAGTAAGTGCTTCAAGTCCTCTTCACTTTCAGCGAGCAAGGTTGTGTCCTCTGCATAACGCAGGTTGTTAATGAGTCTTCCTCCAATCCTGATGCCCCATTCTTCTTCATGTAGTCCAGCTTCTCGGATTATTTGTTCACCATACAGATTAAATAGGTATGGTGAAAGAATACAACCCTGATGCACACCTTTCCTGACTTTAAACCAATCAGTATCCCCTTGTTCTGTCCCAACAATTGCCTCTTGATCTATGTAAAGGTTCCTCATGAGCACAATTAAGTGTTCAGGAATTCCCATTCTTCGCAGATTGTTATAATCCACATAGTCGAATCCCTTTGCATAGTCAATAAAACACAGGTAAACATCCTTCTGGTATTCTCTGCTTTCAGCCAGGATCCATCTGACATCAGCAATGATATCCCTGGTTCCACGTCCTCTTCTGAATCCAGCCTGAATTTCTGGCAGTTTTCTGTTGATATACTGCTGCAGCCGTTTTTGAATGATCTTCAGCAAAATTTTGCTTGTGTGTGATATTAATGATAAAAAAAAAAAATTATATTGTTCTATAATTTCCACTTTTGGTTGGATCACCTTTCTTGGGACTAGGCATAAATATGGATCTCTTCCAGTCAGTTGGCCAGGAAGCTGTCTTCCATATTTCTTGGCATAGACAAGTGAGCACCTCCAGTGCTGCATCTGTTTGTTGAAACATTTCAATTGATATTCCATCAATTCCTGGAGCCTTGTTTTTTGCCAACGCTTTCAGAGCAGCTTGGACTTCTTCCTTCAGTACCATCAGTTCCTGATCATATGCCACCTCTTGAAACAGTTGAATATCGACTAATTCTTTTTGGTATAATGACTCCGTGTATTCCTTCCATCTTTTTTTTGATGCTTCCTGCATCGTTTAATATTTTCCCCATGGAATCCTTCACTATTGCAACTCGAGGCTTGAATTTTTTCTTCAGCTCTTTCAGCTTGAGAAACCCCAAGTGTGTTCTTCCCTTTTGGTTTTCCATCTCCAGCTCTTTGCTCATGTCATTATAATACTTTACTTTGTCTTCTCGAGAGGCCCTTTGAAATCTTCTATTCAGTTCTTTTACTTCATCAATTCTTCCTTTTGCTTTAGCTGCTCGACACTCAAGAGCAAGTTTCAGAGTCTCCTCTGACATCCATCCTGGTCTTTTCTTTCCTGTCTTTTCAGTGACCTCTAGCTTTCTTCATGGATAATGTCCTTGATGTCATTCCATAACTCGTCTGGTCTTTGGTCACTAGCGTTCAATGCATCAAATCTATTCTTGAGGTGGTCTCTAAATTTAGGTGGGATATACGCAAGGTCATATTTTGACTCTCGTGGACTTGCTCTGATTTTCTTCAGTTTCAGCTTGAACTTGCATATGAGCAATTGATGGTCTGTGCCACAGTCAGCCCCTGGCCTTGTTTTGACTGATGATATTGAGCTTTTCCATCGTCTCTTTCCACAGATGTAGTCAATTTAATTTTTGTGTGTTCCATCTGGTGAGGTCCATGTGCATTAAAAAAAAAAAAAAAGTCGCCGTTTATGTTGGTGAAAGAAGGTATTTGCAAGGAAGAAGTCGTTGGTCTTGCAAAATTCTATCGTTTGATCTCTGGCATTGTTTCTATCACCAAGGTCATATTTTCCAACTATTGATCCTTCTTCTGTTACCAACTTTCACATTCCAATTGCCAGTAATTATCAATGCATCTTGATTGCATGTTTGATCAATTTCAGACTGCAGCAGCTGATAAAAATCTTCTATTTCTTCATCTTTGGCCCTAGCAGTTGGTGTGTAAATTTAATAATAGTCGTATTAACTGGTCTTCCTTGTAGGTGTATGAATATTATCCTATCACTGACAGTGTTGTACTTCAGGATAGATCTTGAAACATTCTTTTTGATGATGAATGCAACGCCATTCCTCTTCAAGTTGTCATTCCCAGCTTAGTAGACCACATGATTATCTGATTCAAAATGGCCAATACCAGTCCATTTCAGCTCATGAATGCCACAATATTGACGTTTATGCATTCCATTTCATTTTTCACGATTTCTAATTTTGCTAGATTCATACTTCGTACATTCCAGGTTCCGATTATTAATGGATGTTTGCAGCTGTTTCTTCTCATTTTGAGTCATGCCACATCAGCAAATGAAGGTCCCGAAAGCTTGACTCCATTCACATCATAAAGGTTGACTCTACTTTGAGGAGGCAGCTCTTCCCCGGTCATCTTTTGAGTGCCTTCCAACCTGGGGGGCTCATCTTCCAGCTATATCAGACAATGTTCTGCTGCTATTCATAAGGTTTTCACTGGCTAATGCTTTTCAGAAGTACAGTAGGCTGCTGGTTCCTTCTTCCTAGTCTGTCTTAGTCTGGAAGCTCAGCTGAAACCTGTCCTGCATGGGTGACCCTGCTGGTATCTGAATACCAGTGGCATAGCTTCCAGCATCACAGCAACACGCAAGCCCCCACAGTATGACAAACTGACAGACACGTGGGGGTGAGAGCGCTATGAGAGCGCATACTCAGGGCCATACTGCCTGGGCTCCAGTCCTGGATTTGACACTTACCAGTAGTGTTATCTTGAGTAAGTTACTTAATCTTTGTGCCTCAGTTTCTTCTTCTGTAAAATGGGGGAAGTAATGGTGCCTAGCTCATAGGGTTATTTTGAGGACTAACTGAGTTAATAAATGTAATGAGCACAGAATAGGCCTTATGAAAGTGATAACAACCCATTGACCCATTGCCTTCGAGTTGATTCTGACTCATAGTGACCCTACAGGACAGAGTAGAACTGCCCCATAGTTTCCAAGGAGTGGCTGGTGGATTCAAACTGCTGACATTTTGGCCAGCAGCCTGAGTGAGGCCTTAACCACTCTGCCACCAGGGCTCCAATGAAAGTGATAGTTCTTACTATTACAGAGAAAAGGAAGAACAAGTCCTCAATCAGACTGTGCATTCCTTCACCCCGAGGACCCCATTTTTCTTAGCTCTTTTATATCTGTACTGTGGTTGTTGTTGCAGTTGGTTACTGTTGAGTTGGCTCCAAATCATGGCAACCTTATATATGAAAAACTGTTGCCTGTGATGTCTTCATGATGGCATGTTCTAGTCCAGTGTGTGTGGCTGTTGTGTCAATCCATCCCACTGAGGGTTTCATTATTTTCAATGACCCTCTACTTTGTTGTTAGTAGGTGCCATCAAGTCAGTTCTGAATCATAGTTACCCTACGCACAACAGAAGGAAACACTGGATGGTGCTGAACCATGCCCACAATCTTTGCTATGTTTCAGCCCATTGTTGCAACCACTGTGTCAAAAAAGCCTCCTCCTCTTTTTTGCTGACCCTCTGACTCACCAAGAATGATGTCCTTCTCCAGGGACTGGTCCCTCTTGATAACATCTCCAAAGTATGTGAGACAAAGTCTCGTCATCCTTGAATCCAAAGAGCACCCTGGCTGTACTTCATCCAAGACAGATTTGTTAGTTCTTCTGGCAGTCCGTGATATATTCAATATTCTTCACCAGCATCATAATTCAAAGGTATCAATTCTTCTTCGGTCTTCTTATTCATTGTCCAGCTTACGCAACTATATGAGGCAATTGAAAACACCATGGCTTGGATCAGGCGCACCTTAGTCCTCAAGGTGAAATCCTTGCTTTTGAACACTTCAAAGATGTCTTTTGCCGCTGATTTGCCCAACATAATACATCATTTGGCTTCCATGGGCATTGACTGTGGATACAAATAAAATGAAATCCTTGACAACTTCAATCTTTTCTCCATTTATCATGACATTGCTTATTGGTCCAGTTGTGAGGATTTTTGTTTTCCTTATGTTGAGGCGTAATCCATACTGAAGGCTGTGGTCTTTGATCTTCATCAGTAAGCACTTCAAGTCCTCTTCACATTCCGCAAGCAAGGTTGTGTCATCTGCATATTGCAGGTTGTTAATGAGTCTTCCTCCACTCCTGACACTGTGTTCTTCTTCATGTACTCCAGCTTCTTGGATTATTTACTCAGCATATAGAATAAGTAAGTATGGGGAAAGGATACAATCCCGACAGCCACCTTTTCTGACTCTAAACCACGCAGTATTCCTTTATTCTGTTTGAATGACTGCCTGTTGGTCTATGTACAAGTTCCTCATGAGCACGATTAAGTGTTCTGGAATTCACCTTACTCGCAACATTGTCCATAATTTGTTATGATCCACATAGTCTAATGCCTTTGCATAGTCAATAAAACACAGGTAAGCATCTTTCTGGTATTCTCTGCTTTCAGCCAGGATCCACTGGACACAAGCAATAATATCCCTGGTTTCAAGGCCTCTTCTCAATCTGGCTTGAATTTCTGGCAGCTACCTGTTGATATACTGCTGCAGCCGCTTTTGAATGATCTTCAGCAAAATTTTACTTGAGTGTGATATTAACGATATTGTTCGATAATTTTCACATTCAGTTGGATCACCTTTCTTGGGACTAGGCATAAATATGGATTTCTTCCAGTCGGTTGTCTGGGTAGCTGTCTTTCAAGTTTCTTGGCATAGACGAGTGAGTACTTCCAGTGCTGTACCCATTCGTTGAAACATTTCAACTGGTATTTCATCAATTCTTGGAGCTCTTTTTTCTACCAGTGCCTTCAGTACAGCTTGGACTTCTTTCTTCCATACCATTCTTACTGATCATATGCTACCTCCTGAAATGTTTGAACATCAACCAATTCTTTTTGGTACAGTGACTCTGCGTATTCCTTCCATCTTCATTTTTTTTTTTTATTGTGCTATAAGTGAAAGTTTACAGCTCAAGTTAGTTTCTCATACAAAAATTTATACACACATTGTTATGTGACCCTAGTTGCTCTCTCTATAATGTAACAGCACACTCTTCCTTTCCACCCTGGATTTCCCATGTCCATTCAACCAGCTCCTGTCCCTTTCTGCCTTCTCATCTTGCCTCCGGACAGGCGCTGCCCATTTAGTCTCACGTATCTACTTGAGCTAAGAAGTACCCTCCTCATGAGTATCATTTTATCTCTTATAGTCCAGTCTATTCTTTGAAGAGTTGGCTTCAGGAATGGTTTTAATTCTGGGTTAACAGAGAGTCGGGGAGCCATATCTTCTGGGGTTCCTTCAGTCTCAGTCAGACCATTAAGTCTGGTCTTTTTACTAGAATTTGAGTTCTGCACCCCATTTTTCTCCTGCTCCTTCAGAGACTCTCTGTTTTGTTCCCTGTCACTGGTGGTAGCCAGGCACCATCTGGTTCTTCTGGTCTCAGGCTAATGGAGTCATTGGTTTATGTGGCCCTTTTTGTTTCTTGGGCTAATATTTTCTTTGTGTCTTTGGTGTTCTTCATTCTCCTTTGCTCCAAGTCGGATGAGATCCATTAATGCATCTTAGATGGCCACTCGCTAGCTTTTATGACCCCAGACACCACTCACCAAAGTGGGATGCAGAACATTTTCTTAATAAACTTTGTTATGCCAATCAATCTAGATGTCCCCTGAAACCATGGTCCCCGGACCCCACCCCTGCTAATCTGTCCCTCGAAGTGTTTAGTTGTATTCAGAAAACTTCTTAGCTTCTGGTTTAGTCCAGCTGTGCTGACTTCCCCTGTATTGTGTGTTGCCCTTCCCTTCACCTAAGATAACTCTTGTCTACTATCGAGTTAGTGAATACGGTAACCATCAAAGAATATTTTTTCTGTGTTTAAACCTTTTCTTGAGTTCTTATAGTAGTGGTCTCATACAATATTTGTTCTTTTGTGACTGACTAATTTCACTCAGCATAATGCCTTCCAGATTCATCCATTCATGAGATGTTTCTTGGATTCATTGTTGTTCTTTATCGTTGCATAGTATTCCAATGTGTGAATATAACACAATTTGTCTATCCATTTGTCCGTTGATGGGCACCTAGGTTGTTTTCATCTTTTTGCTATTGTGAACAATGCTGCAGTGAACGTGGGTATGCATATATCTATCTGTGTGATAGCTCTTATTTCTCTAGGATATATTCCAAGAAGTAGGATTGCTGGATTGTATGCTAGTTCTATTTCTAGTTTTTTAAGGAAGCGCCAAATCCATTTCCAAAGTGGTTGTATCATTTTACATTCCCACCAGCAGTGTATAAGTGTTCCATTCTATCCACAACCTCTTCAACATTTATTATTTTGTGTTTTTTGGATTAATGCCAGCCTTGTCGGGGTGAGATGGTATCTCACTGTAGTTTTGATTTGCATTTCTCTAATGGCTGATGATCGTGAGCATTTCCTCATGTATCCGCTAGCCGCCTGAATGTCTTCTTTGGTGAAGTGCCTGTTCATACGCTTAGCCCATTTTTTAATTGGGTTATTTGTCTTTTTGATGTTGAGGTTTTGCAGTATCTTGTAGATTTCAGAGATTAGACACTGATTGGCGATGTCGTAGCCAAAATTTTTTTCCCAGCCGTAGGTTGTCTTTTTACTCTTTTGATGAAGTCTTTGGATGAGCATAAGTGTTTGATTTTTAGGAGCTCCCAGTTGTCTAGTTTCTCTTCTGGTGTTTGTGCATTGTTAGTAATGTTCTATATTCTGTTTATACCATGTATTAGAGTTCCTAGCATTGTCTCTATTTTTTGTTCCATGATCATTATTGTTTTAGATTTTATATTTAGGTCTTTGATCCATTTTGCATTAGTTTTGTACATGGTGTGAGGTATGGGTCTTGTTTCATTTTTCTGCAGATAGATATCCAGTTATGCCAGCACCATTTGTTAAAGAGACTGTCTTTTCCCCATTTAACGAACTGTGTGCCTTTGTCAAATATCAACTGCTCATATGTGGATGAATTTATGTATGAATTCTCAATTCTGTTCCACTGGTCTATGAATCTGTTGTTGTACCAGTACCAGATTGTTATGACTACCATGGCAGTATAATAGGTTCTAATATAAGGTACTGTGAAGCCTCCTACTTTTTTCTCCTTCTTCAGTAATGCTTTACTTATCCAGGGCCTCTTCCCTTTCCATATGAAGTTGGTGATTTGTTTCTCCATCTCATTAGAAAATGTCTTTGGAATTTGGATTGAGATTGCATTCTTTCTGTAGATCACTTTGGGTAGATTGACATTTTCACAATGTTCAGTCTTCCTATCCTCTTCCATCTTCTTTTGATGCCTCTTGCATCGTTTAATTTTTTTCTCTGTAGACTCCTTCAATATTGCAACTCAAGAGTTGAATTTTTTCTCCAGTTCTTTCAGCTTGAGAAATGCCAAATGTGTTCTTCCCTTTTGGTTTTCTATCTCCAAGTCTTTCCACATGTCATTATAATACTTTACTTTGTCTTCTCCAGTCCCCCTTTGAAATCTTCTGTTCAGCTCTTTTACTTCATCATTTCTTCCTTTCACTTTAGCTACTCAACATTCAAGAACAAGTTTCAGAGTCTCTTCTGACATCCAGTTGGGTCTTTTCTTTCTATCCTGTTTTTAAACAACCTCTTGCTTTCTTCATGTATGATGTCCTTGACGTCATTCCACAACTCCTCTGGTCTTTGGTCATTAGTGTTCAATGTGTGATATCTATTCTTGAGATGGTCTCTAAATTCAGGTGAAATATACTCAAGGTCATACTTTGGCTTTTGTGGATTTGTTCTAATTTTCTTCAGTTTCAGCTTGAAATTGCATATGAGCAATTGATGGTCTGTTCCACAGCTGGTCCCTGGCCTTGTTGTCAATGATGATATTGAGCTTTTCCATTGCCTCTTTCCACAGATGTAGTAGATTTGATTCCTGTGCATTCCATCTGGTGAGGTCCATGTGTATATTCACCACTTATATCAGTAAAAAAGGTATTTGCAGTGAAGAAGTTGTTGGTCTTGCAAAATTCTATCATGCGATCTCTGGCATAGTTTCTATTACCAAGGCCATAATTCCCAACTACCGATCCTTCTTTGTTTCCTAATTTTGCATTCCAATCACCATTAATTATCAGTGCATCCTGATTGCATGTTCAATCAATTTCAGACTGTAGACCTTGGAAAAAAACCTCAATTTCTTCACCTTTGGCCTTTAGTGGTTGGTGCGTAAATTTGAAATAATAGCCATATTAACTGGTCTTCCTTTTAGGCGTATGGATAGTATCGTATAACTGACAGTGTTCTACTTTAGGATAGATCTTGAAATGTTCTTTTTGACGATGAATGCAACACTATTCCTCTTCAAGTTGTCGTTCCCAGCTTAGTAGACCACATGATTATCTGATTCAAAATGGCCAATACCAGTCCATTTCAGCTCTCTAATGCCTAGGATATTGATGTTTATGCATTCCATTTCATTTTTGATGATTTTCCAGTTTTCCTAGATTGATACTTTGTACATTCAAGGTTCTGATTATTAATGGGTGTTTGCAGCAGTTTCTTCTCGTTTTGAGTTGTGCCACATCAGCAAATGAAGAGCCTGAAAGGTTTAGTCCATCCATGTCATTAAGGTCAACTCTACTTTGAGGAGGCAGTTCTTCCTTAGTTGTCTTTTGAGTGCCTTCCAACCCGAGGGGCTCATCTCCTGGCACTAAACCAGACAATGTTCCGCTGCTATTCATAAGATTTTCACTAGCTAAATCTTTTCAGAAGTAGACCGCTGGGTCCTTCTTCCTAGTCTGTCTTAGTCTGGAAGCTCAGCTAAAACCTGTCCACCATGGGTGACCCTGCTGGTATTTGAATACTGGTGGCATAGTTTACAGCATCATAGCAACACAGAAGCCACCAAAGTAGGACAAACTGACAGATGCATGGTGGTCCTCTACTTTACCAATCATGATGTCCTTTTCTAGTGACTGGTCTTTCTTCATGACTTGTCTAAAGTAAGTGAGCCAAAGTCTCACCATCTTTGCTGTTTTAGTCATCTAGTGCTGCTATAACAGAAATACCACAAGTGGGTGGCTTTAACAAAGAGAAGTTTATTCTTTCACAGACTAGTAGGCTAGAAGTCCAAATTCAGGGCACCGGCTCCAAGGGAAGGCTTTCTCTCTCTGCTGGCTCTGGAGAAGGTCCTTGTCATCAGTCTTCTTTGGTCTGGGAGCATCTCAGCACAGGAACCTCAGGTCCAAAGGACACACTCTGCTCCCAGCACTGCTTTCTCGGTGGTAAGAGGTCCCCAACTCTCTGCTTGCTATCCTTTCCTTTTATCTCTTGAGAGATAAAAGGTGATGCAGGCCACACCCCAGGTAAACTCCCTTTACATAGGATCAGGGATGTGACCTGGTAAGGGTGTTATGATCCCACCCTAATCCTCTCTAACATAAAATTACAATCACAAAATGGAGGACCATCACAGAATACTGGGAATCATGGCCTAACCAAGTTGATACACACATTTTGGGGGGGACATAATTCAATCCATGACACTCATTTACTTGGAGCATTCTGGTTGTATTTCTTCTAAAACTGATTTGTTCTTTTTCTGGCAGTCCACAGTATATTCAGTATTCTCCACAGACACTACAATTCGAATGCATCAACTCTTCTTCAGTCTTCCTTTTTTTCTATCCCCCTTTTGAATTTTTTTTTTTACCTGACAATAGTGCCAAGCCAGTAGTGATGTTCCTTTCCTATAAAGCAAGTCACTTCTTGCCCATTCCTGTTACTTCTTTCACTTGAGTATTCCAGAAGTCAGAAATGCCAGCATGGGCCAGAGTTATTCTGTGAAAACAGCTTTATCATCATCATCATAGCTTCATATTATTATTTGGGCAGAAAGGTATTAAGGAAAGCAAATTCAAAATGGCCACTTGGCTTTTAATCAAAATGCTCTGTGTGCTTTTTTGCCCTTAGATCCACAGCGCCACCTGCTGGCAACAAAAAGAATTAAGCTATCAAGAGTCTGAGGAATGGAGAAGGGATGTTCAACCTTGGGTGGCTGGGCAGGGAATCTAGGACATGGCCCAAAGAAGGTGAGGGAAGTGGCTGTTCCTGACTTTAAAAGTTGGCAAACAACAGGGAGATAGCCAGGATCACATACAAAGGAAAATGCTGATGTCTGGGAGAGAAACAATTTATCAGAGCAAAGTGACTTTGAGGCTGGTCATGGGAACCTAAGTAGGGAGGTGAAGTAGGGGTGAAGGGGGCAATGTCAGAGTACAACAGACACCAAAACGATGACAAATTTTGAGCACGGACTGCCTTCCTAGCTGGAGCTATGGTCCTGCAAAGACTGGGCTCCTACGATGGGTGGTGGGTGGTGTGACGGATCCCCCTTCAGGAGCACTGGGAGTGCTGCCTGCTCTCCGCCCAGCTGGTGTCCCCAGAGGGTCTTGGCCAGCTGAAGAGAGCAGCCTTATCCAACATCACACCTCCTTCCTGGGGCAGCCTGACCAATTGCCACAGGGACACAAAGGCCCTGCCCTCTAGCCCAAATCTGGATAGTTCTGAAATGTCATTCCATCTTCAGAACTTCCTGTAGCGTGGGCTGAGGCATCTGTTGGGATGGCATCTTGGTGGAACTTCTCCTCTGCGCAGTCCTGCTTCTCCTGCCCCTTGCACAGGTGTGGATCCCAGGAGCTCTCCCTGATAAAGGCCTGCTCAGTCATCTCCACCTCAGAGTCAGCAAATGTCCCCCTCCTGCGGAGCTTATAGTCTAGTAGGACAGCAGAAAGCAAACAAGTGAACAGATATGTAAATAATTTCAGATGATAAGTAAAGGAGGAAAACAACATAGGGTCAATGGACACACTGTGGCAGGACAGGGGTAGGGTGGTCAGGGAAGCCCTCTTGGGAGAGATGACTTTGGGGCTAAGAAGTGAGGACAAAAAGTGTTAAGGAAATCTAAGCTCAGGATTGGCAAGTGTTTGCAGAACAGAAAGACCACAGAAGCTGGAGTAGTGATCCAGGTTGAGTATGTTGTTGTTTTTGTTAGGTGCTGTTGAGTCAGTTCCGACTCACAGCGACCCTATATACCACAGAACGAAACACTGTCCGGTCCTGTACCATGCTTACAATCATTGTTATGCTTGAGCCCATTGTTGTAGCCACTGTGTCAATAGTTTAGGGTCTTCCTCTTTTCCACTGATCCTGTACTTTACCAAGCATGATGTCCTTCTCCAGGGACTGATCCCTCCTGACAACATATCTAAAGTATGTAAGATGTAGTCTCGCCATCCTTGCTTCTAAGGAGCATTCTGGTTGTACTTTTTCCAAGACAGATTTGTTTGTTCTTTCGGCAGTCCACGATATATTCAATATTCTTTGCTAACGCCACAATTCAAAGGCATCAATTCTTCTTCGGTCTTCCTTGTTCATTATCCAGCTTTCACATGCATACAAGGCGATTGAAAATACCATGGATCGGGTTAGGTGCACCTTAGTCTTCAAGGTGACGTTTTTGCTTTTCAAAACCTTAAAGAGATCTTTTGCAGCAGATTTGCCCAATGTAATTCGTCTTTTGGTTTCTTGACTGCTGCTTCCATGAGTGTTGATTGTGGATCCAGGTAAAATGAAATCCTTGACAACTTCAATCTTCTCTCCGTTTATCGTGATGTTGCTTATTGGTCCAACTGTGAGGATTTTTGCTTTATTTGTGTTGAGATGTAATCCATACTGAAGGCTGTGGTCTTTGATCTTCATCAGTCAGTTTGTGTCATCTGCATAATACAGGTTGTTAATGAGTCTTCCTCCAATCCTGATCCCCTGTTCTTCTTCATATAGTCCAGCTTCTCAGATTATTTACTGAGCATACAGATTGAATAGGTATGGTGAAAAGATATAACTCTGACGCACAACTTTCCTGACTTTAAGCCATGCAGTATCCCCTTGTTCTGTCCAAACAACTGCCTCTTGAAGGCTGAGTATGGTAGGAGATAAAGTTGGAACGGAAACAAAGGCCTTTTCTTATAAGAGATTCTAGGCCATGGTGAGGAGTTTGGGTTTATTCTAAGTTGGATGAAAAGGCCCTGGAATGGCTTTTCATTGAGAAACAATCTATTTTACATTTTTGTTTTAATATGGAAGCTCTTTTTTGCTTGTTTGTTTTATCATGGTAAATATATATGTAACAAAACATTGGCCATTTCAACACTTTTTACCTCTACAATTCAATGACATGAATTACATCCACCCTGTTGTGCAACCTTCCCCACTCTCCATTTCCAAATTTTTCCATCACCCTTAACAGAAGCTCAGAGTCCCCTAAGCAATGACTGTCCCTTTCTATTTTATGTTGTTAAAAGATTAGTCTTGCTGCTGAGTAGAAAATAGGTTGGAGAGAAGAGTAGAAGCAGAGAGGCTATTCAAAAGATTTCTGTCTTGATATAAGTCATCATTTCTCAAGATACAAGTTGCAGCTCTTAGTGGGTTGTGAAATCGATTCAATAGCCATGAACACCATTTTTTAATGAAATAGCCTAGACGAGACGAGACTAGAATAAGACAAAATAGAAAACTGAGTGCCTGGCATTCTTCAAGGGTAAATACTGTTTTGTGAAACAATATAGTTAAAGATGTTTTTTGTATGTGTGTGTGTATTGGCTCAAGATTAAAAGTAAATTTCTTACTGTACATTTTGGTCAAGAAAGTTTGGAAGTCACTGTGCTTGGTGGCTGAGAAGGCTGGGCCTCAAGGCCACACTAACATGTATAGTTTGGACAAAGTTACAAAGACCAGAAAAGATAACGTCAGAAGGAACTAAGAGATGGACAGAAGGAACAGGTGAGTGTGATGTCATAAAGTAGTCACCTGGGTCAAAGATCACAGTGAGAAGTATAAGGGACAGAACAAACTAGGAAATGCTCTAGTCTTAGGATGACTGATGTGAAGGCCAGAGAATGTCTAAGGTGGTCCAGGAGAACAGAGATCATGGAGTGAGTAGCTGCCTCAGATGGTTATTGCTTTGAGCAACATCAGTCTCAACAGAGGCAAAATGCTATGCTCAACTTTAAAAGACCCTGGGTGGTATAAATGGTTAGCGTGCTCACTGCTAACCTAAAGGTTGAAGGTTCGAGTCCACCCAGAGGTTCCTCAGAAGAAAGGCCTGGCACTCTACTTCCAAAACATCAGCCACTGAAAACCCTATGGAGCACAGTCCTTTTCCAACACACACAGGATCACCATGAGTCAGAAACAGCTCCACAGCACCTAGTGGTACAACTTTAAAAACAAAATGTTTGCCTGCTACTGGGGGAGGAGGCCAGTCCCCACCACAAGATGGCAGGCACACATTTGTAGAAATCTGTGAGAGAGCAGGAACAGGCCGACTGAGAAGTCTCACTTGAAATGCAGAAGCTATTCCTCTTATGGGTGGCAAGCTCGTGGTTCTCCAGGAAATTGAAAAGAACAGAGGTGTTGGAGCCTGGAAGACCTGGATGCCACGTCATAGCGACGTTCCAGGTGGACTGGAGCGCTCTCTGAGCAGACACTCCATGGGTGAAGTGCATTTTCACACATCTCTGCCCAGCTGGTTGCTTCCACAGCATTCTCCCAGAACAAAAAGTTCCCTGGACATATACATCCAGAAAACCTTGGATTCTGAGTCTTCCCTCAGGGCCCACAATTTATATAGATGTCCTGAAGGTCTAAGCTTGAGACACAGTTTTGAGGCACATTGACCCAGAATACTACTTAAAAGAAATTATTCTAAGAAAAATATGTATGAATCCTAATCTTTATCTTCTTTCCAGTCCGAATACTTTACCTGGTGTGCCGCTTACATGATTCTACATTCAGGTTGCCAACCAGGAAGGAAGGGGCTAAACACTCAGGTCCCATTTCAGAGAAACACCCGTAAAGCTCAGAACTTGGGATTCGGGGCATCAGCCCAAGCTTTCACACTACTTCAAGGTTCACTGGGCAGTAGTGATTCCTTCCCGTTCCTCATTACCTGCCGGGGAGGCTGACACTCGTCTGCTGGCCATAGAGAACTCGCAAGAGGAAGACCCCCAGAGGAGGCTGTTTGGTTTTCCCCTCACAACCTTCATCTGAGTGAGAAGAAGGGCAGGAAGGGGTCTTGGCTCTTTCCTGGAGACTGTAACCACGCGAATGAAAACAGGGTGAGAACTAGGAGCTGCCACTCTTCAGATTCCAGTAGAATAAAATTAAATCAGAGGGTGAAGTATTCCAACCAGCCTGATAGAATTGATCTGTCCTTAAGTAAGATGCTTCTGGCTCATCAACCCTCTGTCTGTTTAATAGAGCAGTAACTCCAATTGCTACCGCTCTGCAGTAAAACAAGCAATAGCAGAGTGAGGCTAAAGCCGGTGGCCCAGGGGAGGAGGAGACTGTTGCTGAGCAGAGGTGGAGTGGCAGGGGCTCTAGGGAATTGGTGGCAGGGGCTGCCTCACCCAACAAATCCATTTCCTGTCATGGCTGGGATATGGATCTTATTTGTTTCTTCCCTCTGGGGAGTAACCATAGGAATCAAGGCAACACTAGGACAGTTGAACCTCATTGCTGATGGGAAAAATGTCGATTTTGGGGGGGCCAGAAATACTGGGAAGAAGGTTACTGAAGGAAAACTGGAGGTGGCTTCTGGAAGTGACATGAAGGCAGAAGTAGCCACAGCACCCAGAATTCAGAGTCCCTAACCCCCTCTCACTCACGCTCTAAGACGAGTTTTCCTCAGACAGAATTACAGGTAAAGTTAATTATTACTCTGCAAGAAATAACAGATTTCTGTCATGTTGTAACTAGGCAGCTTGCCAGCAATGCTTATCCTCATGACAAAGCCAGAGTTTAACTTAATCACTAACGGAGGTTTGAGGGTAATGAGAGATTTTGCTAATTCCCCAGTGATTTTTCAGTATATCTGTACTTATAGGAGGAAGTAAAATTTCACTGGCATTGATTAACCTGTATTCATAATTTCCATACCTTTAAAAATTCTTACTGGGGATCGGTGGGAAAGAAACAAAGAAGGCTTCACTTCCCACCAATATAATCACAGAACCTTAAGGACCCCCAAGGTAACCCCAATCTCTCACTTCCCAGTGGAGAAATTGCATAGGTTGTACCTCTCGTTACCCACAGATTTGAACCATGAACCAGGTCTCCTGCCTCCCAGGTCTGTGTTCTCCCCACAGAGCCCTAGATTCAGAAGAACTGGGATTAAATTCCTAACCCACTGCTCTCATTCTCCAGTTTGGAAACCCTGATGGCGTAGTGGTTAAGTGCTATGTCTTCTAACCAAGAGGTTGGCAGTCTGAATCCGCCAGGTGCTCCTTGGAAACTCTATGGGGTAGTTCTACTCTGTCTTATAGGATTGCTATGACTCGGAATCGACTGGAAGGCAGTGGGTTTGGTTTTTTTTTTTTGCCCTCTAACTCATTAAATTCTTGCTCAGCCACTTACTGGCTGTCTGACCTTGGGCAAGTCACTTACTTCTACCAATCCCTTATCCTTATCCATAAAATAAGAACGACAAAACCTTTTATTCCTTCTTACCTCACAGGGTAGATGTGAAAATCAGGTGAGATAAAGAATTAAAGTTCTCCGTAATTGGCATGCCTATGATTATGACTTTCCCTCTGTGGGTGGGATTTCCTTTCTATGGGTGAGACTACCCCTCTGTGGGTGGGATTTCCTTTCTATGGGTGAGACTACCCCTCTGTGGGTGGGACTTCGTTCCCCTGATGATGGATGACAAGATGGCAGGCCCCTGGGCTTCTGAATTCCTGTCAGGAAGAAGATAAGTAAAAAAACACAAAAACCTTAGATCTTCTTTTTTAATACCTTCATGTGCAGTTTGACATCCTCACAACTGGACCAATAAGCAACATCATGATAAACAGAGAAATGACTGAAATTGTCAGGGATTTCATTTTGCTTAGATCCACAATAAATGCCCATGGAAGCAGTAGTCAAGAAATCAAAAATGTATTGCTTTGGGCAAATCTGCTGCAAAAGACCCTTTAAAGTGTTAAAAAAAAAAAAAAAAAAGATGTCACTTTGAGGACTAAGGTACACCTGACCCTGGCCATGATGTTTTCAATTGCCTCATATGCATATGAAAGCTTGACAATGAATAGGGAAGACCAAAGAAGCACTGATGCTTTTGAATTATGTTGGTAAACAATAATGAATATACCATGGACAGCTAAAAAAATGAACAAATTTGTCTTGGAGGAAGTACAGCCAGAATGCTCACTAGAAGCAAGGATGGCGAGATTTCATCTCACATACTTTGAAGATGTTATCAGGAGAGACCAGTCTTTGGAGAACGACATCATAGCTAGTAAAATGGAGGGTCAGCAAAAAAGAGGAAGACCCTCAACAAGATGGATTGACACAGTGGCTGCAACAATGGGCTCAAACATCGCAACCTTTGGGAGGATGGTACAGGACCGGGCAGTGTTTTGTTCTGTTCATAGGGTCATGCATGTGAAAGCTGGACAATGAATAAGGAAGACCAAAGAAGAATTGATGCCTTTGAATTGTGGTGTTGGCGAAGAATATTGAATATACCATGAACTGCGAAAAGAACGGACAAATCTGTCTTAGAAGAAGTACAGTCAGAATGCTCCTTAGAGGCAAGGATGGGGAGACTGCGTCTTACATACTTTGGACATGTTGTCAGGAGGGATCAGTTCCTGGAGAAGGACATCATGCTTGGCAGAGTACAGGGTCAGCAGAAAAGAGGAAGACCCTCAATGAGGTGGATTGACACAGTAACAAGGATTGTAAGGATGGCTCAGGACTGGGCAGTGTTTCGTTCTGTTGTGCATAGGGTCGCTATGAGTCGGAAGCAACTCGACGGCACCCAACAACAACAACAACACATAGGGTCGCTTTGAGTCAGAATTGACTCGAACCAACTCGACAACACATAACAACAGCAGGGGTGGAGCAGCTAACACATCAGAATTGGCCTGTTCAGGAGAACTGTTGTCAAACCTCCCAAAAAGGAACATAGTGCCATTTCCCTTTCCTCACTTCCTTCAGACCAGTGCATAAGGGCATCTCTTGCACCCCTACTCCCGTTGCTTAATTGTTTATCTTTTTAACCAGGCTCACATCTTAGCCTAAAATATAAGCAAAAGGGCAGTTGCTGTAAGATATTAACTATCTCCCTTCTATTTCATCTTTCATTCCTGTGAAATCATTATGAGTCTCTGGGAGATGCAAACCATTTAATGTGCTTGCTGCTAACAGAAATGTTGGAGGTACACATCCACCTGGAGATGCCTCAGAAGAAAGGTCTGGTGATCTATGTCTGAAAAATCAGCCATTGAAGACCTGTGGAACACAGTTCTTCCTCTGACACACACGAGGTCACCATGAGTCAGGGTTGAATTGACTACAACTGTTTTTGTTGTTTTTTTTAAACCGGTTTTAAAATCAAATTACAATAGTCATTTGTAAATCAAATTACAATAGTCATTTCCATTTCCAAAAGATGTTGTGAAATAATAAACAAGCATTGTTATTTATGTCGTCTTTTATTCCAAAGCCTCAGGCTGAGATCAAATGCAATTTTTTTAAAAAAAGTATCATCTAGCATAGATAGGCACTCAATAAATATTTATAAAGGAATAAATGAGTGAATGGAAAAAAAAAGAATGTTAAAAATATTTAGCAGTGGAACCATTTATTTTAAAACTTTGTACATGAAATCCCAATATCTTGCACAGACAATTCAGCCTTTCTCACTTCTCTATAGGCTCCAGAGGCATCTTCTTTGAAGCCAAAGAACAAGTAGAAAACTGTAGCTATATAAACATCTAGAATCATTAATATTTTTATTCTTATATTGACCTTTCTCCATACTGAGATATCTTTTTTAAAACAAGAAAATTGTCACTTGGCTTCGTTCAGAGAATATTATTCTGTTCATACCTCACACATGTCCATCAAATTAGAATCTACCTTCCCTGAAAATAATTACCACGTAATTACACACAAATTGTATGTTCTGTTAGACATTCCTTGAAATCATTCTGTTTAGTCAAACTTGTTAGAGGAAGTGATTGTCAGAAAAGGACCCCATAGCATGCCTAGTTTCACCAAGATTCTATGATCCTGCATTGATGTAAACAAGAAGGAACCCAACTTTTCTCGTGGATCCCAGATATGGCCATGACTCTCCAGTACAGCTTCTTAAATTAGATGAAAATATTTACATCTTTTGTGTGTCTAGGTGGGAAGTTGTAGTCTAATGCTAGTCTCTGTGAGTAGATTTCTACCATAAAAGGGTATTATTAGTGTTAGAAGGGAACTCAGGGCTCTCTTTATCTGTGTCTCACACAAAAGTATAATAGACGCTTGGCATTTGAGGAATTCCAAATAATAAATTCCGATACAGACTCTGATTTTCTTCATGAAGTATGTTATATTTAATGGAAAAAAAGTAGAGTGATCTCTTTGGATGCTTAAGGAGGGCTGATGCAAATGGAATGTCTTAGTTATCTAGCACTGTTGTAACTGAAATACCACAAGTGGACGGCTGTAACAAACAGTTTGCTTCCTCAGAGTTTAGGATGCTAGAAATCTGAATTCAGGGCACCAGCTCCAGGTAGTCTTTCTCTCTCTGTTGGCTCTGGGGGAAGGTACTTGTCATTAATCTTCCCCTGTCAAGGAGCTTCAGCTTCTCAGCACAGGGACCCTGGGTCCAAAGCACATGTGATCCTGGCTCTACTTTCTTGGTCGTATGAGGTCCCCATGTCTCTCTGCTCACTTCTGTCTTTTCTGTCTCAAAAGAGATTGGCTCAAGACACAACCCAATCTTGTAGATTGAGTCCTGCCTCATTAACATAATCCTGCTAATTCCATCTCATCCACATCATAGAGATAGATTTTACAACACATAGGAAAATCACATCACATGACAAAATGGTGGACAATCAGGCAATACTGGGAATCATGGCCTAGCCAAATTGATACACATATTTTTGGGGGACACGATTCCAACCATGACATTGAGCAATAAATAGACATCAAGCCCTGTAGAAATGGAGATGCTGGCAGGTGGCTGGCCATCATTCACTAGCTAAGTGAGTGGTCCTGCACACCAGTCTTACAGCGCACCAGGTCCTGGCCACAGCCAATCAAGAAGTTGTTTTATTTCTTGGACTTTTCGGATCACTTTCAGATAATATAAACTCTGAATATTACATCTGAGATAAATGTCCACTGTATTAAAATAATGATAATAATCTGGGATGCTATCCAATGGGAGTCGATTCAACTAATCTTAGCATGAAATACCGTCAGTCAATCCACGCCTATCATTGAACAACTCCAGCATCACCGTTGCTAATTCCAGAGCAGAGTGTGGCTCTGTGGCCCCAAAGTCCCAGCCCCTTCTTTAAGATCAGAGTCCCAAGATTCTGCTCCCTGTGCCACAGATGTTCGCCAGCATTTTCCATCAAGGTTTGCATCCTTGTGTTTTAACTGACAAATTTGAAAGCCTTATAAATTAAATACGAAAGTATAAAAAATAAAACACATAACATGCACCCTAGATGTAGAGGTTTTGATTTAGGAATGTGAAATAATGAACATAAATGAGAATCCCTTGCCTCTTTCTAAGCCTTTGAGGCAGGCTCTGATACAGAATGGGGAAATATCACCACAATTGGAGTAGGAATTCTATGCAAATCGATGAAATCCTCCAACATCGCCCACCATTACCAGGAATATAAATGCATTCACTTATCTGCAACTCTCTTATCAAATTTAATAATAGAAGAAAAAGTGTAAATAATATTCTTATTTATTTAAGTCTTGTATCACTTGTTGCACTCAAAGAATTTGAGGTAGCTTGCAGATCAACATAAGCGCAAAGATACAAGACATTAAACAGAGGGGGAAAACCCAGATTACACATAAAGTAATATACGCTTACAGACACTAGAATAAGACAACTTGGTGCACTCTGATAAAAACATTGGGTTCTAAAATTTTTATCTGCTGGAGCAAATAGAAAAACTCACAGAAAACATACAAATTCACCTGTATCTAGAGTTGGATTTTTAAAAATAGGTAAAAGGTGCATGTGGCATGAAATTCAAAAGGACAAAGAGCCAAACAGTGAAGAAAAGTTTATCTCCCTTGTCATGTGTGCCTTCCCCAAAGACAATCATAGCCAAGTGTTTTTTGACTATCATTCAGGAGTATTCTTTAAGCATATGTATATAAAATTCTCCCCTTAAGTCCCACCTCCTTTCTACTCTATTTTATTTTGCGGGGGGAACATTTGTGGTAACAGAATCCCAGCTAGTTTGGAGAATCACGTACCCCATCCCGCCTTTCCTGGGCCTGGGTCTAAAGCCCAGCAGCCACTCACGGGGCATGTGGGGAGGGACCCAGACAGATGCCAAGATTTCCATTGCCCCCCTCCCCAGGTCACTGCTGAGATGTTCCTCATCTTGACCACATGGGACCACATGATCTGCTAGGCTCTTCCTGCTGCTCCCAGCCTTTCCCCAGCCTGTCCAAGGCCCCACCTTTTGGACTTCCTAGGGTATTTCCCCTTGAAGGGCCTTCCTTCCCCTCTAGCCTCTCCTGACCCTACTGCCACAGGGAAAGCAGAGAGCAGGATCCCTCTGGGCGGAACCCTCCATGCCCATCGCCCCATTCCTTTCCCTCATTTTTCTCTTCCTTCCTCCAAGCCAAGGAAATCTCTTCCAGTTTGAAGAAGGAAGATCTAGTTGGGCCCATGATACTTCTTTAAGCATTTTACCTGAGCCCTGTATTCCCCTAACACTTTTAGGTTTTTGGAAACCAAAGCCAGGAAGCATCTTGCCAACTATTTTCTGCTTTCTGCCCTATCACATTCCTCTCCTGAGGGATGAGCAGGAGTCTTTCAGCTGTTTGAAGGGGGGCAAAAAGGTGTATAGCATATTATCGATTCATTCCTTAAGATCACCCAAAAAGCCCAGCATTCTCCAGCCCTACCCACCTCCACCAGCCTTCCCTACCTCCCACTCTCTGTACTGCAGCCATACTGGCCTTCTCACAGTCCTGAGCTTGTCACACCACAGGGCCTTTGCACATGCTGCTTCCTCTATCTGGAAGACTCTTACTCTTTTCTCTAGTAATTTACCCCTCTCAGCTCAAGTGTCACTTCCTCAGGAAGGCTTTCCAGGCCTCTTGGTCACCTTTCTAAATCTTTCATGGTGAAGTGCACCCCTCCTGGTAGCTCTTTCCCCAGATGACACTTACCATCCATGCTCATACTTCCTCTCTAAGCAAGCTGTTGTTGTTAATTGTCGTCTTAGTTATCCAGTGCTGCTGTAACAGAAATACCATAAGTGGATGGCTTTAACAAAGACAAATTTATTCTCTCACAGGTTAGGAGGCTACAAGTCTGAATTTAGGGTGCCAGCTCCAGGGGAAGACTTTCTGTCTCTGTCGGCTCTGGGGGAAGGTCCTTGTTATCAATCTTCCCCTGGTCTAAGAGTTTCTCAGTGCAGGAACCTGGGTCCAGGGTTATTCTCCTGGCTCTTCTTTCTTGGTGGTATGAGATCCTCCTGTCTCTCTGTTAGCTTCTCTCTTTTATATCTATCTCAAAACAGATTGACTTAAAATACAACTAATCGTATAGATTGAGTTTTGCCTCATTAGCATAGCTGCCTCTAATCCTGCCTCATTAACATTATAGAGGTAGGATTTACAACACATGGGAAAATCACATCAGATGGCAAAATGGTGGACACAACACTTGGGCCTAGCCACGTTGACACACATTTTTGGGAGACACAATTCAATCCGTAACAGTTATCGAGTCAGCTCCAACTCAGAGTGACCTTATGTATAACAGAAAGAAACCTTGCCCAGTCCTGTAACATCCTTAAGATCTTTGGTATAATTGAGCTCGTTGTTGCAGCCATCTTGTCAATCCAGGGTTTCCCTGGTTTTTGCTGATCCTCTACTTTACCAAACATAATGTCCCTTTCTAGCGATTGATATTTCCTGATGATGTGTCCAAAGTAAGCTAGCCGAAGTCTTGCCATCCTATCTTCTTAGGGGCACTCTGGCTGTACTTTCTACAAGGCGGATTTCCATGAACTCGGTGGCAATCTGGCTTTGACCCTTTTTAATATTACCCTTGCCTAGCACAGTAAGTGGCATATAGTAGGTACCAACCAACCAATCAACCCATTGCCACCGAGTCAATTCCGACTCATAGAGACCCTATAGGACAGAGTAGAACTGCCCCATAGAGTTTCCAAGGAGCCCCTGCTGGATTTGAGCTGCTGACCTTTTGGTTAGCAGCCGTAGCACTTAATCACTATGCCACCAGGGTTTCCATATAGTAGGTACTCAATCAATAAATGCTGAATGAATGAATGAATATGGTACACTGCCTCCTTCCTCCTTGGTTCTCTTCTCTCCCTGTAAACTCATATGATTTAACTTTTATATCTATTATCTATCAATGAGATAGGTATTTCCTACTGGATTGTAAAATAACTTTCTGTATCACATCTCTTTAAACCTCTATCTTCCGTTCCTTTTAAGGGGTGCACTCCAGGACCTCTTACTAAATTTTAGATGTCCCATTGAATTCATTTGTGGATGTTAGTTACCCAACCCTTTCAAGTAAGTTCCTTCTATTCCTTTTACTAACCCTTTGTTTTAAGTACGAATTATGCATTCCCACCTGAAATCTTGAATACTTTTTGACCTTGCTTTAGCCTCCTAGTCTTAAAGGTCATGGGAACAAGAAATCTGAATGGCACACTGTTTTCAGCTAGAGGAAGCCCACTGGAGCTGGAGTGACAGAGTCCTGTGATCATGCCATTAAAGACAATGGTCTGTTTTGTTTAAATGACTGGGGGGCCTGGGGTTACACTAAGGTAATTAACCGGTTCATTCATCCAGCTGATGTGCACCTTCTCAAAGTGATGGCCACCCGCCGGAATGTTCGTCAGTCCTCCAGGCAGATAACTGGATCACAAATGCAACGCTCTGCAGAGCCTAAAACTACACCCCGCTGGAATTTGGACAACTTTGGCTAACTTCTGGAAGTGCTATTAGGCTAGAAATTTAAATCACCTTGTATACATGGGAAAGCTGGACAATGAAAAAAGGAAGACAGGAGAAGAATTGATGCATTTGAACTGTGCTGCTGGCGAAGAATATTGAATATACGCTATACTGCCAGATGAATGAACAAATCAGTCCTAGAAGAAATAAACCAGAATTCTCAAAAGCGAATAGACTCACTTTGGACTCATCATGAGGAAAGACCAATCGTTAGAAAAGAACATCGTGACTGGTAAAGTAGAGGGTCAGCGGAAATGAGGGAGACGCTCCCTGAGATGGATTGACACAATAGCTGCAACTGTGGGCTAAAACGTCCCAGCCATCAGGAAGATGGTGCAGGACTGGCAACGTTTCGTTCCGTTCTACATGAGGTCACCATGAGTCCAGCCATCAGGAAGATGGTGCAGGACTGGCAATGTTTCATTCTGTTCTACATGAGGTCACCATGAGTCCAGCTATCAGGAAGATGGTGCAGGACTGGCAACGTTTCGTTCTGTTCTACATGAGGTCACCATGAGTCAGAGTTGACTACAGGGCAACAGATAACAACAGCTCTAAATTACTCCCCGTCTCTCAATCCCAAAAAGATGAGGTTTGAGGCTGTTTTCGCGTGCTGTTGTTAGGTATCGTCCGGTCAGTTCCAACTCACAGTGGCCCTTTGGACAACAGAAGGAAACGTTCCCCAATCCCCGGTCTTAAAACATCAGTTGTGCACATCAAATAAGGGGAAGCAGATTGATGAATGACCCTCCTCAACCCTCCCCAGCTCCCTGTACTACCACTGGCATTTGACCTGCTGTCTACATTAAAAAAAACAAAAAAACAAAAAACAAAAAAACTTGCTGCCATTGAGTCAATTCCAACTCATAGCGACCCTATAGTCTCTACTTAGGCCTAAAAACTAATCACTCTTTTTTTTTTTTCCTTACTGGAATAATGTTGACTTTTGATAATGGTATTGCTACTTAAAGCTTTTGGAGTTCAGACAATCTCCTCAGCTCACTTTGCACAACGCCTAGCGCCAGAAACCAAAGGTACTTAATACATTGTGATCATGAGAATATATAGTAATATAAAGTGGTTGATAAATGGAGTATCTATATCCATCTCTTTCATACCTGTTGGAGCAACACATTTTACCTTTTGTGCTATTTAAAGTTAGCACTCTTGGAAATAGTTCTTTTTCTTTTACTGTTAACATTTTATTAAGTGTAAGTATTCTTAGTTTTTTGGCTCGTCAAAACACAGTTGACATAACATTTAAAAAAATTCTCCTCTCGTCTTTAGAAATCAGCTCAATAAAACCTCCTCAGACAAAATGTAATAATTTTCACAATATCAAAAACAGCTGAGGGCAAGATGCCAGTGAGAAGTTTCCAGGGTACTAAAGTGAGAAATATTTTCCATTCAACTGTGAGGAGATAATCCTCGGAGGCATTTACTAACATTTCATGGTATATTTAGGTTTGCAGACTCCATTTCTAAGAGGTGCAACCAAAGAACTGAGCCTGCAATTAAGGTAAATTGCCGCTACGTGGGGTGTGTGATACAATCAGGGCCAAATCAAGGTTGCAACAAAGTATACCTGAAATGTTGAAATGCACTTTTTATTTCCCCACTACAGAACTCACTATTAAGACAGTTGATCCTACATAGTCTTAGACCCACTGCCGTCGAGTTGATTCTGACTCATAGTGACCCTATAGGGCAGCGTAGAACTGCCCCATAGGGTTTCCAAGGCAATAAGTTGTTACAGAAACAGACTGCCACCTGTTCTCCTGTGAAGTGGCTGGTGGGTTTCAACTGCCAGGCTTTAGGTTAGCAGCCAAGCCCTTAACCACTCCACCACCAGGGTTCCATACATAGTCTTACAGCTGCTGTCTAAATAGTCAGGGAGGGCACTGGTGGTTTAGTAGTAGAATTCTCTCCTTCCATGTGAGAGACCCAGCTTGGATTCCCGGCCAATACGCCTCATGCCCCGCTACCACCTGTCTGTCAGTGAAGGCTTCTGTGTTGCTGTGATGCTCAATGGGTTTCAGCAGAGCTTCCAGACTAAGACAGACTAGGAAGGAAGGCCTGGCAATCTACTTCCAAAAATCAGCTGATGAAAACCCTATGAATTACCATGGTGTGATCTGCGACCAATCCTGGGGATGGTACAGGACCAGGTGGCATTTCGTTTCACTGGGCATGGGTTACCATGAGCTAAGGGCCAACTTGTTGGCAGCTAACAACAACAACAACGTAACAGTTCATTTATCAAAGTTTTAAGTAAAATACAAGGTGAAATTGCTTGTATACCTATCTAGCCTGCCAGATGGGAAATTCCTGGGGGCAGGACTCTTTCTTGTCATCCCTGTGCTTTCGATGGCATCGATGTCCTCAAAGGCACCCTGTCTACTTTGAAAAGTGCTGGGTAAATGCTTGTCGAGTTATTTGCCATCAATAAAAATTGAAAAAAACAAACAAACCAAACCCGTTGCTATCAAGTTGATTCCAACTCATAGTAACCCTAGGACAGAGTAGAACTGCCCCATAGGGTTTCCAAGGAGTGGCTGGTGGATTCGAACTGCTGACTTTTTGGTTAACAGCTGAGCCCTTAACCATGTTGTAGCAATGATATCCTGACTTAATGAGATCCTTTCTGTTTAACTGCTCTTCAGCTCATCCTCTTGGGCCCATGTCTCCCTGGGCTGCCTAGATGGGGGCACTCCTTCAGGCCTTGGACTGTAGGACCCACGGGAGCCTGAAGAAGTGAAAGGACATAAACTTAGGAGTCAGAAGACATGGAGTTGAGTCCTGGCTGTTGCTCTGTAGCTGTGAGATGAAGGTGCATCTTGGAGAGAGTATCTGTGCCTATTCTTCCTTGGCTTTCAATGTGAAAATCTCACCCACCCTGCAGTTCAGACACACACACACACACACACACACACAAAAAATGTAGTCTTTTGTATTTAGTCTTTATCTCTCTTGCTTTCCTCCTAAATCTCCACTACTACTTAATAGGAAGAAGAAAAAAACAAAACACTAAAATTCCAACTCCATTGAAGTGTGATCTGATCCAGTTACGTGGAGACTTGCTACTCAGAGGGGGGTGGCAGCACAGTGGCACCAGCTTCTGCCGGGAGCTGTGAGAATCTCAGGCCCCACCCTGACCTCCCGAATCACAGCTTACACTTTAATAAGATCCCAGGGTCCTTCATGCACATTAAATTTTGAGAGGTGCTCCCCAGGGCAGTGTTTGGCCTCTCTGTTAAAAAAAAAGCTGGGTCTCATAGATAGGCTTCCCTCCTCTGCCTCTCTCCTTTTGGTTATTTCAGGGCTGAAGTCTGTCACAGGCCTGCCCCTGCCGGTGCACCTCACTCCACAGCGACAGTGCCCTCCACCCCTTAAGACCTGCCTAAGACTCCCACTTGGCCCTGTTCTGGGGCCACTTTGCATCCCTAACACAGTCCTCACTGCCCCCATTATAGAGCGCTCCTCTGGCAGGGCTGACTCCCAGCTACTTTGGGTTCCTGCCCAGGCCACCTCAGAACCTCAGAGCAGCTCGGTCCAACTATTTCTCAAGAGCCTTCCTCTGACTGACTATACCAGGCTATGCTGCCTTTGGCTTCCCCAGCTTGGTATGGAGTATCCTCTAAGTCAGCCTTCTCCCGGAATCCCAAGTTAGTCAGAGGGTAAGATCACCCTGTCTTCCATGTGCTCCTCACCTTATCCAAAATATCCTTCTTCTAGGCCGAAGCCGCAAGAGGGGCTATCAGGAGGCACACATCAGAAAGCTTCCTCTGACCGGGGCAGGCAGGCAGGAGAATGACTCAATGCTTAGGGAACACTGAGCTCCTGTCAAGGGTGATAGAAAAATCTGGGGACAGATACGGGTGATAGTTGAAAAATATGATGAAGAACATAATTAACGTCACTGAACTGTACATGTACAGATGGTTGAAATGTCAAATGTTTTGCTACATATACCAAAACCAAACCCCTAGCCGTCTAGTCAATTCCGACTCATAGTGGCCCTATAGAACAGAGTAGAGCTGCCCCATAGAGTCTCCAAGGAGTGTCTGGTGGATTCGAACTGCCGACCTTTCGGTTAGCAGCCTTAGCTCTTAAGCACTATGCCACTAGGGTTTCCATTACATATACGTTTACCACTATATATATGCCAAATGAAATTGCTTTTTGACTAGGAAAAAAAGAAAGCTTCTCAAGATAAACACACAAAAATCACTTGGATTCCTCTACATCAACAAAAAGAACATCGAAGAGGAAATCACCAAATCAATACCATTCACAGTAGCCCCCAAGAAGATAAAATACTTAGGAATAAATCTTACCAAAGATGTAAAAGACCTATACAAAGAAAACTACAAAGTACTAGTGCAAGAAACTAAAAGGGACCTACATAAGTAGAAAAACATACCTTGCTCATGGATAGGAAGATTTAACATAGTAAAAATGTCTATTCTACCAAAAGCCATCTATACATACAATGCACTTCCGATCCAAATTCCAATGACATTTTTTAAAGTGATGGAGAAACAAATCACCAACTTCATATGGAAGGGAAAGAAGCCCTGATTAAGTAAAGCATTACTGAAAAAGAAGAAGAAAGTGGGAGGCCTCACTCTACCTGATTTTAGAACATATTATACAGCCACAGTAGTCAAAACAGCCTGGTACTGGTACAACAACAGGCACATAGACCAATGGAACAGAATTGAGAACCCAGATATAAATCCATCCACATATGAGCAGCTGATATTTGACAAATGCCCAGTAGCAGTTAATTGGGGAAAAGATAGTCTTTTTAACAAATGGTGCTGGCATAACTGGATATCCATTTGCCAAAAAATGAAACAGGACCCATACCTCACACCATGCACAAAAACTAACTCCAAGTGGATCAAAGACCTAAACATAAAGACTAAAACGATAAAGATCATGGAAGAAAAAATAGGGACAACGTAAGGAGCCTTAATACAAGCCATAAACAGAATACAAAACATTACTAAAAATGATGAAAAGAAACCAGATAACTGGGAGCTCCTAAAAATCAAACACCTATGCTCATCTAAAGACTTCACCAAAAGAGTAAAAAGACCACCTACAGATCGGGAAAAAATTTTCAGCTGTGACATCTCCGACCAGTGCCTGATCTCTAAAATCTACATGATTCTGTTAAAACTCAACCACAAAAAGACAAACAACCCAATAAAAAAGTGGGCAAAGGATATGAACACGCACTTCACTAAAGAAGATATTCAGGCAGCTAACAGACACATGAGAAAATGTTCTCGATCATTAGCCATTAGAGAAATGCAAATCAAAACTACGATAAGATTCCATCTCACTCCAACAAGGCTGGCATTAATCCAAAAAACACAAAATAATAAATGTTGGAGGGGCTGTGGAGAGATTGGAACTCTTATACACTGCTGGTGGGAATGTAAAATGGTACAACCACTTTGGAAATCTATCTGGTGTTTTCTTAAAAAGTTAGAAATAGAACTACCATACAACCCAGAAAACCCACTCCTCGGAATATACCCTAGAGAAATAAGAGACTTTACATGAACAGATATATGCACACCCATGTTTATTGCAGCTCTGTTCACAATAGCAAAAAGCTGGAAGCAACCAAGGTGTCCATCAATAGATGAATGGTTAAATAAATTATGGTACGTTCACACAATGGAGTACTACACATCGATAAAGAACAGTGACGAATCTGTGAATCATTTCATAACATGGAGGAACCTGGAAGACATTATGCTGAGTGAAGTTAGTCAGGTGCAAAAGGACAAATACTGTATAAGACCACTATTATAAGTTCTTGAGAAATAGTATAAACTGAGAAGAACACATTCTTTTGTGGTTACGAGAGGGGGGAAGGATGGAGGGTGGGAGAGGGTTATTTACTGATTAGTTAGTAGATAAGAACTACTTTAGGTGAAGGCAAGGACAATACTCAAAACAGGGAAGGTCAGCTCAACTGGACTGGACCAAAAGCAAAGAAGTTTCCGGGATAAACTGAATGCTTCGAAGGTCAGCGGAGCAAGGACGGGGGTTTGGGGACTATGGCTAAGGGGACTTCTAAGTCAATTGGCATAATAATTCTATTATGAAAACATTCTGCATCCCACTTTGAAGTGTGGCATCTGGCGTCTTAAATGCTAACAAGCGGCCATCTAAGATGCATCAATTGGTCTCAACCCACCTGGATCGAAGGAGAATGAAGAACACCAAGGTCACACGATAACTATGAGCCCAAGACAGAAAGGGCCACATGAACTAGAGACTTACATCATCCTGAGACCAGAAGAACTAGATGGTGCCCAGCCACAACCGATGACTGCCCTGACAGGGAGCACAACAGAGAACTCCTGAGGGAGCAGGAGAACAGTGGGATGCAGACCCCAAATTCTCATAAAAAGACCAGACTTAATGGTCTGACTGAGACTAGAAGAATCCCGGCAGTCATGGTCCCCAAACCTTCTGTTGGCCCAGGACAGGAGCCATTCCCGAAGACAACTCATCAGACATAGAAGGGACTGGACAATGGGTTGGAGAGAGATTCTAATGAAGAGTGAGCTACTTGTATCAGGTGGACACTTGAGACTGTATTGGCATCTCCTGTCTAGAGGGGAGATGGAAGGGTAGAGAGGGTTAAAAAAAAAAAAAAAACTGGCAAAACAGTTACGAAAGGAGAGACTGGAAGGAGGGAGCGGGCTGACTCATTAGGGGGAGAGTAAATGGGAGTATGTAGTAAGGTGTATATAAGCTTATATGTGACAGACTGACTTGATTTGTAAACCTTCACTTAAAGCACAATAAAAATTATTAAAAAAAAAAAAAAAGAAAACTTCTTCTTTGGTTTGCTGCTATACACTTCTAATCCTGCCAGGCAGGTGAATGTCCTGAGATGATGAGGGCAGAGGTTAGCTCAAGGAGGACAGGAGACAAGCTCACCTATCATGTTTCTTGTGCCTAGCCCAGTGCTCCCTTCACATATGACAGACTCTCAGGGCATCACTGCAGAGTACTCACCTAGCTTCTCTTGGCTCCAACTTTCTCCTGTCTGGAACAATAGCGCCAACAATAATAATAAACTCTGTATCATAGGTGGAAATCAACTGAATATGAAAGTACTTTGCATGCTGTAAATTGCTGAACACCTGTGACTCACACTCACTGGGTTAGTGTTTATAGTTTAGAAAGCAATTTTGCATTTACTATCTAGTGTGGATTGAATTGTGTCCCCTCAAAATATGTGTTGGAATCTCAACTCCTAAACCTGTGGAAAGGAGTCTGGGCGGTGTAAGTGGTTTTTGAATCAGCTGCTAACCTAAAGGTTGGTGGACTGAACCCACCCAGCTGCTGTGCAAAAGGCCAGGGGGTCTGCTTCCATAAAAATAAAAAACAAAAAAGAAACCTGTTGCCCTTGAGTTGATGCTGACTCATAGCAACCCTATAGGACAGAGTAGAACTGCCCCCATAGGGTTTACAAGGGTGTTTTTTTTTTAATCTTTGTGGAAGCAGGCTGCCGCATCTTTCTCCCACCGAGCCGCTGGTGGGTTCTAACCGTCAACCATTTGTTTAGCAGTTGAGCCCTTAACCACTGTGTCACCAGGTCTCTTCTCTGTAAAAATTACAGCCAGGAAAACCCTATGGAGCAGTTCTACTTTATCACATGGCCTCCCCATGAGTTGGGGCTGACTGTACGGCACCAAACAACATCAACAACAACAATATACCTGTAGATGTAACCCCATTTGGGAATATGGTTTTCTGTTTAATCTTAATGAGAGCTTATCAGTGTAGGGTGTGTCCTAAACCTAATCATTTCTGAGTTATGAGGAGCAGCACAGACATAGAGACAAGAAGCACAAGGAGGGGGAAGGATAGATACCACGTGAAGATCACCAAGAGCCCAGTGAACTCCAGGGCTACAGAAGCTGGAGGAGACAAGGATGGCCCCCCCAGAGCCTAGAGCCTTCGCCTGAACTCAGACTTCTGGCCTCCTGAACCGTAAGAAAATAAATTTCTGTTCTTTAAAGCCACACTTGTGGTATTTCTGTTACAGCAGCACTGTATAACTAAGACACTATCTCATTTGATCTTTACAACAACTTTTGAGGTGGGTAGAACAAGTACGATTGCCCCCATTTCATAGATATAAAAACTAAAATGTTAAGGAACTCATCCAAGGTCACATCACGAGCAAGTGGCAAGACTAGAACATGAAGCAAGTCCTTTGGGTCCAACAGGCACCATTTCTCCAATGACAACTTCACTTGTCTGCCCTTCTACCGCCAGTGGCCCCCTTCACCATTCAGCTATTTAACTAAAGAGATGCCTGAGTTGTCATAAATTCAAGTTCCTGACCCAAACTTTCAGGAAAGGAACTCCTAGGGGCCAACTGAATTCAGTAGGTGGTAGGTCATGAAAAACCAGAGGAAGAACTCAAACCATTTTTCTCTGTTTCCTCTTGGAATGCCACAGAAAAATATAGGCTGGAGTCATTCTCAGTCTGTGCAAAGAAAACCAGTCATCTAATTTGGGAAGGTCCTGGCTATCTTTGAATACCCTTTCCCGGATTCCTTTTGAAATGAGAAGAAGGGAACTCTAGACACTGCAGTGAGTGACAGCGGGTGTGGAAACATGGATGAGAGATTTTTAAAACAGAAGGAAAAAAAAAAAAACCTATAAAGAATAGTCTCTCCCCAAAGCTCAGGCTCAGTGAATTTTTACCCCAGTATTTTCTTTCCAGGAGTCCCTGGGTGGTGCAAATCGTTAAGCGCTCCACTGTTAACCAAAAGATTGACAATTCAAGCCTACCTAGAGGCGCCTTGGAAGAAATGCCTGGTAAGCTGCTTCTGAAAAATCAGCCATTGGAAACTCTACGGACTGCAGTTCTACCCTGACACACGTGGGGCCTCCATGAGCGGAGTCGACTCAACGGCAGCTGGTTTGGTTTTTATTTTCTTTCTGCCATTTAAAAATACTATCCTCTGGTCACATTCCAAATTAGGATCAGGCCACCATTTAGGTAATGGTTTTAAATATCATCCCACCCCATGCCTCTCAGTATCTGCCCTGAGCTCTATACTTGTCCACTTAGGGTCCACTGAGACTCTGCTTTTGGGTGTCTAATGGGCATTTCGAACATGACCACACTCAACTCCTAGTTTTTCCCTAAACCTGTTTTTCCTGCAGTCTTTTCCATCCCAGAAAATAGCAGCTCCATCCTTCTAGTTGCCCAGGCCAAAAACCTTAGAGTCATCAACCCCTCTCTCTCCCTCTTCCATATCTCGTATAAAATCCTATTGGCAAAACCCTTTTGTCTCTTTGTTCACATTCTGACCACTTCTCACCACCTCCCCTATTCCAGCCTTGGCCCAAGCCACCCTATTTCTTAGGCAATGGCCTTCTAACTCTTCTCCCTTCTTCTCTCCTTGCACCCTACTCTATTCTCAGTATATATACAGCCCATGTGATCCTTTTGAAACACAAATTTGACACTCTGTCAAAACTCTCTGGTGGCTTCCCATCTTTCCAAGAGTAAAAGCCCACATCCTCCAAGGTCCCAAGAGGTTGCCCAGTGACTTCTTGAATCTCTTTCTCTCCCCTTACTCGCTCTGCTCCAGCCACTTGAGCCTCTTTGCTTTTTTCCAAAAAATGCAGTCACCCTCCCACCCCAGGACCTTTGTGCTCACTGTTGTTCCCTCTGACTGTAAGTTCACCTCTTCTACCATGGATGTTTGCAGGCTCACTCCCTTACCTCATTCAGACCCTTGCCCAAACCTTGCCTGCTCAGCAAGACTGTCCTTGTCTACCTATTTAAAGCTGAACTCCAACTTCTTCTAAGCTCCTCGCCCCCTTCCCTGCTTTATTTTTCTTCATAGCCCTTCTCATTGTCTGACACTGCATGCTGTTGTTGTTGTTGGGTGCCATGGAGTCAGTTCTGACACATACCAACCCTATGTACAACAGAACAAAACACTTCCCAGTCCAACGCCATCCTCACAATTGTTATGCTTGAGCACATTGTTGCAGCCACTGGGTCAATCCATCTCGTTGATGGTCTTCCTCTTTTTCACTGGCCCTCTGCTTTACCAAGCATGATGTCCTGCTCCACAGATTGATTCCTCCCTATAACATGTCCAGAGTATATGAGACGTAGTCACTCCATCTTTGCTTCTAAGGAGCATTCTGTTTGTACTTCTTCCAAGACAGATTTGTTTGTTCTTTTGGCAGTACATGGTATATTCAATATTCTTTGCCAACACCACAATTCAAAGACGTCAATTCCTCTTCGTTCTTCCTTATTCATCATACAGCTTTCGCATGTGTATGAGGCAATTGAAAACACTATGGCTTGGGTCAGGCGCACCTTAGTCTTCAAGGTGACATCTTTGCTTTTAACACTTTTTCTTAACACTGACACTGAGTACATTTTGCTTATTCATTGCTCATGGTCCACCCCCCACCTCCACCAGAATGTCTGCTCCTTGAGGGCAGGGAGTAAGTCTCTGTTCTGTTGGCTCTTTTATTCCTGCACTTAGAGGAGTTCCTGCCCTCCTTTCCCACGGAACAGCCAGGTGGCCCACCCCCCAGCCCTCAGCAGTGCACAGAGGTCCCCAGCAAGTGAAGGGAGAAAAGAAAACTGGGGCTGTGGTTTTCTGCTCCTGTGAATCCTTAGAATGTGGAAAGAAATAGTTTAGCAATGAGGATGCCTTTTAAACAGAGGCTGGGCATATCAGGTTGTTTCACCGCTTTGCAAACTCAGAGACAAGTTAGTAAGCAGAGCAGTGGTGGGGGGCGGGGGTCTCATGGGAACCTGGTGTCCAGCCATCACCACCTTCCCGCAGCTAGGCACTCCCAGGATGGCAAGCAACAATTTCACTCTAGGATTTGAGGAAACAAGCCCCCTGGGAGACTCAGTGGTCTGGTGGGAGGCTGTGCCTGCAGGCAGAGTGGGTGGGTTAGTGGGGTCTGGGCAGCTCCGGGGAGCCCCCACTATTCTCCTCAGGCTCCCTTCTTATTCTGCCCTCCTCCCACCCACCAGCACTGGCTCTGGTCTCCATGCTACCTTGGCCATTGACTTTGAGTTTTCTTGCTCATATGGGGTATATTACTCCACCAACCAAAAACCAAATCCGTTGCCATCAAGACAATTCTGACTCACAGCCCAACCCTATAGGACAGAGTAGAGCTGCCCCATAGGGTTTCCAAGGAGCAGCTGGTGGATTTGAACTACCAACCTTTTGGTTAGCAGCTTAGCTCTTAACCACAGTGCCACCAGGGCTCTCCACGGTAGGATCGTTATTCGCATTGTGCTGAGAGCAACAACTAGCAGCTTTGTTCTGTACTTACATTCAGAGAGTCCCCAAGGTATAGATAAAAAGGAGACCCATCTGAAGGAACCAAGACGCAGAGAAGGCCCATCCTCTCTCACTCAAAGTCATTCATTCTACTCGCTTTCTGTAAGTCACTCAGCATAATTCTATGCCCACAGAAACTGCTGCTGCCTGTGTGGGGGCGGCCCATGGCCAGGAGACTGCAGGGGAACAACGGGAGGTTTGGAGTTGATTCATACGCACAATTACATCCCAGCCGATGGGAAGCAAGAACAGGAGCCCTGAGAGGTGGTACAAGCTCAGCACATCAGAGGGAGCAGCGGATGAGCAACGCCTCGGGAGGCCTGCTCCCTCCTTCTGTGATTCTTGCTGTTTGTAAGCTTAGAGCTGATCATAGAAAGCACCTAGTAAGGCTTGAGCATTTCTTTTTCTCCACGTTATGCTTTTGTTCATATTTGAGATCGATAAGCTGAATAATGGAAACGCTGGTGGCTAACCAAAAAGTTCAGCAGTTCAAGTCCACCAGGCGCTCCTTGGAAACCCTATGGGGTAGTTCTACTCTGTCCTATGGGGTCGCTATGAGTTGAAATTGACTCGACGGCAATGGGTTTGGTTTTAAGTTGAATAATAGCTGATGTAGCTGAGAGTTTTCTAGAAATTTCATGTGCCAGATTCTGGGCTAAGTGCTGCATGTGTGTGGTCTTACTGAATCCTCAATATTACTCCTTGAGACAGGCATCATTATTGCCCCCATTTTACAGATGAAGAAACTGATCCTTAGAGAAGTCAAGAAACAGTGCTCAGGTCACCAGGGGCAAATGCAGAACACGATGCCCTGAGCTCAGTCACCTCTACTTTCTCACTTCTTTCTTGGCACGACCAGTGGCCGTCGAGTCAATTCCAACTCATGAAGACCCCATGTGTGTCAGAGCAGAACTGTGGTCTGTAGGGTTTTCAATGGCTTTTTTTTTTTCAGAAGTAGATCCCCTGACCTTTCTTTGAGTAGCCTCTGGGTAGACTGGAACTTTCAAACTTTCAGTTAGCAGGGAGCACATCACCCAGGAACTCCTCCTCAGCACTAAACCAAAAAAAAAAAAAAAAAACCCATTGCCATCAAATTGATTCCGACTCATAGCAACCTTGTAGGACAGAATAGAACTGCCCCTTAGGGTTTCCATGGAGTGCCTGGTGGACTCGAACTGCCGACCTTTTGGTTAGCAGCCAAAATCTTAACCACTATGCCACCAGGGTTTCCTAGGAGTCTTCTAATCCTTTTGAAATGTTTGGAAGAAAATCAGCATGTACCTAAGTCCAGAGCAGTCCCTGGGTATCTCTGCAACACACAATGACCTGACAGGAAGAAAAAGAGGCTCCACCCCCCCAAGGGGATTTGCTTCAAGTAATGAGATTTTTATCATCAATAGAAGCACAGACTGTGGGAGGACAGAACAACATTTGGATTTGTTTCCTTTCAGAAGCAAGGGAGGAAAACAAATATGTACTTGCTATGGTTTGATTTGTGTCCCCTAAAAAGATGTTGGAGTCCTAACCCCCCATACCCGTGAACGTGACCTTCTTTGGAAACAGATTCTTTGCAGACGTACCTAGTTGAGATGAGACCATACCAGAGCAGGGTGGACCCTAATCCAATAAGACTGGAGTCCTTATAAGGGGAGGAGAATGCCCTGTGAAGACACAGAGCCAGGCACACACACACATAAGAAAAACATCATGTGAAGACCGAGGCAGAGATTGGAGTAATGCAACTGTATGCCAAGGAACACCTGGGGCTACCAGAAGCTGCAAGAAGCAAGAAAGGGCCTTCTCCTAGAGCCTTCAGAGAGAACAGGGCCCTGCTGATACCATGGCTCTGCAAAAGTCTGAAAGAATAAATTCCTGTGGTTTTAAGCCACCCAGTTTGTGGTACTTTGTTATAACAGCTCTAGAAAACTAATACTGTACTATTTTTCTAATTTTTAAAATTCAATTTAGAAAATATTTTAATTTGTAGAGAAAAATCAGAAAATGGTGAAATCTATCTGAACAGACCTGGGGATAACTCAGGCATTGCAAAGAGAAGCTTCTTTGTTGGGTGGAGCTGGGTCAGTAGAGTGAGTGGTGAACTCTGAGATGTGGACTTGGTGCCCTCTGTAAGGACCTCCTTCTCTGACTACAGTTGGCAGTGCCTGGGCCTCACACGGGGCCTGCCCTGACCTTCCTGCCCCTGCAGCCACATGCCCTGGACTTTAACCAAGGAAATGCCCACAACAACAACAACAAACCCAATGCAGGGTGGCTGGGGCGATTGGGAGCAGGATCCCGCATTATCTCCTGGTCACACCTGCTGCTGCAGGGTCAGGAAAGGGGAAAGTCTGCCCTCCTGGGACAATTTAAGGAACCCCCACTTGTCCCAGAGCTTTTCTGCTGGAGGTCTTAATTGTCAGCTTTAATTTTGTCTCACTCAGTGGAAACTGCTTCCCCAGGGGCTTGAAACACTTTCTGTTATTCCTCCTCAGTAGGTTTTCCTGGATCCAAAATCTAAGCCTCAGTTGCATAATACACATTAACTAGCACCAGCCTTCATATTTTACTGTGATTGCCTGTTCATTTATCTGCATTCCTGCTGGACCTGGAAGTTTCTAGATGGCCAGAACTTACATATCTTTTATCTTTGTGTCTCCAGTATCTAACACTATGCCTGACCCATAGTCGTGCCAATTAATGGATGTTTAATGAAAGAACGGATTAGCACTCACGTCTAGGTCACCGAAGTGAAAGTGGAGTAAATTAGCAGAGCCTGTCCCCGGCTGTGAGCTTCAGATAAAGACCAAGCTGGAGGAAGCACGGGTGAATGATCTTTAGAAACTGCAGGGTGGTTTCGATATACTGCTGCAGTCGCTTGTGAATGATCTTTAGCAAAATTTTACTTGTGTGTGGAAATGGAGAGGCAAATTGCTTCTCCTTCTCAGTTTTATCCAGAGCAGTCCCGACGCAGGAAAGATGTCCACCCACGGGGAGCATGACCAACAAACCTGCATGGAACAGACTGGGCCCATTGCTCGGAGAAGATCCTGTGTTCCCAACGGCCCATGTCACTTCTGCTAATTTCATTGAACTCAAAGTGTAAAAACAAAATGCCCCTTTTCCCAAGAGCAAAGGCCCCATTGCCCTCTGGGTACAGAGTTAACTCCAGGAGCTTATGCCGGTTTCACAGGTATATGAGAGTTTCTGAGTGTAGCTCCATGTTTTTGAGGTACACCTTCATGTTTTAAAATCATACGAGGGCATTTTTATAAAGAATCTGATAAACACAAAGTGCCTTACCTCATGCTGCTTACCAGTTGGCAGGAAGCCTTCAGTGTGTTTCAGTGACACTATGCAGCTATGGCAGATGTATGCATTTGTGGACCAAACCTAGAAGTTGTCATCAGAGAGCCCTCCTGCATGGAAGCTGGCAGCACAAACTGTGGGAGGGGGGAAAAAAAAGCACACACTTTTGTATTCAGCACGATATCACTTTTTCTGGGGCATTTACTCGTAGTATACAAAGAGATAGTGGTATGAATTCAATTGTGTCCCCCCAAAATATGTGTTTTAAATCCTAAACCCTATACCTGTGGTTATAATCCCATTTGGGAACAGGTTCTCTTTGTTATATTAATGAGGTAGTATTAGTGTAGGGTATGTCTTAAATCAGTCTATTTTGAGATATAAAAGAGCAGATTAAGCAAGCAAGCACAAATGGAGGGGAAGATACAGGCCACATGATTGCCAAGGAATTTAGGAATAAAATCTGAAAAGAGACAAGGACCTTTAACTAGAGCAGACGGAGAGAAAGGGTCTTCCCCTAGAGCTGGCACCCAGAATTTGGACTTCTAGCCTCCTAAACAGTGAGAAAACAAACTTCTGTTTGTTAAAGCCACCTGTGTGTGGTATTTCTGTTATAGCAGCAGTAAGTAACTAACACAGATGGGTTTGAAATTCTTCCTAAGGATACAAAATAGAACGTAGAAAAAGAAACAGAGCCATCTTAAGCATTTTCAAAGAAAGTGATTAGATAGAGAATAGACAGTACAATTTTCATTTCAGCACCTCAAAAAATATTGGATAGAGACTTTTAAACAGTAATAATATTATTACAAAGTACCTACTCCTCACTTATTGACATGGTTACATTTCAAAGACCAGGTCATTATGCAAAGAAGTGTTATGCAAAAATGGAGGATGACCACATCAGACCACAAGATGGAGGATGGCTATATCAGTACATAACTGCCAAATTACATCATTACAAAACTGCTAAATTGTGTCATTACATAAATGCCAAACCACTAAGAATCATTGCCCGGGCAAGATGATACATAACCTTAATCATCACAGCCAGCATTACTCTCACCTCACGTCTCGGTGTTCATTACTGCCAGACGTATGGTGTTAATGCACAAAATAGCTGGATAGTAGATTTTTTACTCTTGTGGAAAAACGCAAAATGTCTGATAATTAGATAGTAAGTGAGTAGTAGGTGTATTATTGAGGAAACCCTGCTGGCGGAGTGGTTAAGAGCTATGGATGCTACTCAAAAGGTCAGCAGTTCAGATCCACCAGGCGCTCCTTGAAAACCCTGTGGAGCAGTTCTACTCTGTCTTACAGGGTCGCTATGAGTCAGAATCGACTCGACGGCAACGGGTTTAGGTGTATTATATTTTCATTTTTTTAAAAGTATTGTTTGCATTTAGTATAATGCAATTACCCTTTTTAAATATGAGATATTTCTACACATACGACTATGCAATTCTTTTCTCATCAGATAAATTCAGCCCCAGAGTGGCCCCTGTCAGTGCTCAGAGTTAAGCCATAGTCTGTTCCTGAAACTCATCATTCAACTTGTTGACGGCGAACCAGGTCCCAGAGTAAGTTCTAAGGCGATCACCAGGAATGAAGCAGTAGAGGTGCCTGCCCTGGTGACATTTATATTCTCTGAAGAATAAACAAGCAAGTGAACAAGCAAATAGAGCAGTGCAGATCATGAAAAGTGCTATGGAAGAAAGGAACTGGGTGATATGATAGACAATAAGTGGGAGAGACTTCTGCTTTCTGGTCCGACATGTAGAGAGCTTGGAAGTCATCCTCACAACCAGAAAAAAGGTAAAAAACTGAAAATCTTCTTAGATCTAGCAGAGAATTGAAGTCACAGAGAATCATCGCTTACTAGGAGCCGAAACTACCTCAACAGGACCCAGCATCGGCAGGGATATTTAAAAGAATACTTAAAGGATGACTGAATAGTCACTGGAAACTCAGCAAGGAAGAGCTTGAGAGACACAAATTCCCGGAGACCCAGAAGCAGGGAGCCCACACTTTCATAAGTTTTTTCCTTCAGGAGCCCCAGTAGGTTTTCACAGCGAAGCTCCAAGGAAAATAACCATTTGGAAATAGTACTCTTCTCCTTAAGCCCTCAAGGGAAACTGCTTTACCTGAGCCGACCCAACCTGGGTTTTATCAGAATAGGTGGGTGACGCCATTTTACATAAGGTGATCAGAGTAGGTGGTATGAGAACAGAGACCTGAAGGTTAACAATGAGTTAGCCACTAGAATAGCTAACAAGACAGAGGAAACTGCAGGTTCAAAAACTCAGGCATGATGTGCTTGTCACGAACCAGAAACAGGAAGCAGGCAAATGTGGTTGGAGCCCGTGAGCTAGGTGGAGAGACTGGTGTGGTTTGGGAGGACGTTGGGAAGCTGCTTGTTGGTCATGGGCAGGAGTTTGAGTGTATTCTAAGAAAGATGAGTGGCCAATGAAAGATTTAAGAAGGGAAGTAATAACAACTGACGTGTTAAAAGATCACCCTTCTTATTGTGGTGGTGGTTACATGCGTCTACAACATGTGATAAAATGGCACAGACCTCCACACATATGTGTGTTCACATACATGAGCAAAATTTGAAATAAGTTCTGTGGATTGAACCAATGTTAACATCCTGATGTTGATACTGTACTAGAGTTGTGCAAGATATTACCACTGGGGGAAACTGGGTGAAGGGTACAGGGGATTCTCTGTACTTTTTTTTTCTTTTTTGTGCAACTTCCTGTGAATCTATAATTATTTAAAAAAAAAAAATCATTCTGGCTCCAGGCCCGTTGCTGTCAACTCAGACTCATTGCAACCCTAAAGGACAGAGTAGAACTGCCCCATAGGGTTTCCAAGGAGAGGCTGGTGGATTCAAACTTCCAACCTTCTAATTAGCAGCTAAGCTCTTCAACCACTGTGCCACCAGGGCTCCATTCTGGCTCCAGGGTAAAAAATGGGTGAACGGCTTTTAAAAGGCTAGGCAAGAGATGGTGGAGCTTGGAATGGAAAATTATTAGTGGAGGGGGAAAAACAGATTTGAAGTATATTTTAAAAGTAGAACAAATAGGACCTCCCAGTAGATTAGATATTTGGGGAGGGAAGGGCTTTTGGTTTAAGCAATTGGGTAGATGGTGATGACACTCTATGGTGTTTTTTACTGATCAAAACAAAACAAAAAATCCTTGGGGGGAAAAGTGTTCCAACTGGCTGTCATTTCCTGAAAAAAATAACAAAACTAAATAAACATCTTAGAAACAACGTGTGATTAGTAATATTTAGGCAAAATACGTGTATATATATATATAGTTTGGACAGTCCAGGAGCTGAATTGAAATGAGAAAACCTAACCAAGGTTTTACTATGAATCACATAACCTTGGACAAGTCATTTCATTCCTTAGAGCCTTGGTGTTCTCTGCAAAAACAGACAAAATACCCTGAGTTGTGCACATAAAAAATGGTTGAAAAGCCAAATGTTTTGTTATGTATATTTCACCACAGTAAAAAATAGCAAAAATGCAATAAAACAAACAAAATGGACTACATAGATCTCAAATTCTGGCTTTAGAATCCTGTGAAACATGAGAGTGTGGGATATATATATACACTGAAGGTGGTAAACTCACTCCTTTTCATATTTGTGCTAGTTTTGTGGTTGTAAGTAGCACAGTAGCGTGTGTTTTCTCTGGACACCGGCTCTCCGAACTTAAGTGGCTTTTCATTTTGTAACTCTGCCAACTGTGCATTCTCAGAAGAGTCCCCATGTGTCTCCTCATCCTAGAAGATCATCGCCTTTGCATGATATCCCAGCCGGCGCGTGGGTGGTAATAAAATACACCACTCACCTCGGAATCCTGTTTTATCTTGCTGAAGGCTTCTGAGCTCCATGTACTCTGCACCAGGATTAGCTAAAGGGCACAGAGAAGCCACTGCTGATGGGGCTGAAACCGAATCTGGGCTGGGAGTCAGCTGACCGGTACGGTAAGTGTCTACTCGGTAGGTGGCCTGGCTCACTGCCACTGCAGCTGCTCCACCTGGCCTCTGCTGCTTTAATTAGACTGTGCGCCTCGCTTCTTGTCCTCAACTATAGGTAGGGGCATTTCACTGGAGACTTGATTTTGAGTCTGATTTGATTGACACCCTGTAATTATCAAACTCGGTGTTGCCCCTCCATTTCAATATCTCTTGTGAAGTACAAGGGAAATTCTGTCTTTGAGAAGGTATGGCCTCCAGAAGGACACTAGAGAGCATCTTGTTGTTGTTAGCTGCCATCCGGTTGGCCTCTGACTCATGGCAACCACACGCATAATAGAACGAAACACTGCCCAGTCCTGCGTGATCCCTGTGATCAGTTGAAGATTGAACTGTTGTGATCCATAGGGTTTTCACAGGCTCATTTTCAGACATAGATTGCCAGGCCTTTCTTCCTGGTCCATCTTAGTCTGAAAGGTCCTCTGAAATCTATTCAGCATCAGAGCAACAAACAAGCCTCCACTGATGGATGGTGACTGTGCATAAAGGACATTGGCTGGGAATTGAACCTGCATATCCTGCGGGGGGGTGGGGATGAGAATCCTACCACTGAACCACCACTGCCTCCTACTTCTATATAAAGGCCTCAAATAAATGCAAACATCACCCAAGTATGATACGAGCTCACTCTACCCTGCCCTTCATTCAGTGGACGTTTATTGAGGGCTTACTGTGTGACAGGCACGTGCAATATGGGGCAGCGTGCAGCTGCTATTTTAGGGGGGCTTGCCAAGGCCACTTGTCCTAGAGAGAGAGAGAGCCAGGAAACTTACTCTGGGCCCCTGTTCCCCACAAGCAAATCACTTTCAGACCACCCATATTTAGAATTTCAAGGCGCTACTCTCTGAATGGCAGTGTTATGGATTGAATTGTGTCCCCCCGCCAAAAATATGTTGAAGTCCTAACCTGTGAATGTGACCTTGTTTGGGAAAATAGGGGTTTTCTTTGCAGATGTCATCAGTTAAGTTAATGAGGTCATATCAAGTAGGAGGGGATCCTACTCTCTTCCGAGTGATGTCTTATAAAAGGGGAAAACAGACAGGGAGACAGGGTCACACAGGAGGACTACAGATGCTGTGTGAAGACACACATGTGGGCTAAGGAACTCCAGGAAATGCCCAAGGCTACCAGAAGCTGGAGGAGACGAGGAAGAAGCTTCTCCTAGAGCCTGCAGAGACCATGGCCCTACCGAAGCCCAAGCTTAGACTTCCAGCTTCCAGAACTGTGAGACAATAAGTCTGTGTTCTTCAAAGCCACCCACTCTGTGGCATTTTGTTACTTTAGCCCTAGGAAACTAAGACAAGCAATAACCAAAACGCAGCCAAGATGTGTACGAGGGTGGCTCTCACTTCCAGTGGATAGAAAATCAGAGTCTTTGAAAGAACTAAACCTCAATTCCTCTAGTCCAAAAGGCTCTACTTAAAATTTCCCACTCATTTGTGCTTTTCAAATATTTCCCATACTAGACCCCTGCTTTCTCTTAGGCACGATTCTAAAATCTTTATGTGGAAAAACTCACTTTGATCTCATGGCAATCCTATGAGACAGGTAACGGAATTATCCCAGGAGGAAACAGAGGCACAGAGAGTTGAAGTAACTTACCCACAGCAGGAAGGGGCCGAGCGGGGACATGAATCCGAGCATCTGGCTCCAAGGCCTGTGTGCCTAACCACTACACTATACAGCCATAGGCCACAGAGCCCTGTTAGCTGTGGAGTCCAGCCCAAACATCAGCCCCCACATCCTGACTCCAGCTCATGTGGGATCCCGAGCTTGGAGGTGGATGAAATGAAAAGCTGGAGCCTTCTGGAGTTTAAACGCTGCTTACACATGCAAACGCACCAAAAATCTCAGGTTGCTTAGCTGAGCTATGCTGCAAAAACAGTATTCCACAGGGGAGGCCACCAGATACCGGGTGTCACCTGAGCAATCCATTATCGAGTGCTTGACTCTTAGTGCTTTGTGCCAGCAAGTGACCAAGAGTTAACAGGCCTGCTTCTCATCCCTCATTTCCAGCCCGGTCGGGATCTAAAGTGCCACAGCCTTAGGTTCTAGCGGAATCCTGAGTCACCCCCACCATGGGAACTCAAAAGTCATAGACACTCAAGGTCATTAGTCATGAGGGAAACGTAAATCAAAACCACAATGAGATACCACTTCAAAACAGAAAACAAGAGTTGGTGAGGATGGGGGAAAATTGGAACTGTTGTCCGTTGTTGGTGGGAATGTAAAGTGGTACAGCAGCTATTCCTCAGAGTTAAACAGAATATGACCCAACAATTCCTCTCCTAGGTGTATACCCAGAAGACTTGAAAGCACGGCCTCAAACAGACACATGCACACCAACGTTCATAGCAGCACTATTCACAATAGCCAGGAGGTGGAAACAACTGTAATGTCCATAAATGGATGAATGGATAAGCAAAATGTCGTGTATTCATACAACCGAATATTATTCAGCCGTATAAATAAATGCAGTTCTAATACATGCTATGACATGGATGAACCTTGAAAACATTATGCTAAGAGAAATAAGCTAGACATAAAAGGATAAATACATGATCCCACTTGCATGGAATTTCTAGAGTAAGCAAACTTAAAGAGACAGAAGGCAGATGAGTGGTTACGAGGGACTGAGAGGAGGGAAGACCGAGGAGTTACTGCTCAATGGGTACTGAATTTCTGTTTGGGTTAATGAAAATGTTTTGGAAATAGAGAGTAGTGAGAGCTATACAACACTGTGACTGTAATTAATGTCTTTGAGGTACACACTTAAAAAAGGTTAAAGGCAAATTTTATGTTGTATATATTTTGCCACAATAAAAAATTGAGAAGAAAAAAAGTCATGGACACTTCCATAGTTGTTTCCAGACCCTGCCATTTGCTGTTCTCTGCACCATTTCCTCCCAGACATGACAGGGGAGACATGTAAGTGAGAAGATTGGTAACCGTCATTCTGGGCCATTCTGTGCCGGGCACTTCTGGAGGGTTCCCCAAAAGGAGAATCTGATCAAGCACCAGGTGTCGGGACAGGCCCACGAGTAAGCTAACAGAATGATCTCTTTGTCCCTTCACCATAACATGCCTTATTAACATGGTGTTTCTAGGGACCAAGCTTCTGGCAGTGAGAATCTAAAGAACATGTAATCAGTGGGGAGGGGCCTGTTCACAGTGCAGAAGACCCCCACACACACACACTCCACACACTCACACCACACACACACGCCACACACACAAACATGGCACACACAAACCCCACTCACACATGCCACACACACACAAACACTGCACACGCAAACCCCACACATGCACATCACACATACACACACACTACACACACGCACACACACACACCCCTCACACACATATATACACACACACCCCTCACACACACACATACCACACACACCCTCACACACACACACCCCACACACACCCCTCATACACATATATACACACACACACACCACACACACACACACCACACACACCCTCACACACACACACACCACACACACCCCTCATACACATATATACACACACACCCCTCACACACACACTCTTCTGTTCTTCCCCAGCTCTACTGGACAGATGTGGGCTGTTCAACAGGGAATTATTCCTAAATGTCCTCCAGTCTATGCCAACTCTGATCAACACTCTATAAAAGGTGATGACCTGCATCAGGAAAGATTAAATAAACCGTGGGTAAAGTCAGAAAACTTTTTAAAACAGATATTTAACTAGTATTGAATATTTAACTAAGCTTTTTTTTTTTTTTTTTATGGGGTTATTTCCGAAAGCAACCTGCACAAGCTGATGGTTTGGTTTCTCAGACCTGCATGGGGAGCCTGAAATCTGCTTAGCCTGCTGCAATGAGCCAGACTGAGGAGGTCCCCTGGGTTTCATGTGCACGTGCACTCAGGCTTTGCTCCTGGGGCAGTGAGGCTCCATAAGCTGCCTCACGTCTCCCACATGTACTCTGAGCAAAGCCCAGGAGATCTGCGGGGAAAACTGGCCAACTTTAGGCCTTGGAAACAAGTAACGGGTTTGGCCAGAGCACCTGAGAGGGTCATGAGGCAAGGTTCCAATGAGGTCCATGGAACTCCTGGGATCTGCTTCTGAACCAGGCCCTGAGAGGCAGGATCGATCAGGAAGAGCCACAGCACCAAGCAACACTGGCTGTGCCTCTGAACGTCCATCAGTATTTTGAAAAGGTGAGCAGCCTCAGAGCACTCCCTTCCTTCTGCATTTTGCTCCCTGATTGGGTCCCTGAAAGGCCACTATTTCCCCAGTCTGTGCCCTGATGTTAAAAAGAAGAGAGGAGAAAAAGAGACAGTGTCTCAGGAGCAACTTCCAGCATTTATCTGATGAAATTCTCCGAGTGTCTATTTATAACCAGGCTGTTCTCAAAATGCCAGCTCTCTACAGTTACAAACATACCACATGTCCTCCCCACCTCCATCTATGCTTTACTCTTCTTCTTGGCACGAGCATCTTTCTACAGCTTACTATTTATATAAGAAGTAATACTATAGTTGTTGTTGTTAGCTGTCATTGCCGCGGCCCTTGACTCACGGTGACCCCATGCACAATGGAATCAGACTGTTGTGATCCGTAGGGTTATCACTGGCCGATTTTTGGAAATAGATTTCCATCTCTTTCTTCCTAGTCTTTCTTACCCTGGAAACTCTACTGAAACCTGTTCAGCATCATAGCAACACTCAAGCCTCCACTGACAGGCAGGTGGTAGCTGCACATGAGATGCAATGGCTAGGAATTGAACCCAGGTCTCCCGCACAGAAGGCAAAAATCCTACCACTGAACCACCACTGCCCTCAGTAATACTACGTAAATGACATTATTTAGGAATATCGCCAAGCATGTCGGAAATGCTCACTAATCCTTGTTGAATAAATAAATGAATAGGCAGATAAACAAACGCTGAGTCCCCCATAAATGCATTCAGAGTGCACCCCTGGGTGGGTATCAAGGAGTCGCTCCTCTTTGGTCCTCTCCCCATTTTCCTTCTCCATGGTCCCTCAATCTTTCTATTTTTAACCTAACACCCCCCACCAGGGTCTTGGCTCTGGTTACTTGGATCCAAGCCAAAGGGGTCGAGTCGGCTCTCCTGTCCCAAGCATGCAGGAGGAGGGCTGTGCACTTCAAAGCACAAACACCATTAAGGCTCAGCATAACTTGAATGCATTTTTCTTCCTACAGAGTGTCTCTATCTTCTTTTTCTGAAACCATAACAATTCACACCAGTGGAGGAAATTAGGGGGTGAGTGAGTGAGAGGACCCCAGGCTGCCACATGAGGAATTAAGCCCATTCTGGGTTCCGTGAGTAGCAGGGACTTCATCTTAAGCGCATGTGTGGAATAAGGAAAATGAGACCTTAACCAGGCTTCCTGGGAATCTGAGAAAAGCTGAGCCACCAACTGTCAGGACCATAGGGAAGAGCAGGAGCTTCACAGAGGACAGAGCTCAGTGTGAGAGCTGGAAGGAGCTTGAGATTCAAGGTGGCAGGAGTGTGTGGACCCCCCATCCTGCAGTGGCCTGTCCTCCATGTCCTTTCCTTCTGCCCTGCCTCTCCCCCCACCCTGTGTGTCTTTCTCTGCCATCTCACCACTTACCTCACTCATGGCCTCCTCATCTGGTGTATGGCTGAATCTCTTCAGCCGAATCCACCACCAGCAATGTAACATCTGCCCATATCTCCAATTCAAATTCCAGAGACAGAGGACACTCTGATTTAAATCACTTTTCCCCTCTTGTCTTTAATTCCAAATTAAAAAACCAAACTCATTGCCATCTAGTAAATTCCAACTCATAGCAACTCTATAGGACACAGTAGAACTGCCCCGTAGGGTTTCCAAGGAGCAGCTGGTGGATTTGAACTGCTGACATTCTGGTTAGCAGCCGAGCTCTTAACCATAACACCACCAGGGCTCCTTTAATTCCAAGATACCTCACAAGTTGACAGTTAGCATCGACTATATGCCCTTGAGCCAAGTACTCTCCCTGAGTCCATCACCTTGGAGGGTAGGGCTGGAGGGGACTGCGGGGGGTGGGGAGGGCTTCATGTGGGGCCCAGGAGCACAGGTAAGGACAGGGGGTGAGAACAGCTGTTTCCTTAGCAGAGGCTGTGAGTGTGTCAGACCTGCAAGGCCCCAGCCTGTCTGGTGCAAAGGACATGTCCAGGGTGGTCACTGGGAAAGGCACTGCAACAGGAGGCAGTGGCTGGCCGTGAAGACAAACCACCTACTTCATCGGTTCATTTGGGCTTGACCTACATGAAGTGGAAACTTCCTTAAGCTGCTATGAGAAGGCCAACAGGAAACTGAAGCACATGCTTCCCTTTACCACTCAGTCAGTTCACTCTACAAATGTCTAAAAAATAAATAAGTGGGAGTTTTTGTTCTGATTCTGGAGGTATCTATTTTTTTATATAGCCAAAGTCTGAAGGCCAGAGGCCAAAAGAGATCTGGCCCAGAAATTCTAACGACCACACCTCCATTCCTTTCAGTGATGCTAAACAAGGCAGTGCCATGGAAAGGAAAGTTACAGTCCAGAACACGGACACTTTGCCAGCTTCTCCAGCTCTGTGGCACCACAGACAATAGGATTACCTGACTGGAAACCACTTCAAACTCCAAAAATGGCACTTCAAAAAATCATATCATGGAAATCACCCAAGTCTCTGGATGGTGCAAACAGTTAAGCATACGACTATTAGCCAGAAAGTTGGCTGTTCAAACCCACCCCAACATGCCCCAGAAAACAGGTCTGGTGATTGGCTTCTGAAAGGTCACAGCCTTGAAAACCCTATGGGGCAATCCTACTCTGCACACGTGGGGTCACCATGAGTTGGAATTGACTAGACAGCAACTAACAACAACAGGCCTCACACACGTCACTTGGAAAAAGAAACCAGGGTCACCACCTAGGGCTTCCTCTCTTCTTCATCCCTCCATTCTGCAGGTGTTCTGCAATGCGAGGCAAAATCCTCAAGTACAACCAGGTGACCATGGCATTACTGACTCCCTAAATGGATCAAGTGTCCAGTGATTTAAACTCACTGCCAACATTCTTCCCAAGCCAGTAATTCCCATTGGTCTGCAGTTTGCTGAGGCTGATTCTGTCATCAGCCTTAATGTCCATTTGAAAGACATTGGGATGTTATATTTAACAAAGGCACCTTGTCCTTCATGGATAAAGGAGAAGAGAGTTAGCTTTCTCCAGCCCTTTAAAAAAAAAAAAAGTTAAGTGGGCGAATGTCTTCGTAAGCCTTCCCAGAAATAAGCTTATAGTCCCTGATCTTGAACAAAACTGCTCGCCCAGGCAGAAAGAGAGGCAGAAAAGCCAACTCAATGTGGGAGAATCTACTGTCGTATCAACATCCATTTACCGTGTACCTGGTCTCAGCTAGGGTGGGTTGGGTGTCAGGCCTGGCCACTGATCTCAAGGGCATTGCAATGCCATGAATAATAACAGCAGGCTCTTACCAACCACCCATTCTGTGCTAGTGCTGCGTATACATGATCCTTATCCTTACAACAATTTTGCAAGGCAGGTGATGTACAATTTCATTCAGTACCAGGACAAACATACGACTGATGAATAACGATGTAAAGAAATGTGGCTAAAGTTCCAAATACGTGGTAAAGAGAACTAAGTTACTAGAGTTGTGGGGAAGGAGAAGTCAACTAGGGTTATTACACAAGGCTTCCAGAAGGTACGATAGTGGGAGCAAAGGGGGAAGGCCATCCAGGCAGGGGGTGGGGGAGTGTGCGGTGGAAAGCACAGGCAACATTTCAGAGGTGGGATTTGTGCCCCGTGAATTGGATGAAGGAGGATAGGTGTGAGGAAGAGGCTGAGACAATCTTGGGGAGATGGCTCAAACTGACTGGGGGAGTAGGGGATAAAGGGATCTCCCACAATTCTCTCTGTATGTCTCTGGGCTAATGGGCTTCCCAAATATACTGAAGTCCCCAGGGCCTCCTTTTTTCAGGCTGGGTTTGCCTCCTTTCCCAGGAAGCCTTCTGCAACTACTCCAACTTCTGACATCCCTGACCACCTAGGGATCTGGAGAGCCCATCTCGTTGTTGTTGTTGTTAGCTGTCATGCTGTCAGCCCCCAGCTCATGGACAGCCCATGCACAACAGAACCATCTCGTTGTTGTTGTTGTTAGCTGTCATGCTGTCAGCCCCCAGCTCATGGACAGCCCATGCACAACAGAATAAAACACTGCCTAGTCCTGGGCCGTCCCTACTGTCAGTTGCAGATCAGACCATTGTGATGCACAGAGTTTTCATCAGCTGATTTTCAGAGGTAGATCTTTCTAGTCTGTCTTAGTCTAGAAGCTGCACTAAATCTGTTTAGCATCAGAGCAACATGCAAACTCCCACTGACAGGCAGGTGGTGGCTGGACATTTGGTCGGGGATCAAACCCGGGTCCACTACACGTAAGGTGAGAATTCTACCACTGAACCACTAATGCCTCCTCCCAAATTATTAGGTGGTGGTTTGGCAGTTATGTGTCATTCTAGTTATATGCGTGTTTGCTTCTCCAACCAGATGGTAAGGTCTTGGCGGTCAGAGGTGGCATTTTAGAGGCTCCCTCTTCTGCTCCCTGACTCTGGGCTTTGCCCAAGACTCAAGCCTTGGTGATCTGCTCTTCTTCTTCTATAGTTTCCTCTTGATGTGTCTTACAGAATCTTTTTTGTCTACCATTTATTTGTAGATGACTCCTAAACCTTTATCTCCAGTCCTTCCCTGTCACCCAAATGTTCCTATGGAATCTCCAGTTACCCATAGGATAATTCCATGGCTGTATCTGGTCATCGTATCAAATATAACATATCCAAAATGGAATAACCTGTATTCACTGCAAACCACCTCCTACAGTCAACTTCCTTACCTTTGTCAAATACATTATAATTCGCTCAATCTTATAATCCTTTTACAAAAATGCAAATTGTTTAGTTAAATGTCAACGCATGGAGTCCGACTCTATGTGGTCAATCTCGACCAAGCTTGGCAACAGTTCCAATATCCTCAGTGAACTGCACCATGTCATTTGTACACCCATCACTTATCTGACACCTCCACTATCTGGAACACATCTGAGAGCCCAGAAGGGAGCCCAAAAACTTCAATATACTTTTGCTATTATTAAGTAAAATTGGTAGCCAAGGTGATTTTTTAAAAAAACTAAGACCTAAAGTTCATATCTTTGCCCTTAGGAGAGCCTTCTCCAGGCCTCACACAGAGCCTATGTATTCCTAATTTACATTCAGTCCTGAGGAACTTGGCTATCTGGTTTACAACCCCATGGTAGAAGTGTAAAAATATAAGGGTAAAGGGAACCCACAGAGTTTAGCGACAGAAGCAAGATAATGCTCTGAGAGGGAGGAGACAGTTTTCAGGCTGTCACAGGGGCTCAAAAGAATGGCATTCTAAAACCATTCTAGATAAACCCAGAAAGCCTTAGCTCACTCTGAGAGCAACACTATTTTATAGTACAGCAGAGGAATTATTATACAGCATAATAGCAAATATTTGCCTAATGCTTTACATTTTACAAATTGTTTTCCAAATTATCACTCAACCATCTTTCGAAGGGGATAAGGCAAGTATTACTCTAATTTTGCATATAAGGACAAAGAAACAGAGAGATGGAGTTACTTCTTCAAGGTCACCCAAGTATCTTGTAATCTTAGCCTCTCCTTTGGGTCAAAGACAGTGAAAAGAGGTGGGCTAATTTTTCTTTGTGATTTTACCATCTCTGCCCTTCCTTTCCATCCTCACTGACTCCTCTGGAAGGGCTCTGCCTCACCCCCACTTCACACTCTGTGAATTTCCCTTGGTTGTGTCCCCTAACTTGCATCTGTACCCATACCTCCCAAACCCATGACTCCCAAATCAGTCTTCCCCAATTAACATCCTTTCTCTTTCTCTCATCTTCTCAAAAGCCTTCAATGACTCGTTCTCCCTGACAGAATCACCTTATAAACCTGAGTTCCTGAGCACCTGGCTCCCAAGACCCTCCAGGGTCTGCCTTGTCCCTTTGAACCAAATTTCTCCTGATCCACTTTAGCCATAACCCCACCCAGGTAGCTGAACTCACTGCCCCGGGTCCCCTTGCTCACTGTCTCTCTGTGCCCCCTCACCACCTTTTTAATGTAATGATCTAAATCACAGTCACCTTTTAAGACCCAGCATAATTGTCGCTTCTTCCCAGGAACCTTCCGTGACTGCTCCTGCACTCATTAATTTTCCTCTCTTTTCAATTTTAGTGTACTTTTTTTCTTGGTATTTTCCAGTCTTGCACTTCATTCTGTATTTTTTCCAATTGCTTAATAGTATTATTGTTGTCTCTGTAATGAGATGAAAAATATACTAATGACAGTGACCATATTCTACACTCCTATGTGGTCTATAGTATCCCAGAACAGGGCTGAAGACCATGTGTTAACCGAAGGACCAACAGTGGGCCCTCAATAAACACACAGTGATCATTTGAGATGGGCTTCAGTGACCTCGTGACATAAGTCTGTCCATGGTCATTCTGAGTTGCTATCAGAAAGTTTCCAGATTAGCACAACTGCAGGGTGATCATTTTGCGTGTTGATATTCCTATTGGGGGAAACCCAGGCACCACCTGTCTTAGGCTGGAGAAGGAAAACCAGTAAAGTATAAATATATAGAGAGAGATTTATACTAAGAAAATGACTCCTGTGGCAGTAGAAGCTGGAACGTGGGTCAAGCTGGGGGCTTCTCCTGATTCATGTAGCTGTGGGGGCTGATGAACACAAGATCAGCAGGGCTCTGGCTCACAGGCTGCAAAGACTGACAAATCCCAAGATTGGCAGGCAAGACCACAGGTAAGCTGCTACCTGAAGTCCCAAAGAGTCAGCTTTAGGATCGAGTGCAAGCAAAAGTCCACGAGCCTTGCCAGAAAGTCCACTTATATTGGATGTAGGCCACACCCCCAAGGAAACTCCCTTTCAACTGACTGGCTACTCACAGCAGATCCCAGCATGTAGGTGATCATGTTATATCAAATCTCATCATGGAAGTAATCACATCATCATATGACTGCCAAACTATATCGTTTAACTGCCAAACCACTGAGAATAATGGCCCAGCCAAGCTGACACACAACCTTAACAATCACACCACCCCAACTCAGCAGATAACCATAAACACCTTCTAGCCTTTCCCCACACTCCTCACCCTCATCTTTAGGCCAAGACCATGACCGATGCCCTACTGGCCCGGGGATGATCAGAACCCACGTCCTCCAAACACATTACTCGTTTGCCCAGAGGAGACCATTGTGCAAAAGTCTTTTGAAATTAATTATGAACTAAGCCACTTTACAAAAAAATCCAACCTAATAAAGTCAATTTACTTTATTCCAAACACTCAATATTTTAAAATGAGCACATGTTTTATGGAGCTGTACTCAGTGTGGTCATGCTATTTTGAGCTCTGGGTTTTTCTCTTTTTTTAACTTACAATATTTCAAATATAGCATCCATATTAATCAACATTTTCACATAACATTTTATTAGCTATCTCAGTCCATTATTTTCAAATACCAGTTTGCTAAGTCAACAAAGCATCCTTTAAAATACATTTCCAGGCTGTGCGTGATGGGGTATGCTGTCTGTGCTGACCTCGTGCAGCCCACCACGGAGGAAACCCTGACATTTCATTTCTCCCTCACAATCACTGCTGCAAATCTTTTTACAGTAGCTGCCTCCAGCTAAATGCCAGATTGCTCCTAGAGAATGGCGTAGAAAGCTAATTTCGACTCCTGCCTTTCACCTGTCTCTTTCTGTTAGACACTCAGCTCAGGCTATTTTGTCACTGGGAAAAGGAAGTCAGGCTGTTTGTTGGCTTTTTATTTTTATGCCCACAGTGTCCTTTCGTGATAAATGGCATATGAGAAACCAGACGCAGGGGTCATTTTCTTCAGTGGTTTCTGTGATGTGGGAACACACTAGTGTTTTTGGGAAATGGATGAAGTCCCTCTCCCTGAATGTGACAGGAGTCCAAGGAGAGCTCCAAAGACCAGAGGTTGCTGCTCACGCAGACTCCATCTGAGCTCCATCTACTCCATACAGAAGCAGAATCCAAGGCCACTGGGGACAGCCGAGAGGCGTCAATTGAAAGTGAACGCTGAAGAGGCATCTGAAAAAACTAGCCACAAGAAACCTCTTCTGAATGCGTGTGGTGTGCCAGGCCCTGGGAATGCAGCAGTAAATCTCACAAAGTCCAGGTTTTCACTGGCTAAGGGGGAGTCCCATTCCTAGAAAAAATACAACCAGAATGTTCACTTACTTTGGACACATCACTAGGAGAGACCAATCGCTAGAAAAGTACATGTGTTTGATAAAATAGGGGGCCAATGAAAACGAGGGAAACCCTCGATGAGATGGATTGACACAACAGCCACAATAATAGGTTCAAACATACCAACGATCATAGAGTATAGTCTAAGCAGTATAGTCTAAGCTGACTGGGCTGCACCTAGCAACAACAACAAAGGCGGAGACAGAAACAACAGCATATAAGGCACTAGTGAACGCTGCAATGGGGCGTTACCTATGTACAGGGGAGTTGCCATGGGCACTGGCTGGCTGCCCTCCCAGCACATATCCCTGACCCTCTTTTATCACCCTTATATCTTGGGGATTCATGCTCCCTGTTCCCAGCCATGCAGGTGGGTACAGTTAACCCTACCTCCAGCTCCGAGGAGGCGGAGCAGCCTGAGTTGTGTATGCTAATTATAAATTAGCATATCTCATCCTCTTGGCCTCAGTGATTGGTTCAGGGATAGACACATGACCCAAACAGTCAATATGGCAGGAGGAGATTTTCAGGGACTTCTGGGAAGGAAGATCCTCTTTCTTCCACAGGAACCACTAAAAGAAACACTCTCTTCCTCCTGGGATGTGACTGAGGACTGAGGTGTTTGCAAGAGCTGCCGGCAGCCATCTTCTGGCCACGTGAGGATGGGGCCTGCCTCAAGGAAGCAAAGCCCGACAGAAGGAGAGAAACTGGGGCCAGGTCACATCCCATGAGCCCTGAGGTTAGGCCCAGGCATGGACCTTTCAGTTACCCGAACCAGTCCATTAGCTTTAGTGTTTAAGCCTGTTTTACTGGGCGTTTTCTCTTACTTGAGACATAATGATAGAACTTGATTGCTGTTTAGTCGGGAAAACTGACAGGCAAACAGCTAGCTCTAATGTGGTGTGACAAGTACATAAGCCTGCAGAGGTAGAAACCCAGTGAGTGAAATGATTCACTGTGACTCTAAGCAGGCGGGGGTGGGGGGGTGGGGGGGTGGGGGGGTGGTTATTCTCCGTCAGGAGAGAACAAGGAGTCCCAGGGCAGAGTGTTCCATAGTCCAATGCCCTCCTTCATGGTCTATTAGAACAAATGGACAGGAGGGGCCCTCAGAGCCATGGAGCTGCCATTGTGCAGAGAAGAAAGCTCAGGACCAGAGAGGGTGTCACTTGCCTGAGGTCACTGAGTTACATGACAAAGTTGAGATGAGAATGGACACCTCTTTTTTAAAATGATTTCCTTCATTTTAATCCAACAAGGTTTAAAGAAATTTATTTTAAAATTCAAAAAGAGTAATTTGTTATGCATCTATTATGGATTGAATTATGTCCCCCAAAAATATGTGTTGTAAACTAAGAAGACTCGAAGCACTTACTGATGAAGATCAAAGACCACAGTCATCAGTATGGATTACACCTCAACATAAACAAAACAAAATCCTCAAATCTGGACTAATATGAAACATCATGATAAATGGAGAAAAGATTGAAGTTTTCAAGGATTTTATTTTACTTAGATCTACAATCAATGCCCATGGAAGCAACAGATGAGAAATCAAATGAGGTATTGCATTGGACCAATTCTCTGCAAAAGATCTCTTCCAAGTGTTCAAAAGCAAAGATGCCACTTTGAGAACTAAAGCGTGCCTGACCCAAGCCATGATATTTTTAATCGCCTCATGCATGGGAAAGCTGGACAATGAATAAGGAATACCGAAGAGGAATTGATGCCTTTGAGTTATGGTGTAGGTGAAGAATTTTGCATATACCATAGACGGCCAGAAGAACAAACAAGCCTATCTTGGAAGGAATACAGACAGAGTGCTTCTTGGAAGTGAGGATGGCAAGACTTCGTCTCATGTACTTTGGACTCATCAGGATGGACTAGTCCCTGGAGTAGGGCAACATGCTTGGTAAAGTTAAAGGGTCAGTAAAAAGAGGAAGTCCCTCAACAAGATGGATTGACACAGTGGCTGCGACAATAGACTCAAACATAACAATGATTGTGAAGATGGCGCAGGACCGGGCAGTGTTGTACGTAGTGTTATTATGCGCCAGGACTGACACCTGACAACAACAACATGCTAAGCAAATAATCCCAGAGGCTAGAGTATATGAAGAAGAATGAGGATTGGAGAAAGACTCATTAATAACCTGTGATATGCAGATGACATGACCTTACTTGCTGAAAGTGAAGAGGACTTGAAGCACTTACTAATGAAGATCAAAGACCACAGCCTTCAGTATGGATTACACCTCAACACAAAGAAAACAAAAGTCCTCACAACTGGACAAATAACTAACATCATGATAAATGGAGAAAAGATTGAGGTTGTCAAAGGTTTCATTTTACTTGGATCCACGATCAACGCCCATGGAAGTAGCAGTCAAGAAATCAAACAATGTATTGCATTGGGCAAATCTGCTGCAAAAGACCTCTTTAAAATGTTAACAAGCAAAGATGTAACTTTGAGAACTAAGGTGCACCTGACCCAAGCCATGGTATTTTCAATCACCGTATATGCACGCGAAAGCTGGTAAATTAATAAGGAAGACCGAAGAATCGACGCCTTTGAATTATGGTGTTAGAGTAGAATACCGAACATACCATGGACTGCCAGAAGAACAAATCTGTCTTGGAAGAAGTACAGCCAGAATGCTCCTTAGAAGGGAGGATGGCAAGACTTCATCTCGCATACTGCACGTGTTATCAGGAGGGACCAGTCCTTGGAGAAGGACATCATGCTTGGTAAAGTAGATGGTCAGTGAAAAAGAGGAAGACCCTCAACAAAATAGATTGACATTGTTACTGCAACAATGGCTCAAATATAGCAATGATGTTAGGATGGTATAGGACCAGGCAGTGTTTTGTTCTGTTGTACAGAACAACAGGGGGTGGATATGAGCCTGAACCAACTTGGAGGCACCTAACAACAACAGCAACAACAATGGTTTGTATGTTGGCTGCCTCCTGGTGCCATAGCAAATTATCAGCAAGTTAGTGACTTAAAACAAATTTATTATCTTCCATTTCTGGAGATCAGAAGTCAAAATAGCTTTTATGGGGCTAAAATCAAGGTGTGGCAGACTATGTTCATTCTACAGGCTTTGGCAGAGAATCTATTCCCTTACCTTTTCCTGCTTCTAGAGACTGCCTGCATTCCTTGGCACATGGCCCCTTCCTCCATTTTAAAACCAGCAGCATAACATCTTCAGCACCTTCAATATACGAAAAAATTTAACAATCTACCTCTCTCTCACCTTTGCGCTGCCAGCACATCTCCTCTTCATCCCAATTTTCTTGCCTCCCTCTTTTAAGGATCATTTATGACTACATTGGAATCATCTAACCCAGGATAATCTCCTTATCTTAAGATCCTTAACTTAATCACATCTGCAAAGTCCCTTTTACGTGTAAGGTAGCATCCTGGGGATTAGGATATGGATATCTTGGGGAAAAAAAGAAAAAAAAAAAAAAACCCAGTGCCATCGAGTGGATTACGCCTCATAGCGACCCTATGGGACCCAGTAGAACTGCCCCATAGAGTTTCCAAGGAGCACCTGGTGGATTCAAACTGCCAACCCTTTCGTTAGCAGCCGTAGCACTTAACCACTATGACACCAGTGTTTCTTGGATATCTTCACCAGGATATCTTGGAGGAGGGCATTATTCAAGCTACCACAGTTCGTAAAAAAGATAGCTCTATTTATATGAGGCAATACATTTTGTTTACTTAGATGTTTTAGAACAACGTTCCCCCATCATTTTATTATGAAGTATCACTTTTATTATTTTCTTCTAGACAATTTATTAATGCAAGTCATAGAGCTTCTGCTCACCATGACATAACCAGCACTTTAAAGTAACTTGAGAGAATTTAAACTCAAAGTGAAGAAAATTGGTCTTAGTTCTAGGGTTGCAAACTCATATGCCAATAGGCTGGTAAACCAGTCGCTGTTGAGTTGATTCCAACTCATGGTGACCCCACGTGTGTCAGAGTAGAACTGAGCTCCATACGGTTTTCAATGACTGATTTTTTTGGAAGTAGGTCACCAGGCCTTTCTTTTGAGGTGCCTCTAGGTGGACTTGAACCTCTACGTTTTTGCATAGCAGTCAAGCATGCTAACCATTTGTATCACCTAAGGACTCCAACAGGCAAGCGGTATGTAATACGGCGGGGCAAGAATCGTGAAAACTGGCAATTGACACTGTTAATGTTGGGAGACAATAGGGGATGGTGGGGACTGTGGCAAATTAGAAAAGGATACACCACATCTAAAGAAGGCTTCTGTTGCCTGCCTCAAGCTCACCATTGCCATGTAGGAATGTGGGCCTGTGTGGCCAGATTGCCCAATAATTTTTCAACAGTACGCCAAGATCAGACATTTTATGTGATATCTCCTGATTTGAAAATATTGTTCATTTTTTAAAAACACAGTTGTGCTGCCCAAGCCTATCTGCAGGCTGCATTTGACTCCAGACCATCAGTTAGGTATCCCTGGTTATTCAGCCAATGTAGCCATATTGGCAGGAAATGTACACATATCATTAAATTTTGGAAATATTGAAAAGATCTGGTCCTGGAGATATTGCCCTGGAGAAAGGATCAGAACTTTTTCTTAAAGGGTCATATAGTAAACATTCTAGGCTTCCTGGGCCATACAGTCTCTGTTGCAACTGTTCACCTCGCTGTCATAGCCTGAAAGCAGGCAGACGATTTGTAAATGAATGAGTGTGGCTGTGTTCCAATCAAAGGTTATTTTTGAAAACTGGCAGCTTGCCTGTGGGCCACAGTTTGCCTACCCCTTCTCCAGAGTTCCTTGTTCTGGAAAATTTTGACATTTATTTCACTTGTCCAGTTGATCTCATTTGAGAAAGAGAAATCTATTTTTAATTGCTTAAGCTGTAATTCGTTGTGACACTAATCTTTCAGAAATAGCCTGGCTCCCTCAGTGTCAGGTTATTGCACTGTATCATACAGACAGCACCATGAAAAGGAAGCTTGGCTCCCAGGAGGCCCCCAGCTAAACTGCCACCAGCTGTCCAACTGGGAGACTTGCTCATTAGCAGCTCAGTGCTGCCCATTTCCTGGCCTGAAGGAGATTCACAGCCTCCACACAAGCCATGGTGCCAAGCATCCTGCATCCTTGGGCTGCTCCTGGTAAACACCACCAAAGCAACAGCTAAATTTAGTACAGCCCTGCCTGTGGAATCACACAGAACTCTCACTCAGTAATTACATCAGCAACACTTCCTCACTGCTTGGTTCTTCCTGATTTTCCCTGTGTCAGGGTGAAACCCAAACTCTCACTCATACCAAACCTGTTGCAGCTAGCTTTTGTTCTTTTTCATGGGAGCTGGTGAAGCCTCTAGTTTATGCAAGCCAGTGCTGCGCTGTCCAGGAGCAGGCCCAGTGCACACAGAAAGTTTAGGGTGAATTGCTTGTGCTGCAGGGGAATTAAATTCTCCGTGCCTTGCCCTGTAAAGAGGTGGATAGAGGACTAAATCAGGATCACACATTTAAAGATGATCTCAGTTAGCAAAAGGAGAAGGAAATGGAATGTGTGGCTAACTGCCTTTATGAACACCTGCCTCCCTTGCCATGAGACCAGAAGAACTGGATGGGACCCAGCTACCATTACTGAACACTTTCATCAATAAACTTATAGAAGAATCTTCATCAAAAGGTGGGAAATGTAGAACAGAATTTCAAATTAAAATTGTCATGGAACCCAGACTTTCTGGAGCCATTGAGGCTGGAGGAACCCCCAAAACTATTGCGTTGAGATCATCTTTAAAACTTAGACCAAAAATATCCCCTGAAGTCTTTATTAAACCAAACAATAGGTTAACTTAATTGGTAAAGAATGTTTGCTTTGAGCACTTCACTCTTTTAAAGGATTATCTATAGGGGGTCAAACTGATAGCACCAAGTGGAAAGGTCAGATAGAAAGCTTAGGGGACATTGAGCTTATGTTAATGGGGGAGGAACAATTCAGCAAAGGAGGGTGAGAATGGTTGCACAGCCTGAAAAATGTAATCAATGTCAATTGTACATGTAGGAATTGTTGAATTGGTTATATTTTGCTGTGTATGTTTGCAACAACAACTAAAAAAAAAAAAAAAAGATGATCTCAAACAGAGGCTTGTAAGGGACATCCGCTTGAGGATGAGAGGCGAGATGTGGCTGGAATCTGGGGGCAGAAGTCATTTAAAGCCATCACCACCCTGCAGATACACCTGAAAGTCCCCTCAGCCTGCCGCTGCATATACTGACTTCTTTCTTTATCAAACCATCCAGGGCATTGACACACAAACAGCCCCATAAAGCAAGTGCTGCTTGTGAGTCACTCAGTTTTGTAAGTGCTTGGTTTCATATAGTGTCTGTTGTTCTGGCTCACGCTTCCACAAGCAAGTCACCAGTTCATGTTATTCACTGTCGAGACTGAGTTGACATGAACACATCTTCAGTGCAATTCTGAAAAGCCAACACTAATACATCAGTTGTTGTTGTTGTTCGTTGCTGTCCAGTTAGCTCTGACTCATGGTGGGCCCATGTACAACAGAATAAAACATTGCCCGGTCTCACACCATCTTCATGATTGTCCGTATGTTTGAGTCCACAAGCTACGTCTATTGTAGTGCCTTCCAACTTTGAGGATTCGTCTTCCAGACAATATTCAGTTGTGATCCATAAGGTTTCTACTGGGTGATTTCTGAAGTAGATTGCCAGATCTTTCTTCCTAGTCTCTAAGTCTTGAAGCTCCCTTGAAACCTGTCCACCATGGGTTACTCTGATGGTATTTGAAATACTGGTGGTATAGCTTCCAGCCTCACAGCAACACACAAGCCACCACAGTATGATAAACTGACAGACAGTAATAGAAAAGGTCAGCGAAGTCCATCAAATCACCCTCATCAGCCTATGGTCTCTGCTTCAACACAAGTGAAGGCTTCGAAGACCTTGGAAAGTAAAAATATGGATTGTCCAGGCAGCAACTAGGCCCATCTAGGGGGTCTGAGTTTGCCTGAAAGCTCCCTGAGTCTGCAAGGATGGAATATTGTCCACAGGCTTTCCAGAAGGTCACAGGAAGAATAGCTTCCAGGAACCAGGGCAGCTACACAAAGGGCTGGGTGCCCTGAGCAAAAGGCTTTTTGCACAAATTGTTTATTCTTTAGAAGTGCTTACCAGAGTTAGCTTCTACTGTGTCCTGTTGTGAGGCTTGATAAGACGTGGGGGGCCAAGGGTATATGGAGGGAAAATCCCTCAGTGACCTAAGCAATCTCTTCCATCTCCTTGCCCTCGGACCTGCTGATAAAAGGATGCTTTTAACCGTGCTTCCCTCTGAGTGGGTCAGCCCTGCACTTTCACTGGGCACGTTGTGAGGAGGCAGCCCATTGTCCTCTAAAACTTGCCTGCATATATCTGGTAGTATACTGGAGACAGTCTCTGGGTGGTGCAAACAATTAACATGTTCAGCTGCTAACCAAAAGGTTGGAGTTGGAGGTTCCAGAACACCCAGGGGTGCCTCGGAAGGAAGGCTTTTAGTGACCTACTTCCAAAAAATCAGTCATTGAAAACCCTATGGAGCATAGTCTCCTCGGGAACACATGGGGTTGGCATGAGTTGGAGTCGACTAGACACCAACTGGTTTTTATACTGGAGAGAGAGCACTGGCCTGGGGTCAGAAGATACACATCCCAGTAGCAGGTGTGCCCGCTTGATAACTCCATGACTATGGGGACATCAGTCAACCTCTTAAAATCTTGGTATCTTACTTATAAGATGGTAGTGTTGGACGAGGAGCATCCCCTAGGTTCCTCTTCTGCTAGAAAAATCCTGCTAACGTCTTATGACTAGGGCTTGCACATTATGTTACCTCCAGAGTACACGGGTGTATGTCTAATGTGTGAAGGCTGGAATGTGCTGGATTCGTAGAAAATGAGAAGCAGCCATGCAAAACAGCTGTTTTGCTCAAGAGCAGTTTGCACTGAACTGTTTCTCTCGCAGTGACTTTCTGGCAATTCAGCAGCAGATACCAGCCCATAATTAGCTGTTAGCAGTAGGGGAAATAGGTCATTCTCAAGGTCTCCTCACCGGGCTGGAGGCCTGTCCTGGTACTCAATATCCTCTTCATCAAATTGCAAAGCTTCTTCCCCAGGTGTGGGCTCATTCTTCTAAATGAGATCTCTTTGTCCCCAGGAGGACAGCTCAGCAGCTTGATGTTCTCCAGGATTTTCTAACCTAAATCCATCTCGGGGTGCTCCCCCACCCCTGCCGCTCACTTCCTATGAGTTTAGCAGCCTCCTTTTCTCTCTGCACAGACCTGCCATGCTGAGCCCTGCTCTGCCTCTTGACAAGAACGGCAGGGGACACCACATCTAAGAAGGCTTTGTTTCAGCCTCAAAGCCCATCATTGCCACAGGTCTGCTGATTCCGGCCTTCTTGCCAGAATATGTTCCGGAGGATTGTCTAATTCTTTACTCTTTGCCCGAATTTCTGATTTGCAAAATTGTATGGCATCCTCCCTCCTCCCCTACCCCAGTTAAAAAAAAAAAAAACCCACTGCCATCTAGTCTATTCCAACTCATAGAGACCTTATAGGACAGAGTAGAACTGCACCACAGGGTTTCTAAGGAGTACCTAGTGGCTTTGAACTGCCAACCTCTTGGTTAGCAGCTGGCCTCTTGAGCACTACGCCGCCAGGGTTTCTCCTGCCCCAAAGGGACCTCCTAATCTCAGGGAAAATCAAACAATTCAAATCAGAATCCTAAGGGGGCTGGTGTCCAGTGCGGGCCAGTGGAGTCCAGGGGGGTTCACTCTAAGGGTATATTAAAGATAGAACTTTTACGATATTAAGTTTGTGTATGAACTCATAAGCTTTATTTTTCAGTTCACAGACAGGAATGTCTGGCCCTAAAGATAAGGATTCTGAAGTACAGTACAAGCCAAAAGGCTTTTGTAGCAGCCAGCAAACAGGACCAAGGAAGACATACTGGGCAATTTTGGGATTGACTGGGGGGAATTTTCTCTCCTTATTTGGGATTAAGGGGAAATTTGGACCCAGGTTACACCTATCAGTCAAGTCCTGGTTGATGAGCTTGGGTTTCTGTTTTCAGGAGAGTCAGTTGATGGACTTGGGTTTCGGCTCCTGGAAAGGTTAGGCGTTTTACATGAAATAGAAACTTAGATTTCAGTTTGCTGATATAGGGCTCAGCATAAGCCCATTTAGGGTCTAGTTTTACTCCAGATTAAGGAGACCCAGTGCAGCAGTGGTTACGAGCTTGGCTGCTATCCAGAAGGTCAGCAGTTGGAACCCATTAGCCACATCGAGGATGTAAGATGTGGCAGTCTGCTTCAGTAAAGTTCCATAAAGAACTGTGGGGGAAAGAAGCGACAGGAAACCTGGACGAATGCACAGAGGAGTCCAGGGTGTAAAGGGGAATGCTGACACACTGCGGGGATTGCAACCAATGTCACAATACAATTTGTGTATGAATTTTTGAGTGAGAAACTAATTTGCACTGTAAATTTTCACCTAAAACACCATAAAAATAAATAAATAAAAAGAACTGTAGGGCAGTTCTCCTCTGTCCTATAGGGTCGCTATGAGTTGGAATCAGCTTGAAGGTTTGGGTTTGGTTTGGGTTAGTCAGATTAACAGGTGTGAGGGGAAGAGACGGCCTGGGGGTTTCTAAGGAGTGGTGACCCTCATCAGGCAGGGGGGCAGAGTTCAAGGAGCTCCAAGTAGCTTGTGGCAGGGCCCAGCCAAGGACAGGTCCCTCCCAGGAAGAAAGGCTTCACAGGAAGTGGGCAAGGGAGCCAGGACTGCACCATTTAAGTGTGCTTGGCCCAGGTTCCAGGGGAAGGAAGTCGGAATTCCAGGAACCAGGGCAGTGGCTGGTTAGTTGGAGAGGCCACAAGGATTAGGTAGGTGCCATAGCAACTGGCTCCCTTTGTGTTCAGGAGCTAAGCTAGCCCAGACCCCTGGGACCTGGCAGAACAGCTGATTCCATCCACCCACCAAGGACTGCTGTATCTCCCTGGCCCAAGGAGTGGGTAAGGCTCACCCTACAGGTGTGTCACCTTGTAAACTTTAATTAAATCTTTTAACATTTCTTATAGGGAGCCCTGGTGAAGCAGTGGTTAAGTGCTCAGCTGCCAACTGAAAGGTCTGTGGTTCGAACTCACCAGCCACACCCAGGAGGCAAGACCTGGCAGTCTGCTCCAGTAGAAATTACAGCCTAGGAAACCCTATGGGGCAGCTCTACTCTCTCACATGGGGTCACTATGAGTCACAACAATATTTTTTATTGCCTTGCTTTTTAATCTCTTGATTCTCTTGTCTTAACTCTCTACTCTTTTTAAAAAAAAATCTACTATAACTTTCAATTTATGTTTATTTTATGCTTTTGCTTTTCCTTCTTTTTAAAATCTTTGAACCTCATTTGCACTCTTCCCTTTCAATTTCTTCATTCTTTGCTTTTTATCTGCCTTCCTGTCTTTTATTTTTATCTTTAACTTTCAGTTTTTATCTTTTTAAACTCATGATTTTTTTTTTTACCTAATTTTTATCTTTATCTTTTATTCATCTCTATCATTTACTAGCTGTGTGATCTTGGATAAATTGCTTAACTTCTATGAGTCTTGGGTTTCTCATCTCTAGTAAGGGGATAAGAATAATGTCTTAGTTTCCTTGGGCTGTCGTAACAAAATACCACAAAGTGAGTGGCTTTATTGTCACACAGTTCTGGAGGCTAGATGTCCAAATTCAGGGTACCAGCAGGGCAATGCTCTCTCTGTCCACTGTAGAGGAAGAGCCTTCCTTGTCTTGTCGAGCTTCTAGTAGCCCCAGGCATCTGCTGGCATTCCTTGTCTTGTAAATGTATCTTCACATGGTGTCTCTCCCGTGTGGCTTTGTCTTCCTGTCCTCCCCTTTTATAAGACACCACTTAGAAGAGATTACAGCCCAGTATGACCTCTTTTAAACTAACTGATAATAAAAGAAAAACCTTCTTTCCATATTCACAGGTACGGTGGTTAGGACTTTAACGTACCTTTTTAGGGGACACAACCCGTAACAGGTAATATTTACCTCAGAATCGACTGGACTCCACCGGCACTGGGTTGGGTTTGAGTGTTGTCAAAACAGCTAAGTGAGGGCTTAACACAGTTTTTGTCACACAGTATGTGCCCAGTCAATGTTTCAAGGTTGTTTTGTTTTGTACATCTTGGTGCTATTTTTTGTTTGTTTACTTGTTCATTTATTATATTTTTGTGATATGTGTTTCTATGTGATTTATGTGATAAATGCCTGGGAGTGGGAATGTTAGGTCATAGGGTATAATCTTTTTTTTTTTTTAATAGGCTGCTTTTGCAAATAAGTAACATTTCCTTCATTGTTGATTTGTAGAAACTCTTTGTATAAATATCTCTATCTTCTGCATTGTATATCATTTTCCCCCAAAATGTTCCCCCTGCTGACTTTTTATGCTATATTTTTCCATAACATTTTTAAAATTTATATTAAATTTTAGAAATGGATCTACATTTTTCTTTTATAGCTTCTGAACTTCTAGTCTTGATTGGGAAGGCATCCCTATCCCATAGATGGTTCGTGCAGGCATCTAGCTTTGCTGCAAAATGTGTTTGTTGTATGGTTTACATAGCAAGAAACTAAGGCCTCCATCCAACAGTCAGCATAGGACTGGAGCTCTTGCCAACAGCCATGGAGGGAGCCATCTTGGAATCAGATCCTTCAGCCCCAGACAAGCCTTAGAATAACTGCAGCCCAGGCCATCTGGTACTGAAACTCAAGGGAGACCCTGAACTAGAACCATCCAGCTAAGCCATGCAGAAACTGTGTGAGATAATAAATGGCTATTGCTGTTTAAGCAGTAAGCCTTGTTTAAGTCACTAAGTTTAGTACAATTTGTTATGCAGCAAGTGATAACAAATACACTGGTTACTAAATGTTTAAGAGTATAAATCCCAGATCTTGGCTCTAGGGATGTTGCTGTTGACGCTAGTTCCTTCAGCAGGATATGAAATGCTGTACTTCTGTGAAGGAGATGGCCAGATATTCCAAGTGAGAGCCTCCTCAGGCCAGAGAGGGTGGGGGTGGGGAAGGGATAGTATAGTTGGCTTTCTCCATCAGTTAGTACTTTCTTTTAAGTAAAGCTAAACTCCAGCGCAGTAGTCCAGGAACCACGCAGAGCCTCTGGCAAACACGTTCTTGCTCCTGAGGTACTGACCTCTGACCTCTGCTGTCTTCTATTTAAAATTTCTGGTGCAGACATTTGCAGTTGATAAAACTCAGCCTAAGACAGCTGTCTCCATCTTCTGTCTTCGCCATCCCTCCAAGGACTAAGGTAATTTCCTCCTCACTTCACTGTCTGCTGCCCCACTAAAACACTAAGAAGATCAAAATGTGGATTCAACAGAGAGAAGAAGTGCACTGATATATCAAAACATGCCTTCTTGCAACATGTCAGGGGAAATACTCAGGAATTACTCTCTTCAGAATCTCCATGAGGAAAAGAAAAAATACATTTTGCTTTCTTTCACACAGTAGTGTGAATTGTGTTGAATTATGACAGAAGGAGTCAGAACAGATGACAATAAGGCAATATTTAGTGTGAGTGAACAGTTTTTTCCAGGCATGTTGTGTGATGTTCTGGATACAGCAGCTGAAGGTACAGTTCCAGCACTGTCATCCTGTCCCCATTGGCCCTGGCCCCCGGGCTGTGCTCCAAGAACCCGGAGTGAGTTGTGTGGCTTTTTTGTTACTGGCATCGAGAGAGACTGGAGGAAAAAAGACGCTCCTCTACAAACTGTGTTTTCTAGTGCTTCCTGGGAACTGCAAAAACCTCAGAGAGAGAGAGATTTGCTTAATAACTGGTGATATGAAGTTCACTCTCAAGTCACTTTAAATAGCTGGCAGGGCCAAGAAGAACAGAGGCTTAAAGAATATACAGAACCCGACTCAGGGAGGGGGTCTGTGTGGTCTACATCGTAGGTCATACAAACCTGTCCTTGCTGGGAGGCCCCTCAATTTTTTTTTCACAGAGCCCCAGGCTTGCTCATTTAATGTCTATAAACAGATTTGTCCTCACACTAAAGGTGTGAGTACAAGGAGAAGGTGAGAAACCGTGAAGTAATAAAAACTTAAAAAGTAAACCAAACGTTTACAGAAGCAATCAGCAGGCCAGCCTTTACCCTGAGTGCTGCACGTAGTGCTTGCTGGGCTGTAGGAAGCACAGACTCTAAGGCAGCGTCTCTGGTTTCCGGAAGAGCCTGCCCTTTGCCTGTCTGTATCAGCACTAGGACTCCTGTAGAGCCCTCACACTCCATGGGCTCTTCTTTCTAAGCCTCCACCCCACCTCCTCCACCACTCTGGAGAGCCATCTCCTGTTTGTAGGCTTCTTCAAGTCTCAGTTCTTCCCAGAAGTCCCCTGTGACTCCTCCCCTGTTGCCTGCAGGCCACCTCCAGGCTCCCCTTGCTCTGTACACATTCCCAGCACATGTGCCTAGCACGTCCCTCTAGGAACAACCCTCCTTTGCCCGCTGGTGGCTCACACATCATCTCTGCTCAGATCAAGGAACTCTCTGTTAAGTTCCCTGAGGGAGGGTTTCCTCATAGGGGCCAGATTGGCTGGAGCTGGATATTCTGTGTGGCATCACCCATACTTCTAGGGCCTCAGCTGGGGTATTAGGACCCTCATCCTCCAGGAGCCCAGCTTTGTTCATGTGGTGCTGGACAGACTCCCAGCACAAGGCAGGGTACGACCCAATGACCAAGTACTTTTCAAGCCTCGGCTGTGTTGCATTTGCTATTGCGCCATTGGCCAAACACGTCACATGGCTAAGCGAAGAGTGTCCATGGGAAGGAACCACCCAAGCGTGAGAATACAGAGGGGCATGAGGAATCTGGGGACCAACACCAGACATTCTACCCCACAGGGATTATGCCTCCCATTTCAGTGCTCGCATGGTTCTCAAAGATCTCCTTAATGAATGGGTAAATATAGTCAGATTCATAACATGAACAAACATGACTAATTGTTGGAATTATGGTCCCTGACTGGCTCATGAGTTGGGGATTTGAACCCACTCAGTGGCTCCACATAGAAGAAAGACCTGGCAATCTTCTCCCGTAAAGATTACTGCCTAGAGTACTCTACAGGGCAGTTCTACTCTGTCACATGGAGTCGCTGTAAGAATTGACTCAATGGCATACAACAACAACAGCAACAATTGTTTATTATAATAAAACAATAATGCTCAAAAATTTTGGGGATCTTACCAGGTAGACCATGCACATGGTTGTTGTTGTTAGGTGCTATTGAGTCACTTCCGACTCACAGCAACACTATATATACAACAGAATGAAACACTGCCTGGTCCTGTGCCATCCTCACAATCATTGTTATGATGCAGCCCATTGTTACAGCCCCTGTATCAATCCATCTCACTGAGGGTCTTCCTCTTTTTTGCTGACCCTCTACTTTACCAAGCATGATGTCCTTCTCCACGGACTGATCCCTCCTGATAACATGTTCAAAGTATGTGAGACATAGTCTAGCCTTCTTAAGGGGCAATCTGGTTGTACTTCTTTCAAGACAGATTTGTTCTTTCTTTTGGCAGTTCATGTATATTCAGTATTCTTCTTCACCAACACCACAATTCAAAGGTGTCAATTGTTCTTCGGTCTTCCTTATTCATTGTTCAGCCTTCATATGCGTATGAGGTGATTGAAAATACCATGGCTTCGATGTTGAGGTGTAATCCATACCAAAGGCTGTGGTCTATAAACTTCATCAGTAAATGCTTCAAGTCTTCTTCCCTTTCAGCAAGTGAGGTTGTGTCATCAGCATAGCACAGGTTGTTAATCAGTCTTCCTTCATCTTGATGCCCCATTCTTCTTCATATAGTCCAGCTTCTGAGATTATTTGCTCAGCATACAGATTGAGTAAGTATGGTGAAAGGATACAACCCTGATGCACACCTTTCCTGACTTTAAACCACAAAGTATCCTCTTGTTCCATTCGAATGACTGCCTCTTGATCTATGTACAGGTTCCTGATGAGCACAATTAAGTGTTCCAGAATTCCCATCCTTCCCAATGTCATACATAATTTGTTATGATCCACACAGTTGAATGCCTTTGCATAGTCAATGAAACACAGATAAACATCTTTCTGGTATTCTTTGCTATCAGCCAGGATCCCTCTGACATCAGCAATGATATCCCTGGTTCCATGTCTTCTTCTGAACCTGACTTGAATTTCTGGCAGTTCCCTGTCTATATACTGCTTCAGCTACTTTTGAATGATCTTCAGCAAAATTTTACTTGTGTGTAATATTAATGATATTGTTCGATAATCTCTGCATTCTGTCGGATCACCTTTCTTGGGAATAGACATAAATACGGATCTCTTCCAGTCGGTTAGCCAGGTAGCTGTCTTCCAAATTTCTTGGCATAGATGAATGAGGAACCGATGGTACTGAAGGAAGAAGTCTAAGCTGCACTGAAGGTATTGGCAAAAAATAAGGTTCCAGGAATTGATGGAATATCAGTTGAGATGTTTCAACAAATACATGCCGATAGGAGATTAATAAGGCCAATAGGGAAAGTACAACATGCCCTGGGGCCTGAAGGATGGATATAATTTAGAGAGAGAGAGTGAGGTGTCACCCGTACAGGTGAGGTGGCATGTGGCTCCACTCAAAGGCAATGATGCTATGAACTTTTCTTTACCTGTCTCTTTGCATTCATAAGCACCATTTCTGTAGGGTGTATGCCTAAGAGTGAAATTGCTGGATCATAGGGTATGTGTATCACTAACTTCAAAAATTAATACCCGAATGTTTTCCAAAGTGGTTGTACCAATTTACATTCTCACCAGAATGAGAGTTCTCTGTATCCTTACCAACATAAACCTTGTTTTCATGAAGTAGCTATAGAAGATTGCTATTTTTATACATTTCATTTTTGGCTGTCATAGCTGCTGAGAGTATTTTTAAATATTTATAATAATATGGAAATAACAACATTTTAATTTGGGGTCCAGCCACATTCCAATTGGCTAAGCCCCACCTGGCAATGTACATTGGCTCACTCACCTGCTTGATACATACCTTCTAGGTCTCCCTACCCATTTAGAAATGACGCTGCCATCCAACAGTAGATTAACAGGATGAAGTAGCTGCCTTCCATGTAGTTAGTACCTTTGCTTTGTCTCTGGAAAACCCCCTTTAATGTTCTGAAGTAATTTTAAAGGATCGACTTTTAGTTTTTACAAGGGAATGAGTTAATTCTTTATAAGCTTTTGGTACAGTCAGCCTTTTTAGAAAATGCCAAAGAAGTGTGCTTTACATAATCCCTGTAAATTTTCCTGAAGTTCGAGACTTAGAATGATCAGTCAACCCAAACTAACAGAACTGACAACCACCACCACCAGCCCAAAAGAAAAACAACAACAATAAAACCAAAAAACAACAACCCTTTAATCTCGTCAGAATGGACAAAGATGAGGATCCTGGCTCAGTTGCCAGAGCCTAACCTCTGACCCTGCCCAGGGCATACTGGGATGCATGTACCCTGTGCTAAATCCTGTCCACTCTGGGGAGGAAATGAATGCATTGTTGCTTCTACAGTAGGTTCATTTAGGACAGACTTTTCATAACACGTGGAAAGCAGAGGTGCAGCTCTCTAACACGGTAAATGCCCACTTTTTTCCCCAATGGTCCAGATCTGGCAGGAGAAGGCAATAATCATTTAAAACAAAAAGGAAAAAAGCAGAGAGGTAACTTTTAAAAAGTTGTTGGTTCACACGCCTAAGAATACAAAATAGAAAGTTTAATGCAAGAATCCCCCACAAGCAGCTTTGGGTCTCCCATCAGACTTTACAGCTTTACCCACTCAGTTCCAAGTTGGATGCTTCCCATAGGGTCGCCTTCCTTTCCTTTGCTTCCATATTGGCAGGAAACATCCAGCAGACAGTAGCAATACTTCCCTTCCCAGTAACACCCTGCCCTACTCTCTATTCTTGAAAGCTCAAAGCTTCATGGAAGTGAAAAGCATCTCCTTCCCCATAAAATGTCTGAAACCTTAAATAAACCCCAGATGGTCTGATCAACATGCTAAAGCATGAAGAGCTCCTTTTTCCATAATACTTGAAGCTACCCGGAACATCGAATCCCATTTGACACTCCTCAGCACTGCACATGGCAGGAATGCACTGGGTGAGGACATACGTCCCCTTGGGGTACGCAGGTGCACATGTGCCATGATCTCAGTTCTTCCATTTCATACAAGACATCATATGGTGTAATCCAAGTGTTTGCTGCTGAGATAGCAATTTCTAAGCCTTTCTTCTGAGTGTTACCCTTTCCTTTAATATCCAAGCTAAATGGCACAATGTAATGGAAAGGCCAAGTAGTGTGCTGCCAGGCTGAATACAGGTGCTTTCCATCACTCAACACGATGAACATTTTTTGTAGTACTTAATATGTTAAAAAAGAAACCTCAGTGCTGGTGCCTTTAAAGTACCTAGAGATTAAAAAGGAAGGTGGTCCTATTCTCAAAATGCTTATAATCCAGGAGGCGGAGCCAAGATGGCGGACTAGGCAGACGCTACCTCGGATCCCTCTTACAACAAAGACACGGAAAAACAAGGGAATCGATCACATACATAACAATCTACGAACCCTGAACAACAAACACAGATTTAGAGATGGAGAACGAACTAATACAGGGAAGCAGTGATTGTTTTCAGAGCCTGAAGCCAGCGTACCAGTCAGGTACGGCACAAGCACAGAGAGCTGCTCCACCCCCCTGAACTAACCCCGGGAGGGGGACCAGCCGGTTCCGCGGGCGGCGTGGGACACAGCCGGTAGGAGAAGTCCCCGGGAGGCAGTGACTGGTCTTGGAACGGGGAGAGCAGCATCCCAGCCGGGGAACCATTCCGCCGGGATTTGGACTGGACACAGGTGGCTTCATTAACATCCGAATAGCCTGAGCCAGAGGGAGAACTCTGATAGGGATCTGACTGCATTTTTTTTTAGCGGATTTTCTGGAAAAACTAGTTTCCCAGTGATGGCTCGGAGACAACAATCCATATCAAACCACTTAAAGAAGCAGACCATGACAGCTTCTACAACCCCCCAAACAAAAGAATCAAAATCTTTCCCAAATGAGGATACAATCCTGGAATTGTCCGATACAGAATATAAAAAACTAATTTACAGAATGCTTCAAGACATCACAAATGAAATAAGGCAAACTGCAGAAAAAGCCAAGGAACACACTGATAAAACTGTTGAAGAACTCAAAAAGATTATTCAAGAACATAGTGGAAAAATTAATAAGTTGCAAGAATCCATTGAGAGACAGCATGTAGAAATCCAAAAGATTAACAATAAAATTACAGATTTAGACAACGCACTAGGAAGTCAGAGGAGCAGACTCGAGCAATTAGAATGCAGACTGGGACATCTGGAGGACCAGGGAATCAACACCAACATAGCTGAAAAAAAATCAGATAAAAGAACTAAAAAAAATGAAGAAACCCTAAGAATCATGTGGGACTCTATCAAGAAGGATAACCTGCGGGTGATTGGAGTCCCAGAACAGGGAGGGGGGACAGAAAACACAGAGAAAATAGTTGAAGAACTCCTGACACAAAACTTCCCTGACATCATGAAAGACGAAAGGATATCTATCCAAGATGCTCATCAAACCCCATTTAAGATTGATCCAAAAAGAAAAACACCAAGACATATTATCATCAAACTCACCAAAACCAAAGATAAACAGAAAATTTTAAAAGCAGCCAGAGAGAAAAGAAAGGTTTCCTTCAAGGGAGAATCAATAAGAATAAGTTCAGACTACTCAGCAGAAACCATGCAGGCAAGAAGGGAATGGGACGACATATACAGAACACTGAAGGAGAAAAACTGCCAGCCAAGGATCATATATCCAGCAAAACTCTCTCTGAAATATGAAGGCGAAATTAAGATATTTACAGACAAACACAAGTTTAGAGAATTTGCAAAAACCAAACCAAAGCTACAAGAAATACTAAAGGATATTGTTTGGTCAGAGAACCAATAATATCAGATATCAGCACAACACAAGGTCACAAAACAGAACGTCCTGATATCAACTCAAATGGGGAAATCACAAAAACAAACAAATTAAGATTAATTAAAAAAAAATACACATAACAGGGAATCATGGAAGTCATAGGTAAAAGATCACAATAATCAAAAAGAGGGACTAAATACAGGAGGCATTGAACTGCCATATGGAGAGTGATACAAGGCAATATAGAACAATACAAGTTAGGTTTTTACTTAGAAAAATAGGGGTAAATAATAAGGTAACCACAAAAAGGTATAACAACTCTATAACTCAAGATAAAAGCCAAGAAAAATGTAACGACTCAACTAACATAAAGTCAAACGCTATGAAAACGAGGATCTCACAATTTACTAAGAAAAACGCCTCAGCACAAAAAAGTATGTGGAAAAATGAAATTGTCAACAACACACATAAAAAGGCACCAAAATGACAGCACTAAAAACTTATTTATCTATAATTACCCTGAATGTAAATGGACTAAATGTACCAATAAAGAGACAGAGAGTCACAGACTGGATAAAGAAACACGATCCATCTACATGCTGCCTACAAGAGACACACCTTAGACTTAGAGACACAAACAAACTAAAACTCAAAGGATGGAAAAAAATATATCAAGCAAACAATAAGCAAAAAAGAAGAGGAGTAGCAATATTAATTTCTGACAAAATAGACTTTAGACTTAAATCCACCACCAAGGATAAAGAAGGACACTATATAATGATAAAAGGGACAATTGATCCGGAAGACATAACCATATTAAATATTTATGCACCCAATGACAGGGCTGCAAGATACATAAATCAAATTTTAACAAAATTGAAAAGTGAGATAGATACCTCCACAATTATAGTAGGAGACTTCAACACACCACTTTCGGAGAAGGACAGGACATCCAGTAAGAAGCTCAATAGAGACACGGAAGATCTAATTACAACAATCAACCAACTTGACCTCATTGACTTATACAGAACTCTCCACCCAACTGCTGCAAAATATACTTTTTTTTCTAGCGCACATGGAACATTCTCTAGAATAGACCACATATTAGGTCATAAAACAAGCCTTTGCAGAGTCCAAAACATCGAAATATTACAAAGCATCTTCTCAGACCACAAGGCAATAAAACTAGAGATCAATAACAGAAAAACTAGGGAAAAGAAATCAAATACTTGGAAAATGAACAATACCCTCCTGAAAAAAGACTGGGTTATAGAAGACATCAAGGAGGGAATAAGGAAATTCATAGAAAGCAACGAGAATGAAAATACTTCCTATTAAAACCTATGGGACACAGCAAAAGCAGTGCTCAGAGGCCAATTTATATTGATAAATGCACACATACAAAAAGAAGAAAGAGCCAAAATCAGAGAACTGTCCCTACAACTTGAACAAATAGAAACTGAGCAACAAAAGAATCCATCAGGCACCAGAAGAAAACAAATAATAAAAATTAGAGCTGAACTAAATGAATTAGAGAACAGAAAAACAATTGAAAGAATTAACAACGCCAAAAGCTGGTTCTTTGAAAAAATTAACAAAATTGATAAACCATTGGCTAGGCTGACTAAAGAAATACAGGAAAGGAAACAAATAACCCAAATAAGAAACGAGAAGGACCACATCACAACAGAACCAAATGAAATTAAAAGAATCATTTCAGATTATTATGAAAAATTGTACTCTAACAAATTTGAAAACCTAGAAGAAATGGATGAATTCCTGGAAAAACACTACCTACCTAAACTAACACATTCAGGAGTAGAACAACTAAATAGACCCATAACAAAAAAAGAGATTGAAACGGTAATCAAAAAACTCCCAACAAAAAAAAGCCCTGGCCCGGACGGCTTCACTGCAGAGTTCTACCAAACTTTCAGAGAAGAGTTAACACCACTACTTCTGAAGGTATTCCAAAGCATAGAAAAAGATGGAATACTACCCAACTCATTCTATGAAGCCACCATCTCCCTGATACCAAAACCAGGTAAAGACATTACAAAAAAAGAAAATTATAGACCTATATCCCTCATGAACATAGATGCAAAAATCCTCAACAAAATTCTAGCCAATAGAATCCAACAACACATCAAAAAAATAATTCACCCTGATCAAGTGGGATTTATACCAGGTATGCAAGGCTGGTTTAATATCAGAAAAACCATTAATGTAATCCATCACATAAATAAAACAAAAGACAAAAACCACATGATCTTATCAATTGATGCAGAAAAGGCATTTGACAAAGTCCAACACCCATTTATGATAAAAACTCTTACCAAAATAGGAACTGAAGGAAAATTCCTCAACATAATAAAGGGCATCTATGCAAAGCCAACAGCCAATATCACTCTAAATGGAGAGAACCTGAAAGCATTTCCCTTGACAACGGGAACCAGACAAGGATGCCCTTTATCACCGCTCTTATTCAACATCGTGCTGGAAGTCCTAGCCAGGGCAATTAGGCTAGACAAAGAAATAAAAGGTATCCGGATTGGCAAGGAGGAAGTAAAGTTATCACTATTTGCAGATGACATGATTATATACACAGAAAACCTTAAGGAATCCTCCAGAAAACTACTGAAACTAATAGAAGAGTTTGGCAGAGTCTCAGGTTATAAAATAAACATACAAAAATCACTTGGATTCCTCTACATCAACAAAAAGAACACCGAAGAGGAAATAACCAAATCAATACCATTCACAGTTGCCCCCAAGAAGATAAGATACTTAGGAATAAATCTTACCAAGGATGTAAAAGACCTATACAAAGAAAATTACAAAGCTCTACTACAAGAAATTCAAAAGGACATACTTAAGTGGAAAAACATACCTTGCTCATGGATAGGAAGACTTAACATAGTAAAAATGTCTATTCTACCAAAAGCCATCTATACATTTAACGCACGTCCGATCCAAATTCCAATGTCATATTTTAAGGGGATAGAGAAACAAATCACCAATTTCATATGGAAGGGAAAGAAGCCCCGGATAAGCAAAGCACTACTGAAAAAGAAGAAGAAAGTGGGAGGCCTCACTCTACCTGATTTCAGAACCTATTATACAGCCACAGTAGTCAAAACAGCCTGGTACTGGTACAACAACAGGCACATAGACCAATGGAACAGAATTGAGAACCCAGACATAGATCCATCCACGTATGAGCAGCTGATATTTGATAAAGGACCAGTGTCAATTAATTGGGGAAAAGATAGCCTTTTTAACAAATGGTGCTGGCATAATCGGATATCCATTTGCAAAAAAATGAAACAGGACCCATACCTTACACCATGCACAAAAACTAACTCCAAGTGGATCAAAGACCTAAACATAAAGACTAAAACGATAAAGATCATGGAAGAAAAAATTGGGACAACCCTAGGAGCCCTAATACAAGGCATAAACAGAATACAAAACATTACCAAAAATGATGAAGAGAAACCAGATAACTGGGAGCTCCTAAAAATCAAACACCTATGCTCATCTAAAGACTTCACCAAAAGAGTAAAAAGACCACCTACAGACTGGGAAAGAATTTTCAGCTATGACATCTCAGACCAGCGCCTGTTCTCTAAAATCTACATGATTCTGTCAAAACTCAACCACAAAAAGACAAACAACCCAACCAAAAGTGGGCAAAGGATATGAACACACATTTCACTAAAGAAGATATTCAGGCAGCCAACAGATACATGAGAAAATGCTCTCAATCATTAGCCATTAGAGAAACGCAAATTAAAACTACGATGAGATTCCATCTCACACCAGCAAGGCTGGCATTAATCCAAAAAACACAAAATAATAAATGTTGGAGAGGCTGCAGAGAGATTGGAACTCTTATACACTGCTGGTGGGAATGTAAAATGGTACAACCACTTTGGAAATCCATCTGGCATTATCTTAAACAGTTAGAAATAGAACTACCATACGACCCAGAAATCCCACTCCTCGGAATATACCCTAGAGATACAAGAGCCTTCACACAAACAGATATATGCACACCCATGTTTATTGCAGCTCTGTTTACAATAGCAAAAAGTTGGAAGCAACCAAGGTGTCCATCAACGGATGAATGGGTAAATAAATTGTGGTATATTCACACAATGGAATACTACGCATCGATAAAGAACAGTGACGAATCTCTGAAACATTTCATAACATGGAGGAACCTGGAAGGCATTATGCTGAGCGAAATGAGTCAGAGGCAAAAGGACAAATATTGTATAAGACCACTATTATAAGATCTTGAGAAATAGTAAACCTGAGAAGAACACATACTTTTGTGGTTACGAGGGGGGGAGGGAGGGAGGGTGGGAGAGGGTTTTTTATTGATTAATCAGTAGATAAGAACTGCTTTAGGTGAACGGAAAGACAACACTCAATACATGGAAGGTCAGCTCAATTGGACTGGACCAAAAGCAAAGAAGTTTCCGGGATAAAATGAATGCTTCAAAGGTCAGCGGAGCAAGGGCAGGGGTCTGGGGAACATGGTTTGCGGGGACTTCTAAGTCAATTGGTAAAATAATTCTATTATGAAATCATTCTGCATCCCCCTTTGAAGTGTGGCTTCTGGGGTCTTAAATGCTAACAAGCGGCCATCTAAGATGCATCAATTGGTCTCAACCCACCTGGAGCAAAGGAAAATGAAGAACACCAAGGCCACACAACAACTAAGAGCCCAAGAGACAGAAAGGGCCACATGAACCAGAGACCTACATCATCCTGAGACCAGAAGAACTAGTTGGTGCCCGGCCACAATAGATGACTGCCCTGACAGGGAGCACAGCAGAGGACCCCTGAGCGAGCAGGAGATCAGTGGGATACAGACCCCAAATTCTCATAAAAAGACCAAACTTAATGGTCTGACTGAGACTAGAGGAATCCCGGCGGCCATGGTCCCCAGACCTTCTGTTGGCACAGGACAGGAACCATCCCCGAAGACAACTCATCAGACATGAAAGGGACTGGTCAGCGGGTGGGAGAGAGACGCTGATGAAGAGTGAGCTAATTATATCAGGTGGACACTTGAGATTGTGTTGGCAACTCTTGTCTGGAGGGGGGATGGGAGGATAGAGAGAGAGGGAAGCAGGCAAAATTGTCACGAAAGGAGAGACTGAAAGGGCTGACTCAAGAGAGGGAGAGCAAGTGGGAGTAGGGAGTGAGATGTATGTAAACTTATATGTGACAGACTGATTGGATTTGTAAACGTTCACTTGAAGCTTAATAAAAGTTAATAAAAAAAAAAAAATGCTTATAATCCACTGAGTTTTCTTTGACCTCACCAAATCACAGAACACCACCACACCAGAGGCAGGTGAGAACTAATTTCCTATAAAGGCCGGGAGTGTAAGGCCTAGAGGGGCCAGGTGACCGCAGACAGAGTCAGAGTGAATCATGGATGGAAGCCAATGCCTGACTCTGAGCTATCAAGATGGATGAGAGAAAGAATAATTATGCAAATTAATAATGGTTTCTGCAAGCATTCAGAACCACATCATCTCCCTTCTCCTAGCTGTGAACGTTTGTCATCATTTTGCCATAGTCCCACCCCACACGGTGCCATCGAGGTAGGAGTTGGCAAACCCTTAAGTGCAGCCAAATGCTTCAGAGGCATGGAGTTTAGCCCCTCAGGACTCAGTTTCTCCATGGAAAATTACCTATCCCCAGTCAACATCCCTAAGGGGCCTTAAAAAAATCACACTGTGTTCCCAACACTTTCAGGTCTGATCAGGTGAAAAATGAAAAAAAAAAAAAAATAATATATATATATTTTTAAAGGCCCTGGAAAAAGAAATAAAGGAAACCTCTTACCATGCATTTGAAGGCAGTGAGCGGAAAGAATGGAAAGCTCTGCTGTTGCTAGGCAACACCCTCCTTTTTTTGAACTTCAGGTCGGGGTCCTGACTACGGGAATGACTTCTTCATCCTCACATGTGCCTCCCTTGCTGCCAAGTGGTCCCCTGGCAGCTGAGATTCCCCAAGTGTGACACCAGGATCTCTATCTTGTTTTGTGCTACACTAGAAATGGTCTGTTTCTGAACTTCTTTCTTTGCCAGAAACCCAGAGCCCTCCTCTGAATGTCACGGATGCTATATAATCTATATGCAGACAGCATATATGAACATATTACACATGCAAATTGATCCAGTTCCTTGGAAGTTCTATGTTCCTTCCCTGCCAGCTGCCAGATTTGACAGGCCAGCTGACCTAGCCAGGCTATTTTATTCATCACTGCAAAAAAACTGGGCTTGGCCCCTGTCTTCCCAGAGAATCACTGAATACAAAGAATGGGAAGAGTTGGGGGAACCCTCAGCTCTCCCTTGACAGCCCTCCCCTTTCTCTGGGGCATAAAGTAAGCTATTGTAAATTTGTCTTCTTTGTGATAGAGTACTTGTGGTTTTATTCCTTGGGGAGGGCTGAAATGGTGTTCAAAGAACAGCAGGATACATCTGCGAGGGTGGGCAGTCTTGGTCTATGAGGGGAATATCCATCAGCTCCCAAGTTTGCAGTGGTAAGATGTGTGTGGCGTGACATGAGCTCTTCCATTCCATAGAAAACTAACATTTTACAATGTAATCCAAATGTCTGCTATAGGGATTTCAGATCCCAAGTTCTTTCTTCTGGGGGTTACCCTTTTCCTTAACATCCAAGAAAAATAGTTTGAGCCGCACCCACATTCTTTATGAAGCCCAGTGTCCACATCTCCTAGGAATCTCAGAGAGATTGCCTTCCTCTTGGTGTGTTCTCTCTCCCTCTGTGTATATATATACACCTATCTCTCTGTCTGTAATGATTCAACCTCTTCTTTCATTCCTCTATGCACCAGCAACACAAGACTAGTGTCTGAAGAAGATGTTTTAGTGGAGGTTAGAATAACAAGGGAGAATTATAGCACAGTTCAGACAACAGAAGATTGATATTAAACTCCACATTAGACATTATGTGGAGTTTCTCCAGCCATCCCCACCACAGAGATTTTCTCAGGGGCATTCCTTCCCCTTAGGGCCCCAGCCTGCTGACATTCACGGGGTTCCTGTGAGGTTTTCAAGTTCCTTACCTCTTCACTCCCAGACTATGAGCCCCTAACTCAGAAATCCTGCCACTCGTAATGAAGAAAAAGTTAATTCTTTTCCTAAGCCCCTTGCAACCAAGCAAGTGAAGTATTTTTACTGGGTTAAAAATAATCTAATCAATTCTTTAACCAATTTAAAAATGAGATATATTTTTATTTCTGCTTGTATTCATCATCAGACAATTCTCTTTAAGGAAACTACCGTGAATCATTTATCTTTCTCAATTAAAACCTCTTGCTGTCTAAAGGATAAATGGCATACTTTCCCTAGAATGGAGATTTGTAGGGTCTATAAGTCAGAATCAACTCAGCAGCAATGGATTTTTTTTTTTTATTGTTGTCATACTTGTTTTTACTAGTTTTTCCCCCAAATACATTGTCTTGACAGAATAACTGAACCCCCAGAGAATGTAGGTATTTTCACTTCTGTCATGAAATAGGAATTCCCTCACCTGAAAAATGAGGGAGTATAAACCAGATAATCTAAAAGATTTCTTCTAGAAAATTCTCTTCTATGATTCTATAAATGCATCCATATCCTCCATTCCCTGCTGGCTTAGAGGGGAGAGTGGGAGGTGGAGATGCACAGTCAGGGAGTGACCCCAGTGGTTTCTAACTTACCCAGCAGTGAACATGTGCTGGAATGACTCTGAAAGAACCATCTGGAGAGTTTGTTAATAAAAAAATAATAATAATACAATTTCCCAAGACCCACCTCTACAGATACTTAGAAAGTTGGCCATGAGGTCCAGTACCTACATATTTCTTAAAAAACAGAATAAATACATCCATCGTTGATGAGCAACAAAGTTTAGAAGCCACTGGATTTTTAAGTCAATTAACAACAATAACTAAAATGCAAGTTAATACAATTAATTTGAGGGAAAACGATATTAATCTGTATTAATCTATTTCAAGACATTCAGCAGACGTCTAGGGCAGAGGAGAGCACAAGCTGGCTTTTTCCAAAGCTGACACAAAAGCTAAGAGGCTCTCCAAAGGGTATGATCAGCCATTTCATTAAAATGTAATAGTGTCAGCAAGTTCAAAGGACAGAGTTGTAATGTTCCCATACTCCCTCGTGGAATAGCAACCAGGGGATAGGCATGGCTTCTCTGCAATGCTTATGGGTAACCCACCATAGCTCTTCTGCTGTCGCTCCAGGGCTAAGGCATTCGAGGTAATTAACGCCATCTTTACAAATAAAGTATTACTTCTGCATTAAAAAATAATCCAGTCAATACATTCCCATTATGAAAAAAGCGATACATATTTTATTCCTACTTAAATCATTAATTAAAAAAAAAACTCCTCAATGAAACTATAATAGCATAGACTCACTTGCAAGTTAGACATTACAACTATTACATCAGGCATAGCAACTATTCATGGTTTCTTTAGATTCCAGTTGTCTGAAAATAATAGAAATTCCCTCATTAGTGCGGAAAAAGATCATTAGAATCAAGGAATTGAAAACTGCTTTTGAAAAGACAAGTAAAGCTTTTTTATTTAAAAAATATTTTTCTAGCTTTTGCATTAGTTATCTTTGGTATGTAATAAATTACACCAAAATTTAGTGATTTAAAATAATAGAAAGTTATAATCTCATAGCTATATTCAAGACTGGACAAGTTACTTTATGCTATTAGAGTTTCATCAAGGAGCTTTTTCTGATAATGATATATGTAAAAATAAAATATGTACCATGTGTATATATATGTATTGGTAATGGGAAAGTATTGGCTGGATTTTTAATCCAGAAGGAGTACTTTACTTGCAAGGATGTCTTTAATCTGGGAGGAGTTTAGCTCAGGGTTTCTCATGAGTTTGCAGTCAAGGTGTTGGCTACGGCTACAGTCTTCCAAAGGCTTGACTGGGGCTGAAGCGTCTGCTTTTTAAGTTAGCTCATTCACATGCCTGGCACATTAGTGCTGGCTGTTGACAGACTTAGTTCCTAACTACATGGATCTCTCCATGGGACTGTTGAGCATCCTTACAACATGGCAGCTGGCTTCCTCCAATATGAGTGATCCAAGAGAGAGCAAGGTAGAAGCCTCAGTGACTTTAATGACCCAGCATTGGAAGACACACTGTCATTTCTACAATATCCTATTTGTTACACAAGTCGACTTTATTCAGTGTGGGACGAGACTACACAGGGCATGACTATCAAGAGGCGAGAATCCTTGGGGCCATCTTAGAGTCTGGACATTATCCAGCTTGACTAGTAAACAGACTTCAATAATACTGTATACCATTGGATCTAAAATGCCACTGACTGTAAGGCACACCTTGATTTTATGTAACAATAAGAAAGAAAAAAAATTGGCCAATATTAGGAAACTCTCCAAATAAAGCTGGCCACCGAAGGCTGTATTTCTGTACATCTTACCTAAATCTTCTCTAATATGACTTACTGTGTTTCACAGATATTAAAATGCACACTTTTCCACATTTTAACCTAGTGGTGCAGTGGTTAAGAGCTTGGCTGCTAACCAAAAAGGTCAGCAGTTCGAATCCATTAGCTGTTCCTTGGAAACCCTGTGGGACAATTCTACTGTGTCCTATGGGGTCTCTATGAGTCAGAATTGAGTCAACGGCAACTGGTTTTGTTTTGTTTTTTATAATTGGAATGTGTCTTACAATTGCATTCAGCCTGAATTGAAGTCAAGTTTCTCAAGATAGGATTTGCAGATAGTTCTATTTAAAATTGTCTCCGATTTGTAGTCCTACCTGCCTGGGTTCAAATTCTCCAGGGAACTTTTTCCCCACTTCCACCCAGTGCCAAGGTTGAGACTTGCAAGTCTCCTGCTGTTGCTTTTAGTGGATTGGGTTTATTTCTTACTTACCCCCACACTGAAGATACAGCCTTTGGTGGCCCAGCTTTATTTGGAGAGTTTCTCAACGGTGGCCAATATTTTCTTTCTTATTGTTATATAAAATAAACAATCTTCTTACTGTGTATTTTCTATAACAATAACAATGAAAAGATTGTTTATTTTATAAAACAATAAGAAAGAAAAAAATGTTTATTTATATAACAATAAGAAAGAGAAAGAAGAAATTGGCCAATATTGGGAAACTCTCCAAATTCCTCTCCTGAGATTTTTTAAAAAGGATTAACCGACAGGAACCATGATGCCCAGGGAGGTTTACCTTCCTTCTGCACCTCATTCCAATACATATTGATTGAGTCCTTGGTATTAACTGAACATGGTTCCTGGAATCAAGTGTTATTCCAGTTTCACGAGATAGGCAGCCTGTCACCTTCCCAGGAGCTGTAGGGAGAATGGAACTTGTCCTTGGGGTTGCCTTCCTCAAACCATCACCAAGAGGGGTCCCACAAGTCTCCACTATGGAAGAGTCAGGCCGCCCTCGCTGATGGGAGATTTAGCCACTGGTCTTCATTTTGCAAATATTTACTAAGAATCTTCTACATTCCAGGCTCTGAACCAGGTGGCAGGGACATGAACAGAGCATGGCAAGTGTCTTTGAGGGGCTGACAGTGGAGGAAAGACAAGGCGAATGAATCGTGAGAGGTCAATGGCATTTATAGGAACACTGAGGAGGACACACTGACTGTGCCTGGGGAGATCAAGGAAGGCTTCATGGAGAAGGTGATGCTTGGGTAAGCCTTGAAGGATGTGTGGTATTTTGCCAGATGGTTAGTACAGTCATATGTTGCTTAATGTGAAGTAGGACATTGTGTGATTTAGACACTGTGTGAACATGCCTAAATTGCAAGCAATAGCATTCACTGATTTCCCACCTCTAAGCTGTTTAAGGAAACCCTGGCAGCACAGTGGTTAAATTCTGTGGCTTCTAACCAAAAGGTCAGCAGTTTGAATCCACCAGGCATTCCTTGGAAACTCTATGGGGTGGTTCTACTCTGTTCTATAGGGTCACGATGAGTTGGAATCAATTCAATGGCAACAGGGTTTTTTTTTTCTTTTTCGGGGGAGTTTTTTAAAATAACCTTTGTTTCACTTCTAAATTGATACTGTCTTTTGCCTCTTGCTGCTGCTATCACTAGCACAGGTTTTGCTGCATTTGGGAACCATGACGCACTTCACAGTAATGTTTTCGAAAGAAGATTAAACAGAGCGATAACGCTACAAAAATCAAAAGACACGCGATACAAGAGATTGGATGCTGCAGCCATCCAATTCACTGTTATACGGTAAACTTTTTATTTGTAAGTAGGGAAAGTTCACATTAAACTAACAATAGATAGTGCATAAATAAGCTAGTAACACAGGCATTTACTATGACTATCGACATATGTGTTATAGGTTATATACGTACTGGTGGTGTAGCGGTTAAGCTTTCGGCTGCTAACCAAAAGGTCGGCAGTTCAAATCCACCAGCCGTTCTTTGGAAACTCTGTGGGACAGTTCTACCCTGTCCTATAAGGTTGCTAAGAGTTGGAATGGACTCTATGGCAACAAGTTTGTTTGTTTTGTTTTTTGGTACCATTATACACCCGGCAACACAATTGCTTTGTATACAAGAAACCTGAGATACATGTGTTGCGTGCAGGAAGCTGTTGTGTTTGCTACATCCAGTTACATCTGCTATGCCCCTTTCTCTGATTGGGATTTCTGAACTCTATTATAACCTTATTGGACCATGGATATACATGTGGTCAGACCTTGCCCTGATGGACTTTATGCGGCACATGACTGTATTGGGATTTCAGAGGTCAGTACGTAACATTCATTTATTTCTTCTTTTCTCAAATGTGGAAACCTTTGTGAAGTAAGATACAGAGACTGACAAACGGAGACCAAAATGTCAGGTTTATTACTGAGAAAGCCAATCGAAGAACATGGCTTTAGGCCTGTGATCAAAATAGCATGCCAGGAAGCAAAAAGTAAATGCAGTACTGGATGGTACAAAGGGATAACATGCTTAGCTGCTGAAAGATTGAAGGTTCAAGTCTACCCAGAGGCACCTCAGAAGAAAGGCCTGGCTATCTACTTCCAAAAAATATGCCATTGAAAACTTTCTGGCGCATAGTTCTACTCTGACGCCCCATGGGGCCACCATAGGTCAGAATTGACTTGATGGCAATTGGTATACAGGTATTTGTATAACAAGAGAGAAAGTAAATTCCCTAAGAACAAGTGAATTTCCTGAACAATAGCTGGGTCAGGCTGATTCTCAAACACCAAATAGATATTTGAAAGTAGCCATTAGGTGAGTCTAGTGCTACTCAGCTTTATTCTACCCCACGTCAACTTTAGTGTAAGCATGGGTTAAAAATGAAAGCAACTGAAGAAAATCATGAGATGCTATGATCTAACGATTAACAAAATTGTTCTCAGCAGTTACTGATTTGGGATCCAATGCTTCAGACTCAATACTCCTACTCCCTTGTTGTCTGTAGTCTGAAGTTTTCGGAATGTTGTTGTTGTTGTTAGGTGCCGTCGAGTCCATTCTGACCCATAGCGACCCTAGGTACAACAGAACTAAACACTGCCCGGTCCTGCGCCATCTTCACAATCGTTACGCGTAAGCCCATTGTTGCGGCCACTGTGTCAATCATTCTTGACGGTCTTTCTCTTTTTCATTGGTCCTCTAATTTACGAAGCGTGATGTCCTTCTCCAGGAACTGATCCCTCCTGATAAAATGTCCAAAGTGTGTGAGATGTAGTCTCGTCATCCTTGCTTCTAAGGAGCATTCTGGTTGTACTTCTTCCAAGACAGATTTGTTGGTTCTATAGGCAGTCCACGGCATAGTCAGTATTCTTCGCCAATACCACAATTCAAAATTCTTCTTCGGTCTTCCTTATTTATCATCCAGCTTTTACATAAACTTGAGGTGACTGAAAACACCATGGCTTGAGTCAGCTAGCAATAAAAAATAAAATAAACTTGGGTCATAGTATGGCAATAGGGGTAGCACTTCAAACTGTCTAATTATAACAGCATCACTACAAATTTATGGCACACCAAGCAGCAATGAAAAGCTTGAAAGCATCTGTAGCTCTGTTTTAACTACTCTACAATAGTAGCTGAAAGCAGCCTTCCAAAATCAAACTCATCGCCATCAACTCAATTCTGACTCATACTGACCCCTTATGACAGAGTAGAACGGCCCTACAGGGTTTCCAAGTATGTAATCTTACGGAAGCAAACCGCCACATCTTTCTCCTACAGAGTGGCTAATGGGTTCAAACCGCTGACCTTTTGGTTAGCAGCTCAGTTCTTTAACACTGCACCACCAGAGCTCTTAGAAAGCAGCCATAACCTATTGCCATCTGGTCATTGACAACTGTAAACAAATGGGTGTGCCTATGTGCCAGTAGGAAACAGTGGTGCTGTAGTGGTTAAGTGCTATGTCTGCTAACCAAAAGGCTGGCAGTTCAAATCCACCAGGCACTCTTTGGAAATTTTATGGGGAAGTTCTACTCTGTCCTATATGGTCACTAGGAGTTGCAATAGACTCAACAGCAACGGGTTTGGTTTTGGCTTTTATGTGCCAATAAAACTTTATTTATGGACACTGAAATTTGAATTTTAGATAATTTTCACACATCATGAAATATTAATGTCTTGATTTTTTTTTTCCCAACCATTTAAAAATGGAAAACTATTCCTTGCTCTCGGACTCTACAAACAATGACAGTGGGCTAGATTTGGCCCTCAGGCCATAGTTTGCCTGGCTCCTATATTAGAGGATGGTTCTAAGCAAACAATCTTCTCCAGTTTTTAGCAATTGCACATATGACTCATTGTCTTTCCATCTTCTAGGGCTAATGGTAACATCTTCTCTGTGTAGCTGAAGGCTTAGTGAAGCAGCTCAGCCTGCTAGGATGTGCCCATTGTCCTCATCCAGTTTGCAATAGCTTGCCCCTCCCTTCGGCAGCACTTGCTGTCTCAGGCTGTAGTAGGGGAAACTCAGGAAAACTTATCACTCTGCACTAAGGTGATTCTGGGCTCCTGCCACGACTAAGAGAAAGCTTCTTTTAGTCTCCTAGCTGTAGCCAGAACTTCATGAGCTCAGTTCTCATGCTATAATCCACTCCTGTGGCACATCCCGGCTATGAAAGGCATTTCACTAGACACAAGTTATATGCTCCCAGCCTCCTGAAAAAGGATTTACAATGCACTCCAGGAGAGTAACCTCTAAACAATGAAGGACGTAATACAATACAGCACTGGCGTGTCCATAATTAAAACAGCCTTTGCTTTTGCAATCCAGTTTGCCTTGCATGTTGACACAGGAGTTTTGAAATCAGTAACAATAACCACAGGCGCTGTCATTCCCAAACTAGTGCAGAACGAGGAGCAGGTACTGGATGCCAAGGGTAAGACAAGGAAAGGGACAAAGAAAACTGGAGCACACGACTCCCTAATCAGTACTGAGCCACAAAACTGATGGGGGGTCAGCTCATTTACAAAGACAGAGCTGGAGGCCAGAAAGGACAGTGGCGTTCAAGGTCACACAGTGGCAGAATGCAAACAGAAGCCTCGGTGTCCACAGGCTGGGAAGTACATGTAGGAGATCTATTTCTTTTACCAAACTGGCTGAACCCACAGGGTTTGTATCAGTTTACACCAATAGTCATTTTCTCCTCTTGAGGAAGTGGGCACTCGGTGGGGTACCCAGGAGAGCATGGCATATATTTTTGTTCCAGTGTAGTTAACAGCCTCTTTTCACTCTCAGCAGCAGCTGACCTGAACAATAAATGACATGGTCACCCGACTATTAGGCCTGTTAACGGTGATGAAGGGGTTAAGGTGCTGGGCCTGGCTGCTGGTGTCTTAGGCCTCAGGGACAAATAAGAAGTCAAGTGCTTCTGTGTCTGGCTTTAAAACAGCAGGTGCTCTTGGGATGGCCTGGACCAGGTGTTAATGCTGCAATTGTTTTCTTTTCCTGGCTGTTACCCTAGGTATGGTCAAGTTCAAAAGGTCTTTCCTCCTTTAGGGAGTGCCTGAGTGGTGCAAACTGGTTAACACACTTTGCTGCTAACTGAAATGTTAGAGGTTCAAGTCTATCCAAATACCCCTTGGAAGAAAGACCTGATGATCGACTACTGAAAAGTCAGCCAGAAAACTCTACAGAACACAGTTCTACTCTAGCACACATGGGTTCACCATGAGTCCGAGTCAACTCAACGGCACCTGGCACTGGGTTTTCTACTTTATCCTCTACAGTCATTTTCTTTATGCACATAAAAGGCTTGCTGCTTGTTTCCAGCCCTATGGGCTCAAAAACAGCAAGTGGGCAGTCACAGAGGCCAGCGTCCACCTCATGTGCACCAGCCTCTCTAGACAGCCTCCTCGGAACCTGTCCCCAGTGACCCTGGAGAGTGGTGATGTGAAAGCTGAAAGAAACCCTTTCCTCCTTTATTGGTATGGCTTTGAAGTTGGGTGCCCTTTGGGAAGGAGAGAGTTTGGAAATGTTTACTCAGGAATAAAAACAAGCACCTAACTCTCACCAAAGAGAGCTAAGGGTAAGTATCCGACGGCCCCTAGAAATACAGTGAGATGCTCAGCATCCTGACACCCTGTTCACAAAGGAAGGAAGGGAGGGAGGAGCATTGCTTGGAGCAGGTTTCCCAAAGCAGGACCTGAGGACCACCTGGGAACTTGCTAATTACAGATTCCTGATCTCCGCCTGTGGATCTGAGTGTGGTGGAGAGGCCGCAGCTATTAAGAGGACCCCAGGTAATTCCAATGAAAACCAAACCCATTGCCAGAAATCTATTCCGACTCATGGCGACCCCATGCGTTACAGAGTAGAACTGTGATCCATAGGGTTTTCTGGACTCTAATCTTACAGAATATTGAATATGCACACCATGGACTGCCAGGAGAAAAACAAATCTGTCTTGGAGGAAGTACAGCCAGAATGCTCGTTAGAAGCGAGGATGGTGAGACTTTGTCTCACGTATTTTGGACATGTTATTGGGAGGGACCAGTTCCTGGATAAGGACATCATGTTTGGTAGAGTAGAGGGTCAGTGAAAAAGAGGAAGGAAGACTCTCATGAAATAGATTGACACAGTGGTTGCAACAATGCGTTCAAACACAGCAACAATTGTGAGGATGGCACAGGACCAGGCAGTGTTTAGTTCTGTTGTACACAGGATCACTATGAGTCGGAATCGACTTGGTGGCACCTAACAACAACAATATTACAGAAAGGAGCCCTGGTGGAGAAGTGGTTAAACCGATTGACTGCTAACTGTAAGGTCAGCTGTTCAAAACTACCAACCACTCCACAGGAGAAAGATGTGGCAGTCTGCTTCTGTAGAGATTTAAACCAATTTACAGCCTTGGAAACCCTATGGGGTCACTATGATTGGAGTCGACTCGATGGCAGTGGGGTGGGGATTTAATCTGACAGAAGCAGATCACCAGGCCTTTATTCCAAGGCGTCACTGGGTGAGTTCATTCCACCAACCTTTAGGCTAATAGCTGAGCACAAGCCATTTGTGCCACCCAGGGATTACTAGGGGGTTCCAGTGCGCACAATAAATTTTAGAAAAACTGAATTAGAAACACGTCTCAAGAAACAGACTCTTACCAGACGTCCATCTTCATACCTTTTACACTGCCTTGTGATTGATTGGCTGGTCTTTTTCCTAGAGCTGAAGCTGAGGTCCCTGAGGACAGATAGTGATTCATGAAAGAATCAGTCAATCAAAGAAGGGTAAAAGGGCGCAAGGAAGGGAGGAATCAATCGCGTGAACACCGCTCCCAGAAGAATTCTAAGCTGCTCAATGTTGAACACCTCCTCCCCCTCCTTTGAAAATCCAGCATTGCGTGGATCATGTAATTTAGTTCTTCCCCACTGGCGCTGTGCTGGTGGGTCACAGGGCAGCTGAGCTGCAGCCCTCAGCAGCCTCCCGTCTGTTGCCTCCCGGGGGCCACCTTTTTCTATGCTTGCTGAGATGTAAAAAAAAAGGCTGGGGAGCTCTGAAATGATTCCACCACAAACAGATCTGCCAGCATTCTCTTTAACTGGCTTATTTGGGGGAGGAAACGGCTTTTAGTTCACTTGCTTTTGAGTGGGATAAAGAAGCGAGGTTGTAACGCCTGCTTTATTTTTTTTTTTATCTGAGCATAAAATCAAGCAATCAATACAAGACTGATTGATCGCCACCTCCGGAACAGATGGAAGGTTGTGTGGCTGCTCTGTTGTTTCACTAGGTAAGTGCTTTGTGCCCCTGAGGCTAAAAACACAGCCTAATCTGTTCAGAAAGCCCCCAGTCCTAGCCCCCCTTCACTTCCCGGCTTTCTTTCTTTCCAGAGTTAAGTTTCCCAGCCCTGGCTGTGCTTCCTGATGCTTCTGATTTGTCAGCAATAAAAGGGGAAACAAGGGGTGAGGGGTGGAATCTGAGTGGAAAGGAGGAGAATGAAGGAGAAAGTACTGAGGGGACGATTTTGCCCTCAGCTGTGAGTTTTTTCTTCAGGTGGTTCCCATGGCAAGAGAGGGAAGGCAGTGCTTTCAGACCATTTAATATGCAGCTTGAAAGGAGCCCTGGTGGTACAGTGGCTAAGCACTCGGCTGCTAACTGAAAGGTCGGCGTTCAAACCCACAAGTGGCTCCATGGGAGAAAGATGTGGCAGTCTGCTTCCGTAAAGATTACAGCCTGGGAAACCCTATGGGGCAGTTTTCTGTCACAAGAGGTCACTATGAGTTGGAATTGACTCGAGGGCACCAACAACAACTATGAAGCTTGAGAAGAAAGGGTGAAAGTGGTGTTTGCCCTGAGGAATCATTAAAAGACCTATTTGCGCTTTGAAGCTACTACCCTCAGGTGTGCCTCTGGAAGACAGGTGAAGCTATATTTAACCCAAACTTAAACCTTGGCTGCCATGAGGCTCAGTGACTTAGCCAAGGACAGGCTTTGCACCCTCACTCATGTCAGGGTCAAGCCTGGGAGCTGTCAGAAGAATATTTATTGGCGGTGATGCCACAGACACTCCTCTTCCCAGGCTGAGGGCAAAGCCGGTTAAGCAGCCGTGTCTGGCCTGCCGATTTCCACTGGAGGAAGAGAAGGGAGGCCATACAGTAACTTTTCGTGTGCTTAAGTAGTGGTGTCAGAACACACGTCGAGGGAGCTGTGGGGATGCCGTCCATTTGGTACAGCCTTTATCCATACCCTTTCTCAAGAACAAAAAGCCCCTCTTAATTCAATACACTCCTCCCATGAGAATCAGCCCCCTGGTGATTTTACCAAGCAGTTTCATTATGGTCTGAGGAAGGGTGTGGGGCTTTCTTTATGTCTTACAGATAATGAGGGCCCAATATTACCTATCACCATGGAGGACAGACTAAGAAAATGGACCTTTTATTTTATAAGAAAGGAATTTTCTGGCTGAGTGACAAATGTTGCAGCGGGAAATGGTGGTGTCTCCGAAGGTTTCGTCTCTCAGACAAGGCTAGATCCGTGTCTACATACCGAAGGCCTGGCTCTGAGACATGGACGTGTGTATAGAATAACTGCTCTCCAGGTGTTTTTAACATCTCATGCCTTTAGGAAAATAAGACGGAAAGAAGGAAAAAATGTCAAAATGTTGCAGTGATTGTCTCTGTGTGGCACCATCATAGATGAGTTTCTCTTTTTGTTCTTTTTCTTTCTATTGGATACATTTTCCAATGCTCTATCCCTGAGTGGTACAGATGGTTAATGTGCTTGGCTACTAACCAGAAGGTTGGAGGTCTGAGTCCACTCAGAAGTACCTTGGAAGAAAGTCCTGGCATTCTACTTCTGCAAAACCAGCCATCCGTAAACCCTGTGGAGCACAGTTCTCCTCTGACACACACGGGGTCGCCATGAGTCAGCACTGGTGCAACAGTAACTGGCACTGCTGTGACAAGCATGTGTCACCTTTATCGTCAGACAGAAGAGACCCTGTTCTGACACTGGACACGCTCTGGGCTATGCCGTGCAAGTGAATTAGCTCAGGGGCAGACGCCTCCTCAGGGCTGGGGAGGGCAGGCATGGTGGCAGCTGGAATCCAGCGTCAAGAAGTCTTCCATGTGGGAGAAGCCGTTCGCCCTCAGGGACATGACAAAACCTACCTGGCATCGGAGCCCAATTTTGGAAGCAGAGACTGGTGAACAACCACTCAGCCATGATGACAAAACCAGCGAAGTGCAGTGTTATGGATTGAATTGCATCCCCACAAAAATATGTCAATTGGCCAGTCCCTGACTTCCAGTATTGCGTAATCGTCCACCATTTTGTCATCTGTTGTGATTTTTCTGTGTGTTATAAATCCTGTCTCTATGATGTTGATGAAGTAGGATTAGTAGCAGTTATGTTAATGATGCAGGACTCTATCTACAAGATTAGATAGCGTCTTAAATCAATCTCTTTTGAGATATAAGAGAAAGAAGCGAGCAGAGAGACATGGGGACCTCATACAACCAAGAAAGTAGTGCCAGGAGCAGAGTGAATCCTTTGAAACCCAGCTACCTGCACTGAGGAGCTGCTGGACCAGGGGACGATAGATGACAAGGACCTTCCTCCAGAGCTCACAGAGAAAGAAAGCTTTCCTCTGGAGCTGGCAGCCTGAGTTCAGACTTATAGCTTACTAGACTGTGAGAGAATAAACTTCCACTTGTTAAAGCCATTCACTTGTGGTATTTCTGTTATAGCAGCACTAGATAACTAGGACATGCAGGCTTCTAGAAAACTCCCTAGGAGCTTGGGAATCTCAAAACTACTGAGAGCTGCTATCAACCATCCAGAAACCCTGATGGGGTAGTGGTTAAGTGCTACGGCTGCTAACCAAGAGGTCGGCGCAGTTCAAATCTGCCCAGTGCTCCTTGGAAACTCTATGGGGCAGTTCTACTCTGTCCTATAGGGTTGCTATGAGTTGGAATTGACTGGACGGCAGTGGGTTTTGGTTTATCAACAATCGAGTTATGGGTAAGGAGTTGGGGAGCAAGGTTTGAAGAGAATGAAAAGGAGATGAATGGCCTTCCTCTGGCCCATCTGTGTCTGTGTCTCTAGCCCAGAAAAACGACTATTGTCAGCAATGCTTCCACCTTAGTCTGGTTTAGCACATCATTTCTCCAAACTGTGGTTGCCCTGGGCACAGACTTGGGGTGGGGAGAGGGTGAATGTTCCTTTCTAGGAAAATACATTAAACCATGTATGTTTAAAACAGGAAGTTAACAGAATTCTACCTCTTGCCAACTTCCAGCATTGATCTTTAAGGGCACACACTGGACAAAAGAACATTGGTATACTTATTCAGTGCAGCAGATATGGTAGCTTGGTAGCTCTTTATCTATTCCAACCCTTTTATATTGCAGAGCCTTTCTGAAAAGATAAAAACTGAATTTCCCAGACTTTCTTGCGTCTACGGTTTCCCATGTGATAGAGATTTGCCAACCAAATGCACTTATGCAGACCTGAATTAGGAGCCGAGTTAAGTGGAAAGGGAGGCAGGGTTCGCAGGCATGGTGTGGCTTTGTAGCCAACAGACTTGGTAGCAGCTTTTGACCCCTGGAACACAGCTGAGACAGCGTGTTCCTGGAGCCAACATTTGCAATGGTTACGTCCTGATCCTTGGAGTACGGCTAAGGGTAGAATCTTGGAGTCTGAAGTTGGGACAGCAGCTTGCTGATTGTGGAATTGAAGATTCAGGAAGTTCCTTTGGTGGGTCTCTCTTCTGAGAGTCATTCCTGGGGGCCAGTCCTAGAACCCTACTGCTTTAGCCCTTCCAACCACTTTGTCAGGAGCTATTACTCTGTATTAAATCCTTTTCTGCTTAAAATAGCTACAGTGGATTCTGTTATCTGCAACTGAGCTCTGACCCTCAGCAAAGATGAGCTTAATGGTCACTATATACCAAGCCCTGTGCTACTTGATGATAGCACATTAATTCACCGGTATTGAACACCTCCTATGTGCCCTACAGAGGAGCTCCGGTGGTATGGTGGTTAAGCTCTCACCTACTAACCAAAAGGTTGGCAGTTCAAACCCACCAGCCACTCCTTGGTGGAAAGGTGCTCTGTAAAGATCACAGCCTTAGAAATCCTATGGGGCAATTCTATCCTGTCCTCTAGGGTCGCTATGAGTCAGAATTTGACCTGAAGGCAATGGGCTTGGGCTGGGATGTGCCCTACAGCACTCTAATATTCTTTCCCTTCAGGAATTTATAGTTTGCCAATTGTCATTAAGTCAATTCCAACTCATGGTTTGAATAAATATAAAAATTACAAATGAATACAATATAACAAATTTGTGCTGTGTCGTGTGCTGTAGAGTCGATTCTGATTAACAGCTTGTTCTATAACAGATCTAAATAAAGGTCTAGAGGAGCAAAAAAGACAGAGATTGAGAGTTGAATGAGCTTTAAAAAGTGGGTTTCATATCCCCTAAATTTAATACCTGCTATAAATTGCTCTTGGAGCTCTGGTGGCGCAGTGGTTACGTGTTCAGTTGTTAACCAAAAGGCTGGCAGTTCGAATCCACCAGCCACTCCTTGAAAAAAATCTATGGGTTAGTTCTACTCTGTCCTATAGGGTCACTATGAGTCGGAATCCCCTTGATGACAACAGGTTTTATAAACTGCTCATAGGCATCTCCTAAGCCCTGCTTCTTTTTCTGGCCATTCACCTTCCGGTCCTTACTACCATTCACTCCAGCCTGGTGGATTTTCTCAGGATTTCTTACCTCACTGTCTTTGCTCCTCCTACTCCTCGTACCTTGAGTGCCCTTTTTTGCTCATCAAAATCTGATTCCTCAATGATCTCTCTTTCCTCTGAATTCTGCAGCAATGGGGCCACATTCACAACTGTGTTCTCAGTCTTGGTCACATGGGGCCTGTGTGATGTGTAATTGTTAGACATCTGCTCTCTTGCTTCCCCACCCTGCTCTGACATGTGGTCGCTGCTCAGTCAGCGCTGGCTGTGTGCCTGGCCTCTGCTGTGCCATTCACCCACGGATTCACATGGCCTCCCCATTGCTGCTTGCTTTAGTTCTCTGAAAAGAGTCTAAGGAAGAGGGAGGATCAGTTTAAGAGAGGGAGAAGACAGGGAAAGGCAGGAGAATGGGAGGGCAATCAATACACGAGAAATCGAGTGAAAAAGAAAAAATTACTTTTCTGTTAGTTTAGACAGTACTTTTTGTCTTCATTTTGGTAGCATTTCTATCCCAGCTGATGCCATGTTGGATTCTTTCGACACTCATATGAGTGTGACAACAACAGAGTCAAATTCCCAGTCTAATAATGCCCTAAATTAAAAAAAAGAAAGAAACCACGGCTGCCAGTCATAATTCCCATCAGCTAATGTCACACAAGCCGCTGGCATTTTCTCAGCATTTGTTAGATTTCTGTCATTCCAGGAGTACAAGCAAAATCTCTCAATCATTTTCTGTCTACCATAACGTTGGGAAGACAAATCTGCCTCTTTTCCTCTAGTGAGCTCAGGAAAATGAAATACTTCTCTTAGAGCAAATATATTTTTAATTTGAAAATGGGTTGGGGAAGGCTTTGCAGTATTTAATCTCTTCGAGGTCTACATTTCCCCGTAGAGTGGTGCACTTGACCACTGAAAGGTCTTGCCAGCATCTGTTCTGTCTGTAGTATTTTGTTGTTGTTGTTGGGTGCCATGGAGTCGATTCTGACTCATAGTGACCCCGTGTGACAGAGTAGAACTGTCCTCATAGGGTTTTCTAGGCTGTAATCTTTACTTTTTTTTTTTTTAATCTTTACAGGAGCAAATCACCAGGTCTTTCTCTCCAGACGAGCTACTGAGTGGGTTCAAACCGACAGCCTTTCCGGTAACAGCCCAGGGCTTAACTGTTTCGCCACGAGGGCTCCTTGTCCGTAGCATGAGCTTCGCTAAATACTAAACAAGCACAGGGAAATACATGGCTCTATAATGAACCCAAGATTTTTTCACTTGGAACTCAGTGAGCCTTGCCTTGAAAACAGTGACTCCTATCTCGTGCTCCCATGATCCCTCCCCAGGGAGCCTTCTACATCATTTGTTCATCTAGATGTTCCCATTGTAGAAACTGCTCCCTAACGATGGGTGTGTGGGAGAGGCATAGTAACTTCATGAAGCCATCAGAGACTCATTTACTGCATTCTGCCAACCGTTGCCTGCAGAGCCAAAGGACGCTGTGGAGGTGTATCTTGTACCTTGTGCAAGGGGCACCTGGGCACTGCCCACCAGCCCCACACGGCACTCCACTTCCCATGTGGTTCTCAAAACCACCCTGAAAACCAAAAAATCCAAACCTGTTGCCGTTGAGTTGATTCTGACTCATAGCAACCCCCTAGGAGAGAGTAGAACTGCCCTGTAGAGTTTCCAAGGAACACCTGGTGGATTTGAACTGCAAGCCATTTCGTTAGCAGCTGTAGCACTTAACCACTATGTCACCAGGGTTTCCATAACCACCCTAGACAGGTATTTTCCCTCAGGATTTTAATTAAAAAAAAAAAAAAAAAAGCCCGGAGAGAGGTTAAATAACATAGCCAAGGTCACTCTGCAAGGTAGGTTCAGAGCCCTTCAACCCTTCAGGGGTTCCCACTCCCGTCAGGATAAAGTCCAAGCTGTGTGACCTGGCGCAAGGCCCTTCGTGACTGACTACAGCCCCCCTCCCACCTCTCACCGCAGGCTCCAGCCCTGCCAGACTCGCTGATGGCCCAGACGCACCCTTACTCACCAGGAGGCTTGCCTCATCCTGCTCCTTCAGTCACAAGGTCCTTCTCCACCGCTGACTCCACCACCTCCTACCCTCCTCCTGGCCAACTCCCTCTCTCCTTCCGTTCTCAGTTTCTGTAGCACTGGGTTCATTCTGTCCGTGTGGTGGTTAATTTTTTTTTTTTTTTTCTTAAATTCACAGCTTTATTGTTGTAAAAGGGTACAAATCAGAATCAGTCAAATGGAGGTAAAAGTGTGGGAGAGTTCAAAACACTCAACTTCTGTTATCCTCTCCCCATAGAGCCAGGACATGTCATCCTCTTGGCCCACTGATATGTGAGAATGTGCAGAATTTTGCCAGCCAGGGAAGCTCACCTGACCTTTGGTGTCGTGTTTTTATTGGGGCTTCATTACTTAAGCATGATTGCTTGAATCATCACCTATGTGGTTGAACTTAGTCTTTTGCCCTCCTTCCTCCCTGGAGGTTTGGCTGATATCAAGTGGCTCAAAGCCTGAGCCCTCGAAGGACATTGTTGGTCTTTTTGCTAAGATGATCATTGTGACCAGGCACCATACTGAGTCATCTCCTTAATAAAAACTATCATATATGCTCCAAGGACGAGTCCCGGGGTGGCTGGCACAAATGGTGAAGGGCTTGACTACTAACTGAAAGGTTGGTGATTTGAACCCACCCGGAGGTTCTTCAGAAAAAAGGCCTGGCAATCCACTCCCAAAAGGTCACAGCCTTGAAAACCCCATGGAGCACAATTCTACTCTGAAATACATGGGGCTGTTACCAGCTGGAATATCTTGAGGACAACTGGTAATGGTATGGTCCAAGGGGCCTACCATGAATAACAACGGCACTATAACTTTATCACTCCAGAAATTCCAAGGGTTTATCTCTTAGAAACTGGGACAAAGGATATTACTCTCTTTGTTGTTGTTGTTAGGTGGCCTTGAGTCAGTTCTGACCCATAGCGATCCTGTGTACCATAGAAGGAAACACCGCTCGGTCCAGGTTCCAGGAATGATTTTTGTCTGTGTTTTGGGTCTTTGCTGTGGGGAACGGCGTGGTGCTTCTGTCTATGGTGCCATGTTGGCCAAAAGTGGATTTTTGTTTTCTTTATATTGAGGTGTAACCCATACCGAAAGCTGTAGTCTTTGATCTTCATCAGTAAGTGCTTCCAGTCTTCTTCGCTTTCAGAAAGCAAGGTTCTGCCATCTGCGTATTGCAGGTTAATGAGTCTTCCTCCATTCCTGATGTCCCATTCTTCTTCATATAGTCCAGCTTCTGAGATTATTTGCTCAGCATACAGACTGATTACGTATGGTGAAAGGGTACAACCCTGACGCGTCCCTTTCCTGACTTTAAACCACGCAGTATCCCCTTATTCTGTTTGAATGACTGCCTCTTAATCTAGGTACAGGATACTCATGAGCACAATTAAGCGTTCTGGAATTCCCATTCTTTGCAATGTTATCCATAATTTGTTATGGTCCACACAGTTGAATGCCTTTGCATAGTGAATAAAACATGTAAGTGTCTTTCTGATACTCTGCTTTCAAACAGGATCCATCTAACATAGCAAATGATAACCCTGGTTCCATGTTCTAGTCTCCATCTGACTTGGATTTCTGACAGTTCACTCTCAATGTACTACTACAGGCACTTTGGATGATTTTCAGCAAATTTTACTTGAGTGTGATATTAATGATATTGTTTGATAATTTTCACATTCAGTTGGATCACCTTTCTTGAGAATAAGCAAAAATATGGCTCTCTTCTAGTTGGTTGGCCAGGTAGCTGCCTTCCAAATTTCTTGGCATGGATGAGTGAGCACTTCCAGCACTGCACCTGTTTGTTGAAACATCTCAATTGGTATTCTCTCAGTTCCTGGAACCTTGTTTTTGGCCAATGCCTTCAGTGCAGCTTGGACCTCTTCCTTTAGCACCATCAGTTCCTGATCATACACTACCTCCTGAAATGGTTGAAATTTCACCAGTTCTTTTTGGTATAGTGACTCTGTGTATTTTTTCCATCTTCTTTTGATGTTAATTGCATCGTTCAGTATTTTGCCCATAGAATCCTTCAGTATTGCAACTCAGGCTTGAATTATTTCTTCAGTTCTTACAGCTTGAAAACTGCCAAGTGTGTTCTTCCCTTTTCATTTTCTAACTCCAGGTCTTTGCATATTTCATTATACTTCACTTTGTCTTCTCGAGTCTCCCTTTGAAATATTCTGTTCAGCTCTTCATCATTTCTTCCTTTCACTTTAGTTACTCTACGTTCAAGAGCAAGTTTCAGAGACTCTTCTGACATCCACTGTGGTCTTTTCTTTCTTTTCTGTCTTTTTAATGATCTTTGCTTTCTTCATGTATAATATCCTTGATATCATCCCACAACTCTCATGGTCTTCAGTCATTAATATTCAATGTGTAAAATCTATTCTTGAGATGGTCTCTAAATTCAAGTGGGATATACTTGAGGTCCTACTTTGGCTCTGGTCAACTTGTTTTAATTTTCTTCAGATTCAACTTGAACTTGCATATGAGTAATTGATGGCCTGTTCCACAGTCAGCCCCTGGCCTTGTGCTGACTGATGATATTGAGCTTCTTCATCATCTCTGTCCACAGATGTAGTCGTTTTGATTCCTATGTATTCCATTAGGTGAGGTCCTTCTGTACAGTTAACATTTATGTTATTGAAAAAAGGTATTTGCAATGAGGAAGTCCAGCATCATTTCTACCACCAAGGCCATATTTTCAAACTACTGATCCTTCTTCTTTGTTTCTAACCTTCTCATTCCAGTCACCAGTAATTATCAATGCATCCTGATTGCATGTTCGATTTCATCCAGAAGTTGGTAAACATCATCAATTTCTTCATCTTTGGTTTTAGTGGTTAGTGCATAAATTTAAATGATAGTCATATCAACTGGTCTTCCATGTAGCCATATGGATATTATCCTATCACTGAGAAGGTTGTACTTCAGGATGGATCTTGAAATGTTCCTTTTTTTTTTTACTCTGTTTTAAGTGAAAGATTACAAACCAAGTCAGTTTCTCATACAAAAACTTACACACGCCTTGCTATGTTCTCCTAGCTGCTCTCCCGCTAATGAGACAGCACACTCCTCCTCTCCACCCTGTATTCCCCGTGTGCATTCAATCAGCTCCTGTCCCCCTCTGCCTTCTCATTTTGCCTCCAGACAATAGCTGCCCACATAACCTCATGTGTTCTACTTGAGCCAAGAAGCTCACTCCTCACCAGTATCGTTTCCTGTCTTATATTCCAGTCCAATTGCTGTCTGAAGAGTTGGCTTCTGGAATGGTTCCAGTCTTGGGCTAACGGAGGGTCTGGGGACCATGACCTCCAGGGTCCGTCTAGTCTCAGTCAGACCATTAAATCTGGTCTTTTTATGAGAATTTGAGATCTGCATCCCACTGTTCTCCTGCTCCATCAGGGATTCATTGTTGTGTTCCCTATCAGGGCAGTCATCAGTGGTAGCCAGGCACCATCTAGTTTTTCCAGTCTCTGTCTGATGTAGTCTCTGGTTTATGTGACCCTTTCTGTCTTGAGCTCATCTTTACCTTATGTCTTTGGTGTTCTTCATTCTCCTTTGCTCCAGGTGGGTTGAGATCAATTGATGCATCTTAGATGGTGGCTTGCTAGCGTTGAAGACCCCAGATGCCACTCACAAAAGTGGGATGCAGAACCTTTTCTTAATACATTTTCTTATGCCAATTGACCTAGGTGTCGCCTGAAACCATGGTCCCCAGATCCCTGTCCCTGCTATGCTGGCCTTTGAAGTGTTCGCTTGTATTCAGGAAACTTGTTTTCTTTTGATTTAGTCCAGTTGTGCTAACCTCTCCTGTACCATGTGTTGTCTTTCTCTTCACCTAAGATAGTTCTTGTCTACTACCTAATTAGTGAATACCCCCTCCCACCCTTGTAGCCATCAAAGGATATTTTCTTCTGTGTTTACATTTTTCCTTGAGTTCTTCTAATAGTGCTCTCCTACAATATTTGTCCTTTTGCAGCTGACTAATTTCACTCAGCATAATGCCTCCAGATTCCTCCATGTTATGAGATGTTTCTTGGATTCATCATTGTTCTTAATCTTTGCGTAGTATTCCATTATGTGACTATACCATAATTTATTTATCCATTCATCCATTGATGGGCACCTTGGTTGCTTCCATCTTTTTACTATTGTAAACAGTCCTGCTACGAACATAGGTGTGCATATATCTGTACAAGGGCTCTTATTTCTCTAGGATATATTCCAAAAAGTGGGATTGCTGGATTGTATGGTACTTGTATATCTGGGGCCTCTGTCTCTTCCATGTGAAGTTGGTGATTTATTTCTCCATCTTATTTTTAAAAAGCCATTGGTATTTGGATAGGGATCGCATTGTATCTATAGATCACTTTGGGTAGAATAGAAATTTTTACGATGTTGAGTCTTCCTATCCATGAGCCAGGTATGTTTTTCCACTTATGTAGGTCTCTTTTGTTTTTTTTGCAGTGGTGTCTTGTAGTTTTCTTTGTACAAGTCTTTTACATCTCTGGTTAGATTTATTCCTAAGTATTCTATCTTCTTGGGGGCTATTGTAAATGGTACTGATTTGGTTATTTCCTTTTTGACATTTTCTTTGTTGGTGTAGAGGAACCCAACTGATTTTTGTATGTTTATCTTGTATGGTGATACAAGATATGTTTATCTTGAATCCTGATACAAGATATGTTTATCTTGTATCCTGAACTCTTCTATTAGTTTCAGTAGTTTACTTGAGGATTCTTTAGAGTTTTCTGTGTATAAGATCATGTTATCTGAAAATAGAGATACTTTTATTTCTTCTTTGCCAATTTCAATGCCTTTTATTTCTTTATCTAGCCTAATTGCTCTGGCTGGGACTTCCAGCACAATGTTGAATAAGAGTGGTGATAAAGGGCATCTTTGTCTGGTTCCCGTTCTCAAGGGGAATGTTTTCAGACTCTCTCCGTTTAGGGTGATGTTGGCTGTTGGCTTTGTATAAATGCCCTTTATTATGTTGAGGAATTTTCCTTCTATTCCTATTTTGCTGAGAATTTTTATAATGAATGGGTGTTGGACTTTGTCAAATGCCTTTTCTGCACCAATTGATAAGATCATGTGGTTCTTGTCTTTTGTTTTATTTATATGATGGGTTACACTGATTGTTTTTCTAGTGTTGAACCATCCCTGTATACCTAGTATGAATCCCACTTGGTCATGGTGAATTACTTTTTTGATACATTGTTGAATTCTATTGGCTAGAATTTTGTTAAGGGTTTTTGCGTTTAAGTTCATGAGGGATATAGGTCTGTAATTTTCTTTTTTTGTGGTGTGGTTAACTGGCTTTGGTATCAGGGATATGCTGGCTTCATAGAACAAGTTGAGGAGTAGTCCCTCCTTTTCTATGCTCTGAAATACCTTTAATAGTAGTGGTGTTACCTCTTCTCTGAAAGCTTGGTAGAAATCTCCAGTGAAGCCATCAGGGCCAGGGATTTTTTTTGCTGGGAGTTTTTAAATTACCTTTCCTATCTCTTCTTTTGTTATAGCTGTATTTAGTTGTTCTACCTCTGTTTGTGTTAGTTTAGGTAGGTAGTGTGTTTTTAGAAATTCATCCATTTCTTCTAGGTTTTCAAATTTGTTAGAGTACAATTTTTCATAGTAATCTGATATGATTCTTTTCATTTCAGTTGGTTCTGTTATGATATTGCCCATTTCATTCCTTATTCGGGTTATTTGCTTCCTCTCCTGTTTTTCTTTTATCAGCCTGGCCAGTGGTTTATAGATTTTGTTAATCTTTTCAAAGAATCAGCTTTAGGCCTTGTTAACTCTTAAACAATTGTTTTTCTATTCTCTATTTCATTTAATTCTGCTCTAATTTTTATTATTTGCTTTCTTCTGGTGCCTGAGGGTTTCTTTTGTTGCTCTCTTTCTATTTGTTCATGTTGTAGGGATAATTCTTGTATTTTGGCCCTTTCTTCTTTTTGGATGTGTGTATTTATTGCTATAAATTGACCTCTCACCACTACTTTAGCTGTATCCCAAAGGTTCTGATAGGAAGCGTTTTCATTCTCATTGGATTCTGTGAATTTCTTTATCCCGTCTTTAATTTCTTCTGTGACCCAGTCATTTTCGAACAAGGTGTTGTCCAGTTTCCAAGTGTTTGATTTCTTTTCCCTGCTTTTTATGTTACTGATTTCTACTTTTATGGCTATATGGTCAGAGAAGATGCTTTGTAGTATTTTAATGTTTTGGATTCTGTTAAGGCTTGGTTTTTTGACCTAATATGTGGTCTATTCTGGAGAATGTTCCATGTGCACTGGAAAAGAAAGTATACTTTGTCTGCTTCTGGGTGGTGTCTTAGTCATCTAGTGCTTCTATAACAGAAATACGACAAGTGGATGGCTTTAACAAAGCAAAATTTATTTTCTCATGTTTTAGTAGATTACAAGCCTAAATTCAGGGTGTCGGCTCCAGGGGAATGCTTTCTCTCTCTGTTGGCTCTGGAGGAAGGTCCTTGTCCTCAATCTTCCCCTGGTTGAGGAGCTTCTCAGGTGCAGGGACCCCCTGTCCAAAGGGCGTTCTGTGCTCCTGGTGCTGATTTCTTGGTATTATGAGGTCCCATACTCTCTGCTTGCTTTCCTGTCCTATCATCTCTTGAGAGACAAACGGTGGTGAAGGCCACATCCCAGGGAAACCCCTTTACATTGGATCAGAGAGATGACCTGAGTAAGGGTGGTTTTACAATCCCACCCTAATCCTCTTAACATAAAATTACAATCACAAAATGGAGGACAATGACAGAATACTGGGAATCATGTCCTAACCAACTTGATACACACATTTTTGGGGGGACATAATTCAATCCATGACAGGTGGAGTATTCTGTACATGTCTTTGAGGTCAAGTTGGTTGATTGTGGCATTTAGATCTTCAGTGTCTTTACTGAGCTTCTTTCTGGATGTTCTGTCTATCACAGAAAGTGGTGTGTTGAAGTCTCCTACTATTATTGTGGAGCCGCCTATCTTGCTTTTCAGTGCTGTTAGAGTTTATTTTATGTATCTTGAAGCCCTGTTGTTGGCTGTGTAAATATTTAATATGGGTATATCCTCCTGGTACATTCTCCCTTTAATCATTATATAGTGGCCTTCCTTATCTTTTGTGGTGGATTTTACTTTAAAGTCTATTTTATCAGAAATTAATATTGCCACTCCTCTTCTTTTTTATTGTTGTTCATTTGATATATTTTTTCCATCCTTTGAATTTTAGTTTGTTTGTGTCTTTAAGTCTCAGGTATGTCTCTTTTAGGCAGTACATAGACGGACCTTTTTTTTCTTTAAATCCATTCTGCCACTCTCTGTCTCTTTATTGGTGCATTTAGTCCATTTACATTCAGCATAATTATGGATAGGTATGAGTTTAGTGCTGTCATTTTGATGTGTTTTTTTTTTTTTTTGCGTGTTGTTGACAGTTTCTTTTTTCTACTTAATTTTTTGTGCCGAGTACTTTTTCTTTATAAATTGTCTTTTCCTCTTTTTCATTGTTGTTAATTTTGTTTTTGCTGGGTCTTTATGTTTTTACTGTATTTTATTTTGAAGTGTAAGATTGTTAGTCTCCTTTGTGGTTACCTTAATATTTACCCCTATTTTTCTAAGATTAAACCAAACTTTTATCTCTCTACATCACCTTGACTTCCTCTCCATATGAAAGATCTATGACTACATTTTTTATCCCTCTTTATTGATTTAATTTTGTCATCTTTTACATAATGATATCACTGTTTCCCTGTTTTGAGCGTGTTTTTCATCTTGATTTATTTTTGTGATTTCCCTGTCTGAGTTGATATCTGGCTGCTCTGTCCTGTGTTCTAATCTTGGGTTGTTACCTGAAGTTATTGATTTTCTAACCAGAGGACTCCGTTTAGTATTTCTTTTAGTTTTAGTTTGGTTTTTACAAATTCCCTAAATTTCTGTTTATCTGGAAATGTCCTAATTTTGCCTTCATATTTAGAGACAGTTTTGTTGGATATATGATTTTTGGTTGGCAATTTTTTTCCTTCAAGGCTTTGTATATGTCATCCCATTGGCTTCTTGCTTGCATGGTTTCTGCTGAGTAGTCTGAGTTTATTCTTATAGACTCTGATTTGTAGGTGACTTTTCGTTTATATCTAAAAAAAAAAAAAGTTTATATCTAGCCACTCTTAAAATTCTCTCTTTATCTTTGGTTTTGGCAAGTTTGATTATAATATGTCTTGGTGACTTTCTTTAGGGATCTACCTTGCATGGGGTTTGATGAGCTTCTTGAATTGATATCTTCTCATCTTTCATGATTTCAGGGAAGTTTTCTGCCAGCAAATCTTCAACTATTCTCTCTGTATTTTCTGTTTTTCCTTCCTGTTCTGGTACTCAATCACACGTAGGTTATTTCTCTTGATAGAGTCTCACATGATTCTCAGAGATACTTCATTTTTAAAAAAATTCTTTTATTTGATTTTTCTTTGACTATATTGGTGCCAAGTGTTTTATCTTCTATCTCACTAATTCTGACTTCCACTTCCTCAATTCTGCTCCTCTCATTTTCTATTGAGTTGTCTAATTCTGTAATTTTAGTGTTAATCTTCTGAATTCCTCATTGTGATCTCTCTATGGATTCTTGCAGCCTATTAAACTTTTCATTGTACCCTTGAGTAACCTTCTTAATTTCGTTGACTGCTTTATCTGTGTGTTCCTTGGCTTGTTCTGCATTTTGCCTAATTTCCTTCCTGATCTCTTGAAGAGTTCTGTATATTAATCTTTTGTATTCTACCTCTGGTAATGCCCAGAATATCTGTTTGTCTGGAAGATTCCTTGATCCTTTGATGGCTTGTTGAAGCCATCATGGTTTGCTTCCTTATGTGATGTGATATTGACTGTTGTCTCTGAGCCATCTATAAGTTATTGTATTAATTTATTTTATGTTTGCTTACTGTGTCCTAGCTTGTTGCTTTGTTTGGTGTGATATACCCAAATAGGCTGCTCGAGTGACCTAGCTGGATTATTAGTGCCTCTGAAGCTCTAATGTCCTGTCACCAGATGGCTAGAGCTGTTACCAGGTGTATGAGCCTAGGAGTCCATTCACTTTTCTTGTATGGATTCAGTGCAGGTGTCCAGGTAGTCACTCACCAAGTGTGTGGTGCAGGCTCTCACCTATGGTCTTAGAGGAGCAGTGGTGATTGGTGTAGGCACAGGTATCTGGTTGCATCACAGGGTCACACTTTGGGCAAGGCAGGGGGCTGACAACTGACCCCCGAATGTCTGTGAGAAATGTGCATCTCTGTTTCCTAGAGCACACAGGTGGGTGGGCTCTGCAGCCAGACCATGGGCACCCAATGCTTTTAGCTGTGAGGGCTGGGAGGCACCACTTATCCGTGGACCCCTGCTGTGGGTGGCTAGGTGGCATGGGTGGTGCCACCAGCCCCCAGGCCCCTGATGTGAGTAGGTGAGGACCCTGCTTAATAGGCAGCATGTTGTCAAATGTCAAAAACCCACCTCTCCACTGCACAGCTAAAACAGCTCAAGACAGACCTCAGGCGCATCCTTGCACCTTGCCAACAAAGGCCTAGCTGCTGAAATGGGCCCGCACAGGTCCATGCGGGATGAAGGGCATTCAAAGCCCGTGGACCGCTTATGTCTGGACTGCAGCCACTTGTGCCCTGAGTTCTCAGGTTAGGGGACCCAGCAGATTATTTTTTCCCCTTTTGTTAATTTGGTCCTTCTCCAAGGCCAGGAGAATGGCTCAGAGCGTGCAGTAGAACCTGTCTCAGGCCCAGGGATATTGACTTCCACTGAAGCTGGCTCAGGGCCTAGGGCAGATGGAGGGGGGATCAGATAAATGGGGGAGAGTTCTTTCGAAAGGGGTGCTTTTAGATCCACATGGTAAATTAGACGCAAGCACCTAACTTTTGCTGAGAGCGCTGTTCTTCGCTGATTCTGGAGGTGTGAGTAGACTCTGCCACTCTCTCTCTGTGGCTGAGAAAACCACATCCAGAACGCTACTGTCAGCCCTGCCACGGTTGCACCAGGGAATTGTGGCTGAGGGGCACCAGTCCCTGCTGAGTCAGGTCCAGCAACTCCTCGCTGCTTCCAAACTGTCTCTTCCTACCCTGCCACTCAGTCTGGTTTCTTAACATTGCCTTTGTTGTTCAGGGCTCCTAGCTTGTCATATACATAATTGATTCACTTGTTTTTCAGGTCTTTGTTGTAAGAGGGATCACCAGAAGCATCTGACTACTCTGCCATCTTGGCCCTGCCTCCATGGTGGTCAATCTTATGTGTCAGCTTGGCTGAGCTATGGTGCTGGTTGCGAGTCAAACACCAGTCAGACTGTTGCTGTGAAGGTATTTTGCAGATGTGATTGCGGATGCAATCAGCTGACTCTAAGTAAAGGACACTACCCTCAGTGACGTGGATGGGGAGCCCTGGTGGCACACTGGTTAAGAGCTCACCTGCTGACCAAAAGATCAACAGTTTGAATCTACCAGCCACTCCTTGGAAACTTTATGGGGCAGTTCTACTCTTTCCTACAGGGTCGCTATGAGTCAGAATAGGCCCAACAGCAATGGAGATTTTTTTTTTTCTTTTAATGTGGGTGGAAGGAGCCTTGGTGGTGCCATGGTTAAGCACACTGCTGCTAATGTAAAAGTGGGCGGTTCAAATCCACCAGCTGCTCCATGGGAGAAAGGTATGGCCGTCTGCTTCTGTAAAGATTTGAAACCTTATGGGGCAGTTCCACCCTGTCCTATAGGATCACTATGTGTTGGAATTGATTTGAAAGCAGTGGGTTTGGTTCTGGAATGTTGGTAGACCTCATCTAATCAGTTGCAGTCCTTAAGAGCAAAAACTTTGGGAGAAATTCTTAGAAATTCTGCCTGTGTTTCCAGCCTACTGGCCTGCCCTACAAGTTTCGGACTTAAGACTACAACATTAACTCTTGACTGAGTTTCCAGTCCTGGCCTGCCCTATGGATTTTGGATTTGCCAGCCCCACAGTCACATATGCCAATTCCTTAGCATAAATCACATTTGTATGTTTATAGATACATCGATCTGTTTCTCTGGAGCACCCTGACTGACACAGCCAGCCAGTCAGTCCACCAGCATTCTGCCAGCACCTCCCATATGCACCCTGCCTGGGGCACTGAGGATACAGTGATAAGCAAGCACACCATGTCCCTGCCCTCCCAGAGCTTACAGTCTTGTGAAGAGACACCAATAAATAGGCTGTGTTACATGGTGGGACAGGAACAGAACAGGTAACTTGGGGACACATAGCTAGAACCCCTCCTCTAGCATCCCTTCCATGATCCCCCAAGACTCCATTCAGTGTCCATCGCCCTCATCACAGTCCTCATATCATCATTCTCGCTTGCTTGCCTGTCCCTTCCACTAGACTGTAAGCTCCTTGATGTGTTCACAGTGCAGTTAACACCTTGCTCTGGAGTCAAACCAACAAGGTTAACATCGTGACTCTCCTACTTTTAGCTGTATACCTGTGCAAGTTTCTTTACCACCCTGCATCTCAGTTTTCTCATCTGTGAAAGGGGATAGTAACAGTACCTCCAGCCTCACAGGAATGCTGTGAGGATTAAATGAGTACGTGTAAAGTGCTCGGTGCCATGCTGGCACGCAGTAGATCTTCAGACAGTAGCCTCTGTTACCACCACTCACTGTGGAAGCTCCAGGGCTGAGCATACTTCTGGGCACGTGGCAGGCTCTCGTGAATGCGAACTGGGTATCCCAGGGCCTCTGGACTCTATGACTTCTACTATACCACCCTGAGTCCTGTTTCCTGTCCTGCCGGTAGCTGGATTTGTCTGTGCCCAACAGCGTCTCAGGACCCTGCCCTTCCAGAACCTTCCTAGTATTGCGCAGTCCCATCAGCAGACTTATTGGGGAGGGAAAGTGCCGACCATCTCAGAAAGAAGGTGTGACAAGGTAGGTAGATATTGTGGAAAGCTGTGGAGTGTCCAGAGCAGGTGGACCAAGACCTATTCCCAACAGGTAATGAATATCTTAGGAGTCCCTCGATGGCTCAAGTGGTTAAGTGCTCAGTTACTAACCACAAGTTTGACTGTTTGAACCCACCCAGACACACCTCAGAAGAAAGACTTGCCAATCTGCTTCCAAAAGATCACAGACTGCTCTATGGAGCAGTTCTACTCTGCACACACGGGGTCACCATGAGTCGGAATTGACTTGACCCTCAACAGGTAACGTGCACCTTATCTTTAGTGGTCCACACAGTCTGTTTGACATTAGTTAATGATAAGACCGACTTCAATCAGGGAATTGATTTTGGGCCAGTCAATTTTAAAAGGAGGAGACCTCCAGGCAACTCATTATTAATCCTTCCATATTCATTTCAAGAAGAAACAGTCCCCAGCGGATGAACTGCCATTGGGCAATTTCATTCTTTACCATCTTAAGAGTTTTCCGGTCTTCTCTGTGCAACTTTAGGGGCAGTTCATCGTGCAGTCTGAGCTCAGACATGAAAGGGTCTCATCGTTCTCCTTCCGAGGGCTTCCACCTGAGGCCATGGAATGAGCCCTGCAGTGGGATTTCTGTTCTACCTCCCTGTATCTTACTCACCTCACTTGTAAAGTAGTGACAATCACCTTCCCTGTAGACTTGATGAGGATCACAGAGGTGATACTGGTGAAATTGTATGGGAGAGTATGCACGGCAGTGAAATTAAAAAGTGAAAAAAAAAAAAAAAAAAGCCTTTGAGCCAATTCTGATTTATAGCGACCCTATAAGATGTAGTAGAACTCCCCATGGTGTTTCCAAGGCTGTAAATCTTTGGGGCAAGAGACTGCCACATCTTTCTCCCACAGACTGGCTGGTGAGTTCAACCTACCAATCTTTCTGTTAGCAGTCAAGCACTGCACCACCAGGGCTCTTTTTTTTGAATTTTGGTAGGATGTCTATTTATAGTCTGGAGGCAGAATCCTCCCTCAGGGAACCTTTTTTTTTTTTTTTTTTTGCTCATAAGGCCTTAAGGCTTCAATGGATTGGATGAGGTCCACTAATCTGCTTTACTTAAAAAGGCCAGCTAATTTAAATGCTAATCATATGTAAATACTTCATAGCAGTGGCGTCTAGACTAGCATTTGACCAACCAACTGGACAAGTTGGAATAACAAATTGACTCTCATAGCCTTGTATAACCCCAAACAATGCGAAGTGGGTGGATGTCTTCTCAGAGCATCTAAATCCACAACCAGGTAATAATCCTTTCAAAATTATGTCAGCATGGTCTCTCCTATTTCACTGAGTTCTTTCTCCTCTGAAGTTCATAGCATGGCGTATCATGGTGTTTATCTTTTGTTTCTGTTTTTCATTCTACACAATTGATGTGGGCACACCTTTCAGCACTAACATCACCAACTAAAATGAGTGCTTATTGTAAGATAGAAGAAAGGTGTTAAAATAGAATCAAACCAGAAAACCAAAACCGTTGCCATAAAGTTAATTCTGACTTGTAGCAACCCTATAGGACAGGGTAGAACTGCTCCATAAGGCTTTCAAGGCTATAAATCTTTATGAAAGCAGACTGCCACATCTTTCTCCCACTGAGGGGCTGGTGGGTTCTAACTGCCAACCTTCTGGTTAGTAGCTGAGCAGTTAACCACTGTACCACCAGGGCTTCTTAAAATACAACCACCAACCAAAAAAAGCAAACCCATCACCGCTGAGTCAAGTCCCACTCATAGTGTAACCTGACCCTATGAATGCCAGTAAATTTCCATTAGTCCTTAAAGTAGCCCAAGCCAGATTTGGCCCACCCACATGCACAGAAGGGCCAGCCGTGACCACTAATTGACTTCAACAGAGGACGCAGCAACAGATGGAATGAATCAGAAGGAAGTTCATCACCTACACCCTATTCTGAAGCAAGAGGTGCGACAAGAACCACACCACCTCCTGTTTCCTGGCTGCCTTCTAGGATCCTCCCTCCACCCACCACCCCCCGACCCTCCACCCCCCCACAATTGGCAAGCCTGAGTTGGAATCAACTTGACAACAAAGGCTTTTTTTGTTTGTTTTTTATGGAGAAGGGTCCCAACTAGGATGTCAACATAAGCCCTACTTTCCTGTAGCTCGGGGAGTCGGATCTGAAGAACTTACTCCCAGCTCCTTATTCTGCGCATTGCAATAAAATTACTTTCTCTTTCTCAAAGACTGGTGTCCAGGTAATTGGCAAGCCTGAATATGCCAGACAAGGACCCACCTTCCCGGGTTCTGTAGCAATAGCAACACTATAAGACAAAATAGAACTGCCCACAAGGTTTCCAGACTACAAACTTTAAGGAAGCAGACTGCCACATCTTTTTCCTGTGGAGCGGTTGGTGGGTTCAAGCCTCCAACCTTTCAATTAGCGGCTGAGCGTTTACCCACTGCGCTGTCAGGGTTCCTTTAAAATGCAACCACTGCGAATGTTAAAATAGCAGCACAACAACCCACAGGATCCTGCTGAGATTGCCCTGCACCCGACCATGGTGTGGTTTGGAACGGGGTATTTGCTTGTCAGCTGAGGGGCACTGACACATAAGTATGAACACTGGGCTCCTCCTGATTGTTTTTAATTGGGGGAATTCTCTGTCATACAGTAACATCTGACTGACGGCTTAGATACCACACTGCCTCCAATAGGCACAATTTCTGTAACATGCACTCTGCAAGCATAGCAGAGTATTTTGGCCTGAAAGGAAAGAACACAGACATTCCTAGACAGAGGATCATGAGAACTAGTCCATTTGCCCTCGGGGTTGGGGTTTTGCATAAAGGAGAGGTTGGATGGTGCCCCCTAAACACACATGCATGTACATGCACACACTCACATACACACCCCTACGGACCTGCAGCTACAGATTTACATAGGGGCTGAGGAATCCCTTTTCAAATCCCATCCCCACCTTTATCCCCTAAAAGGATGAAACTCTAACTGCCAATGAAGTTTAAGGAGGAAAAAAAAAAGGCCTGGAGGGGTCCCAGAGCCCTGACGGCACACTGGTTAAGAGCTCGGCTACGAACCAAAAGTCAACAGTTTGAGTCCACCAGCCACTGCTCAGATATCCTAGGGGCAGTTCTACTCTGTCCTGTAGGGTCACTATGAGTCAGAATCAACTCGACAGCAATGGTGTTTTTTGGAGCCCTAGTAGCACAGTGGTTAAGAGCTTGGCTGTTATCCAAAACGTAGACAATTTGAATCCACCAGCTACTCCTTGGAAACCCCATGGGGCAGTTCTACTGTCTTATAGGGTCATTGTAACATCTAGGAGGGGATGCCTGGCCCACTTAGTCTATGGCTGAGGGCATTGCAAACCATCCAGCATATTCTCATGCCTATGTGTGCACGTGCGTATGTGTGTTGTGTGTGTGTGCACATGTACATGTCTGTGCATGTTCATGTGTACGTGTGTGTGCATGTGTGTGAATGGGAAGAGCTATAACCACTGGATATCAGGGACTGGCTGAGGCACTCTCTTATTGCAACATGCACGGGGAGGGGGCATTCTCCCTCACATTCCACCAGAGCATCATTGTCTGGGGAACTCGGGGGAGGCCGTGCAAAAGCCAGCAGGAGCAGCTGGTTCCCTGAGTCTGAGAGGATATGGGCTACCAAATCCTGGTGTTGCTACAGAAATGACAGAATGGCCTGCATTCTCCAACCAGCTCATCTCCAGGTCCCAGGCAACAGTATTAGCATTGGTGACGGAGGAGTCTAGGAAATGTTTGAGGAAGAAGAATCTGCAGAAGTCTGGACTTTCTACAGGTGAACAACGTGGGGCTCAGAGCCAAAGAATTAAGGGCATATGTGTAACACTAACAGAAGTAATAAAAAAAAAAAAAAAAAAAGAAGTAATAGCTAGTATTTATTGGGAATTTCTATGTGCCAGGCATGGAATTAAACCTTTCACATGCATTAGCTCATTTAATCCACACAACAACCTTTACAGTAATTACAATTTTCAAACGAGGAAAATGGGGCACAGAGAGATTTGGCTACTTGCCTATGGTGGCACAGCTAGTGGGGGGCAGAGGGGGGAAAGCTGTGCTTTAATCTCAGGAAGTCAGGCTTCAGAGTTCAATTCCTATGGCTGGAAAGACCTGGAATCTACCAGCTTTACAAGTTTAATCCCATGATCAGCATCTCTGAGCTAAGGAGGTTGGCTCACATACATACCTTCAACACATACTTACTGATGACCTGCTGAGATGGTTTGTTTTATGTCCAATCACTAGTCTAGTTGCTGTCATGGGGTGCCTTGGGTAGCGCAAGTTATCTTCTGTAATATAATCCAGTCTAATGTAATCTACTTACCTTGCAGCTAATGTAACGTAATTTAATCACCTTCCTACTACAATCTAATGCAATGGAATCAGTCCATCAGCTGAGCTGGGACCAGTGTAAGGTGGATCCTAAACCTAATCACTTCTAAGTTATAAAAAAGACCAGAACAGACAAAGGAAGGATCTCCAGCAAACAGCAAAACTAGGAGAGAGGTCCACAGAAGGAATCGACTCAGCCAAGACCCTGGTTTGGACTTCTAGCATCCAGAACTGTGAGAAAATCAATATCTGTATGTTAAAGCCGCCCATCTGTGGCGTTTCTGTTACAGCAGCCCCTACCATTCCCAGGCATTGTGCTCAGGACCCAGAGCTGAACTGGAGGCAGACCTTGCCTTTACAGGACACATGGTATGTGAACACAAGGTCATTATGGAATTCTTCAGTTTCCTGTGCATCCCTCTATGTGCCAGTTCTCAGCTCCGCCTGTCACAAGACTAAGACTTGTATTAGTGGCATTTCTAGGACACAGCCCAGCCGAAAGATCACAGGACTGAGTTGAAGATTTGGGTGTGAGCCCCAGATCCATCATGTACCAGCTCTGGGAGCTTCAGAAATCCTCTCCAAACTTTAAATTCCTCGTCTATAAAGTGACGGTAAAAAAAAAAAAAAAAATTGAGAAATAACAATACTCAACTGCTTCATAGAGTTGCGTATGTTCACATCAAACAACACAGATGAAAAAACTTTAAAATGCCGCACTGATATCAGTTATTACATTCCAAGCATGTGTTTCTTACATATGAGAACCAACTATTCCCTTTTTTTTTTCCAGGAGTTTCAAAACTGGCTTCAAGGCTGCACAGTTGAAAGAGGGTGCTCCCACTGCAGCACTGTTCACAACAGCCAAGAGGTAAAAAACCAAACTCACTGCCGCCAAGTTGGTTCCGACTCACAGCGACCCTATAGGACAGAGTAGAACTGCCCCGTAGGGTTTCCAAGGCTGTAATCTGTAGAAGCCGACTCCCACATCTTTATTCCGAGGAGTGGCTGGTGGGTCCGAACCACCAACCTTTTGGTTAGCAGCTGAGTGCTTAACCAGTGTACCGCCAGGGCTCTAGCCAAGAGGTGAAAACAGCCTAAAAGTCCATCAACAGATGAACGGATAAACAAAATGTGGTATATACATACAATGGAGCATTACTCAGCCATGAAGAGAAACGAAGTCCTGGTACAGGCTGTAACATGGATAAACCTTGAAAACATGATGCTGAGTGAAGTATTTCAGTCATAAAAGGGCAAATAATGTATGATCTCACTTATATGAAATATCTAGATTAGGTAAATACATAGAGAACCAAGTTTGTCAGCAGTTACCTGGGTCAAAAGGAAGGGCTCATTCTTTGGAGGGCACTGAGCTCCCACTAAGGGTGATGAAAATTAGGAAATTGACAGTAGTGATGGTGACACAGCGTGATGGGCGTAATTAATGTCATGGAATTGTATGTGTAAAAAGTGCTGAAATGGTAACTTTTTGTTATTTATATTTTTGCTACAATTATTATTTAAAGAAGGTGCTCAGCTTCGCTGGAATGATTAAAAACCAACCCCAGGCTTGAGGTCACCACAAATCAGTTCAAGGAGATAATCGATACACTGCCACCACGGGCTGTCCTTGCCCTGGGCACGTGGGAGCCGAGGAAGGTAGATGCGGAGCTTGTTTCTATAAGCTCACTGTTGGCATGGAGACAAAGAAGGAAGGTGTTTGCCCTCCATCTGCCTTGCAATCTCCGTAGGAGATGTGTGAGGCCAGGGAAATGAACAGCAGCGTGGCCAGCCCTCAGCTCTGCGGGGCATCTGCTGTCCCGCAGCCTGGCTCAGCAGAACTTGGTCTGGGCCATCCCTAAGCACAGACTGAGTGGCCACTGTGTGATTTGGGACGCAAGAGGGAACCACCTGACCTTCCCCTGACACAGGCCTTCCAAAGATAGGCGTGCCGTTTGTGCTCTTAGGCACGATGTCACCTGAGAGGAGTGACACCTCAGCTGGTGCCTCCTTGCCGACCAGCAGAAGTGGGAAAGGCAGAGACAGATCCAAGCGTGGAACGGCAGCAGAACCAGGGGGTGCACTGTGGCAGGGCTAGGGTTGCAGAAAGCAGCTGTGACATGTCAAACAGCCCCCCTCAAGGCTGAGTCTGGGGCTGGCTCCAGTTATCTCCCTGTTTGCAGGATGTGGTGGCCAACATGGTTGTCCTGAATTCCTGCAGGTCCTCGAGGTGACTTTCTTCTATTACATTCAGGACTGGGAGCTCAGCAGTTGTCACCTCTCTGAAGGGTTCCTGGCCAGCAGCCTCCACCCTTCTCTTCATACATCCTTAATGAAGCCAACAAGTCCCCAGGTGGTGCAAAAGGTTAACATGCTCAGTTGCCAACAGGAAAGTTGGAAGTACAAGTTCACCCAGAGGCACCTCACAAGGAAGTCCTCGTGATCTACTCCTGAAAAGTCCGCCACCGAAAACCCTGTAGAGCGCAGTTCTGCTCTGGCACACGTGAGGTCATCATGAGTCAGAACTGTCTGGATGGCAACTGGCTGATGAAGCCAAATGACGTACCTCCAGGACCACTGAGTCTGTATCGTGTCCCTCCTCTTCCAGGATGCCAGGTTTTATCCAAGCCAACAAATTCATTCTGGTAACAGAATGCTTTCTTCTTAAACCCAGGCAGAACGAATTTATTCCTCTAATCTTAGAATTCTGCCTTAAAACATTATCAAGTGTGACCAGCATTAGCTTGTTCGAAAGCCCACACCCACAACCTGGGATCCCCTAATGCTGCAAAAACCCCTTACCACATGATTGTCATTTCATACGCACCCTCTCACTTTTCTTTTGTATTTTCAAGACTGTCCTAGGTTAAGATTTTCTTTGTCTTCCAGGATTACCTCCATTCCCATATTTTTTCCTCTCAGATAATCATAAAAAATCAAATGCCTTGCTTAGTACCCACCATCAAATATCCCAAGAAATTCAAGCGTATCAGTGGTACGTGTGTAATGAGAACTACTTATCATGTTTGTCCCCATTAGTGGTGTCTGTTCTACAGCTCAAGCTCCTGGGACAGGAAACAGGTGCCACACTGTACCGCTAGACTAGGCCATACACGTTCTAGAACTGGGGATAAGCCTCGTTCTATACAAATTGTATATAACGAGAGTGACTGGCACTCTGCTCCTCAAATGTAATCAATAGCCAGCTGAGTTCAAGCCAGGAGTCCTTGTACTATAAAGAAGCGATCAATAGAATGTGCAAGGTGCCCCCAGTAGATATTCCAGAAAGCCAAATTCTTTTGGACTTGATATGTGGATCACGAGGAACCCTGGTGCACAGTGGTTAAAGCACTTGGCTGCTAACCAGAGGTTGGCAGTTTGAGCACACCAACCGCTCGTGGGAGAAAGGTGTGACAGTCTGCTCATGTAAAGATTTACAGCCTTGGAAACTTTGTGGGCAGTTCTACTCCACCCTATAGGGTCGCTGTGAGTCAGAATTGACTCAACAGCAATGGGTTGGATGTGGATCATGTGAAAAAAAATCCCATTTTCTGGTCCTTTTAAAATAATTAATTTGCCAAGTGATAGAGATTTTAAAAATCCACCCATTCCCTCAGCACTTGAGGGGAAAGGGTAGGCAGGGAGATGTCAGGTGCAGGAGGCTCCTCCGCACCTTCTCCTGGACGTCCTTGAACACTTCAGCTCCTCTGGCTGCAGGTGAGACCTCCGCCTCCACAAGCTTCTTTCTGAAAGCTGCAGGGAAATGCTGGCCAGCATCTTTATTAAAATACTGTGGACGGGTGGAGACAGAGTCAGAAAAAGCTGGTGTTGCCAGTGGGGTGGTTATCGGCTGGGAGGGTGGTTTAGGAGATGGAGCAGGCTCTGCCCTGAGCAGCACTCACAATAACAAAGACACGTTGGGAAAGAAAAAGAACAACAGACGATGCTTCCAGGGAGAAGCAAAAAGACTGGAGCAATCAGAGAACGGCCAGACCTGCAAATAGAGCCCAAGGCTAGGAGGAAGGATTCTGTTAATTAGAATGTATAATTTAAAAGGTGAACGCAGCATAAAACCTGGGGGACCGTCTGCAGGTTTAATTAAAAACGAACTTCCATAGCATCGAACTTCCATAGCCTCGTCCTTGATTCAGAAAACATCGGCCTTGAGAAAAGCTTGAAAAAACTTCTGTGTCTTTTAGGTGGATTTCTTGTTCTTGATTCGTAGATAGACAGGCCATTTTTCCCACCTGTAGTTTGGCCCACTGGGATGGCTGTTGAATATAGGATTCTTGCTCAGCTGACAACCTCCCACCCCAGCCAAACGGGACCTCAAGGGGGAAAAAGTGATACAAATAGCATTTCAAAAGTAAAAAGTGTAACACAGAGAAGACAAAGATCAGTTGTTGTTTTCAGATCCTCCAAGCTTCTAACTATGGAATTTAAGAGCTTAAAAACTCTGGGGTGCAGACACTTGTCCCTCGGGGCAAGGGCTCCAGTCCAGCTTCCAGAGGCATCTTCTGCTGATTGCGAACTCACAGATTCAAGCCGTGCTGTCGGCCTCACTGAGCTTCCCCAATTTCCCACTTCTGGCTTAGCAGAGACAGGCAGGGGAGAGCAACAGACCAAGAGGGAAGAAGGAGGAGAAAAATTATTACTTTTAAAACTGGAAATGAGCAAGATAAGTGTGATGGGTTAATGTTGTTGTTGTTAGGTGCCATCGAATTGGTTCTGATTCATAGCAACCTTATGTACAACAGAACGAAACACTGCGCCATCCCTACCATTGTTGTTATGCTTGAGCCCATTGTTGTAGCCACTGCGTCAGTCCGTCTCAGTGAGGGTCTTCCTCTTTTTCGATAACCCTCTACCAAGCATGGTATCCTTCTCCAGGGACTGATCCCTCCTGACAACATGTCCCACCATCCTTGCTTCTAAGGAGCATTCTGGTTGTACTTCTTCCGAGACAGATTATTGAAAACCCTATGGAGCGCATGGGGCCACCATAAGTCAGCGTCAACTTGACAGCAACTGGTCTATACATGGCTTAGCAGAATTGGCTTTGTTATTAGACAGCCTGCCTTGAAATGGAAGCTTTATCATTTACTGGCTGTATGACCTCAGGCTAGTTAATCTATATAATGGGGACACAACAAGCTCGTGAAGTCTGTGAGGAGTCCGTGGGTAATGCATTCAAATTCATGACACTTGGCATGGTAAGCACTTAATAAAAGGGAACTGACATCCTCACGACTTGCTCAGGGATGATGACAGCAACCCTGAGTGACAGCAACTCAAGCTTAGGAAGGATTTCTCTACAAGCACAGGCATAGCCAGGTCAGGGACAGGCAGAGCACACGGAAGCTGGGTGGAGGCTGCATGGGCTCATCCAAGATTAACAGTTGACAGGAGAACATCCTGGGTCTGTTCTCACCACGAGGCTTTGAATTATCCCTGGGGAAAAATAAACCTACCCTTAAAAAAAAAAAAAGTTTTATAGGAGGAAATCCCCTTAATTGTTTATGGGTATATTATTCTCCTATCTTTATGGGATATGGTTGCCACCCTGTACTTTCCAGAAGTTCTACCCTGGTCCCGCCTGCTGGAGTTGGATGCTATTTTTGTCCTGTTTTAGTCACATTTCCCACAGTGCCCTTTGAGGACCTGGGCACGGAGCACCCATTGACTGCCAGCCTTTTCTCCCCGAGGGACAAGTCCTCTGGCTAACCCTCCTCTGCCAGGCCCCCTTGGAAATCTTCCTGACTTCTCAGTGTGCTCACCTGGGCCCAAATGCACAGGCTGGCTGAGCTGACCACCCTCCACCGGCCTTGGACACAGTGTGAAGTTAACAGAGCCACAGACTCGTGAGCTGTGTGAGCTTCAGCAAAGGTGTCCTGTTTTTAAAACTTTGCTTCCTTGTTAAAAGGGTAAATATATTCTTATTGTAAAAGAATTCTAATACACACAAATGTAATAGACAATGAATAGCCACCAGACTCCCAACCCCATATTCTCACCCCAAGATAATTGCTGATGACCACTAGGAGACTGTTCTTTGAGATTCTTTTGAATGTATATAATCGTATGTATATGTTATCATTGTTATACACCGTGGAGTCTGCCCCAGCTAAATGCTACAGGGCTCTGGACTATGCCCAGGATCAATGTTGGACTGGGTCAGACTGTTGTGATCCATAGGGTTTTCGCTGGCTGATTTTCCCAAGTAGATCCTGGTCCATCGTAGTCTGGAAGCTCCGTGAAACATGTTCGGCATCATAACAACACACGAGCCTGAACTGACGGACGGCTGGTGGCTGTGTAGGATGTGTACTGGCTGGAAGTAGAACCTGGGTCTCCCACATGGAAGGCAAGAATTCTACCACTGAAGCACCACTGCCCCCTGAATGGATCTACTTTTCTTTTTTAAATACGATTACATGAAATCCTCCCCTGTAATTTCCTTTTCTCTCTTAATAATGTACCATGTTAGTACCTCCTTCTTTTAATGGGTGTGGGTTGTTTTACGTCATAGTATTCTATTGGTGGGCACGGGTTGCTTCCATTTTTTCCTGTTATAAACAATGCTGAAATAAAGAGCCTTTTACGTATGTATATATTTGCACAATCACACAACTACCGGGTACATTTTTAAAAGTGTAATTGCTGGATCATAGGGTATTCACATTTACATTTTAATAGATATTTCCAAGTTGCCCTCCAAAAATACGGCTCCAGTATATGTACCTACTCTGTTCTGTCTTCGGGCAAAGGGTTCAGTCTTTTCCAGTTTCAGCTCCTAATTGTAAATGGAGATATTATGCTGCCCACATCACAAGGTTGATGTAAATGATAACCTAAGTGTTTTGCTAACAGTCTAGTGCCATTCACTAGCCCCAGCCCTCATGGCCCTCAGACCTGCCCTCTGAATAAGGAATTTGTCAAAGGCAAAAATGATCAGACTTAAGACTTCTAGCAGGAGTACGCGCAGGTGAACCTGAAGGAGAATGGGTGTCTGATTGTGGGATTTCAGCCACTAATATGCTAGGGAAAGGAAGGCAGGAAGGCAAGAAACCTCCTGTGGCTGCTGAAATTTCACCCTAGGTGTTTTTGTGAGTTGCTGTTCAGTCAGCTCCAACTCCTGGTGACCTTTTGTATAACAGAATGGAACCTTGCACAGTCCTGTGCCATCTTCATGATCGTCGGCGTATGCGAATCCATTGTCGCTGCTATTGTGTCAATCCATTTCATTGAAGGTTTCCCTTGTTTTCACAGACCCTCTGCTTTGCCCAACCCTGATGTCCTTTTCTAGCGACTGGTTTTTCCTGGTGATGTGCCTGATGTCAGAGAGTCCAAGTCTCATCACCCTCACTTCTAAGGAGCATTTTGGTTGCTTGCTAACTCCACCGCTCACAATAACCTCAGCCAATTTCATGAGATTCTTTTCTTTTAAACTTGGTGGCACTATAGTTGGCAGGGAAACCTTGGTGGGGTAGTGGTTAAGTGCTACAGCTGCTAACCAATGGGCTGGCAGTTCAAATCTGCCAGGTGCTCCACGGAGACTTTATGGGGGCAGTTCTACTCTGTCCTATAGGGTGGCTATGAGTCGGAATTGACTTGATGGCAAAGGGTTTGGGTTTTTTTGTTTGTTTTTTATAGTTGGCAGGGGCATTGATGTTTCTGTGGTAGAATCTTCGCCTTCCATGCGGGAGACCCAGGTTTGATTTCCAGCCAATGCACCGCAAGCCCAACCACCAGCCATCTGCCAGTGGAGGCTGTGTGTTGCTATGACGCCGAACATGTTTCATGGAGCTTCAGACTAAGATGGACTAGGAAAATAAGCCTGGCGATCTGTTTCCAAAAATCAGCCAGTGAAAAGCCTATGGGTCTCAATGGTCTGATCCAATCCTCAACCAACCATGGGGATGGACAGGACGTGGCAGTGTTTTGTTACATTGTGCATGGGGTCACCATGAGTCAGGGGCCAACTAATAACGACAACATAGTTGGCTTCAAACCACAATTTAAAAAGAAGGAGCAGGGGAATGTAGCAACATTACTTTAAAAACCTGAACTGCAGTATAGTGGGTAAGCTTCATCCACTTTCTTGAGGCAACTATTCCCTGTCATAGCTGCAGGTAATTTAAAACACTTTATGAAGTCTTGGGTGGAAAACCAATGAAATTTCCAAATTCAGGCAATTCAATATGACCATCTGAACAGCTAGTCATAAAACATTCTTTCCTGATCCACAGCGGATATTAACATGTACTTTCCCAATTATCAGTCAATTACCCCCAAGAACTTCCCCCTAAAACTCTGACAACACAAAAATAATTACCCCGTTAATAACGAAGTGGGTATCTGAGGGAAGTGATTGGATTTATGCTTGGTTATGATTTTAAACCCCCTTCGTTTCTGCCTGGTTTTCCCTGGACAATCATAATTGAATGAACACTAAGTTTTATATTTGTTGTTGACAACAAAATGGGAATTTCAACTCTTAAAGAGTTTCTGCCTTCAGGCTCTGGAGCTCATTAGAAATATGGTTTTGCTTCTGTTCTACCTCCTGCATCATTGCATAGTGCCTGAGGTCTTAAAAGCTTGCAAGCAGCCACTCAAGGCACAACAATTGGTCTCTATTCACCTGGAGTCAGGAATAGAGGGGGGATATGGTATGTGTGGTTAATTGCCTCCACGAACAACTAACTGCCTCCTTTGCCATGAGATCAGAACTTGATTGTACCTGGCTAACATTACTCAATATTTTGATTAAAAATTCCATAGGTGAATCCTGATCAAAAGGGTAAAATGTAGAACAGAATCTCAAATTCTTATGGACTCTAGACTTTCTGGAACCATGGAGGGTGGATGAACCCCTGAAACTATTGCCCTGAGACAATCTTTGAAACTTAAACCAAAAATATCCCCTGAAATCTCCTTAAAACCAAATAATAGTTTATCTTAACTAGTAACAAAGGTCTGTCCTGAGTATTATGCTCTTTTAAGAGCTATCTATATGGGATCAAATTGACAGCAACAATGCAAAAGATTAGACAGGAACCTTAGGGTGCAGCGAGTTTTTGTTAATGAAGCAGGAACAATTCAGGAAAGAAGGGTGAGTGGCTGTATAACTTGAATGTAATCAATGTCACTGAATTGTTCCTGCAGAAACTGTTGAAATGGTTTGTTTTGCTGTGTATATTCTCAACAACAAAATAAATAAAATTTAGAAAAAAAAGGAAAACAAAAAAATGAATGAGACAAATTTCATGGGTGATAGGGAACAATTTCTAAGATAGGGATTTTTAACTCAAAAAAAGCAAGGTGCAGAACTGTGCATGTAGTTTGCTATTTTCTTTTTAATACTATTATACATATGCATAGAATATCTCTGAAGTAATAACAAGCAGCTAGTAACAGTGGTTGCCTCTGGGTTGCTGGAGGACCAAGGGGAAAGAGACTTAAATTTCACTGTACAGGCAGTCCCCGAATTATGAATGAGTTCTGTTCCTACGTCTGTCTTTAAGCTGAATTTAACAGAGTTTAGAATAGTTAGGTATGGTTCGTATCTAACGTCACTTAGCCAAATGTTTATCTTAATATGTATATAGTGTACCTTTCTGTGCATGAATAAAAACATTGAAAAAAAAACTTCCAGATACAATAAAGTATCTTTAATACAGTAATAATAATAATAATGCTTTGGTGTGAGTCCAGAGAAATGCCCATTTGTTATTAGGAACCATTGTCTGTACCTCAGATTTTTAATACAATAGACTTTACAGGGGTTGGCTCATAACTACGGGTTGTACGTAAAGTTGGACCTTTGTAACCAAGGGACTGCCTGTATATATTTTTGCCACTCTTGTAACTCTTATAATATTTTTCCTCTTAAATTTTCACCTTCTGAGTATTCTGTACAATGTGTATGAATTAGCTGTTCCATAACAAATTAAAAAATTAGATATGGCCAAAAAAGAAGTACGGTTTTGTCTGGTTGATCACACAGTTGAGTCCTTCTTAATCTCAGGTGGTAGAAGGGTAAGCAAGCTGTCTAAGCAAGGGAAGTTTCTCTTTCTAACATTACATGTGCAGCCTATTTTCTCTGCACAACAGCACTAAAAGGATTCTTTAGCATCTCTTCCACAAAAAATCATAAATTAATTAGCAGTACTGTCGATTAAATAAGACTTGTGATAAAACCTGAGCAAAAACAGCAATTAAGGGCTTGCTTCCCCCTAGAAGTTATAGTTCATGGAATTTAAATTCCCAGACCTAATGTAATGCAGAGCTTTGTTTCATTGTACAGCCACGAAAGAACAAAAGAATACAGGAAAAAGTGGTTTGTCAAGTGACAAACCACTCATTTTTCCCAAGGACAAGTTGACAAAGTGTGAACTTTTCTTCCATCCACTGCTCTGTATCGTACACCAGTATTCACACTTCTGCCTTCATTTTTCTGTTTGTTTGCTTGATAACCTAACAAGATGATGGAAGGGGATGGGGGTAGGGGGTGGGGTAAATAAAGCTATTTCTACAGACGGTTTATCAGCACTCACTGTGCACTGGGTACTGGCAATGGAAGTGGACATGTGAAGCTGAGTGTGTTGGTGGTGAATATGCACCAAGAGCTTATAGTCACGAGAAGCAATAGGCCATGATGGAACGAAGAAGAGGAAAGAGAGACCTGGAACCCACCGCATGGAACAAGCCAATGTATGCATGTGAGGGGTTGTGGGATGAGCCACTTCCCAGGGCTCTTTGCCAGGCAGGCTATTACTGGGATGTGGTGGCATCATGGGGGAGGAGCCATAATCTATGGAAGGGATTCAGCAGACTGGATCATATGGGTATAAAGTCGGACAGAAGGAGACCAGGAAATCCAATCAGGGAGAGGTCTGAAGATGAGAAATGAGAGGGAGAGCCTGACAACAGCTATTCCTGGCATGCCCAGCAGCCCTGGCTTCCTCTGTGGCTATGGCCTCAGGTGGGCCTGGGCTCCAAGACTCTGGGCTCTGGATCTTCTCCTGTTCCAGTGATGGAAACATGGACCCTCTCCTCACCCATATGTTAATGTCTCTGCTGTTTTCTCTCTGCCACTCTCTGTGTCTCTCTTCTTCCTGGCACTCTTTCTAGTGTGCAGTTTCTCGGTCACTCCATGTGGCTCTGTCTCAATCTGTCTACACACACACACACACACACGTCTCAGAGATTTTCAGGAACCCCTTAAGCCTGCATGAACTGTGACTTTAAGAGCTCCTAGCTTAAAGAGTTTCTAGCTTGAAGAGTAGCACAGCTGTTTGAAATAAAACAAAACAGGATTAAGAGAAAAATAAATAACTACCCCAGAAAATATAAACTGTTCGAGAGGTTTTTTTCAACTCCTCGCCGGTTACCAGTTTTAGAAAGAATTGATTCTCTAGGGCTTTGGGGATATTGTGTTAAGATGATACAAACCTGCATTATAGATTGTACATATTGTTCTACCATGTTGGGATTATGGCCAAAAACAGCGGAAAAAAAAAAAAAAAACTCATTGCTGTCGGGTTGACTCCAACTCACGACGCCCTATAGAACAGATTAGAACTGCCGCATAGAGTTTCCGAGGAGTGGCTGGTGGATTCGAACTGCTAACCTTTTGGTTAGCAGCCAAGCTCGTAACCACTGCCCCACCAGCAAAGCACTGTGTTAATGCATCAAAAAGATATTCTGGAAGAGACAAATAATATTATTTGTACCCTTATTCAGGAGCGTTAGAAAGGCAGTTTGAATCAATAATTTCTCCCTTTGAAAAATCTAATTAGCGCCAAGGGAGTAACTTTCTGCTTCTAACAATAGAAAAACCAAAAAGTAAATCATTTGCCCTCCAGCACCCCGTGGCCCAGAACGGTGCTCTGGGCTACAGCTTTATACGGATCTTTTTGTGACCTGACAAGAACCAGTCTGAGAGCACCCGATAGTCCGTGAGCCCATTTTCTATTACTGGTTTCAGTAACCACTGGGTGGACCATGATACAGTAAATAAATTACAGTCGCAAATTTGCCATTGGAGTTTCACTTGAGAACTTCAGAACAGCAGTGATAATGTGCTCTTCATAATATTTAGGCACATATTTTAAAGGGAAGGAGCACTGGTGGCTCAGCGATTAAAGAGCTCGGCTGCTAACCGAGAGGTCCAGCAGTTCGAAGCCACCAGCCGCTCTGTGGGAGAAAGATGTGGCAGTCTGCTTCTGTAATTACAGTCTTGGAAGCCCTGTGGGGCAGTTCTACTGTGGTCTGCAGGGTCAGTAGGAGTCAGAAACAAGGCAGTGGCAATGGGTTTGGGTTTGTTTTTTTTTTTGAAGCATGCCTACTTTTTGCTCTAGAGGGAGACATTATCTCTGTCTTCCAAGACTGTTCGCTGTGCAAGTATTCTTGAAAAGATTGTTCAGAACAAAGGCAGTTGGGGTCTCTGCTCACAAGATTTGCAGAAACTCAGGAACATGAGAGAAGCATGGAGAACCGTAATACTGAATTAATAACATGTACATAAATGTGATCAAGTATATACAGCAAGTATGCTGATTGCAATTGTAAGCTTTACCCCCACATACTTGCCAGGACTATCTCCCTTTAGAACCCACCAGAGCAAGGTGAACTGGCCACTCAGCCAGTTTATTTAACACCTTACCGAAGAGTCTGAAGCTGAAGGGAGTATGTACCAGAGACAAACCTGGCCTTGTTTACCCAACTGGCCCAAAGAAAACACCAGAGAACCAGATTTCCAGGATCTAATTTGTAGTTGTTTTAATGTCAGTGACCTATTGAAATGCAAGTCTGGGGTGTTGTGGCGGAACACCCACAGAGCCAAGAGAGAGGGAGAAGAATCAAGTCTTCAAAAAACAATTTATCCCCAGGCAAGATGCACCAGTCAACTTGAGGCCTATTCAGCATCCATGGTGGCTTAGGAACACTTTGAAAAAGTGAAGCATCTCCACATTTGTTTCTGAGTGGTAGTGAGAGGGAACTCCACGGAGCCTGGATAGTTCTTGCTCACAGGAAACTGTGAGAAACCACCCAATTTTTCACAAAGTACAAGCACAGTGTTATACCTCAAGCCCCAAAGAAAACGGCACTAATTTTTTTGTAATAGCCCTCCAGGATCGCTTGGTTGGAAAAAACTAAAGCAAATTCAAGTAAGAAGGAGAAACGCTAGTGGGGGACAACGCTGGTCTCCTTGTCTGTGTCTAGTTTGAAAATGGCTTTTACAAAGTTCTGACCACCAAAGACTTTGACTTCTTCTGGTTTTTCAGGCAAATTACAAACAAGGGATCCCCCCACCCACAGCACTGCAACGATGCCTTCTTAGGCCATTAAAAGGCCCTGTGTCTAGCACACAGAGAGGGGAGTCAGAGGGGCAAGGTGACAGACAGAGCAACACTCCCTGAATGGCTGGATCCTAGGAAGTTTTACAGAAAAAGGGCGTCCCTGGATCTTTGACTCAGACACAAAGACGGTGCAGGGGTGGGGCTGTGTCTCTTGGGTGTGAGGCCTGCCATCCTCTAAGCTGTCAGATACATTAAAGGCTGGCCCTGAGCCTGGGTGCCTTGCTAAGCAACACTGGAGGGACAACAATGGAGCTGAAAACTCAGTCCTACGAATGGGAACTTCATTTATTGTGTAAACTTTCACCAAAAACGCAGTAAAACATTATTTAAAAACAAACTCAATCCTAGAGAGCTGGGGTGGGGGCAGTGGTGGCTTAGTGGGAGAATCCTCGCCTTCCATGTGGGAGACCTGGGTTCGACTCCCCGCCAACGCACTTCGTGCACAGCCACCACCCATCTGTCAGTGAAGGCTTGCATGCTCCTATGATATAATGGAGCTTCCAGACTAAGAGGTACTAGGAGGAAAGACCTGGTAATCTACCTCCAAAAATCAACCAATGAAAACCCAGTGGATCACAATAGTCTGATCCACAGCAGATCATGGGGATGGTGCAGGACGGGCAGCATTTTGTTTGGTTGTGCATGGGGTTGCCATCAGTCAGGGGTGACTCAAGGGCAGCCAATAACAACCAGTGAGGGTTTGAGATGGCCCAGTGCCCCAGCACAGAACTAAGCTGTCAGGCAAATTTGTGGCTCCCACTGCAGCCTCTGCTGTAACATGAAAGGGGGAGGGCTACCTCCCAGATGTTCCTCCACCTGCTTCTCCAGGTGGGCTGAGCACCTGGGTGGGGCTGGAGCCCCTTCAGCCAATATCCCTTGTTGAACGTAGTCTTGGCTCAAAGAGAAAACATGCTCCCAACTACCACGTCTTCTTGGCGAGAACCTGGTATAATCACACGCTCTTCCATTGTTGATATATTGATTCCGCACAGCACACAATCTTTTACAGGAGCTTTGGATGCTAAATGAAAATCAGATATCCATGTGTCCCTGGAATTGGAAATTATCTTACCCTGAGCTGCTGTTTCTCCCAATTTTACCTTCTAGGAAACCGACAGAGGGATACTCCGCGCTCAGCTGCTAAGCCCAAGACCAGGAGCTGTATGTCAGAGGAAAGGTAAGAAGAGCCTGGAAACAGAGGGGCAGCAGCAGGGGCCTGGCTGTGCTGCAGGCTAGGCTCAGGCAGCCCTCAGTTCCAGGGAGTGAAGAGGAGCCCTGCAGGCACCTGAGGACACCCCAACCACAAAGCCTTCCACCACCCCACTGGCTCACTTTAGATGCAGCTCCTCTTGTACCCCCCTACAAAAGGCAGAGTATTCAACGGTCAAGGGGCTTTGGAGTCAAACAGGCTTGGGTAGCTGTGTGACCTCAGGTAAGCTGCTTAACTTCTCTGAGTTTATTTCCTCATCCGTAAAATGAAGATAATATAATCTACCACAAAATATTAATGTTAGGACTAAATGAGATAAGGCACGCAAAGCATTTAACACAGTGGTCAGTAAATGCTAGCTATTATTATCACTGGAGCCCTGGTGGCACAGTGTATGAGAGCTCAGCTGCTAACCAAAAGGTCAGCAGTTTGAATCTACCAGCTGCTCCTTGGAAACCCTACGGGGCAGTGCTACTCTGTCCTATAGGGTCACTACGAGTCAGAATCGACTCAACGGCAATGGGTCTGGTTTGGTATTGTTATGACTGTTGTAAATGGAAGCCATCCCATAGGTTTAAACTTAGATTCTCCACTGTTCAAATGAGTGCTGAACTGGGAGTTGGATATTTTAAAGTCTTTCCCCAAGTGCTGAGCCCTGTCTGTACTTTAATTCCTCCCCAGTAGAAAATAAAATGAGAAATAGCCAATGTGCTGATGTCGTAATTGCCACAAGCTGCCATAGCATAAAAACAGTGAGATGAGATCACAAACCAGAGCAACAGGCTGCACGTGAATGCACCAACGGCCAGGGGTGCTCAATCTTGGGGAGCTTGAGAAAGATGCCCCACCTCTGCCTCTAGAAACTCGGATTTCACTGGTCAAGATGGGGGTTCAGGTGTGAGTTGTCTTTAAAGCTTCCCAGAGGATTCAAATGTGCATTCAAGTTTAAGAACCACCATCCTAGCCTGGGGGCCCTGGTGGTCCAGTGGTTAAGAGCTTGGCTGCTAAAATGTCAGCAATTCGAACCCACCAGCCGCTCCTCGGAAACCCTATGTGGCAGTTCTACTCTGTCCTATAGGGTTGCTACGAGGCGGAATCAACTCAACTGCAATGGTTTTTGGTAATAATCAACTCAATGGCAATGGGTTTGGTTTGGGTTTATCCTAGCCTGTGGAGTCCCTGGGTGGTGCAAATGGTTAACATGCTTGCTAATAACCACCGAAAAGCACCTCAGAAGAAAGGTCTGACGATCAACTTAAAAAAAAATCAGCCACCGAGCAGTTCTACTTTGATACACACGGGGTTGCCATGGTCAGAGCCAACTCAACAGCAACCGGTTGGACATTAAAAAAAAAAAACCAAACCCGTGGCTTTCAAGTCGATTCCGACTCACAATGACCCTATAGGACAGAGTAGGACTGCCCAATAGGGTCTCCAAGGAGCGCCTGGTGGATTTGAACTGCCAACTTTTTGGTTAAGCAGCTGTAGCTATTAACCACTATGCCACCAGGGTTTCCCACAGAAGGCTAAATAACGGAATCAAAGAGGAAACGACCAGTTCCTTGTAAGGAAGTTCCTTGTAAGACCAGTTCCTTAAAAGGAAGTTCCTTGTAAGACCAGTCCCTTGTAAGGTTTGAGTTTTAAGCAGAGGGTGATCACATCTGCCTGTCAGAAAGATCATCTGGAGGGCGGCATGGGGGAGGGGGGGCAATTCAAAGATGGTTGGAGGAATCAAGGCAAGATATAACATGGAACAGATATACGAGGTAGTTGCAGAGGGAAGAGCTTGGTGGCTGGGGACATGTAAGGAGGGGTGGGGAGTCCGGGGTGCAATCTGGGCATCTGGCTTGAGCACTCAGGAGGTAGTGACACCAGGTCCTGAGCAAGGGAAGGCAGGCAGGGAGTGTGTGCCACGCAGTGGGACCAAGGGCTTTGGAGAAAAAGGTAATTCTTGCTTCACTTGAAGACGATAACCTGGCCCAGTCCAGCCTAGCAGAAATCCTGCAAATTCTGTGCTTTTCTGTGTTTCTATGGTGCATGCATTCTACCAATAATTGGAATGTCTGATTCATTTGAAACCATCTTGAGATATTTATATTAGATCAGTCAAAGAGACACTGAATAAAAGTAAGGTGTCATGGCTGAGGAGAGGGTTGGGGTAGAAGCGGGGCAGGGTGGTGTGCACAGAGTTCGTCCCCTTTCCTTCTCAGCCCAGGAATGTGTCATGGCCCCTTTGCTTTCACCACGGGATCTGAAGGTGCCTCCGGAGAGGTCCAGAGTTAAATACCTAAAAACACCTGGGAAATGAGAAGCTGGATACAGGTGCTGGGTGCTTTCAACTACAGACGGCGTGACAAAGTAAAATCACAACGGTACTATGTTTTGGAAGGCGCGTGTGTAAGCAGAGTTTTAAGCAGCTCCATTTATTTGAGTAAATAGCTTGTAAATAAATCATTGGTAAACATTACAAAATTAAATACATTTTCAAAAGCTTGCCAGTATACGCAAAAGTCACAAACATAGTTCTTTTAAAAAATAAAATATGTTCAGAGCACCCTTGATATAAAATGCCTGACCCCCGTCCTCTCTGACAGGGCCACCTAGAGACATTCCCCACTAGGTGGGGCTTCTGTGGGGAGGCATCGGGCCTCCTGGAGGGAAAAAGCAGTTTCTACCCTTACCTTTTACCCCACCCGTATCCTATCTGAATGTTGATCCCTCTCCAAGGAGCTGGTATGTAACTGAGAGGGGCAGGGCAGGTACCCCTGACCCAACTCCTGGCAAGAGCATAGAGATATGCAACTAGGGCCAAGAGCATGATGGAGGCTCCAGGGTCCTCACCACATCCCACTGAGAGGAGCCAGAAATGCAGTCTCAGGCATCTAAACCACCAAATGCTCCAGTCATCAATCGTCCTGAAGAACGGTTGACTGGGGGGTGAGGGATGGGGTAGGTTGTGCCCTATTCCCACCTCTGCACTTGCTCCAACACTCAATTCACCCCCTTCTGCAGAGGCGGATTACCCAATAAGCAAGGTAAGCATGGGATTACTCCTGCGTATTTACTAATCTGTAGTGAACAATTTCATCTAGATGTGGTGAAACCCATGTGAAACTGTTCACTACAGATGTGTAAATAAGCACAAGTAAGCCGTCATTTGTCCCCGTCATTTGAAAAGAGGCTTTGATTCTGTAAGAAGGTGCTGTGGGGTTGGGAGAGGGACAGTATCTTTGATGTGGTAAAAACTGATCTGGTAAGCAAGGTAAGCATTGTGTTTACCTTGTCTGTTGGCTAAATCCGCCCTTGCCCACTGGTCTGATGCTTCCCCAGGTACAGAAGCAACCAGAATCTTCTTCTAAGGAGGACGATTCTTAATCTGCTAACTTCCTTTTGACCTGCTTTCATGGACAGAGAATACACAGTATTTGGTGGAAAGCAGAGAATTAGATGCTATACAGTGCTTCCTTTATCCACTGCAAAACACTGCTCAGAAAACATGGGCATTTCTCTAGAAATCTGATGAGTTCTTCAAATGAAGGGTCCACACACGTTTAAAACACCACAAATGAGGCAATAAGTACATGACCTGGCAAAGCATTCCAACCAATGAAATAATATGAAGTCCATGAATTCAGCCCTTGACCAACTCAACTTTTTTGTAGCATAGCTCATCAAATAACGGATACACTGAATTTTTTCACTTTGGTGCATCAAGTGAATTTTGAAGGTCAGCAGCACTCACATGAAGAATGCTGAGTGGTCTCTTGAAAACACACATGCTGTGACCTTCGATGAAAGAACAACCACACGTTTATTCTATCAATGTGAAAACAAAAAAACCTTACCTCTACAGTTTAACTTAGGTGTGTGCAAATATATACAAGAAATTTGACATCTGAGTCAAAGGTACAACTTAAGAAAAAAGTATTACCAAACTCGTTGTAAGAAAACCATCTTCCCTGTACAGTAAGGCCCTAAACATCTGATCCGTTGCAGAAAATGCTGCCTGGTACAGCCCATTCTGATGTCCACCTGCTTTAATAATCCTTGGTTGAGCTGCAGCCAGAGTTGTGATATTTCCACTATTAAAATGTTACACTAACAAAAACCTTTAAAAACAGAAAAGGAACACTCTTGAATAAATGTCTAATACAATCATTCCCCCCACCCTCAAAAAAAAAAAAAAGTTGTTCAAAAGGACATTTATTCTTTGATATATGTCTTCTTGTAGTCCAAATCCCAGGACCCTTTCTTCTTCTCCAGGAGAGTTCCACCCTGGGCCAGAGTCATACAGTCTTCTTCTGCGGGGGGCTCAGTTTCCTCATGCCTCTTATCCGGGAGAGCAGCTCTTTGATAAATTCCTAAAAGAGATCAGAAGATGTTGAATGGGAGGGAGTTACTCTATTAAAATGTATATGTAAAATCTGCTTAAACAGCCATCGACTGCAGTTAGCCTTAGTTGATGAATTTGGTTGAATGTTCTAATCCAAACGTGGAAGATTCTTAAACAAGAGTTCTTCAACTTCACACCTCAAAGCCTTTCTACTGCTGTACTCTCTTTAGGGAGAAAACCAGGTTCCCTTCCCTCGTTTCCCTTGCCTCTCTGGCCCCTAAAAGCATATGTGGTTTAGATCAGTGTCTCTTAGCCTTTAATAAGTATATTCGATCACCTGGGGATCTTATTAAAATGTTGATCCCTGTACTACCCTGTACATTCTGATTCCATTGATCTGGGTTGGGGCCTGAGAGTCTGCATTTCCAACAAACTCCCAGGTGATGCCAGTGTTGGCATCACACAGTCCAGTGTTGGCATCACACGGTCCAGTGTTGGCATCACACGGTCCAGTGTTGGCATCACATGGTCCAGTGTTGAGCCCAGTTGTGGTCCAGGGATCAACACTGGCATCACCTGGGAGTTTTTTGGAAACGCAGAATCTCAGACCCCAACCCAGATCAATGGAATCACAGCATACAGTGTGGTACAGGGATCAACAGTGGCATAGCAAGGCTAGACCCATTTGTCAGGGATCTGTTAAAACACAGATTGCTGGGCCCTACTCCCAGAGTGTCTGATTCACTAGGTCTGACAATCTGCATTTCTAACAAGCTCCCAGGTGATAACGCTGGTGGTTCCAGAATCACAGAGAACCACTGGTCTCGATCGCAGTAAAAGTCTTTTGGCTTTGAGCGAAAACCATAGTTTAAAAAAACACACACACACACACAACTTTTTTTTTTTTTTTTAACATTAAGCCCAGTAAATATGAACACACCTGAAATAAAAATTTAAAGAATAGTTACTACATGCTATGCACTCTGGTATTTTCTAGTCTGTTATAATTCCGTTAAAAAAAAATGCTGGAGGAGACCCACTAAAAGAATTTCATCACCTATTAACGGATCAGGACCCAATGACAGGAAACCAATCTAGAATGATGCCCACTTTATACCATCAGGAATTTTTCATTGTTGTCTCATGTTGCAAGATGATGGGCTATCAAACAAGTCATATCTCTTGGGTAATAATCAACTTGTCTTCCTATTTTATATTTGCCAAAGATAATGCTGATAGCCAGTCAGACTCTCTGATCAGCAAGTGGCTGCCAGTGAAGGATAGCCCAGACGTGAGCACATCATGGATCATCCAAGAGTAAAACAACCAAGAAACTCTATTCTCCATTAGACCGGTTGCCATGGAGTGTATTTCAACTCATGGCAACCCCATGTGTGTCAGAGTAGACGTGTGCTCCATGGTGTTTTCAATGGCTGATTTTTTGGAAGAAGATCCCCAGATCTTTCTTCCCAGGTGCCTCTGTATGGACTAGAACCTCCAATTTTTCAGTTACTAGCCAAGCATGTTAACCATTTGTACTATTCTCTTTTATGACCCCCGGAAAAACTGAGACAAAACTCAGACAACTCCCTCCACCAATGACAATCCTCGGTCATGAGGTCTCACGCTAAATGGTCCCTGTGGTTCTCACCAGCTCTAAGACACAACACTCTCAGATATTTAATGTCTTATTAGCTGCCATGATTTTTTTTTAATAATCTTTTTGCTATTTTAAAAGTAATATGTGCTTTTTCTAGGAAAACTTGGAAAATACAAATCAGTAACAATGCACTCCCCCCAAGTTAACTACTGCTAATATATTTTCTTCTATGCATATTGTTTTACCTAGTTATGACCACCCTGTATAAATATATCCTTTTTGCACTCAGTACTGTATCAGAAGCTTTTTCCCACATTAAATATTCTTCCTAAAAATTAATTTTAATGGTTATATACTCCTTCATTGTATGGATGTTTTACAGTTTGCCTAATTCCCCCATCACTATGTATATGAGTGGTTCCTGGATTTTCCAAATTACAAACAATGCCACAACTAACATTTCTGTGCATAAATCTTCACCTGTATTTGGATTATTCCCTTTGGGTTGTGTTATGGATTGAATTGTATCCCCCAAAAATATGTGTTGTAAATTCTAACCTCAATATCCTGTGGTTATAATCCTATTTGGGAATGGGTTACCTTTGTTATGTTAATTAGGCAGGATTAGTGTAGGGTATATCTTGAGTCAATCTCTTTTGAGATACAAAAGAGATTAAACAAGTGAAAGAAGCAGAGATGGGAGAAGAAGGATGTCAAACCACATGAAGATGGCCCAGGAGAAGAAACTCAGAGACAAGGACCTTTCTTCAGAACTGACAGAGAGAGAAAGCCTTCTCCTACAGCCGGCACCCTGAATTCAGACTTCTCGCCTCCTAAACTGTGAGAAAATAAATTTGTTTGTTAAAGCCACCCGCTTGTGGTATTTGTTATAGCAGCACTAGATAACTAAGATAGCTAGCCCAGAAGTGTGGGTCAAAGAACATAAACATTTTAATCACTACCATTTCTGAACCTTGGACAGAAGGGGATACATGTTAAGTAAAAAGGAGGCCCTATTTTAATTTTCTGAACATAGTCTCTTTTATCCAATTTAAAGAATTTTCTAGGATGAAATAATATCACATTTTCCCATTTATTTTCAGTTTTCATTTTGAAAAGCTAAGTGTGCTTCATATTGGTCCTTTACTATGTGGTTTAAACAGTACATAGTATTCTGCATATACAGTTTTAATTTAATTGTTTCTGGAAACTGTTTCTCAAATGGCTGCTACAAGGAGTTTCATTCAGCATTTGAATATAGATTTCCTTCTTTTTAAGGAAAAAGTCAGAATCACAAACCCTGTAATTTATCTTGTTGATAACTCTGATAATTTTTGTACCCTGTTTTAATAAAAATATTTTTCACAAAGATCATTTTAAAAGTAAAGATTAAAACCACATAAGGAATAATGTTCCCCCAACCACAGACCTTTCTTCAAAACAAAAATAATTTGGTAACTGAAACTAAACTCAAAGTTCGCCAGAAAACTGATCACGCTGTGCATAGGTCTCAGTAACTAAAAAGTTTAAATGAATGATGCAACTTATTATCTTAAACGATATAACATTATTGCTTTATGTGTATGATATATTAATGAAAACCACTAATTTCAAATTTCATATTAACACAATTTTTATGTCTATATCTTAATTTATTGTACACTACATGTTTTAAACCTCATTATCCATGTAGTTCCCATTCCTTTGGGTAGACCCATTTTCCATCTGGTTTTAAGAAAATTCATTATGATGCACCTTTTGGTAGTTTATTTCATTTTTCTCGTGCTTGGGCTTGTTCGGCCTCTTAGATATGTAAGTTTATAGTTTTCAGTGAATTTGGAAAAGTGTTGGTCATTATTTATTTTTTTTCTATCACTGTTTTTTTTAGGATTCCAATTACTCATATATCAGGCCACTTGAAGTTGTCCTGTAACTCGCTGATAATCTGTTCATTCTTCTTCTGTGTCTTTTTTTTTCTGCGTACCTCATTTTGAATTGTTTTTAAGGCTATGTCTTCATGTTCTCTACTCTTTTCTTTTGCAGTATCTTATCTGCTGTTAATTCCATTTGGTGTCTTTTTCATCTAGACGTTGTAACTTTCATCTCCAGAAGTTTAATTCTCGTCTTTTTATTTATACCTTCCATGTCTTTACTTAACACGTTCAGTCTTTCCTCTAGCTTTGAATATATGGAATATAGTTGCAATAACTGTTTTAATGTCCTTGTATGCTTATTCTAATATCTGTGTCAGTTCTGAGTTGGTTTCAATTGGCTCATTTAGCTCATTATAGGTTTGTTTTTTTTTTTTTTTTTTGCTTTTTTGTGTAATTGGTAATTTTTTATTGGATGCCAGACATCGTGAATTTATCTTGTTGGGTGGGGCATATTTTGTACTCTTATAAGTATTCTTGACCTTTTGATGCAACACAACTAAGTTATCTGAAAACAGCTTGATCCTTTCAAGTTTTGCTTTTAAGATTTGCTACATGTGACCATGAGAGGATTTAGTGTAGGGCTACTTATTCCCCAGTACTGACCCTTCTGAGTACCTGACCCAGTATCTGTGAATGATGAGGTTTTCCAATCTGGCTGGTGAGAACAAACACTTTTCCTGGCTCTGTGTGAATGCTGAGCACTATTCGAATCTTTTCGGGTCATTCTTTCCCATGCTCTGATTAGTTCTCTGTGGTATACACAATGGGACCCTCTGCAGAGAATTTCCCATAGATGTCCAGATATCCAGCTTCAATTTAAAAGCTGGGAGGAGTTACAACTCTAGACCTGCATTCTCCCATGGCAACTATCAGCTGCACATGCCTATTCTCTTCAGATGAGACAATGTTTACCACAGTCCCTACCTCTCCCTACTGTTGGCACCTGTCCACTTTATTCATTTATGTTACCTGCCTGGCCCCTATGGATGCCTATAAACCCCCAAGTTTGCAACGACTGCTAACGTAGGGTCCTGATGGTGCACAGAGAAGCTTGTTGAGAAGAGAGAGAGAGACAAAGAGTGAGTGCTCAGAATGAGCAAAAACTCAGAGCATAAAGAACTAAGGCATGGCAGGAAGCTTCAAGGTGTTCTAAACTGTTGTTGTTAGCTGCCTTTGGATTGGCCCTGACTCATGGCCACCCCACGCACAATGAAACAAAATGCTGACTGGTCCTGCATTATTCCCATAACTGGCTGTGGATTGGACTGCTGTTATCCATAGGGTTTTCATTAGCTGATTTTCAGAAATAGATCACCAGGCCGTTGTTCCTAGTCTGTCTTAGTCTGGAAACTCCACAGAAACCTATGGGGCATAGCAACACACAACTCTCCATTGATAGGTGGCTGTGCTTGAGGTACACTGGCCAGAAATTGAACTTGGGTCTCCTGCATGGAAGGTGAATATTCTAATACTGAACACCAATGCCCTCACTTTTTAAACTATTGTTGTTTTATGTGCTGACGAGTCAGTTCTGACTCATAGTGACCTTATAGGACAGAGGAGAACTGCCCTATGGGGTTTCTTAGGCCACAATCTTTACAAAAGCAGATCGCCAGGTCTTTTCTCCCAGAGAGTGGCTGGTGGGTCCAAACTGCCAATCTTTCAGTTAGCGGCCAAGCTCTTAACCACTGCACCACTAGGGCTCCTTTTCTAAACTGTAAAAGAAAAAACCCACTGCCATCAAGTCAATTCCGACTCATAGTGACCCTTTAGGACAGACTGGAACTGCCCCATAGGGTTTCCAAGGAGCTGCTGGTGGATTGGAACTACCAACCTTTTGGTTAGCAGCCATAGCTCTTAACCACTGTCCCACCAGGTCTCCTTTTCAACTCTAAAAAAACCAAACCAAACCCAGTGCTGTTGAGTCGATTCTCACTCATAGCGACCCTATAGCACAGAGCAGAACTGTCCCATAGAGCTTCCAAGGAGCGCCTGGTGGATTCGAACTGCCAACCCTTTGGTTAGCAGCCATAGCACTTAACCATTATGCCACCAGGGCTTCCTACTATAGTGAGGGTATAATATGAGAAGCCGGTGGAAGCCATGTAAGGCTTTAATTAAGAAGGTGATTTAGGGTCAAGCTCCTCTCTCGTTGGCTCCCACCTGCTCATTCCCCCCCAGTCGGTGACACCACTGCACCTCAGCAGTAATAGAATTTACTGAGTGCTGTTACGCAGCACTTTGCACATACTAACTCATTTACCCTCCCAACAACTTTCTGTGGTAGGTACTATCCAGGGCTTTGAACTGGTTCTTTCCGGTTCAAACCCCTGCCCAAGACTCACCTGGGGATCTTGTTAAAATGTAGGTTCTGATTCAGAATATCTGGAGATGGAAATGCAAATTCTCAGCAGATGTTGGAACCGGAATGAACCAGTTCGAAGCCCTGGTGTTACCTTAGCACCTCTTTAGAGACAGGAAATGCAGCTCGGCTCAGAGAGGTTCAGTTATTTGCCCAAGGCCTTTCAGGTGATGACTGGGGAGGCTAGGACTGCAGCCAGGCTGACTCCACCTGGGCATTCACCACAGCCTTCACAGCCCTCCCCCCGGCCCACGCAGCTTGCACACCCACTAAACACAAGCCCAGCTGCAGAACTGCTAAGTGAAAAATAAGTTAAGGCAATTCTCTAACACCAAAGGGCACGATCTTTTGAGATGCTCAGAAAAGGGCACTCTTGTCTCTTTTGACCTTTCAAACCCCACCTGAAAGGACAGGTGAGGACTGATGAGAAACTCCCTGGTGGATATAGGTTCCATATTGAGATCTGGAACTGGTTATGTCCAACCTCAAGAAAGAGAAGGACGTTTGTCGAAGGCTTTCTCTGTGTAGCCTCCTTATACATCATCATATTGAATCCAACACAGCGGGTTTCTTCAACTCCATTTTACAGATCAGAAAAATGGATGCTCTAGCTCATTACAAGTCATTTGTCCAAGGTCACAAAGCAAATACTTGAATCCAGGTCTCTTGATTCCAACTGAGTTCAATAAACGTACACTGACTGCCCACTATATGTCAGACTCAACCCTAAACGTTGAGATGCAAAGAAGGGGCAGAGCCCTGCTTTAACGGAGCTCCTGGGCCAGCTGGGAAGAAGACACAGCCCACAGGCTGAGGGACTTGGCACGCGGCCCAGACCAGGACTGGGGCTGCTCCTGCCCCTCCCCACTCTGCCTCTCACAGTGGATAGCAGGCTAAAAGAAGGCCACGGCTCCAGGAGACTTGGAAAGACTGTTTCGTGAACTGCTGTTAAGTCGGCCCCCGACTCATGGTGACCCCACGCACAAGGGAACAGAACACTGCCCGGTCCTGTTCCCCTTCCATGATCAACTGCGGATCAGATTGTTGTGATCCATGGGGTTTTCACAGGCTGATTTTTTTGCCAGGCCTTTCTTCCTAGCCTGTCTTTGTCTGGAAGCTCCACTAAAACCTGTTTAGCATGGTGACAACCTGTAAGATTCCACTGACAAACGGGTGGTGGCTACGCATAAGGTGCCTCGGCTGGGAATCGAAACTGGGTCTCCCACGTGGAAGGTGAGAATTCTACCACTGAACTACCACTACCCCTTTTTGAAAGATTTAAAAGATTAGAAGCTCTATATTAACATAAAACCAAAAACAAACCCATTGCCCTCAAGTTTATTCTGACTTATAGCAACCCTACAGGACAGAGTAGAACTGCCCCATAGGGTTTCCGAGGAGTGGCTGGTGGGTTCAAACTGCTGACCTTTTGGTTAGCAGCCAAATTCTTAAAGACTGACATAAGGGCTACAGAATCCAGAATCAGTGCCCTGGAGTGGAGGGTCCAACTTACTCTCTCTTTCCCTCCTCCCTTCTTCTCCTGCCCCTCCCCCAGCCACTTCTTAAAGGCAAACATTCTACTAGCTGAACACCTCTCCACCAGTTCTGGCCATCCTGGTATCCTAACATTTGAAATGCTACTTCAGCAATTGCCATACTTTTAAAAAGGCAAACAAACCTTTGCCCTAACACATCATTTCAGGACAAGCGGCACCTATTTTTCAGACAGCCTCAGCACCCTTTTTTTCTAAATGCTCAGACCCTGCCTCTTCCTGTGATTCTGCCTCCTGCTGCAACGCTTACTGAGGGCTGCTGGGGGCCTGGGCTGTGCTCAGTCCTGGGGCGGCAGCGGGACTGCAGCTGGACAAATCACCTCTCCTACCTATGTTTAACAACAGGCTTATTGTCTCTCAGTTCTGGAGGCTACAAGTCTGAATTCAGAGAATCTGCAGGGCTCTGCTCTCTCTGACCACTCTAGGGGAAGATCTTCCCGGGCAGCTTCTGGTAGCCCCAGGTGTCCCTTGCTGTTCTGTGGTTTATAGACAGAGCTTCAGAAGGTGTCTGCAGCCCATGTGACTGTCTCCCTGTCTGTTCTCTCCTTTTATAAGACACCACTCAGAAAACATTAGGACCCACCCTACTCTGGTATGAAGCCATTAAATGATAACATCTTCAAAGAAAAGCCCTATTTCCATATAAAGTCACATTCACAGGTACAGAAGTTAAGATTTCAACATATCAACTCAATCCATAACAGATGGGTTTGTTCCTATGTGGAAGGAGTCACCCTAAGTGCACAGACTAAAAGGCTGTGTAGCCACAATGGTTAAGCACAGAGACTCTGCAGCCATAGGGCCTGGGTTCAAACCTCTGCTCCACCACTTGAGGGCTATTTTCTCTATGCCTTGATTCTCCTCACCTGTGAAATGAGAGTGATGACGGTAACACCGACCCACAGGGCTGCTTCGGGATTGAACGATTCAATAAACAAATGTATGTAAGCTGCTGGGGAAAGTGTTTTGGTGGCAGTGAGTGCTGTGCAGGTGTTTGCTTACACCACCATCATCAACACTGAGGCTATACTGAACTTCAGGCTAAGAACATGTGTAGTCTGTACAAATTCATATCAAGAGCACGCTACTTTGACTTCACTAAGAACAACATAACCCATCTCCACCCACAGCCCTGTGGAAAAGGTTTGACACTTAGGGCAGGTGAGAAGTATGATATACGACACCCAGCAAAACCTCAGGTGTGAAGGTCAGGCTGTGAGCAACACAGACAAGCTTCTTGTGCAGAAGCTGTCAGTGCCCCAGCCGCACCAACATCAATGCCCCCAGCTCCAGGCCACAGAGGCTGTAGGTGCTGAGAAATTCCTCCCTAGCTTCTTGGTTGTGCCTGGTTGAGGACTACAGGTGCTACAAAAAAAAGAAAAAAAAAAAAAAAAAAAGGCCAAACCAGTTGCCACTGAATGATGCTAACCCATGGTGACCCCATGTGTGCAGAGTAGAACTGCACCCCATAGGGTTCTCAGTGGCTGATTTTTTCAGAAATCACCAGGACTTTCTCCCGAGGTGCCCCTGGGGTGGACTCAAACCTCCCATCTTTCTGTTAGCAGCTGAGCATGTTAACCCTTTGCACCACCCAGGGCCTCCCACAGCATCATTGTTGCCAGATTCCCTCCCTGCCTTTGATCTATCCTCCCTGCAGTCTGGGCTACAGCCAACAACCAAAACCAGGCACTCCTGAGCCACTTCTCCTGCATAACTTCCCCTCTCAAAGGGCTACAGGTAAAGAATATTTGCTCTTCCCATCATGAAGTGTTGGAAATGAACTAGAAAGCATTCCTTTGGAGGTATTTCCCAATCTCCTTACCTTCCACAACCCCCCTACACACACAGAGCACAGCAAACCTGGCCACCTCCTGCCTCCTTTAGCTCTTCCCCCTCCTCCTTCTTCCTCCTGTCCCTCTGAACTTTGAACATGGCCTCCATCACCCTGCAAGTGAGGTCTTTACCCTCCACTCCCCCAACTATTCTCCCTTAAAACAAATGAACATATCCCCTCTTCCAAAAACCCTCTAGAACACACCTGGGTACTTTTTTTAAGTATGGGGGGGAAATGGTCAGATGTGCAAAGGACTGTGTTCTGTAGGTGGACTGGAAAGCATTTCCAGGGCATGAACCTTTCCCTCTGGTTCTGTCCACAGCCTCTTCCCAGAGTGCCCATAAAAATCTCAAGAACCCTAAATAACTTGGTCCTACGCTAGCTAAGTTACAAAAGAAGAAAAAAAGGAGGAGAAGGAGGAGGGGAAAGAGTAGGGAGGAGGAGGGGAAGAGAAGGAGGGGGAGGAAGTGAAGAGAGTGAGGAAGGAGAACAAAGGAGGGGAGAGGAAAAGGGGGGAAGGATTGTTATGTATTAAATTGTGTCCCCCCAAAAGATATGTTGAAGTCCTAACCCCTGCACTGGTGAATGAGATCTTGTTTGTGGAAATAGGATTTTCCTTTGCAGATATTATCAGTTACATTAATGAAGTCTTACAGAGTAGAGTGGGCTCTAATCTTAGTCCCTTCTAAGTGACATTTTATAAAAGAGAAGGACAGACCCAGAGTTACACAGAAGGAAGGGACCACGTGAAGATGCACCTATAAGCAGCAAAGGAACACCAAGGATGGCCGGGAGCCACCAGGAGCAGGAGAGAGGCATGGAATAGTTCCTCTCTCAAAGCCCTCAGAAGGAATCAACATGGCTGATAGCCCGATTTGGACTTCCAAGCCTCCAGAACTGTGAGACAATAAATTACAATTCTTAAAAGCTAACCACTTTGTGGTATTTTTGTTATGGCACACCAAGAAACTAAGAAGAAAGAGGGGAAGGGGAGGATGAGGGGGAAATAGAAGGGGGGAAAACAGAGAGTTAACTTTTACCCACTGCAACCTAGAGTCTACCCAACCATTGTTTTCTGCATCACCCAGGACCTCCTCATTGCCAAGCCCATTGCCACTGCCCAGGTCTATTCATTTGACACTGCTAAGGATACCTTTTGTTCTTCTTTTCTTTTAAGTTGTCAACTTTATTGAGGAATAAGTTTCAAAGAATAAACTATATACAGTGTATCATTCACGAGTTTTGACAACTGGTTACACCCATGAAACCACCATCACAATCAAGATGCAGAAAGTTTCCGTCACCCCCAAAGGAGTTTTCATCTCCTCTTACGGTTCATTTTCCCTCCATCCCAAACCCCAGTTTTTGTCTATAAGTAAGTTTGTATTTTATAGAAATGAAATCATTTATTTTTTACTATTTTTCCCCGGCTTATTTCACCCAACTTACTGTTTCTGAAGATTCATCAATATTGTTGAACACGTCAGCAGTCTGATCCTTTATATTACTGAGCATTGTTCCATTTTATGAATATACCACAATTTGGTATGGAAGAAGGTTCTAGAGGTTCTTTTAGCACTGGAAAACTATTCAGACTTGGGGGAGTTAGGGAAGACAAGACGCACTTGAGGAAGAGGGGGGCCTGGGATGCTGCTTTACACGTATGCACACACAGACACACACACATGCATACAGATACACACATAGACACATACGTATACAGAGACACACACATATACTCAGATACACATGCACACACAGTCACATGCATGAACACATACACACACGTACATGTCCCCAAACACACATGCACGGACACACAGACACACATGTACACAAGACACAGGAGACAGATTAAAGTAGCAATAGAAAGAAAAGAAACAATATTTCCAGTGAGCTTGGAAAACAGACTTTATATAACAAGTAGCCACCTGATTTATGAGAGACTTTTTTTTTAAGATAGAAAGACAACAAAGATGGATACTTCTTTATTACTTTCTTCTTTTTCGCTCCCTGAACTGCTAGAGCAGGCTCCGAGGGCATTGGCAGCAGCCCTAAAGACAGAAGGCTCCTCGCTCTGGAGCTCGGGCCAAGGGGCACTGTCACAGGGGCATGGCACTGCAGCTTGGCTCAGAGCCCCTGCCTTGCCCCCACCCCTCCTGGGCCGTAGCTTTCAGCTTCCACGCTCCTCGTGCCTGCTCTGGCCTGCACCAGAGATGGTGGCAGATGGACACACATTTTGTAATTACCACCATAGCCAGGCATCTGGTCCCCTTCCCAAGGCATCCAAAATAATTAATCTGTTGTACTCATTGATAATAACCCACTGCCTAGAAAAAGATGGGTCCACTGGAAACCAGGAAAAGGAGAAATCGCAGCCTCATTGCAAGTCACTGATTTGTGCATAATTCCACCGCACTTACGTCATTCTGCAAACATTTCAAATCATTTAAAAAGATAAATAAGCTACTTGGTTATCATGTGGTACCCATTTGATCAGAATTATTTTCTGACGGAAGGACATTTAAAAGCAATGCTTAGAATCACTGCTCAGGGAGCGGTTTCACCAACCACAGTAGCTCTGTAAGTCATGTTAGCTCCTACGAAGGGTGTCCAGCAGAACTCTGGGTGCTGAAGCTGCTTTTCTAGAAAGTTTATCACACACCTTTTAAGCAGCGTTCAGGAGTGGGATGATGAGAGAAACTGCGGGCGAGGATTCCAGGTGAGGAATATCTGCACTGTGTTCTGTGGCCTCAGCTATCATGGACCACAGGGGTCATACAACTGCCCTGTGTGCCTTCTCCTCTTTGTCTCCCAGTGAATACACTCCAAAACTCAAACCCACTGTCGCTGAGTTGGTTCTGATTCATAGTAACCCCATAAGACAGAGTAGAACTGCCCCACAGGGTCTCCAAGGCTGTAAATCTTTATGGAAATAGACTGTCACATCTTTCTCCCATGGAGAGGCTGGTGGGTTCAAAGTGCCAACCTTTGGTTAGCAGCCAAGTGCTTAACCCCTGCACCACCAGGGCTCCTTAATGAATACGCCAGTCACTTCCTTAACATGCATATTCATAGGTGCCATCTGCTCCTGGCCCTGAGCCTCACTGCCAAATGACAGCAAATGGAGTCAGCTCATGGAAGCTTCAAGAAGCTACCTGGCACTTCGTCCCAAAACCCTGAAACTCAACATGCGAATCAGGCAAGGTGTGAATGCGGATGGATGATCTCCAGATCCACAAAAGTTTAGATAAGTGAGGAAAAAGGAGGTAGAAGGTACCACTTTGAGAAGGTGAGGATAACACCTGGAAAATGTTCCAAATGACCAAATGGCTTCACCCAAAGAACCAACTACACGTTTAAGGATCACACTGTAAACCAACTGACTGTACGGGTCACACAGGAGGCCAAACAGGCAAGCGACAAATCAGTACTGATGAGCATTCTTTGGGGGTGTCCCCCAGCCCAGGGTGATGCTGAGATTTGCTCCCCACAGTCACGGTCGTGAATCAGCCCCAAGAGCACATCATCATCACGCATCATTGGAATATTCCATTCCCCTTTTTTCGGGGGAAGGGAGAAGGGAATGTTGTTTCACTTTGGGGGTTGGTTTGCTGACGGGGCACACCAGACCTCGTTCCATTTTTCATTATCTGAAAAGAGGCTTACGAACCTGGTACGGCTAAGGGCTTGCTGCTGCTGCTGTTATAATGGCTTGTGCCAACAAATATTCCTGAAGGTCATGACTGCATCCTGGTTATTCTTCCTCCTTGAACTTGAAACTACTGACACTACATTGTCCATTTGTTTTCTCGTCAATCCGCCTCTAAAGATTAATTTGTTCTGGTGGTGAGAGCAGCCACATTCACTTATTTTAGAGATTCAGACCATTGCCCTAAGACTAATTTATTTTTTACCCAAATCCTAACCTTTATTTGTAGGCAGCAAAACAGTTCACGTGCCCTCATCCCATTCAAACTTACTGGCAATTAATTCTTCCCTCATTCACTAATAGGTTTCTCAAAATCTGCCCACTTACAACTCAGACAATATAAAATAAAATAAAAATCCAACCACAGCAGATAATAAATGGGGTAAACTCAGCACAATTATAATCTCCCACTTTATAATCGCTAAGGAACATAAGTTGATTTCACCAAGGTTCTCATTATCAACAAAGGAGAATAATATTTGCTACAAATACCTGAATCTTTTCTCAATAAAAGAAACTCACATCCAAACATTTTGAAATTTGTTTTTGGTTGTGACTTCCATTGTTATGGATACAGAAATCCAAAAGTCATGTTTCAAATTGTCTTCCAATCATAGTAAATCACATTCACTCCTCTGTCCAGATAATTTGTGACACAAGATGGGACTGTGAAGCTGTTAATGCAGAGCTGATCAGCTTTTCAAACATGATCATTCATTCTGAATTTCATGGAAAAAAAGAAAAAGCCATAAAATCGCAATCAAGCATTTGAAAATGTCAAGCTGATCCAATGAACTTTAAAACCTGTGACTCCTCCACGTAATCCTTAACATGGTTAACACTCTGGGCTCCTAACCGAAAGGTTGCCAGTTTGAGTCCATCCAGAGGTACCTCAGAAGAACAGCCTGGTGATCTACTTCCACTAATCAACCATTGAATCTAGGGAGCACAGTTCTACTTCAACACACATGGGTTGCCACGAGTTGGAAATGACATGACGATAAAACAACAATTAATGGGAAGAATGGCACCTCCTTCTTTTTCATCCTCCTCCTTATATCACCATCATTGTTATCTTCACCATTATCATCAATACTGTGGTCTTCCTGCTTCTAAGGGGGCTGTGTAAAGGTCAGGAAACACATTCAGTTTTGTTCCATGACTGCATGTCCTTGGCAAGCTTCCCTAACATTTCTGGGTTGATTTTCCTCGATGGAGACAATCTTAATCAGCTTTGTAAGTATTACACAGAGGGGCTTGTGCTCACCTAGTGAGATTTTGGAGGAAAGCCATGAGAAATAGACAGCGCACAGGATTTAGACTCAAACTTAGACCAAATGGCAGCTCCACCACTCACTGGTTCTTTTTCCTGGGCATGTTGTTATTGTTAGGTGCCACCCAGTCAGTTCTGGCTCATAGCGACCCTATGTACAACAGAATGAAACACTGGTCCTGCACCATCCTCACAATCGTTGCAATGTTGGAGCCTACCATTGTAGCCACTGTGTCAATCCATCTCGTTGAGGGTCTTCCTCTTTTTCATTAACCCTCTACTTTACCAAGCATGATGTCCTTCTCCAGGGACTGGTCCATCCTGATAACATGTCTAAAGTATGTGAGACAAAGTCTTACCATCCTCACTTTTATGCAGCATTCTGGCTATATTTCTTCCAAAACTAGTTTGTTCATTCTTCTGGCAGTCCATGAATATTCTTCGCCAACACCATAATTCAAATTCATGTAACTGGGCATACAGAGCCCTAATGAAAGTGTGGCATTAAAACAAACAAACAAACAAAATACCTTTGCCATCGAGTTGATTCTGACTCATCACAACCTTATAGGATGGAGTAGAACTGCCCCATAGGGTTTCCAAAGAGCAGCTGGTGGAATTGAACTTCCAACCTTTTGGTAAGCAGCTGAGGTCTTTAACCACTGCACCACCAGGGCTCCTTGGACCAGAATCTCTTTGCCTACTAGTGTAAAAGGAGCCCTGGAGGTGCAAACAGTTAAGCGATCAGCTCCTAATCAAAAGCTTGGTGGTTCAAACCCAGCCAGCTCCTGCACAAGAGAAAGACCCTGGTGATCTGCTCCCATAAAGATTACAGCCATAAAACCCTATGGTACAGTTCTACTCTGTTACATTGGGCAGCTGTGAGTCAAAAATCGACTCAATGACACCCAAAAATAACAACTAGGGTAAAACTAAGTATACTTAAGGTATAAACCAAAAAAAAAAAAAAAAACTTGTTGCCATGGAGTCAATTTCAACTCATAGCAACCCTTTAAGACAGAGTAGAGTTGCCCCACTGGGTTTCCAAGGCTGTAAATCTTTACAGAAGCAGGCTGCCACATCCTTCTCCCTCAGAGAAGCTGGTGGGTTCAAACAGCCAACCTTTCGGTTAGCAGCCGATGTGTAACCACTGCGCCACCAGAGCTCCAAAGTTATAGATGTCCTAAAGCCACATTCTGTTAAGCAATTTGCTTCCTAATTCAGAGAACCATTGAATAACCTAACACTGTGGCATTTCTATCCTTTTATTACTACCTTAATATTTTTTTGGCACTTAAAATTCTTACCACTATTAACTGCAGCCTTACCCCTGACCAGATAAGGGATTGTTTTAAAAACGGACATAATGTTCACTGCTGAGCCTCAGCCCCTGGATTAGTTACAGGCACATAGATGTTCAAAAAACATTTGTTGAACAAAGGCATAAAAAGAACATAGCAAAATGCCAGCTGTGTCTCCCCCAGTCACCCATGGGGCTTTTGTATGTCGTAAACACCCAGCTTATACTTTCTCTCCACGGCAATCAGCTCATTGAACAGGGACGTTAAGTGTGTCCATGTACTTTGGTGTAGGCATAAGCTGAGTAATAATTTTAAATGATAGGCTAAAATGCTAAATGGACAGAGATCTAACATGAACAGCATGAGTTGACAACAGTCACCACCAAACTTCTCAGAAATGAAGTCACCAAGACACCTTCCTAACACCAACACAGAGTAACAGAGCAGTCCTGGCTTCAGAAAACACGGTCAATTTCTATTTACAAACCAGCATCAGACATCCCTTTCCTTCACCAATACATGACCTTGGCACTTCCATGGCCCAGCAGAGGACTGGGACCTGGAAAGGGCTCCCACCACCTACTTGCAGACTTAGTCATCCTGGATGAAGCCCTGATGCATATCAACTTAGAGGCTTTGATTTTTAAAGGATAGGTAATGCCACAACCGCTATTTTATAAAAATTAAAAAAAAAAAAAACGCACGGAAAGAAAAATCTGATGTTTATCAGAGAACAACGGTGCAGCCACCTTCAACTATAAAAACAGATTTTTCAAAGCCCATTAGCTGGGCTGACACCTCCCCTAGCAGATGGTTGGGCAGATGCCCTCAAGCTCATATTAAATGCATTTTCTGTCCATCGTCCCAATGCAATGTGGGTGCCATTATGTGAGCCAAAGACTTGAAAACTGTGCAAAGAGTGAGACTTAGGGAAAGAAAGCATTTAAGAATTTCCAGAGAGATAAAAGACTATCATAGGGGTTACAAATACCAGTCTGTGGTCAAAATTCACTCCAATAGCACCTCTTCTTAGCTTACCTTCCACTGTACCAGTGTCCGAGGGACTTCCTGCCCCTCCATTTCACTACCTAGGATTGGTTCTGTTAACTGCCAATCAAGCAGCCAGACGGTCAACAAGGTGGTCGTATAGCTCCTCCCGGCTAGCTGGCCCCAACACTCCACCCTGATTTTTACCATGCCCGTTAGATTATTACTACTACTGATCATTCAAATCCAAATGAAAATTATTCCTTTTCTTCTTGCATTATGTAGAAGGAACTATCCTTTTTTCCACCCTTAAGTGAGCCCTATTTTAACATCAGCTCTATCAGAAATGGTAACTGGGGAAAAAATTAATTCAACAGGGGAAAAAAATTAAAACACCATTCTTTGCAATTACTAACACATTAGTGTGGTCACCACAATTATATTAGCTAAGGCTACTGTGTTTTGCAGGGTTCAAATCAGAAAAAACACAGATGTCAAGAGTCCACGGTTTTGGAATATGAATAAAAATGGGAAAGGGGAAGCACAAGTCCTTTCCTTATTAACCTGCAACCCACAGATGGTAACACCATGGACCCAAAGTATATGACAGAAGGTGACACACCAAAAACATGATCACTTCTGGGTAATTAGCACCACTAACCACCCCCGCCAGTGCCACTGAGTCTACTCCAACTCATGGAGACTCCGTGCACATCAAAGTTTTCAGTGGCTGATGTGTTGAAGTAGATCACCAGGCCTTTCTTTGAAGGCACTGCTGGGTGGACTTGAACCTCCAAACTTTTGGATGGCATCCCAGCTTGTTAACCATTTGCACCACCCTGGGACTCCTTGGATAATCGGCAAATTATTTAAAGTCTACTCTTCTTCATATTTAATAATTCAAGAATATTGTTATTGATGAATTTGGGCTTTTTGCATATTAACATTTCCTGAGTTAGAACTGGCTCAACAGCAACTAAAAACAACAACAAATGTAATGGAGCATTTCCTCATATAGAATCAGGTTCAACAAACATGTTAAGGACCTACTACGCGGCCAAGTTTACACTATGTGCTTTCAAACCTATGTGGACTTCTCCACTTATTAACTGTCTGAACTTTGGCAAATTATACAGCCTTTCTATGCTTTAATTATCTGATAACAGCAGTATTAACCTCATGTCATTGTCAAGATGAAATAAGTTAATTGGTGTAATGTGATTAATTGATGCCTGACATATATTAAGTTCCTCTTGGGCTGTATACAGGCTCCACAGGAGCACAATTAAGTGTTCTGGAGGTATATAGACTGAGAGGCAGTTGTTTGAACAGAACAAGGGGATGATACATGGTCTAAAATCAGGAAAGGTGTGTGTCAGGGTTATATCCTTCCACCATACTTATTCAATCTGTATTTGTTGTTGTTAAAAAAAAAACTAGTGCCATCGGTGCTGTCAAGTCAGCTCCGACTTATGGTGACCCTGTGTACAACAGAACGAAACACTGCCTGGTCCTGTGCCATGCTTACAATCATTGTTATGCTTGAGCCCACTGTTGCAGTCACTGTGTCGATCCATCTTGTTGAGGGTCTTCCTCTTTTTCGCTGACCCTCTACTTTACCAAGCATAATGTCCTTCTCCAGGGACTAACCCTTCCTGTTAATATGTCTAAAGTATGTGAGATGTAGTTTTGCCATCCTTGCTTCTAAGGAGCACACTGGTTGTACTTCTTCCAAGACAGATTTGTTCGTTCTTTCGGCAGTCCATACTATATTCAATATTCTTCGCCAATACTACAATAAAAGCGTCAGTTCCTCTCCAGTCTTCCTTATTCATTGTCCAGCTTTTGCATGCACATGAGGCAATTGAAAACACCATGGCTTCGGTCAGGTGCACCTTAGTCTTCAAGGTGACATCTTTGCTTTTCAACACCTTAAACAGGTCTTTTGCGGCAGATTTGCCCAACACAACGCGTCTTTTGATTTCTTGACTGCTGCTTCCATGGGTGTTGATTGTGGATCCAAGTAAAATGAAATCCTTGACAACTTCTATCTTTTTTTCTGTTTATCATGATGTTGCTTATTGGTCCAGTTGTGAGATTTTTGTTTATGTTGAGGTGTAATCCATACTGAAGGCTGTGGTCTTTGATCTTCATTAGTAAGTGCTTCATGTCCTCTTCACTTTCAGCGAGCAAGGTTGAATCATCTGCATGTGGAAAGTTGTTAATGAGTCTTCCTCCAATCCTGATGCCCCATTCTTCTTCATATTGTGCAGCTTCTCAGATTATTTGCTCAGCATACAGATTAAATAAGTATGGTGAAAGAATACAACCCTGATGCACACCTTTCCTGACTTTAAACCAATCAGTACTCCCTAGTTCTCTTCGAATGACTGCCTCTTGATCCATGTACATATTTATCATGAGCACAGTTTCGTGTTCTGGAATTCCCATTTTTCACAACATTATTCATAATTTGTTATGATCCACACAGTCCAGTGCCTTTGCATAACCAATAAAGCACAGGTAAACATCTTTCTGGTATTCTCTGCTTTCAACCAGGATCCATCTCACATCACCTATGATATCCATGGTTCCACATCCTCTTCTGAATCTAGCCTGAATTTCTGACAGTTCCCTGTCGATATACTGCTGCAGCTGTTTTTTAATGATCTTCAGCAAAATTTTACTTGTATGTAATATTAATGATACCCAAACCCAAACCAAACCCACTGCCATTGAGTCAATTCCGACTCATAGCGACCCTATAGGACAGAGTAGAACTGCCCCATAGAGTTTCCAAGGAGCACCTCGTGGATTCGAGCTGCCAACCTCTGGGTTAGCAGCCATAGCACTTAACCACTATGCCACCAGGGTTTCCAAAGTTAATGATATTGTTCAATAATTTCCGCATTCGGTTGGATCACCTTATTTGGAATAGGCATAAATACACATCTCTTCCAGTCATTTGGCCAGGTAGCTATCTTTTAAATTTCTTGGCATAAACAAGTGAGCACTTCCAGAGCTGCTTCCATTTGTTGAAACATCTCAACTGGTATTCCATCAATTTCCAGAGCTTTGTTTTTTTTTTTTTTTACCAATGTCTTCAGTGCGCTTGGACTTCTTCCTTCAGTACCATTGGTTTCTGATTATATGCTACCTCCTGAAATGGTTGAACATCGACCAATTATTTTTGGTAGAGTGATTCTGTGTATTCCTTCCATCTTCTTTTGATGCTTCCTTTGTCATTTAATATGTTCCCCGTAGAATCCTTCACTATTGCAACTCAAGGCTTGAGTTTTTTCTTCAGTTCTTTCAGCTTGATATGGTATGTTTGAGCACACAGGAAATATACTGACAATATATATTGTTTGACAAGATACTGGGGAGTTCAACAAAAAATAGCAATAGGTACTAGACAAAACGAAAAACAAGGTAGTCATCAACTCCAGAAAAATAAAGGCCTCCAACATAGCAGCGATTGTGAGGAGGGTGCAGGACTGGGCAGCGTTTTGTTCCGTTCTTTTTTTTTTTTTTTACATAAGGTGGCTATGAGCCAGAACTGACCTGATGGCACCGAACAAAAACAACAACAATACAAGAAAGGAGTTACTGCCATATTTCACTGTTTGGCTCAGGATTCAAAAGTATTTGTTTAAATCATAATATTATAAACCTCAACTACTGATTTAACAAAATATTGTTACATAACTTTGTTGAGGGGGTGGAGGGAAGGAAATCGTAAAAGTATACTTAGAAATACTACGGTAACTAGCAGAGAAACAGCTAAAAGTGCTGCATAATATATAAATAATATAAATATAACATATTAATATAAAATATATACCTCTAAGGAGGACTGAAAGGTGGGACAAGACATTAATATTAAAAATCTCTATGACTACAAGGTATAAGCAACGTAGGGGAAAAATGGAGAATGTAAGACTAAAGCTCAAATGAGTAACTAGCCTCAAACCAAATGACCGTGAACAGCTCAGTCACCGAAACTTCACATTCCATAAAAACACGTTTCCCTCTCATTTTGTAATTACGCCGCTTAAAATTCAGAAGTCCTCCCACTAATGCTTTGATGTTATAAATAGACTCCCAAGGATATGAGGGAATGTCTATTTTCTCTGATTTATCACCAACACCCATGGAAAATACTTCTTTTGCTAATATTTTTATTTTCAATCAAAACCTGAATTCTACACAGTTTGTGCTTTCAGTCATTAGAGTCTACGGTAAATGCTTTGGTCTAATCAGAGTGATATTCATTGCTTTCCACACATTTGATAAATATCCAAACAAAGTATAAAATTTCTTCTCCCAATAAAGCTAATTCTATTGAAAGAAAGAACCAGCTTTAAGCTTTTTAAAATGTATTATCCAGGTATAAACTTAAATAAAACTTTTACTAAAAGAATTCCAAATCCTTTTACAATTACCTTTGAGGTTTGGCTTTGATATAAAAGCAAGCGACACACCCTATCCCGTTAGGCTTTAGTCTTCCTGAACCAAACATGGTTAGGCTTAGAAATAATGAAATTAGTACCATTCAAACATACGCAGTTACGACTAATAATTTACTTAGAGTACACATAATCAAGCCCACTTATTGTGGTTTAGCTTTAAAAATAGACCAAATGATTTAATAAAGAACAAATTCAAACATGACATTTAGAAAAAGATTTGTTTACCTCTGTTGGTTTGTAGCAGTCTACAAGAGCTTCCTAAGATTAAATACAGAGAAGGATGGTTTCATTAGTTAAAATTAAACATAATTTTTAAAATGAAACTAAAAATCATTCCATCTTTATAGTATTATTTTAAACATGGTAAATCATGGTTTCTTATTGACTATCTAGAATCACACTTTTTTATTCTAGTACCAGTCGGTCATTTGAAGATATAAAAAGTTGTATCTTTAATATGTAGGAATGCCTTGTTCTTCAGAACATGCATACACACACACACACACACACACACACACAAGCAACCTACCACAAAAAATTTTTTTAATAGGAGATTTATATTTTTGTATTACCATAGCACTGAAGACTAAATCTCACCTTTGTCAATCAGGTTATGAATATCTCACAGATTGAAAAAAAAAAGGGCCTATGTTAAGGCAAGATGGGAGCTATCAGAGTCTCCGTTAGGTTGTAGGAGTCCTCACGTGGTGCAAACAGTTTAATGTGCTCAGCTGCTAACTGAAAGGCTGACAGTTCGAGTGCACCCAGAATAAAAAGAAAGGCCTGGCAATCTACTTTCAAAAGATCACAGCCATTGGATACCCCACAGAGCACACTTCTACTCTGACACACATGGGGTCACCATGAGTCAGAGTCCACTAGACGACAACTGGCTTGGTTTTGGTCTGACTTAGGTTGTTGTTTGCGGGGAGATAGGGACTAGCTGGCTCCATAAGCTCACACTGAGGACAGCCTTCCACAGTGCTCAGCCCCACCACTCCGATTTTCCTTTTATTAACTGAACGCAACCTACCAAAAACCTAAAACCAAACCTGCTGCTGTTGAGTCGATTCCGACTCATAGCGACCTTATGGGACAGAACAGAACAGCCCGATAGAATTTCCAAGGAACACCTGGTGGATTCAAACTGCCAACCTTTTGGTTAGCAACCATAGCTCTTAACCATTATGCCACCAGCATTTCTGAATGCAACCTAGAGGGATCCAAATGGTTTCAAGCCCACCCATCTGGTCAGTGACTTTTTACCCCCTCTTCATGCACGTGTGTGCACGCACGCGCACACACACACACACACCTTTCCTTTTAGCTGCCAACTTGGTTAATATTAACCTAAAGTTTCAACAGTATGTGAGAAGTGGTGACAATTATGCTGGCCGTGGTGAGGGGGTCTGGCCAGGGTTCGGCCACGCTCCAGCCGTGACACAGCCTCTGCAAGCCTCTGTGTTCTCACCTCAGAATCAGGGCACCATGACCTGAGGACAGCCGAAGCCTCTTTCAAGTTCTAAATTTTAACAAAGCTTTTTCTGTCACTGTATTTCCTACAGAACTAAAAAATAAAATAAAACCATTGCCGTCAAGTTGATTCCAACTCATAGCGACCCTCCGGGACAGGGTAGAGCTGCCCCATAGGGCTTCCTAGGCTGTAATCTTCGCGAAAGCAGACTGCCACATCTTTCTCCTGTGGAGTGACTGGTGGGTTCAAACTTCTAGCATTCGGTTAGCTGCTGAGGGCTTAACCGCTACACCACCAGGGCTCCTTTCTACAGAACTACTGCCTGTTTTATCTTATTGTTTTATAACTAGGTTACTATTGTCTCCCAGATAATCCTACCACACACACAAAAAATCAGTAAACTAAGTGTTCACCACTCCAGGGACACCAGTAATCATTAACACATTAAACATACTCATACATTAAAATGTGCCTTTTGATAGCTTTTACTGATTTATTTGCCACTGGTGATAGCCAACTGCCATTAACAGTATCATCGGTGAACGCTAAGGATAGCGGCAGGTCAAAGGTCAACTAATTTTAGAAACTCCCAACTGCAGATTTTAAAAATTATGGATTTGACCTCCTCTGGAAAGGGTACTACTTCACTACTCTAGACTAAGGAAACATGAGACATCTCAATGTCCATCGTACTAGAATGCTATAAGGTGAGTGTTCACTAGTAGAAAATAGTTTATTAAATAGAATTATGCTCTAAGCAAGCTGATCTAAAACTTAATTTCATGAATGATACAATCCACAACTGGTAAACGGGTCTTTGGGGGCAGAACCAGCTGTCTCTCCCAAGAGAGGCTGGAGAAACCCATGTTCGTATGGTATTCTGACAACTGACAGGAGTCAAGAACTGCCTTATCACCAGGGACCGTTATGAATGTATACTCAGCACCTCAGTGCTCTCCTCCGTGAGCGGCCAGTGCCTGTGCCCTGAGCTGACTCGGCCGCAGGGCAGAATCCACTCACGCCAAGCTCCAGAGACCCAAGTGTACGCAAGCATTGCTTGTCAGAAGGTTGGAGATTTTGGAGGCTGCTTACCTGTAATTTTACAGCTCTCTCCTCTTCACTGTCTGCATCAAGAAGATCGTCAATGTCAATTTCTACTTCTGGCATTTCTTCTTCCTGGGGAGGAGGCAAGAAGGTATTTTATTAGTGAGAAAGTAAATTGTACTGAACTAATTTAAAAACTAACTTAGATGAGTTAAATAAATGCCTGGATCATCAACTGAAGGGGGATGACAGAGTAAAGAAGGATCCCCGGTGGCACAGTGCTTAAAGCACTCAACTGCTAATGGAAGTCAGTGGTTCAAAACCTCCAGTGGCTCCATGGGAGAAAGATATCACGGCCTTAGAAACTCTGTGGGGTAGCTAAGAGCGAGGACGGACTTGCCGGCAGTAGGTTTGGTTGGTGGGGCAGAGTAAGTTGGGGGGAAGGATGGACTAGGGGGAAGAGGGGAGAGAGAAAGGGGGGATAAGAGGAAAAGACAAAGAGGGGAGAAGAGGGAAGGCAAGAGGAGAAAAATGGCAGAAGGAAGGAAAAGAAGGAGGCAGGAGAAAGGAGAAAAGAGGGAGCAGAAGGGAGACAGGGAAGGAGGAGCAAACGAGATTTAAGTGACAACAGTAGTAAAAAATAATTTCTACTTTTTAGCAGAAAACTGACTTGTGAGTATAGAAAGGAGCACTGGCAGATTATGGGAAGAGCAGTGAGATATGCAGTTGGTAACGACCCAGCTGTTTATTTGGGGCCCACATCTCTCCTCACAGCCCTGGGTCTGGGGAAAACCAATCCCACCACGGGACTCCTGAGGCAGAGCACTCGGCTCAGGCCTGGGCATCAGCATCGCCCCATCAGGCACTGATGCCAGAGAGGGCACGAGAGCCACCTGAAGCCAGGGGGCGGGGAGCTTCAGGAAAAGAAGGTCTTTCATCAGAAGAACCTCTGCCCTGAACTGAGAGCCGGCTAAGGAAGAACAAAGCCCTGGCAGCCACCTTCCAATCACTAAGAGAAGCAAAGTTTAGGATAAGTCTGACCCCATGGTGGGCAGAGCAGGGAGAAATATGAACACAGGGCTCTTGATAACAGTATCGAGCCACTGAGTGAAACCACCCTGAAGCCCACCCTGCCTGTGAGCCAGTGATTCCCTTTTACTGTTTCAGCAGGAGTCCCTGGGTGATGCAAAAGGTTAATGCAATTTTCTGCTAACCAAAAGGCTGAAGGTTCCAGTCCACTCCGAAGTGCCTCAGAAGAGAGGCCTGGCAATCTACTCCAAAAACGTCACAACCATTGAAAACCCTACGGAGTACAGTTCTACTCTGACACACATGCGGTCGCCATAAATCGGAATCGATTTGACAGCAACCGTTTTATTGTTTCAGCCACTTTGAGTTCAGCTTTCTATTCCTGCAACCAAACATACCCAGTACAGAAAAGCGAGTGAGAAAATCTAACTGGAGTTGGGTGAAAAACTGCACTAATTGGGAATTTCTACTTCCAATACGAAGTAGGTCTTTGCTACCTCTCACCTCCTCTGTCATCTGAGTCTTCTCTCTACCTCTCAGAACAGGACTTTAAATGTCAAATTAAAGCAGTATTGAAGAGAGTCCTGAAATTTTGCATTTATCTTTCCCAGGGCTTCAAACCAGTTCATTCTGGTTCAAACTCCTGCTGAGAATTTGCGTTTCCACCCCAGATACACTGAATCAGAATCTACATTTTAACAAGATCCCCAGGTAATTCTTACGTATGACACATTTTGAGAACCACCACTCTGCTAGTGGTTCTCAGAATTGGTCCCTAAGCAGCAGCACTAGCATTGCCTGGGAACCTGTTAGAAACGAAAATTGTCAGCAGGGGTTCGAACCCAGAACAAATGGGTTTAAAGACCTGATCTTTCCATTAGGAGCCACCTGCACCCCAGCTCCTCCTAGCCACAAGGAATGGCTGAGGGGTGTCTGTGAAACAGAGGGAGAGGCGTTGTCTTCACTGGTCTGCAGAAGCTCTCACTGTCTGGTCTCCCTGTGCAAGCCTGGTTTCCTGAGTATCTCCTTTCTAGTTACGTTCATTTATTAAGGTAACAGCTCTCAATCTTTTTTTTTTTTTTTTTTTCCTGCCCCACCACAAACCTGGGAAATATGACACACTACCCTGACCCTGAGGAACACTTGCTCCTGTGGGCAGGTCCTCCTTGGGCAGGAATCATTCCAGAAACAACCCTCTCCTAAGACCCCATAATAATGAGTCAGAACTTGACAGCAACAGGTAGTGGTTTATGCCTGCTTCTGTGGAGAATTTCTGTTTAGCTCCTTTTGCTCAGGTGTTAAGCATATATAACTCACTTCAAAACCAGCATTTACCAAAGTGAATATTTTAGGTCTCATCTGCAAGGTTTTATATTCCTCAACATAATTTTCACATTGGTACTTAGTGATCATTTATTCACCTATTAACAGGAGCTGATACTATAGAAATCGGAAGTTTTATTGCTTCAACCAGGATAAGGCTAAAGGACGACCACCTTTCTACTGCCAGGAGCAAGAGCTCTGGAGCCAGGGACATCCTGGGTCAAAGGCCAGCTCTGCTGCTAACTCGCTGTGTGACTCTGGGCAAGTTTCTTAACCTCTCTGGCCTCAGTTTCCTCATCTATAAAAATGGGAAAGGAAATAACTACTTCACAAGGTTGATGTTGGGATTAAGTTAGTGAATTGATATCAATTTCTTAGAATAGTACCAGGCCCAGAGCTAACACTTCTGAGCACTGATTGTTATTTCTATACTGGAAGAGATACGATCCATACTGAAAAGCTCAGATAAAACAGAAGTATAATTCTTACTAGGGTCAAAATCTCTTTAAAAAAAAAATAATAATATGAACGAAAGATGAAAAGGATTATCTCCTTAGAAAATTCTAATGACCTCAGAACTGGAAACCAGTGCTTCTTACTGGACAATAGTGATTAAAAAAAAAAAAATTGTGGTTGATTTGATTCTGACTCATAGCAATCCTATAGGACAGAGCACAGCTGCCCCATAGAGTTTCCAAGGAGCAACTGGTGGATTCGAACTGCCAATCTTTTGGTTAGCAGCCATAGCTCTTAACAACTGTACCACCCGAGCTCCGGACGATAGTGATGGGGGTGTGGTGCGGAATTAAAACATAATCACCTGGCCTCTGGGATGTCAGGAAAGCTGTACAGGGGTGGGATGGGCGTCTGGCCAGCAAATATCTGTGGGTGCCTGACATGCCCTAGGAGCTCAGCCTGCATCCGGAATGAATGGAGGCGCCCTGCCCTCCCAGTAGATGTTTCTGGGCCTGTGGCTTTTTCATCCTTCACCAGAGTCCATCCTGTGCTTGTACCCAGCCAGGATGACTCTCAGACTGGGACAGAGCAGCTGCTTAAAATGAGATGCCATTTTTTAAGCCCACCATGGGCAGGGCAGAAGGCAGTGGTGCCTCAGTGGAAGAATTATCGCCTCATGTGTAGCCACCACCCATCTGCCAGTGAGGGTTACGTATTGCTGTGAGGCTGAACAGGTTTCAGAGGAGCTTAAGAAAGGCCTGGTGATCTGCTTCTGAAAATCAGCCAGTGACAACCCTGTGGATCACAATGGTCCAATCCTGATGTGCTTGGGGTCTCCATACAGGGCTGATTCGACAGTAGCAAACAACGACAACAACGGAAGGCAGGGATGTGGGGACAGATGGGGCTCTGTCAGGGAAGAGGACGCCAAGAGGAATCTGTGGCTACTCTGTTGTCAGAGCACAGGAACCCAAAGCAGAAGTGTGGGCCGCCTCCCTCTCTGGGCACCAGCCTCCCTGGTTGCCACCCCTGACCTCCAGCGTGACCTGCGCCCAACCTCCTGATTTTGTGTATATTTAAAATCACAGTGGAAGAAACACTGGTGAGGGAGGAGGGTTGTTTAAACGAGCCATAGGTAGACAGCTGTGTAGCTTTCGAGGGTTTGCCAGGCTTTCCATGGCAAAGGGACCAGTGGGGACTAAACCACCAACAGAGAAACTCACCAGATTACAAAGCAGTTAACCGCTGGTAGGAAGCCACAGTGCAGATAAATCACCCAGGGTCCCCCATCGGGCCAATGAATGGTTAAAGCGATAGCAAAAGGGCTGTGAAGAAGAGCCGAGCAAATACTGCTGTTCTGGCAAGGATGCCTGTGATTAATTCAACAGTGTCCATTGCACTAGCCGCTTTAAGAACGACCATATAAGGTCAAAACACCCAGAGCCAGTTTCGGCTGACTGTATTCAAGAAAAGCCAAGCAAAACCAATAAACCCAGAAGTTTCAATCTGTGTGGCAATCTATACAGCCTCCCTCTTTTCTGCCCCCCCCCCAATAAAAACAACAGTCATTTGGGTTCAGTATTCACACTTCACGTGGGCACACAGCATACACTGATGTCATGGTTTAATGGAATAGCTCATCGAGCAGAGGATGCAGGATACAGAACCTTCTGGAGGAATCACACAGCTAAGGGGAGCTCAGCAACTGCTATTCTTACAGGAAATAAAAGAACAGTAAGTGAATAACATCCTCCAAGAACAGCGCAGCAATGGGTGTCCCTGCAGACATCACCCACGCAGCGGTGATACCCTGCCAAGTACGGCACAACGGGCTGTGGCTTGTGCAGCCGTCCGGACTGCCACCCACACGGGAGGCATCCTCAGTGCTCGCTCTCCTTAGGATTGCATGGGCTTGCCTTCAAGTGCTGCGTCTGACCCATTTTCCCCAGCCCTCAAGATCTGTGCTGTCCAACATGGTAGCCATGTGCAGCATTTAAATCTAAACTCATGAAAATTAAATAAAGAATTCAGTTCCTCAGTGGCACTAAGCACATTTCAAGGGCTCAATAGCCGTAGGGGGCGAGTGGCTACTGCACTGGGCAGTGCAGACACAGAACATCATCACAGAAGGTTCTACGGGACAGGGTCACTTTAGGTTTCACTCACTCACTAGCCCAGAAGCTGGGAAGCAAAGCACCTTTGCCTCTCTAAGGAATTCGACACGAGTGAAGATAATACGCAGCCTCTCGACGTCATTACCATTACCCACCACCACTTGTCTGTTGGTTTACGGTACTCTGGTAGCCTTGTGTGTGGCTATGATGCTGGAAGCCATGCCACCAGTATTTCACATACCAGCAGGGTCACCCATGCTGGACAGGTGGTTTCAGCAGAGCTTCTAGACTAAGACAAACTAGGAAGAAATGTCTGGCAATCTACTTCCAAAAATCAGCCAGTGAAAACCCTATGGATCACAAGAGAAATTGTCCGATATAGTGCTAAAAGGTGAACCCCCTAGGTTGGAAGGTACTCAGAATATACAGTGGCCACAACAATGGGCTCAAACATACGAACAATCATGAAGGTAACACAGGACTGGGCAACGTTCCTTCTGTTATTCATAAGGTTGTCATGAGTCGGAGCTGATACAAATGGCAACTACCACCACCACCATTACCCAAGGGGATGTGGCTGGGTAACTCTGAGCTCAGTTTCCCAAGAGAGAAAGCTGATGTAAACCAAGTATTTGCTGACTAATTATAACAATCATTAGACTCAGGCACTTTCTACCAACCTATGATTCTTCTTGTTACCCCCACCCACACTTAGAAGACCATTCTTTCCCCTTCTCCTCCTGCTCACATTACCGGTTTAAGAGGCTGCTGGGGGCTGCTATAACCTATCACAGAAGGTGAACTCACAAGCACAGGGCTATGTTTAAGGTCTCAAGGGCCCCCACCAGGATGCAGGCCTCAGGCCCCCTTTATTGTTCGGTGAACCTAAGGCCTATGATTGCACAATGTATAGGACTCCAGGTTCAGCGTGCAGGTGGGAATGTGGAGTGAATGCCGATGACGCAGAAGCAAACCCTGGGTGAGAAGGACAAAGAGAAGTGGGAAGTGGAGGTCGACGTGGGAGAGTCTTATAAAGTAAAGACTGTATCTAGTATTGAGTACCAAAACCACCAAACCCATTGCCATCCAGTAATTCCCACTCATGGTGAGGTGGTGCAAATGGTTTGCACTTGACTACTAACCCTGGTGGTGCAGTGGTTAAGATCTCGGCTGTTAACCAAAGGGTCCGCAATTTGAATCTACCAGGCGCTCCTTGGAAACCCTATGGAGCAGTTCTACTCTGTCACACATAGGGTCGTCATGAGTATCAAATACAGACTCCTGTATCTACTCGGGATGTAATCATTTTAATGAGGAGTGTCGACGTATTCTAAATTCAGTTGAAGTTCTACTTAGCTCTGTCTTTTGTATGTCTGTCTTAAGAGCAGCCTCAGTAAACAGCTTTGGTAAGATGTCATATCTCAAACAAGGGAATGGGTACACCCACAGCCCACTGTGGTTTACCAGACTTTAGTTGTGTTTCAGTGTTTTCCCACAGTAAATATCCACCCCCAAGCACCAGCTCTGCTGACAAGAAGTGAAAGCCGTCTTCATGGTCCCTGGAGTAAATCACCACCTAACACATCCCCACATTAGTCAGAGGTCCTCCTGCGATACCCACAGAACGAGGCCCTGGATCATGTCTACGCACCGCGCTGGTCACGCATCTGTTGAGAACCCGCTATGTGCTGAAAACTCACTGTGTGTCAGACACTGTGAGCCCTGCCCTGGAGGGGCTCTCTGTCTAAGCACGCTCCAGCAAACAAAACAACATACGAGGACATCCAGTGAGAGCCGCAAGCCCCAGTGTGTTAGGAACCCAAGGAGGGCAAAAACAGCCACCTGGGGCAGAATGGAGGGTGCCACAGAGGAGAAGCATATAACTGGCCTTGTGGAAGGACAAGGAAGACTTGGGCAGGGTTTAGACAGGGAGAGAGTATCCATAAGGGGCAAATGGTACACAGGAGGCCAAAATGCAGGGCTGGAAAGGTCCTTGGCCTGGGAGTCAGACAGCTCTGGGCTAAAAATATCAATGCATAATGAGACTAGGAGCCCTGGTGGTGCAGTGGTTAAGCATTTGGCTGCTAACCAAAAGGTCAGCAGTTTGAATCCACCAGCCGCTCCTTGAAAACGCTATAGGCAGTTCTACGCTATAGAATCATTATGAGTCAGAACGGGAATTGACTCGATGGCAGTAGGTTTGGTTTTGGGGGTTTATGGAGACCAGACAGGTAACAGAAATGAGAACAGGTGGGTGTGCTATAAGGAGTAGTGGGGAGTGTGGCAAACTGGAGAAAACATGCCCCAATGTGTGTTTGGGGCAAATATTGCTAACAGGTGGCAGCAGGCAGCAAGCACTCCATGCCTGCCCACTGTCACCTGTTAGCAATACGTGCTCAGTGCTGCCACATATTTCAAGGTCTTGGGAAAAGCTCAAAATATAGGTTTTTTAATGCAAAAATACCCCAATTTCTAAAAGTTGTCTAACGATTCCTTAAAATATCATTGTTATTGTGTGCTGTTGAGTCAATTCCAACAAGTGTAGAGGTCCACGAAATCCATCAACCCACAGGCTGCCAGTCACCTTAGCCTGCAGAGATGGCAGCCACAGGGGCCGGGGAGCGAAGGCTGTGAATGACAGGAGAGGTAGCTGGGCTGCAGGGCCCAGACAAACGGAGGAGGCAGGGAGGCTGCTGAGGCTGGGTACACTCATTCAGGGAGCGGTAACAGGGCTTGAATGCGAGCTGTGGCTAGAATGAAAAGAAAAATTTTTTTAAATGTGATGGATAGGGAGGGAAAAACGGAATGTGGAGAAGAATTGGATGTTGGCTGAGAGAGAAAGATGACAACGATAGAAAGCACACCCAGGATCCTGAAGACATTTCACGAAGCAATAAGCGGTCCAGACTTAAGCTATCTCCAGCGATCCCCTTCCCCATCCCTCTCTTAAGCAGAAGCAGGGTCCCTGCTGCCACCATATAGGTACACACAGCTGGGTTAGTCACAGAGACACAGCCACGTGCAGCCAGAACCTGCCACCTGCAACCAGGTCTGCAATGGTGGAGAGCTGGGTAATGCAGGATGCAGGAACACAACCAAAGCAGAGTCCAACCCAGCAGGACCTACAGTGAAAACACACACACACTCAACTCACGCACACACGCACACACGCACACACACACACTCTCCCTTTCTCTCTTCTAGTTAGCTGGAAAATACATCCTGTGAATCCTGTCAAGTGTTATGCCACCTTTTAAAAAATATAAATGGCCACCCCTATCCACCACTGTGAAGGGGTGAGCAGGAACACTCAAGCTAAAACTTGGCCTGAAACTGGATTAGGTTTTCAAGCTCTGGGATACAGGGCTTAACAGCTCCTGAAAGTGACTCGGTCCTCAGCAATCTCCATCTCAAAGGAGGATGGCAAAGTACCAGAGGATGGAAGGACTGGGGCAATCGTGGCAGCTGGGTGGCAGGAGGCAGGGCAGGGGACTGGCAAACATCAGCCTATCGGGACCTTTCGGAACATTCACCTGGGGAACACGCGAATCTCTGCTACCTCGCCTTTCTCTGAACCTGCTGGGGGAAAAGGACACAGGAAAAAGAGAGAAAGAATCGAGGCAAATGGAATCCTCGGGATTATGTGAGCTCTCTATGAAAATATTTAAATTTCATGTTTTCACTTTGATGACAATCCAAAAAAACTGTCTGTAAGCAAACATGCTGGGAGAACCATCTGGATGACCATCGCATAACCAAGTCACACCAGGCTTAGTTCTGGGCTTACATACTGGCATCAAGGGGACTTCTGTTAATCATCATGGGCTAATGAGAAAACAGGACAAAGGGCAGGCTTAGTGTTCACACCGAGTGAAACAGAGGACGTCACTCAAAGATGGGGAGCTGCTGACTCTGTAGCTCATAAAAACCAAAAACCAAAACCCACTGCCATCGAGTCAATTCTGACTCATAGCGACCCTATAGGACAGAGTAGAACTGCCACATAGAGTTTCCAAGGGGCACCTGGCGGATTTGAACTGCCAATCTCTTGGTTAACAGCCACAGCACTTAACCACTACACCACCGGGGTTTCCCCATAGCTCATGGCTACTGCAAAAGCAATGAAATCAGCCATCACAGCGAACTGGTGCCGTGCATTTGATTTTTGTTGTTTGTGCAGTTTATGTTTAATTTGCTACTTCGATTTGATCTGATAATTGGAAGAACCATAATCATAAGGAGTTTATACCTGATTTGGATGTTCACCATTATAATATTATTTTAAATACGTACTACTTACTTGGTGCTAACGACAAGGTGGTGTATATTTAAATATTATAACGTTAAAAATCTAAATCAGCCCTGGCACCTGTGAGAAACTTTTTTCACTTAATAATGGGTCTAGAAACCCTGGTGGTGTAATGGTTAAGAGTTTGGCTGCTAACCAAAAGGTCAGCAGTTCAAATCCACCAGGCACTCCTTGGAAACCTCATGGGGCAGTTCTACTCTGTCCTATAGGGTTGCTATAAGTTGGAATCGACTCGATGGCAATGGGTTTGCTTTTGGTTTTAAAGGGTTCCAGTCTACCCTTAGGCATATCACTGTGAAATATCCAAACATCAGAAATGAAGGGAAGATTCTGGAAGCTTTCAGAAGCAAATGGGTCACAGATAGAAGGAGAGAAAAATAGATGTCACCCAGCTTCTCAACAGCAACACCAATAGCTGGAAGCTAAGGGAATGATGAATCCAAAATCCCGGGGGGAGTGAGTCCCAGCCTTGATGCCTCTATCACCCCAAACTGTCAATCAAGGGTTAGAGAACAGATATTTTAAGACACGTCAGGTCTTATATCTTAATATATTTACTTCCCATTTAAGGACGATGCACTCCAATGAAACAAGGAAAGAAACCAAAGAAAGCCATCTGTAGTTGTGGTTCATGAAGGCCAGAGGGCATACAATACTAAAATCAAGACTGAGGAAGGATTCCTGGGATGCCAGGAAGCAGGGACGTATTACCCAATAAGTAAGGCTCAATAGTGCTTACTTACTAATCTGTAGTGCACATTTTCACCACATCTTTGGGAAATTCTGCACTACAGATTGGTAGGTAAGCACAATTAAGCCCGTGTGCACGTTGCTCTCTGTAAGCCAGCGCACACAGTGCTTACTGGTTAATTCGCCCCTGCCAGAAAGTGACAAAAAAGGGAAACTGAAGCTTGAAGAACCTGGAAGAGAGGAGTGGAGGACAATTCTAATTAACAATAGACACAGGGCTCAGTGCTTGAGGGCTACGTAGATGGGCGGGGTCATTTAATGGGGTTAGGGTAGGATGGCCTCCAATGAGGCCTTAACAGGAACTAAAATGAAATAAACGTGCGGCATTTCAGTTCCGGCACAGCATGCGCTCGTGTGCGTTAGTTTCCCACCGCTGCCGGAACAAAGAACTACAAACTGGGGGGCTTAAAACAACCGAAATTTGTTCTCTCCAAGGTCAGAAAGCTGAAAGTCCAAAATCAGGGTGGCAGCAGGCCCATGCTCTCTCTGGAGGCTCTAGGAAAGAATCCTTCTTGCCTCCTCCAGCTTTTGGTGGCCTCTGAGGTGCTCCTTGGCTTGTAGCTGCATCACTCCTCCTACCTTTTCTCACTGGACTTAGGGCCCACCCTAGTCCAGTATGATCTCATCTCAACTAAAGTGACATCTGCAAAGGCCCTATAAGGTTATATTCTGAGGGTCTGGGTGGATATGAATTTTTAGGGGGCGACACAATTCAACTTAGTATACCCTATTACTACTGTTATTGCTGGAGCTGTCAAGTCGGTTCTGACTCATAGCGACCCCATGTACAATAGAACCAAGCACTGCCTGGTCCTGCACCATCCTCACAATTGTTGCTATGTTCGAGCTCATGGTTGCAGCCACTGTGTCAATCCATCTCATTGAGGGTCCTCCTCTTTTTTGCTATTATTACCTTATTTTGCAATTATTTCTACAAAATACATCTGTTTTAAAAGGTAAAAACCTCCAACGGCCGAAACTTGCTCAGAGCCAAAGAGTAACCCCACTCCAGCTCCCCATTTAAAAAAATCAAAACAGCCTGACCAAACTCCATTCTGTGATGACGCAAAGGGATATTTTAAATCGGATTTGACTCGACAGCAACAGGAGGTTAAGAGAAGTCATTGTTCTCACCACTAGGGGAGAAGGTCTTGACCAACCTTTTCCCACACCGCCCCCCCACCTCCCCAACACACAGATGGGGACATTTCTGGAAAACAAGGCAGATACCAATGACAGCTGCAGCAGAGAGGAGACAAGTCACAGGGCACGCACCACCCTGGACATAACGCCACCCCTCTCCTACTGAAGAAAGCACATGTGGTACAAGTGAGCAAGAGTGACATGATTTTAGATAACAGTTCACAAACTTTATTCAGGATGTTCACTATTATTAATTAACAAACTACTTGTCACACATCCATGTATCACAGCAACCCACTTGAGAACTGCTGCTCTCAAAGTCAACAATGTAAAATGAATACCAGCTTGTCTACATCAGGGTCTATGGGAGGTATCAATGGTTCAATGATACAATTCTCACCTCCCATGCGGGAGACATGGGTTCGATTCCCAGCCAATGCACCTCAAGTGCAGCCACCACCCTCTGTCAGTGGACGTTTGCATGTTGCTATGATGCTGAATAGATTCCAGCAGAGTTTCCAGCTTAAGATAGACTAGGAAGAAAGGCCTGGTGGTCTCCTTCCAAAAATGAAAACTCTGTGGATCACAATGGTCCAATCCACAGCCAGTCACAGGGATGGTGCAAGGCCAGGCAGTTTCATTCCGTTGTGCATGGGGTCACCAGGGGAAGGCAGCCCACTGGGCAGCAGCTAACAACCACAGCAGTATCAAGGTCTAAGAGCATCAGCCAAACCCAAGCAACGCGAGTCACACTGAGCTCCTACTACCTGCCAGGTAGATGCCGGGGCAAAGACTGAATAACACCGAGCAGAAATACTTTCCCTCATGGAGATTAGACCCTGACAGGGCAATACAGGCAACAAACTAGTAAGTACAACATGATGTTCTTAGGTGCTGTCGAGTTGGTTCTGACTTTTAGTGACCTCACGTACAACAGATCAAAACACTGCCCGATCCTGCGATATCTCACAATTGTTGTTATGCTTGAGCCCATTGTTGCAACCACTGTGGCAGTCCATCTTGTTGAGGGTCTTTCTCTTTTTCACTCGCCCTCTACTTTACCAAGCATGATGTCCTTCTCCAGTGTTTCGCTGCTATTCATAAGGTTTTCACTGGATAAGTCTTTTCAGAAGTAGACTGCTGGGTCCTTCTTCCTAGTCTGTCTTAGTCTGGAAGCTCAGCTGAAACCTGTCCCCCATGGGTGACCCTGCTGGTATTTGAATACCACTGGCACAGCTTCCAGCATCGCAGCAACACGCAAGCCCCCGCAGTAAGACAAACTGACAGACACGTGGGGGGAGAGTGCCATATATAGTGTAGCAAAAGGTGATAGATATTTTGGAGAAAAACTAAGCAGAGGAGAGGAACAGGGAGGAGGAGGGTTGGAATTTTATAAAGGACAGTCAGGGCAGGGGGCTCAGTGAGAGAGGATGTCTGAGTAAAAGATTTGAAGGAGGTGAGGGAGAAAGCCAGGTCAATGTCTGGGAAAGAACATCAGGGAAGGAACAGCAAGTGCCAAGGTGTGTTTGGGAGGCTGCCAGGGGCTCAAGGTCACTATGGTGGAGTTGGGGGATGGGGAGGTAAGGGACAGGGGATGGAGAGAACAAAGTAGTGGAAACTCAGAGGCCCTGGTGAAGACTCCGTCTGCACCCTGAATGAGAGAAGGACCATTGGGGTTGAGGGGAAATGCCGTGATCTGAACTATCTTTTAGGCATCACCCTGGCTCCTTTGTGAAGAACAGACACAGGGAGGCAAGGGTGTAAGCAGAGAGGCCATGGAAATAACCTGGGAATAGCTGACTCAGACTAGGGCAGCAGCAAAATATATATTCCATTCTTACAAACAAGCTCTTATCTGGGTCACTGCTAATCCAAACCTCAAAGAGCAGACTGATACCAGAAGCTCCACAGCTAATGAGATCCGCTAAGGCCAAAGCATTTTGTAAGCTGGCAGGTGTCAAAGGCACACCTACCATACAGGCGCAGCAGGTTTGTGCAGATGGTGGCTGTGGGTGATGGCGGTGCAGACACCCGCCGTGAGGAGGGGGACTTGGGCATGGGTCCCCAGTTAGAGAAATGAGACAAGGCTACCTAGCGGCTGACTAAGTCATGGAGGAACCATAAGGGCAAGCGGCAGGACAACATGGGACCAAACAAGGAGCTGCTTCCTACGTCTGACACCCGTTCTTCACACCCATCGTGTAGGTTGTTTCCCCTCTGAGGGCTTGCCCAGGCATGACCTATACCTCGGGCCAGGTGGGATTGGAAGGCCTCCAGCCCCCAAGTCTCTCCCCTTCCTAAAACCCTACATTTAGCAACTGGTTATCTCTGGAAAGACAATCAGCTCACCAGACAATGGTTAAAAATTTTTTAAAATGCGTCAGAGTGGGCAGCAATGGTGTCACGTGTCCCACCCTTGGTCTTAAATCCTTCGTGAGGCCGCTTCCTTCTGGAATAAAAGAAACTTCCTTTTGGGAGTCGGAGAGAACCTGGCATAGACTGGGAATCAAGCGACCAAACCCTCTACCTTCCCCCAGGTGCCCCAGGCTGCTCAGGAAGAGACCCCTTGGTTGGGCCCATGTGGGATGTGCCCAGAGTTTGGCATTTGGAGTGAGCAGCCCAGGTTCAATTCCTTCTCTGCCACTTACAAGCTGTGTGAGCTGGGTGAGATAACTCATCCTCCTAACCCTTATTCCCCATGACTATACAGTGGGGACTACTGTCCAGTTCTCAGGGTTGTGTATTTATAACATAAAATTGATAAAAAGCTGGCATGGCTGTGCCCAGACACGTAGTATAAACTCAACACACAGTAATGTCACCTTGGTGTGTGCCAAGTGACCCCAGGGCATATGATCAGTTGACGCCCCTTAAAAAAAAAGTTCAACATAATTTGTCTCTTCCAGGGAATCTTTCACATCTCGTGATTAAAAATTGCAAGTAAAGACCTAACACATTACCAACTTGTTCAAAATCATAAGGATAAAAAGGAAAAATGAAAGAGAAAAAAGAAAAATGTAAGCAAAAATGCCTAGATGCAGCGCTTTCTGGAAAATCATACTTTGCATATCAGCACTAAATGTGCACAGCTGGTCATTAACAATGCCAAAACGACAAGAACACCACCAACTGTTCCTAATAAGGTACTGTGAAAATCAGTGACAGCTAAGACAGTTCATAAAGATGGCAAGGCCAACCTTCCCGCCATAGCATCAATGAGGACAACCAGGGCCTCCTGAAAGCTTTGGCTATGGCAGACGCACAGCCCTGCCCTCAGGACCACTGTGCTGAGTTACAGCAGAGCCTCCCTTCGAGGTCGTAAACTCCCCTGTGGCAGCACATAGATCAACGTCCCAGAGGGAGGTGAATACCAAGGAAATGAACCGCTTCCAAGCATGTTGTGAGGCAGCCGGCAGGTACGGACATTAGGAAGTACAACAGAAAAAGGGACTCTTCATTCTCATTCAGGTGGGCCTAGGAGGCTCAAGCACAGGGATGAGGCAACACATCAATAAGCTCAAATTGGTTTGGGGCTACTGGCAAGAGATAAAGGTATAGGGATGGAATAAGGTGTGTCCTTAAAGAAAGGGTCTGGTGTCACCCAAGCAGGGCAAGAGGTGATGGCAGTCCAGCCTGTCTCTAGGAAGCCACACCTGGCTGTGTTCCAGTGCCCACTGATTCAGAGTTCTGGTAGAAGGTGGTTCATACCCACCTCATTAGTGGAACTGCTTAAGGCCAAGCTGAATTCTCTTGGGCTGGAAATACTCATGTTACGCCAGTGTGCCACCAAGGCACCGTGGGTTCGAAGCCCGCTACAGCCCAGTTCTTGGAGAGAAGACACCTTCACCTACACTGACCAGACCTCTCAACTCACTATTCATGACTGAGTACTTCCAGGGGTAATCCGGGGTCATCGCTGTGGGAGATTTCCTAAACACAGACACCAAGTCCAGACATCTTCCAGTTCCCCTGGTGGCACAGTGGTCAAGAGCTTGGTTGCTAACCAAAAGGTCAGCAGTTCGAACCCACCAGCCATTCCTTGGAAATCCTACGGGGCGGTTCTACTCTGTTCTATCGGGTTGCTGTGAGTCAGAATCAAGTCGACAGCTCTGAGTTTGGATCTGGGGAAGTCTCCTAAGTCAGCTATGGCCAAACGTGGTCAGGATTGACAGGTGCTAGAAGAAGAAGACAGACAAGATGATGTGGAAATGCTACTTGGAAGAGATGGCAGGTGTGGAAAGGAAGCTGTGAATCCTGTGCAGAGGCCTGCGGGTAGTAAACAGGCCCACTGCAATGTGGCCTCTAAAGGACCATCATTTTGATGGGAAAATCTTAAACACATATTGCTAAGTGAAAGAAACCAGCATAAAAAAGCTACATACTGTACGAGTCCAACTACATGGCATTCTGGAAAAGGCAAAATTATAGAGATAGGAACAAGATCAGCGGTTTCCAGGGGGCTGGGGGTGGCAGAAGGAGTGAACAGGTGGAGCACAGGGCATTTTTAGGGCATCAAAACTATTCTGCATGATACTGTAATGGTGAACATATGACATTATGCATTTATCAAAACCCTAGGGCTGTTCAGCACACAGAGTGAACCCTAACATAAGCTACTCACTTCAGTTCATAATAATGCCTCAGTATTGGTCCAACGTAACACACGTACCACAGGGATGGAAGATGTTAATAATGGGAGAAAATGTGCGAGGAGCGGGGAAGGCAGGGGTACCTCCTGTACAATTTTTCTATAAATCTAAAAGTTCTCTGAAAAATAAAGACTTTTTTTTCTTTTTTTAAATAAAAGACTAATGTTTTGTTGGTAGCCATGCAGAGCGAGATGAGTGACTGGGCCTCCTGTTAATGGCTGTGCTAATGATTATTTCAATACACACATGTGTGAAAAGGCCCCAAGGGTGAGTCAAACTACTACATTCAGCCACTTGAGCATATACAGGAACGAAGATCCGCCTTCGAAACTGGGACAGCTCTGTGGACAGGTGCAATCGGGGGTCTGTCCCAGCAAGAAAGACACTGCTGAGTCCACCAATGCTGGCCCTGCCCAAATGGACACGCAGACTCCGTGCTAAAAGAAGCCAGGGTTACAGCTGACAAGACAACAGCATGGGCCAAACCTAGGAGCAGATGAGAATGTAAATGAAGGCACAGAAGCAAAGCTGAGGCCAAGAGTCTACAGATGGATTTCCATTCCCTGTTTAAAGGAAGCTATCATTCATTCAACGTTTACTTAGTGCCTACTGTGGGCTGGCCTTTGGGGTGTAAGACAAAGTGTAAACAAATAATGACGACATAGGCGGACTGCTGCTGTACAAAGGGGCAGAGATCAGCACTGTGAGTGAGATCAGCTGTGATGCCCTGATAAATCAGGGGGCCCAATGTGACAGATAGTTTTATGGGTCAACTTGGCTACCAAAAAACCAAGTCCACTGCCTTCGAGTTGCTTCCAAATTATGGCAACCCTACAGGACAGAGGAGAACTGCCCCATAGGGTTTCCAAGGCTGAAAATCTTTATGGAAACAGACTACCACATCTTTCTCCCACAGAGTCACCAATGGGTTAGAACTACTGACCTTTTGGTTAGCAGCCAGGCTCTTACCACGGTACCACCAACTTGGCTAGGACAGCTATTTAGTCAAACACTAGTCTAAAAACCAAACCAAACCTGTTGCCATTGAGTTGTTCCGGCCAAGTCATTTCTGACTCATAGTGACCCTATAAGACAGAGTAGAACTGCCCCCATAGGGTTTCCAAGGAGGGACTGGTAGACTCGAACTGCTAACATTTTGGTTTGCAGCCATAACTCTTAACCACTGCGCCACCAAGGCATAGTTAGTATTTTGTAGCTATAGTTAACATCTGCATTCAGTTGACTTTAAATAAAGGAGATTGTCCTCAGTAATGTGGGTGGGCCTCATCCAATCAGTTGAAAGTCTTAGAAGCAAAAAAAAAAAAAAATGGAGGTTTCCCAGAAAAGGAGGATTTCAGCCTCAAGGCTGTACGTGGAAATTTTGCCGGGGCTGCCTGTCTGCCAGCCTGCTCTGGGGACTGCAGACTCAAGACTGCCACATCAACTCTTTCCTGAGCTTCCAGCTTGCTGGCCTGCCCTAAAGATTTCAGACTTGCCAGCCCCACAATCGCAGTCAATTCCTTAAATACATCTCTTTTTATGGTTGTTTTTGTTAGGTGCTGTTGATTCTATTCCAACTCATGGTGACCCCATGTGACAGAGTAGAGCTGCCCCACAAGGTTTTCTTGGCTGTCATCTCTATGGGGAAGCAAATAACCCGTTGCCGTCGATTCCGACTCATAGCAACCCTACAGGACAGAGTAGAACTGCCCTATAGAGTTTCCAAGGAGCACCCGGTGAATTAGAACTGCCGACTATTTGGTTAGCAGCTGTGGCTCTTAACCACTATTCCACCAGGGTTTCCGGGGAAGCATATAGCCAGGTCTTTCTCTCGGCAGAACTGCTGGGCAGGTTCACACTGTCAACCTTCTGGTTAGCAGCCAACACTCAGGCATTTGTGCCACCAGGGCTCCTATCTCTTCTATGGAGACAGATATATTTCTCTTGAGAACCCTGACTGATACTCCATACTAGGTTCTCTCCTGACCAAGTCCACCTTTGCTCTGACACTGCTCATCTGGGTTCCTCCCAAGACCCTCTGAGAACAGGTGGCATTGCTGAGGGTCATCTTAGTTTCTCAACCCTACCGGGACCTCCTTTTGAAAAATGAACTGAAAAAACCATCTTCCACAGCTTTTGTAATCATACCAGTCTTAAACACAAGATGAGCGAGATCCACAAAAATGACAAGGAAAGAGGAAGTCCTAGCAGGGGAATCAAGCTATTCTTACACCCTCTTGTCATCTGACAAGCATGCAGCCAGACGAGGGGTATGCAAAGCTAGTTCACCAGGTCCTCTACCTCGTCAATGGTGGCAGCCAGAGGACAGATGTCATGGCCAGATTGCCTCCACATTGGAAAGTGAAAGGATCTTTTCTCTGTCCTACTTCAATGACCTGGATACCCACCAGCAGACACCCATTAAAGTTTGGAAACCAGCCATTTGTCCACCTATAAAAGCAGCCCTTTACCTTGTGGGCCACCTGCCCCCTTCTCCCTGATCCCAGGCAAGCAGTGAACATTCAATTCAATTTCAAGAACAGATTGCCTTCTACATACAAGGCAAGGTGACCTCCAGAGCCGGAGAGCTGTTGGTGAACCTTCTGGGGGTTACTGCTGGTGGTAGGAGGCCCACGGTTTAGCTTCCTAGAGAGACTGCAGGAACAAGATGCTCCATCTTCCAGTGTGTTGCTGAATTCACATGAGCTGGACTGCAGTAGGTCCAGGTGAAACTCATCAGGCAAGCACTAATCCTTACACTGGCTGCTTTTAGCTTTTTCCTCTCCTACAAAAATACTCCCCTATTCTCCACTTCTCCAAGGTCAGAGGAAGGACAGTTCAGCTGATAATCTTTGTAACCTGTTGTCTCAGTCATCTAGTACTGCTATCACAGAAATACCGCAAGTGGATGGCTTTAACAAAAAGAAATTTAGTTTCCCACACTCTGTTAGGCTAGAAGTCCAAATTCAGGGCATCAGCTCCAGGGGAAGGCTTTCTCTCTCTGTTGGCTCTGGAGGAAGGTCCTTGTCATCAATCTTACCCTGGACTAGGAGCTTTTCTGCACGCGGGACCCCAGGTCCAAAGGACACCTGAACTCCCAGCACTGTTTTTTTGGTGGTATGAGGTCCCCCCTCTCTGCTTGCTTCCCTTTCATCTCTTGTGGTTAAAAGCTCGGCTACTAACCAAAAGGTCAGCAGTTCAAATCTATCAGGTGCTCCTTGGAAACCCTATGGGGTAGTTCTACTCTGTCCTATAGGGTCGCTATGAGTTAGATTCAACTCGACTGCAATGGGTTTGGTTCTTCTGGTTTTTGAAGATAAAAGGTGGTGCAGGTCACATTCCAGGGAAACTCCCTTTACGTTGGATCAGGGATGTAACCTCAGTAAGGGTGTTACAATCCCACCCTAATCCTCTTTAACACAAAATTGCAATCACAAAATGGAGGAAAACCACACAATACAGGAAATCATGGCCTAACCAAGTTGACACATATTTTGGGGGGATACAATTCAATCCATGACACCTGCCTTAGCCTTTTTTTTTTTTTTTAAATAAAAGACTAATTGTTTTGGTAGCCAAACATCATTTTTCTGTCTTAGTCTTCTAGGGCTGCCATAAATAAATAAATAATATATATATATATATATATATACACACATGTATATGTATACATATGTACATACATATATATATACACACACACATATATATATATACATATATATATATATATATATACACAAAAACACCCACACACACAACAAAGTGGGTGGCTGGTAAGAATAGAAATTTATTTTCTCACAATTCTAGGCCCTAGAAGTCCAAATCAACACAGTTGTCAGGCCACGCACCCTCCAAAGGTTCTAGGGGAAGACCCTTCCTGCCTCTCCCAGCTTCTGGTGGCCCCGGGTGTTCTTGGCTTGTAGATCCATCTCCACATAGCTGTCCTTCTCTGTCTGCCTCTCGGTGTCTTTTCTCTTTTGTAAGGACACCAGTCATATGGATTAGGACCCATCCTACTATAGAATAATCCCATGTTGACTGATAACATTTTCAAAGACCTTATTTCCAAACAAGGTCATGTTCACAAGTATCAAGAGTTAAGACTTCAACATAAATTTTGGAGGGTTACAATTTAATCCATAGCATTGTTGTTGTTGCTAGCTGCCATTGAATTGGTCCCCACCTCACAGCGACCCTGTGCACAACTAAATAAAATACTACCCGGTCCTGCACCAGCCCCATGATCAGTTACAGATTGTTGTGATCTACAAGATTTTTCTTGGCTGATTTTTGGAAGTAGATTGTCAGGCCTTTCTTCCTAGTCTGTCTTAGCTTGGATACTTCACTGAAACCTGTTCAGCAACAGAGCAACATTACAAGCTTCCACTGAGAGATGGGTGGTAGCTGTGCATGAGGTACACTGGCTGGGAATTGAACCCGAGTCTCTGGCATGGAAGACCACAGTTCTACCACTGAACCACTAATGCCCCCTTATTCAAGCCACAAGCCTCAATAGTCCTGCAAGGATTGAGGTTGGAGTCATCACCCAAGGTTACATGTCAGAGAACTACAGGGTCGAAGCAAGCGGCAGAAGTATTAGTCAGTGGAGGGTGAAAGTTTACATTTATGTGAGAGGGTGGGCAGGGGAGCGGAAAGGAAGAATATCCAATCCTGATACCTGGGAAATTCTGGTCTTCCACAAATGTCATCAGCCCTGATTACAATAGTTTCACCTTCACAGTAACAGTTTTGTAGCTTAGACTCCAAGCAAATAGCATATAATAATGTTCTAATTTCAAAAACTCTGATTTTGTTATTCTAATTCAGTCATAAAGTAAATTTCAACTACTCATTCAGTAAGTTGTTATTTCACCTATACCTGTTACTTTTGCTACTGGAACAGCCATCTTAGATTCCAGGCAATGGCAGATGGGAAGGGAGGAGGGAATACCACACTCTTATCTAGAATCTTCACAAATGAATTGATTAAACTATATATTTATTTCTCACAGGAAAAAAAATGGTGGCAAATACGAAGCGGGCAAATTCCTTACACCACTCTAGGGCTTTGTTCACCAAAAGACATGTCGAATGGTCCAATCTTTCCCCGAATCTTTATTTTCTCCTGAGCAGGACACAATACGGATTGGAGATGATACACTCAATACAACCGTACAGATTAAAAGAGAAGAAAAGTCCTTGGAACAGGAAATAGATTTGAGACTCTTATGTCTTGCTCCTACTCCTGCAAATAATGACATAAAAGACGGGGGAAACAGCGTGCTTCACACCTAGTCGTCCTCAGTAATTATCTGCTAAGTGGCTGACTAGATAATTTATTCTGAGTCCCAGTGGCTGTTTGCTCTAGCAAGCTCACTCAGTTGCTATAAAGGCAAGCAGGGTTCAAGATTTATGATCACCTCGTTGACCCTGATGACCATAAATCTTTGCTGGCCTCTAGGCAGTTCCAAGTGGCCCAGCTAATAGTTCAGCCGGCAAACGGGCAGTATATTTAGTGAATCCCTTCTGAAGGCCCTCTTGGTGCTCCTACTTAGGAACAGTCTACTAAGACTAGAGTTCTCAGTCTCTACAACACCAATACCAGATGTCATCAAGTCGATTCCAACGCAAGGTGACCTCACGTGTGTCAGAGCAGAACTGTGCTCCATAGAGTTTTCAATGGCTGATTTTTCGGAAGTAGATTGCCAGGCCTTTCTTTCGAGGCACCTCTGGGTGGACTCAAGCCCCAACATTTTGGTTCTCAGCTGAGCGTGTTAACCATTTGTTCCACCCAGGAGAGAATCTCAGCACTCCACTCATTGAGACAGATTCTTCAGCCCAGACGCTCAGCGACCAGGCTGACACGTCTCAGGTCTTCTGGCCTAAGTGTTCTGTATACATCAGGAGATGAGGTGATGGCCATTCAGGATGACCACTGCCCTGACCTGACACTGCATTAGCACCAGGAGTTTCCTGGCCTCTAGCCTTTTACAGCTCTGTGGTCAGTAGTGTTAAATCACGTCATAGTTATCAGCACATTAAAACCCATCAAGATAGGAAACTTCAACTTGGATAGTTATTTAATCAATCAAGAATCTAGGTATAGGAGCCCTGGTGGCACAGTGGTTAAGAGTTTGGCTGCTAACCAAAAGGTTGGCAGTTCAAATCTACCAGATGCTCCTTGGAAACCCTATGGGGCAGTTCTACTCTGTCCTATAGGGTCACTATGAGTTGGAATAGATTCAACGGCAATGGGTTTGGTTTGGTTTTTTGGGTTAATCTAGATATGGATGCCCTGGGTGGTGCACACAGATCCTGAATGTACCCTCAGCTGCTAACGGAAAGGTTGGAGGTTTGAATCCACCCCGAGGTGCCTCTGAAGAAAACTCTGGAGATCTACTTCCAAAAAAGCAGCCATCAGAAATGCTATGGAGCGGTTCTACTCTACCACACACGGGGTCGCCATGAGTCCGAATTCACCAGACGACAGCTGGGTTTTGATCTAGGTGCTGCCGTGAAGGCTTTTGGTAGATGTGGTTAACATTATAACCAGTTAAGTAAGAGATTACTCTTGATAATGTGGGTGGGCCTCATCCAATCAGTTGACGGCTTAAAAAGACCTGTGTTCTCAGTCTATCAGCAAACTAAGAGCTTCCTGAGGTAGGGATCATGTCTTACTTACTTTTGTAACCCCCATACATACCATGGTACCCCACACACACAACAGTGAACTTTTTCACTGAGTGCATAAATTAAAGCTGTCTCTCAAATAAAATGCTTGGGCTTGAAACTGCCAGGAAGCACATTTTCTAGAATATTGAGGTAAGAATAACAGTAACCCATAACAATTGCATAGGTACTTATTTCCTCTTAAAACTGACCCATAATTGGAGACAAGATGATCACGTAAACTATTTAAGACAGACTGGAGACAGCAGCTGCTCCAGGTATGTAAGTAAAGAAAGTCCAAAAGGATAGTAGACATATATTCTTTTTATAATTCTTGCCTTCATTGATCGATTCATCCCAGACAGAGAACCTTTTGGATCAATTGCTATATTTATGAACTGGCTCAATCTCACATTTTAATTCCATGTCAACAGCTGTAGTCAAAATACCTAAGTACTTAAACAAGAAGACTTCCCATTTTACTCACTGAAACGTTAAAGAACAGCAAATATCTACCACCAACTAGTTGAAATAGACAAAACAGGGTCCTGAATTATATGATAAATTGTAAAATAATATTTCACATTTTATGGCAGGCAGAGAAGGCATTTTATCAGGTTAACAAATGACAGAGCTGTTTGTGCTCAAGGCAAGAGTGGTGAGTCTTTCATGTAGTAAAACTGTTAGAGTAAAATCATTCGTACTTTCCGTGTGAGGAGGAGAAGCCACTGTGATGTAATGAAATGCAAATTATTTTAAATGAAAAGCTATTTCATGAATGCTTCAAAGGTCAGCGGAGCAAGGGCGGGGGTTTGGGGACCATGGTTTAAGGGGACTTCTAAGTCAATTGGCAAAATAATTCTATTATGAAAACATTCTGCATCCCACTTTGAAATGTGGCATCTGGGGTCTTAAATGCTAACAAGCGGCCATCTAAGATGCAGCAATTGGTCTCAACCCACCTGGAGCAAAGGAGAATGAAGAACACCAAGGTCACACGACAACTAAGAGCCCAAGAGACAGAAAGGGCCACATGAACCAGAGACTTACATCATCCTGAGACCAGAAGAACTAGTTGGTGCCTGGCCACAACCAATGACTGCCCTGACAGGGAGCACAGCAGAGAACCCCTGATGGAGCAGGAGATCGGTGGGATGCAGACCCCAAATTCTCATAAAAAGACCATACTTAATGGTCTGACTGAGACTAGAAGAATCCTGGCAGTCATGGTCCCCAAATCTTCTGTTGGCACAGGACAGGAACCATCCTCGAAGACAACTCATCAGACATGAAAGGGACTGGACAGTGGGTGGGAGAGAGATGCTGATGAAGAGTGAGCTAATAATATCAGGTGGACACTTGGGACTGTGTTGGCATCTCCTGTCTGGAGAGGGGATGGGAGGATAGAGAAGAGTGGGAAGCTGGCAAAATTGTCACGAAAGGAGAAACTGGAAGGGCTGACTCATTAGGGCGAGAGCAAGTGGGAGTACGGAGTAAGATGTATGTAAACTTATATGTGACAGACTGACTTGAATTGTAAACGTTCACTTGAAGCTCAATAAAAGTTAATAAAAAAGAAAGAAAAGCTATTTCATTTCAAAGCAACATTAAAAAACCATCCTAGGGAACCAAATTGTTGCTGGATCAACAATGAACAGTTCTTTTAATTAATGGAAAGGAACAGTTTATAATTGACATACAAATTATGGTAGAACATTACTTGGTTCTGGCAAGTAAATTACACACCCTGCTTCAAATCCTGTTTACACTATCATTTTGTACACACTCTTAAAAAATAAAACAAACAGGGGTTTGAAATACAAGGATAAATCTTGGTTAACACTGTGTCCAAGTCCTTATAAGGGCTATGAATTAGCTGAGTGACCATTTCCTGGGATAAGGGGAAATTAACAGAAATGGAAGAGGGATTTGAAGAAAAAAGGATAAGAGAACCACGCCCACGTTAAAATAAAAAACTGAACCAATGGCCGTCGAATTGATTTCGACTCATGGCAGCCCCACGTGTTATAGACTAGAACTGAGCTCCAGGTGGTTCTACTGACTGCAGTCTTTATGGAAGCAGATCACCAGGGCTTTCTCTTGCCGTGCCACAGGGTGGGTATGAACCACCAACATTTTGGCTACTAGTCGAGCATAAACCGTTTGTGCCACCCAGGGACAGTATGCCCACATTAGGCATTTAGTAATGTCTGCTGAAGAATTGATGAGAGCTCGATTAAGGCGTTAAAGACACTGGGGTTCAGGGGCTACATTGTATGAATGACAGTTTGAGGAAATGGGGAATGAGCTATTATCAAGAACAGCTGTTCAACATCAGAATGGACTGACTTGAAGGACATTCCAGATCTGAGTGACCCAGCAGAGGCTGATGGAGGTCCCCTCCCATGTCCAGATCTATGCGCCTACCTATCATCCTTCCCTGCCCTGTTCTCTTGGGCCTGGTCCCTCACTGCGCCCACTGTTTATTAATCATCTACAATGTGTCGGTCAATCTCATCTCTTCATTCCCTGCCTCTTGTCCTTGTTTCCCACCTTGCCTCTCTTCTCCTTCATTTTCCTCATCTCTTATTTGCTCCTGGAAACCTTTTTGAAAATGCAGACTCTGAAGCAACAAAAGAAGATGGAAGGAATGCACAGAGTCACTACCCCAAAAAGAATTGGTCGATGTTCAACCATTTCAGGAGGTAGCATCTGACCAAGAGCCAAAGGTACTGAAGGAAGAGGTCCAAGCTGCACTGAAACCACTGGCAAAAAAAAAAAAAAACAAAAAAAACAAGGCTCCAGGAATTGAGGGAAGACCAAATGAGATGTTTCAACAAATGGGTGCCGTGCTGGAAGCACCCACTCATCTATGCCAAGATATCTGGAAGACAGCTACCTGGCCAACCAGCTGGAAGAGATCCATATATGTGCCCATTCCAAAGAAATGTGATCGAACAGAATTTGGAAATTATAAAACAATATCATTAATATCTCACATCGGTAAAATTTTGCTGACGATCATTCAAAAGCAGTTGCAGCAGTACCTCCACAGAGAACTGACAGAAATTCAAGCCGGATTCAGGAGAGGACGTGGAACCAGGGATATCACTGCTTATGTCAGATGGATCCTGGCTGAAAGCAGACAATACCAGAAGGATGTTTACCTGTGTTTTATTGACTACGCAAAGTCATTCCACTCTGTGGATCATAATAAATTACGGATAACATTGGGCAGAATGGGAATTCCAGAACACTTAATTGTGCTCATGAGGAACCTGTACATAGATCAAGAGGCAGTCATTCGAATAAAGCAAGGGGGATGCGGTGTAGTTTAAAGTCAGGAAAGGTGTGTGTCAGCGTTGTATCCTTTCACCATACGTATTCAATCTGTATGCTGAGCAAATAATCTGAGAAGCTGGACTATATGAAGAAGAACAGGGTACCAGGGTTGGAGGAAAACTCATTAACAACCTGCGTCACGCAGATGACACAATCTTGCTTGCTGAAAGTAAAGAGGACTTGAAGCATTTACTAATGAAGATCAAAGACCACAGCCTTCAGTATGGATTACACCTCAACATAAAGAAAACAAAAATCCTCACAACTGGACCAATGAGCAACATCAAGATAAATGGAGAAAAGATTGAAGTTGTCAAGGATTTCATTTTACTTGGATCCACAATCAACACCCATGGAAGCAGCAGTCAAGAAATCAAAAGACTCATTCCATTGGGCAAATCTGCTACAAAGGACCTCTTGGAAGTTTTAAAAAGCAAAGATGTCACCATGAAGACTAAGTTGTGCCTGACCCAAACCATAGTGTTTCCAGCTGCCTCATATGCATGTGAAGGCTGAAGAATGAATAAGGAAGACCAATGAAGAATTGACTCCTTTGGATTGTGGTGTTGGCAAAGAATAGTGAATATACCATGGAGTGCCAAAAGAACGAACAAATCTGACTTGGAAGAAGTGCAATCAGAATGCTCCTCAGAAGCTAGGATGGTGAGACTGTGTCTTACATACTTTGGACATGTTATCAGGAGGGATCAGTCCCTGGAGAAGGACATCATGCTTGGTAAAGTAAAGGGTCAGCAAAAAAGAGGAAGACCCTCAACAAGATGGATTGACATGGTGGCTACAAAAATGGACTCAAGCATAACAACAATAGTGAGGATGGCACAAGACCGGGCAGTGTTTCGTTCTGTTGTACATAGATAGGGTCACTATGAGTTGGAACTGACTCAACAGCACTTAGCAACAACTCTTTTCTCATGTTTTCCTGTGTAGTACGGCATTTGGGGACCACTGATAGCTAGTCTTCCACCTGGTATAACAATCTCTGACATGTTCCTATATACTGAGGCATCATATGTGTTCTTTTGTTTTTTTTTCATGTTGATTCTAGTTACCATCCTGTGGATATGCTGAGTAACTAGGTCTGGAGTGGCTTTTAAAGCTCACCAGATGATTCTAACAATCAGTGGGTTTGGGAAACACTGGACCAGCTAACCTATAATTTTCCTTCTTCCCAGGAATCAAAGCCTGGCCCACACCCTCCTGTGGCAACCTATTTAAGCAATTTTCACTCTGTACTTAAAACAAGAGATTAAAAAAAGGAACGTGTGGAAAAAGTGACCTGTTCATTCAGAATATTCCCGGGCCTTGCTCCTTCCCACTAAAAAGCCAACCAAGTGTGCAATCCCCTAGCACACTCAAGTACAGTATGGATAACCTGGGCCAGGGTTAAAAAAAAAAAAAAAAAAAAAAATTGCCGTTGAGTCAATTCTGTTGAGTCATAGTGACCCTATAGGACAGAGTAGAACTACCCCATAGAGTTTCCAAGGAGAGCCTGGTGGATTCGAACTGCCGACCTTTTGGCTAGCAGCCATAGCTCTTAACCACTATGCCACGAGGGTTTCCAAGAGCCAAGATTAGAGACAATTAAATAACTACACAGAGTGGCCATCATCCAAATCAAGTCCACAAATGGACAGCAAAAGTCAAATGAGCCAGTCTGTAATCTATAGCCAATCAAGTGTCAACCATGGAGTGTCAAGAATGCAGCTACCACGTGCTTTGTGAGGACTCAATGTGGAGCATTCAGAACCATTCAAGGGAGACATTGCAGGATAAAAAACATACAAACCAAGTGGAATTGCCGACCCAAGTTACTCATCCCCCATGCTGAGTCTAAAAGTTTCTGCCTCCGTGTACGTGGTCATCTGCACCTGCAATGCTCTTCCATCCCCACCTGCACTTCCAATCCCAGTTCAGAGACCATAGGGGTCCCCAAAACCATTTTCTTTTTGAACGATCTGCAGGGTAAGGTCTCTCTCTCTTCAAGCCTCATGTCACTTATGACATATAAATAATGATTCTTAAAAGTAGGTGTTACTATTGCTTCTCAGCCTTTTGGCTGACATCAGCCGTAGAAGTAGGTGTTATGCACATGTTTCTTTGCTCTCATACTATAGAGAACACTCGGGGAGCGTGATAAATGTCTGATTTATTTTTGTGTCCCCCCTAATTCCAAGTACTGTTCTTTAAGTAGAGTAAATGATAAATAAACATCAAGTGATAAATTCATTCCACAGATATATATTAGTTCCTCCTATACGCCAGGCATTGTTCTAGGTGCTGGATGATAGAAGAATTAAAACAAAATAGACAAAAATTTCTGACCTCCTGGAACTTGCCCATAACCCAGAGGAACCAAAAAAACTAAACCCGTCACTGTCAAGTTGATTCTGACTCGTAGAGTACTGCAAAGAAAATTGAAGCAGAAAGGAAGATGGGAAGGGTTATTGTTGTTAGGTGCTGTCGAGTGGATTTCGACTCATAGCGACCCCATGTGACAGAGTAGAACTGTGCCACAGGGTTTTCTAGGCTGAAATCTTTACGGGAAGGAGCCCTGGTAGAGCAATGGTTAAGGGGTCAGCTACTAACCTAAACATAGTTTAAAGGCTGGTAATTCAAGCCCAGCAGCCACGCCGCAGGACAAAGCCCTGGCGATCTGCCCCTGTAAAGATTACAGCCTAGAAAACGTTATGGGGCAGCTCTACTCTGTCACGTGGAGTCACTATGAGTCAAAATTGACTCAATGGCACCCAGCAACAGCAACAACAATCTTTATGGGAGCAGATCGCCAGGGCTTTCTCCTGAAAAGCCACTGGGTGGGTTCAAACAGCCTACCTTTCAATTAGTAGCCAAGCGCTTAATTGCTGCACCAGTGGGGCTACCACCAGAAGTGTTGAGGGTTTTGCAATTTCAAAAAATTGATCAGGGAAGGTTCACAGAGAGATTGATAGATGAGTGAAGCCCTGAAGGAGATGAAGGAGTGAGCCATGCAGGCATCTAGGGGAAGAATATTCCAGGCAGAAGAAATGGCAAGTTGGAAAGTCCTAAGGAGGAAGCATGCCTGGTGTGTTCAAGGAATGAGGAGGCCAGCGCGGTGGGAGCAGAGTGAGTGAAGGGAAAGGAAGTGGAAGGTGAAATCAGAGAAGTAGTGGGGTGGGGGTCAGATCACACAGGCTTGTAGATCATTGTAGAGACACATAATTTGACTTACATTTTAATAAGATCACTGTAGATTCTGTGTTAAAAATAGAATAAAGAAGTAGAATAAAGGCAAGAGAGGCAGTAGGGATACCAGTGAGAGGCTATTACAATAATCCAAGCAGGAGAAGTTGGGAGCATGGACCCAGGTAGTGGAGGTCAGGCTCTGGGTATATTGTGAAGGTAGGGTGAATGGGATTTGCTGGCAGGCTGAATATAGGATGCAAAATAAAGACAGGGGTCAAGTTTGACCCCAAGGTTTGTGACTTGAGGATGCAGTTACCATTACTGAGTTAAGCAAGAGGGAAAGAAAGAGCAGGTTGGGGGAAGGACAAGGCGGAGGATCAGGAGCTTGGTTTGGGGCATGTTAAGGTGGAGCTGCCTACTAGGCATCCAAGTGGAGATGTCAAGAAGGTGGCTGGATATAGAAGAATGAAGTTTTGGTGGAAAGGCCCAGGCTAGAGGTATAGCTTTGGGATACATCAGTGTATAGATGGCATGTTATGTCATGAGACCAAATAAGAACCCTGAGAATGGAATGTGGAGAGAGGACTGAGAGCTAATCCCTGAAACCTCCCATGTGTGCAAACTGGAAAGATGTGGAGAAGCAGCAAGGTTACTGGGATATCAGGTGAAGAAGGAGGTTTTCAGGAGGAACAGATAGTCCACCGTGTCAGATCTTGCAAGCGAGATGAGGTCTGAGAATTGGCCACTGGATTTTAGCAACAGGAAGTCACTGATCACCTAAGAAGAACAGCTCTGGTGTAGCACCGGCAGCAATAATCTGACCAGAGACAGTTTAAGATACAAAGGGGGGTTGAGATTAGATTTTCCATTCAGGAATATGGAAAACTTTTTCAAGGAATTTTGTTCTTGTTTTGAAAGAAAGGAGAGAAAGAGAGTGCTAACTAGAGGGGGAAGTAAGGTCAAGAAAGAATTTTATGTTTTGTTTTTTTTTTAAGAAAAAAGAAATAATGTTGTTGTTGTTAGATGCCATAGTCAATTTCAACCCCAAGTAACAGAGTAAAACTGCCCCATAGGGTGTTCTAGGCTGTAATCTTTATAGGAGCAGACTGCCAGGTCTTTCTCCAGTGAAGCCACAGGGTGAGTTCGAACTGACATCTTTGGGTTAGCAGCCGAGTGCTTAACTCTTGCACTACCAGGGCTCCTTAGAAAAAAAATAATAACATGCTTATATTCTGATAGGAATGATTCAGGATACAGGGAAATTGTTATGGTGCAGGAATTGCTAGAGTAATACCCTTAAGAACGCAAGAGGGATGAAGTCTAGTTCAAGATCAAGGGCTTGGCCTCTGGGTTCAAACACAGTAACACGAGGGAAGCACGGTGGAGGCACAGACGCTGGCAGACACTTGTGGGAGCTCAGGAGAGTTCCCTCCTGATTGCTCCTATTTTTCTCAATGCAACAAGAAGCAAGGTCATCAGGCTGGCAATGGAGATGTTAGAGAATGAAAGAGATAAGAATGAAATGAATGTGTCATCTAGGAAAATGGGCAAGTGAATGGACAAGATAAATGTAGTGTAATCGCTAGGCAACGTGAAGGGCCCACTTGTAGGTAGCAATCATGCATTAAAAGGGAGTCCAGGCAGAGTGGTAAGAATGAATGAGTGAGTGAATAAATCTTTGGACGAGATCAACGAAGAACCTAGAGAAAAGTCCGGCTAACTTTTTCTCCCCTCTAAACAAATGATGGTAACACTGGGGACAATATGTAAATAAATCTCATTAAAGTAGATTTTTTAGTGGACCTTACATGTTTCCTTGCACACTGTTGACACTCAGTTAAATATTGGCTGTTGAAGGAGTATTTCCCAAACCCGCCATCTCCTTTACCTTCAACAGTCTTTAGAGCCGCACACCTGGGTTTAGTGCTGACTCTGCTGTTTACTAGCTGTATGACCTTACCTTTCTGAGCCTCAACTTCCTCATCCATAAAATGGGAATGAATAATAGTACCTACTTCACTGGGCTGTTTCAAGGATTAAATAACATGTATTTAGCCTAACACAGTGCCTGACTTAGAGTTAAAAAAAAAAAAAATGGTTGCTGTGGAGTCGGTTCCAACTCATGGTGACCCCACGTGTGTCAGAGAAGAACTGTGCTTCACAGGGTTTTCAATGGCTGATTTTTTGGAAGTAGATTGCCAGGACTTTCTTCCCAGGTGCCTCTGGGTAGACTTAAACATCTAACCTTTTTGTTAACAGCCAAACACTTAACATCTGCACCACCCAGGGACTCCACCTTATGGTAAAAACCCAAAACCCACTGCCGTCGAGTGGTAAGTGCCCGACAAATGTGAACTGTTATTAGTCTGAGGACAAAAAAAGTGGACACAGGCCAGAGAAAAGATGGGTCTTCATTCAAGCTCTTTAGCGTGTCTTCATGATGCCTTTGTTTATAGAGCTCAAAACAAAAGTTTTATGATGGAGTTTTTAAGAATTACTGGCCTCTGTCTTGAAGGCTCTCTCAGCAGTCACCCTCTAAACATCAGTAAAGCCTCAGAGTAGAGACTATTATGTCTATTGATTAATAATAAAAAGGCAGACTCCTGAGCCATAAGTCAGCTGTGACTCAAGAGCCAACGTGGGTGCTTGTTATGGATTGAATTGTGTCCTTCCAAGACATGTGTTGGAATGCTAACCCCTATACCTGTGAATGTCATCCTTTTTGGGAACAGGGTTTTCTCTGTTATGTTAATAAGGCCATAGCAGTGTATGGTGTATCTTAGGCCAATCACTTTTGAGATATGAAAAGAACAGATTAGACACAGAAGCACACATGGGGCAAGACAGATGCCGGGTGGAGATGACCAAGGAACTGAGGAACACCGGGGCTACAGAAGCTGAAAGACAAGGAACTTCCCTCCAGAGCCGACAGAGAGAGAGGGAAGGAGAGAGACCCTTCCCCTAGAGCCAGTTCCTTGAATTTGGACTTCTTGCATCCTAAACTGAGAAATAAATGTTTATTCTTTAAAGCCACTCACTTGCGGTTATTTCTGTTACAGCAGCACTAGCTATTATTTGTGCTATTATTACAAAGAAGGAAAAGAAGACTTAGCGAGGTTACACAGTTGCCCGAGGTCAGGCAGCTAGGCTGTCTGACCAATATCATCTCCCCCTAGGGAATCAAGGCCAGGCTGAGAGCCCGGAAGGCCCTGCTGGACAGTGACTGTCTTCTTGGCCTGCACCTTTCTGTAGACTAGTGGAGGGTCTGTGTTAGGGGGTGGGATGGGTTGCAACCCAGATCGGGTCTGCCTGACCCAATTCAGAAGAATAGAGGGAAGGGAGATGGTAGGTGCTGAATTCAGTACAGAACCAGCAGGGTCAAGACTCCAAACTGTAGTGGGTGATATTAAGGGGTCTATGGCTTTCACATTCTATCCAGAGGTGTGCTTGATAAGAAGGGAAATCAGAAGATTGATTGTTGTGCGGCCAAGAACAAAGGAAGTTACCTTCTTACAGGATATTTTAAATAGCCCTTGATAGAGTCGCTATGAGTTGGAATCGACTCAACTGCGGCGGGTTTGTTTTGTTTTTTTTTAAGCGCTCAACTGGTAACCAAAAGGTTGATGGTTCAAATCCACCCAGAAGGGCCTTGGAAGAAAGGCCTGGTGATACTTGCAAAAAGAATCAGCCATTGAAAATGCTACGGAGCACAGTCCTACTCTGACACACATGGGGTCGTCATGAGTCAGAATCTACACAACGGCAGTTGGTTGATGTCAGTCTGAAGGCAGTTTTTAAAGGTTTCAAAAGAAGCAATCCTAGAATTGGAGGTCAGAAAAGATTCCTACTTAAAGAAAAGCCAAAGCAATCCATCTCAAAGTGGCAAGATAAGCTGTCTCCAGCAATCCCTCCAACATGTAAGATGGTCTGATAATATATTGCAGATAAGACTCAGGTATTTCCCCAATCCTCCACAGAGACCAGAATGTTTACCAAATTCAATCAAGGACACCAAAGTGGCTTCCTTATCTAATCAAGGGACCAGAGTGTCCCTCAAATCCAGTAAGGGTGACCATGAAAAATGGGACTGGGATGTAACTGAAGTCAGCAAAGAACACGGAAATCTACTTTATTGCATTACGACCTCTGTCTGAGGTGGCACTGTGTCGACAGAAAGAAATATATTAAAAATCACACAGAGTAGAGGGTGAACATTTTAAATGTATCGCTGTTCATCTGTCACTGTCCACAGAAAAAGGATTGCACAGACTCTCAAGGAGTGATTTTACTTATATCCAGAAAAAAGATCTTACGAGAAGGGGGAATTTAGTGAGTGAACAAAGGTTATTTAAAAAATCCTGTAAGGAGGTAACTTCCTTTGTTCTGATCGTCCACAAATCAGTTTTCTGAGTTCCCTTCTCCTTTCCCAGGTGGACCTGCCCCAGGACAGTGTACTCTCAGCAAATGACACTGTCTGCTTCCTGCCCCACCCACTAGCAAACCCTGTCCATTCCACCTCCACAAGTACCTCCATCCCCCCACCATTGCCTGGTCTGTGGTGCATGGTCCTCTCCTGGTTGTCTGTGAGGCCTCCAAATGACCTCTTGACGCTGGCACTGCCCACTACAGCCCAGAGTCCCTGGGTATCACAAATGATTAAGCACTCAACTACTAGCTAAAAGGTTGGCAGTTGAAACCCACCCAGAGGCACCTTAGAAGACAGTCCTGGCAATCTGTTTCTGAAAGGTCACAGCCTTAAAAACCCTATGGAACAGTTCTTCTCTACCCACATGGGGTCACCATGAGTCAGAACTGACTGGATGGTAACTAACAACAATAACGCCCAGTCTCCACACAGCAGCCAAAGGGATCATTTTAAAATTCAAACCTGACCACTTCACTCCCCCACCAAGACCTTCAGTGGATTGTCACAAAAGCCATAAAATTCAGATGCCCTGATTTGGCCCACAAGGACCTCATGGTCTCCTTCATCCTTTGTCCTTTGTCTCCTGTCTCACTGCAACCACGCTGGCCTTGGAACCATTCCTGACCTTGCTGCTCCTTCCTGCCTCAGAGCCCTCGAGCTTGCCTTCCTCCCTTCCTGAAACCGATTAGGTGTCTCTTCACACAGCTGGCTGGCTTCTCAGCCTTCCTGTCAGAGACGTGCTACCTCATGTGGCTTAACCCTCTCCTTACTCTCCAGCACTGAACTGTCTCTTTGCTTCTTCTCCTTCTCTCAAGCTGCTATTATTTTGTTTGTTAACGACTTTACCATCTAATGGTCCTTGGGTAGCGCAAACGGTCTACGCTCAGCTATTAACAGAGAGGTTGGTGGTTTGAGCCTACCTAACAATGCCATGAAAGAAAGGCCTGGCAATCTAATTCAGCAAAGATTACAGCCAAGAAAACCCTATGGGGCAGTTCTACTCTGAAACACATGCGGTCGCCATGAGTCAGAATTGACTCGATGGCAATGGGTTTGGTTTTTTGGTTTTCTACCGCCCAGCCATAGAGCCCAAACTCTAGCAGAATGCTGAACACACAAGGCTTACTTCCCAAATGTGTACGCTTTGTGTTGCAGATTTTCAAATCAGATCTACTTGACATTGGGCTTATTCACACAGTGACAGCCCAGGTATGACTCAGGATTACCCCGAGCACATGAAGGGGTCTAGCAATAGCCTGATAAAATAATTGAGGTGACTGAAGAGCTTGTGTTGAAAAAGCCTCCCCATTGAGGCCTAGCTCTAGATTACAGAGGCCATTAGCTGGTCAGAGAGACAATAGGATGATTTCCTTCAGAGTGGATGGGAAAACCACTCCTGAGCGCTTGTGGAGACTATCACAAAGGAAAAGCCTATTTGCTGAACTGTTGTGGTTTGAATTGTGTCCCCCCAAAATTTGTATATCAGTTTGTTTGGGCCATGATTCCCAGTATTATGTGGTTGTCTTCCATTTTGTGACTGATACAGTTTTCCTATGTGTTGTAAATCCTAATCTCTGCCTGTAGTTAATGAGGCAAGATTAAAATGAGGCAAGATTAGATTATATTAAAGAAGATTAGGATGGAATGTAATACCCTTGCTCAGGTCACATCCCTGATGCAATGTAAAGGGAGTTTCCCTGGAGTGTGGCCTGCACCACCTTTTATTTTACAAGAGATAAAAGGAAAGGGAAGCGAGCAAAGAGAGGGGACCTCATACCACCAAGAAAACAACACTGGAAGTAGGGCTTGGGGATCCTGTGCAGAGAAACTCCTATTCCAGGGAAGATTGATGACAGGGACCTTCCTCCAGAGCTGACAGAGAAAGCCTTCCTCTGGAGTTGACACCCTGAATTTGGACTTCTAGCTTCCTAGACTGTAACAGAATAAACTTTTTGTTGAAGCCTACACCTGTGGTACTTCTGTTATAGCAGCACTAGATGACTAAGACAACACCTTTTCTTCCTAACTAAATAAAACAACAATTATTTAAAACGAGAGTGGAGAGTGGCAAGGAACAATCTTTTCATGAAGTGACAGCAACAACTAGGCCAAAGCCAAAAACCAAACAGTTACCATCAAGTCACTTCTGACTCATGGTGATGCCCTGTGTGTCAGAGTAGGACTGAGATCCATACGGTTTTCAATGCCTATGACCTTTCAGAAGTAGATCAGCACCAATTGTCACGGACTGAATTACGTCCTCCAAAAATGTGTGTCAATTTCTCTAGACCATGATTCTCAGTACTGTGTGATTGTCCTCCATTTTGTCATCTGATTTGATTTTCCTATGTGTTGTAAATCCTACCTCTATGATGTTAATGAGGCAGGATTAGAGGCAGTTATGTTAACGAGGCAGGACTCAATCTACAAGATTAGGTTGTGTTTTAAGTCAATCTCTTTTGAGATATAAAAAGAGAGAAGTTAGCAAAGAGATAGGGGGAACTTATTAACACCAAACAAGAAGAGCCAGGAAAGAACATCTTAGGACCTGAGGTCCCCGCACTGAAAAGCTCCTAGACCAGGGGAAGATTGACAACGAGGGCCTTCCCCCAGAGCTGAGAAAGAGAAAAGCCTGGAGCTGGCACTCTGAATTCCAGCTTCTAGCCTCCTAGACTGTGAGAGAATAAATATCTCTTTGTTGAAACCATCCACTTGTGGTATTTCTATTATAGCAGCACTAGATAACTAAAACAATCATCGACAACATCCTTATTTACCATGTGGTGGCTAGATGTACCCATCCGAAGGAAGTCAGTCTTGCCTGTGTCAAGAGGAGGTGGCAGTGAATGAGATAGCCCTCCACACTCTACGTAAGCTCCACCTCAGCTCAAAGACAGGACCAGCCAAATGCTGAGCCGCACCTGTGTGAGCATCTCACACGACCTGGGGTACCTGCTCCCACTACAGTGGACACTGTACTCAGATGTGTAACCACACCTGCAAATTAGTGACCGGAGAGCCCACACATGAACTTCAGAGTCACCTATGTCCAAGAAGAAAGAAACACGTCTACTTGACCAATTTAGTTCTCAGGCTTTAACAATGAATCCTTTTCAAAGCCAAAAGAACCACTGAGATGACATCAAAAGCGACCACTCAAGGCAGACATTTGTTACTGTCTGCCTTGAGCATTATGCTCTTTTAAGAACTATCTATATGGGATCAAACTCACAACAGCAACTTAAAAGATTAGATAAAAAGTTACGGGGCAGTGAGTTTATGTTAAAGGCGAAGGGACAACTAAGAAAAGGAGGGTGAGAATGGCTGCACAACTCACAGGATGTAATCAATGTCACTGAATTGTACACGTAGAAACTGCTGAACTGGTGTATGTTTTGCTGTGTATATTCTCAACAACAGCAACAAAATAATTTTTTTAAGGGACTACTCAAAACTTGAGAAATACATAAACAGTCAAAAAATAAGCTCTACATCAAAGCAGGGGCAGTGGTATGTCAGTGGTGAAATTCTCACCTTCCGTGGGGGAGACCAGGGTTCCATTCCCAGCCAAGGCACTTCATGTGCAGCCACCACCTGTCTGTCAGCAGAGGCTTGTGTGTTGCTACAATGCTGTTCACCTGTTCAGTGAACAGGTGTCAGGCTAAGACAAACGAGGAAGAAAGGACTGATGGTCTCCTTCCAAAAAAATCAATCAGTGAAAACCCTATAGATCACAACAGTCTGATCCCATTGTGCATGGGGTTGCCACGAGTCGGGGACCGACTTGACAGCATCTAACAAGAATAGCACACCAATAGAAGTCTCCTCTGATTTTCTCAGATGTTTCAAATAAAAATGCTTATAAACATTTGCACCAACATGAGACTTGACATAAATCACTGGAACTTTCCTGTTTTATTCATCTTAAGAAATTTCTCAGTTGGTGATTCAGGTTAGAACCAACACTAAGATGGTAAGCAGGAGCTTCATGATGATTATCCATTTGTTGTGACGTTGAAAGCATTTTTCTGGACACTGATTCCCCTGAAGTCCTGAGACAAAATACATTTCATTCTACTTCCTTTCTGTAGAGGTAGAGAGATAAGGTTGAATTCATAAGCCCATTTTCACCAACTATTTTCCTTCTTAGAATTCCGGGGCTAACTGGACTATGGAAAATTCTATACACACAAACCAATTTGGTGAAAATGGCTGAATTTAGTCAAACGGCAAGATTAAGTGTTATTTTTCTTTAATATTATTTGGACCCAAGTTGGCCAGCTACACAGCCTATTTCTAACTCAGCACTTCCCAAAACACTCTTACTCAGCCCTGCGTCCTTTTTTCCACTTCAACTAGCAGCTGCTACAGAAGAAGAAAAGAGAGATTAACATACCACAAACGGTTTACTACAGAGAGAAATATTATGCCACGTCATATGCAGGAGCAATGAAAACCTGTCATGGCCCCAAATCAAGTCACAGTTGTGAAAGATCTTAGCAAAGACACACAAAAAGTGTGCTCTGTTTGTCAGAAGGATGGCTCACACACACTCACGGCAAACCGGGTGGCTTAGTTCTCCAGGACAGCACAATTACAGCCAAGGACAAAGTGTTTCGCTATGTTTAGAAACAAGAAGGCTAGATTCATGTGCAACTTTTTTCTTAATTACAGCAAATGCAAGAAAACCATTATGTGCAAGAATTTTTTCTTTTTGAGAAGCAGCTACCTGTGGAAACAGGAAGGGAGTACAAGAGATGAGCTGGGGTAACAGAAAAGAAAATGGACAACTTACAGTTAAATATTCAAGACTGGGGATTTTTCTTAAAGTTTCTATCATACTATTAGCATTTCTCTTCTAAGAACAACTCAAATCCTAAACCAGAAGTGCCCACCAATACCCCCGGCCCTGGAAAGCACCCTTGAACAACAACCCCCGAGACAAGGTTGATTCCATACCAGACCAGCCATTCCTTATCAAAAATACCACGTAAAGTGCCTGCCTCACAGGAAGCAGGCAGCCACTTACTGATAAGTAGACCAAAGTAAAGAGCAGATACAACTTCAGGCTTTCTGAAGACACTTCTACTTAGTTTCACCTTTTAAAAAAATGTATCACTTACTACTAAATTTAAATCTTAGTTCCTGAGGAAGACACTGCAATCTCTTTACTTTCCTCTTACCCAAGTTAACCTTAAACTTTGACACTGTGCCCTTATTTCAGACGCACTGTAAAAGAATATGGATGCTGGGTAGTTTTCTAGTAACGATACAACTCTGCACTGAGTCATCTCTTGCCTCCATCCAGGGCTCGTCTTCCAAAACCAAAACACCAAACCAGTTAGCATCGCATCAGTTCTAACTCATGGCAACCCCATGTGTGTCTGCGTAGAACTGAGCTCCCTAGGGTTTTCAATAGCTGATATTTTGGAAGTAGACTGCCAGGCCTTTCTTCCGAGGCTCCTCTAGGTAGACTCTTAACTTCCAGCCTTTCAGTTAATAGCTGAGCACTTAGCCATTTGCACCACTCAGGGACTCTGGGTCCCTATTAAGACCTGATGATATGGTCCAGGATCATTACTCAGCAATAAAAAATTAAAAACATTACTCCAAACAAATTGTGGTTTTCATATTTCACTTACCCCTGCCCCCAGCCACATTGTTAATTCTCAGTTAATTCTTACAACATCCTTTTTAATCTCCAGTTTACAGATGAGGAAACCAAAGAACAGAGAAGCTAAGTAACTTTTCCAGATCACACAGTCAGCATGTGGCAGAGCCGGGACCCGAACCCTTGTCTATCTCACTCATTCTATATATAAACCAAACCAACCCATTGCCATCGATTCGATTCCAACTCATAGCAACCCTATAGGACAGAGTAGGACTGCCCCATAGGGTTTCCAAGGAGTGCCTGATGGATTCAAACTGCTGACCTTTAGGTTAGCAGCAGTAGCTCTTAACTACTGTACCACAGGGTTTCCTCTTCTATATATAGGCGTTTGTAAAAGGCTGGGATTAGCAATAGTAGCATCAGTACCTGTCTAACTTCGAGAGTGGGTAAGGGGTAGAGGGGGAGAGAATTTGAATCAAAATCAGCCCAAGGCTGATCCCTATGAGGTGGAGATCAGACATACCTCCACTTCCCAACCTTTTTGTCAGTTCTGACACCAGCCATCTCTCCCATGGCACTCTCTACTTCTCTTCTGGGTTCAATGATCCATTACAATGGCCACACAGAACTCACAAACTGTACTTATAGTTAAGTGGTTTATTAAGGAAGTAACAGGGTACAACTCTCAGTCAGGATCAGGAAGCATGTAGGCCAAGTCTCCTTTCTTCAATGCAGGACAGCTCTCTCAGCGCCTCTCAGCCGTGCAGGCTTCCTCTCAGCCCCCCCGAGGACAAGCTTCTCTTGGCCCTGTCATAGGTCACTGTCAACTCTGCTGCAGGGCCCCTTCCAGGCCTGCAGCCGCAGGCTCTGCCGCTGAGCCTCTTCTGGTTTTTGCTGTCTTCAGTGTTACAGCCCTTGACCGGTGTTACAGCTGTTTTAGGAGGTTCCTTGCCTCCTTTGTCTCTCTGTTTCTTCTCTTTTTTTCTTCCTGCTTCTTTTTGTCTGAAAAACCTCTGTGGGGTTTTGGTTGCTTACGTACACAAACTCCTCATCAATTTCAAACCATGGCCCCTTCCAGTGTGGGGCCACAAACTGACCAATTCCCTCTTGGTAGGCCACAGACACTTGATGTGCATAGTCGGTTAACTAATCCCTGCAAGGTGCATACCAATCACAGGACAGGCTGCAGCCCAGGGCCAGCAAAAAGTATCAGCACCAAGTTGTTTGCAGCTTGCCCAGGAAATGTCAATCAAACTTGGCAAAAGTGACAGACCCTCTGGGGTAGAAAACTAGGGCAAAGGTAACTCCTCAGGTTTAGGGGGAAAACCTCTAAAGCTGCTTCTCCAAAGAACCAAGGCAAAAGTCCCCGTAAGGGAACTTGCTTAAACCACAGCATTATTTTTCAGTTTTGTCACCAAACCCAAACCAAACCCAGTGCCATTGAGTCGATCCCGACTCATAGCGACCCTATAGGACAGAGTAGAACTGCCCCACAGAGTTTCTAAGGAACGCCTGGCGGATTCGAACTGCCGACCCTTTGATTAGCAGCCGTAGCATTTAACCACTACCCCACCAGGGTTTCCAGTTTTGTCACAGACCTATTTAAATAAGTTTTTTTAAAAAACATGATTTCATCTCATGTATAAAAGAGGGTTGTCATCTATAGTATCAGTTCCTGTTTTTAGTAGCCCATGAACCAATGACCCATGAACCTACGCAGGTGAAGGCCTCCAAAGCTGCACAGTCTTGCTCCTCCCTGCGGTCTCCCCGCCTCACCACGCTGGTTCTGATCTCAGGGCAGGCAGACACCACAGGCCTCCCTCCCCACTAGGAGGAAGTGGGTTGGTAGGGTATTTTAGGAAGTAGAATAAAGCTTCAAAAAGGACTTCTGAACTCATTTGACAAAGTCTAAAAAGCTAAAAAGTGCAGCTGTCTGACTTTCCCTAGAGAGCGAGCTTTGTCTATAGTCTCCGCATTCTAAGCCAGCCATCCACAAGGTCCCTGGCTCTCTCCTTCTCTCCTTCCCTGTGTATGAGAAGTCCCCAGGTAGCGCAAATGGTTGAGTGCTCAATTACTGGCTGGAAGGTTGGTAGTTCTAGCCTATCCAGGGGTACCTCAAAAGAAAGGTCTGTCAATCAGCTTCTATAAAGATTACAGCCAAGAAAGCCCTATGGAGTTGTTCCACTTTGCACACGTGGGGTCTCCATGAATCAGAATCTACTGGACAGCAACTGACAACCTGTGGATGAGGATATCAGTCACCTGTGAGACTTGAAATCCTCGTATCAGAGAAATATACCCAGATGCCTCCATAGCTCTTTGTCTTAGTCATCTCGTGCTGCTATAACAGAAGTACCACAAGTGGATGACTTCGACAAACAGAAATTTACTCTCTCAAAGTTTAGGAGACTAGAAGCCTGAAATCAGGGCGCCAGCTCTAGGGGAAGGCTTTCTCTCTCTTTTGGTTCTGGAGGAAAGTTCTTGTCTCTTTCCCACATCCGTGGGCCCACCGTTCCTTGGAGATCTCCACGTGTCTTGGCATCAGTCTTGCCCTGGGTCTAGGGCTTTCTCAGGGCAAGGACCCCCAGTCCAAAAGATGCGCTCCACTTCCAGCTCTTCTTTCTTGGTGGTAATGAGGTCCCTTCTCTTTCCGCTCACTTCTTTCTTTTAAATCTCAAAAGACACTGACTCAAGATACAACCTAATCCTTTAGATTGTGTCCTGCCTCATTAAGATAACTGCCCCTAATCCTGCCTCATTAGCATCACAGTGGCTAGAATTTACAACACATAGGATAATTACATCAGATCACAAAATGGAGGACTATGACATAATTCTGGGAATCATGGCCTAGCCAAGTTGACACCCATTTGGGGGGAACACGATTCAATCTATACCACTCCTCAACCTTGGAGTTGAGGATAATATTTGAGACAAACCAAAGCCATCTCTCTCTTCATTTTAGATTACCATTTCCATTCACAGTAACAAAGTAACCAAGAGCATAAAACCCTTTTTTGTATTTCTATACAGTATTTTGTATCACCATGACAATTTTGAAAGCCAGGGGTAGTTTTATCTTTACTGTTTCCAAAAAGGGAAAGAAGAAAGAAAGCAGTAAAAGCAACATACATACTATATGCTAAGGGTAGAGAGAACATCTCTTTAGCTGAGATACTTTGTGAGTCTATCAGTCAATCATATTGGCTTTACTTAAACTGAGGAACCGAACTTTGTTATGAATTGAATTGTACCCCCCCACCCCCAAATATGGGAACCCTGGTGGTGAAGTGGTTAAGCTAAGCTTTTAGCTGCTAACCAAAATGTCAGCCATTGGAACCCACTAGACACTCCGCAGGAGAAAGATGTAGCACTCTGTTCTGTAAAGATTACAGCCTTGGAAACCCCACAGGGCAGTTCTATCCTGTCCTATAGGGTCACTATGAGTCATAATCAACTCGATGACAACAAGTTTGGTTTGATTTGGGTTTCCCCCAAATATATGTTGAAATCCTAACCCCTGTACCTGTGGATGTGATCCTGAGTGGAAATAGGAGTTTTCTTTTGCTGTTAATGAGGTTATAGCAGTCTAGGGTGGATTTTAAACCTAATCACTTCTGAGCAGAGACACACACAAGGGAGATGACAGACACCAGGTGAGGATCGCCTACAAGCCAAGGAACCAAGAAACACCTGAACCTACCAACAAGGAAGGAATCAACACAGCCAGACCCTGATTTAGACTGTGAGCCTCCAGAACTGTGAGCAAATAATGTCTGTTCTTTAAAGCTACCCACTTGTGATGTTCTGTTATAGCAGCACTCGGAAACTAAGACAGACTTAAAGGGCTGGTCCTCATATTAGAATAACAAATCTCCACGGCCCTCACCCCTTCCCTCTCAATCGTAATCCTGAGATGCTTGGGCTGGCTTGGCTCCTCTTGGTCAGTCCTTGTAGGCAGCTACCCCATGGCCACCCCAATGGACTCCTTGGCCTGCACTTGGGGTTCCCTCCAGCCTCCACGTGGGCTGGGTGATCAGACAGACCAGCCGAAGCCGTGCTATGTCCAGAGCTCCCACAGTCACCGTAAATCCTTATGATGTGGTGTCCAGCCACCGACCACAGGAGGCAGGTGTCCTAGGAGGGGACAAACAACAGAGCAAGTCTCCATACGAAAGGCCTCGTGAGCACCTGCATGTGGTGGTGAGTGGCTGACTGCGATCCCAGGGTACACGCACACAAGGCACTTCGGAGCTTGTGGTCACAAAGCATGGTAACCTGAGAAAGCACATGAACCATCCATGAGCAAGATCAAACACCAAACCAATGGGCAACCAGACATATTTATCCCATCACACACATACCTGGTGTTAATTGTATAGTAATGAGGGGGGGAAAAACACACACACAAAAAGCAAAAAAGTAAAGGTGAGCCCTTCTTTATCGCCTATAGCCCAGGCTCAGGCGGAGAGGTTGGCCCAGCCTACTCACTGGGAGAGTCACTGGGAAGACCCAGCCCCTGGGGTTTTGATCCAGTTCCAGTTGGCCCAATTAAATAAAGTCGTCTCCCCACCCACTCTCTAAAAACCTCTCCTGAAATCTGTCATGAAACCAAAAATAAATAAATAAAACCATTGCCACTGAGTTGATTCCAACTCATGGCGACTCCCTGTGCTTCAGGGCAGAACTGCACTCCACAGGGTTTTCAATGGCTGTAATCTTATAGAAGCAGATTGCCAGGACTTTCTTCCATGGCACCAATGGGTGAATTTGAAGCGTCAACCTTTTGGTTAGTAGTCAAGCGCGAACTGCTTGCACCATGAGTTGAGCCGAAACCCTCGGAGTACTAGATCAAACTGGTCTCCAGAAAGAATGGGGGGACTGTGGGAACATTGGGGCAGGAAGAAGCAAAAGGAAACTATCATCCAGAGCTCAGGTATTTGCACCCACTGGCACATGTATGCCTCACCCTACTGGAAAGAAAAAAACAGGGAAGAAGTATGGGAAGGGGAAGGCATGGCTAAGTGTGAAATTGCTGGATCCTCATAATAGTTCTGTAGCCCCACTGGCCAGGTCCTAGAACACTCTACACACAGCCTTTGTTGACTTCCTTTGCTGCCAACAGACAGGTGCCAGCCCTCAGCCATACTGACAAGACTGTTGATGTCTTATCTGCTGAGATAGCTCCCTTCCCAACATAAACCTGGCCCTAAAGCTCCATCAAGTGTGACCCACATATGGGCCCAAACCTATTGCTTCATTTCTTTCTCTCTTCTCCTCCAGATCCTTTCAGAAGGTAACAGCAACAACCACAGACAGAGAAGTGCACTATCTTGGTTGTCGAAATTGTCAAGATGCATCTCTTGAAGCAGAAGCTCATTCCCTTTCCGATGGACACAGAGTGTAGAGGGGAGGCCTGCATCCTTCTGCTGGGTGTTTTGTGTTCAGAAGGCAGGACAGTGTCAAGATTACCCAAAACAAAACTACCCAGCAAGGCATCTGTCGGGTGCTAGGGTCAGGCTTCCAGACTGGGAAGCAAGGAAATTAGAGTTTCTGGTCAAGGGAAGGAACACAGGAAGTCAGAAGCTAAAGAGGGACAGGCTAGTGGACATAGAGGGCAAGGCCAGAGTACTTTCCAGGTGGGAACTGCCTTAAATAATTGGCTAGTCCTAGTGATCTCTCCTCCCACTTCCTTGAGTGCCCTCTTATCTGATTACCTTCAAGATAAACCTTGTCTCCTCATTCACAGAATCCTGTTTTCAAGTGACTCTTCCAAGTCCTCAGCTAAACCCAGAGCCCTGTGGCAATGTCAGGGCCCTTCCCTTTCATGGGCCTCACTCCCGATAATAGTTTAAATGAAAATGTCATATCTGTGATCTGAAAAAGGATTTGTGTGAATGTGGAGAAGTTGAAGGTGATTATAAAAGTTCTACTGGTCCTGGAAACTCCAGTCCACCAAGATATCAGTAGAAAGCAGACCTTGAATTAGACCAAGGACAATTACCTCAAATGAAGTAAAAAAGTTTACGCACTCATGGAGCCCTGAAAGTATTTGGTGTTTGAAATAAGAGGGCATAGATAGCCACCTATCTGTCAGTTTGTTGTTATGTGGTGGCATGCATGTTGCTGTGATGCTGGAAGCTACGCCACTGGCATTTCAAATACCAATAGGGTCACCCACGGTGGGCAGTTTCCAGTGGAGCTTCCAGGCTAAGACATACTAGGAAGAAAAGCCTGGAAATCTACTTTAGAAAATTAGCCAGTGAAAACCCTACGGATCACAACAGATCATTGTCCAATTACCAACGATCATGATGTTGACAACGGGCAATGTTTTGTTCTGCTATACATAAGGTCGCCATGAGTGGGAACCAACTTCACAGCAACTAGCAATAACAACACAGATAGAAACAGGATGTGGCTTCTATTGCCCCTCTGTCTTCCCTTTGGCACTGAGACACACAGTTAAGGGGAAAGTTCAATTTAAATCGAAAGGAATTTCCTTGAAGCAGGAAACAAAAGCACAAGGTAGTTGCCAAGGAAGTCAAACTCAAATTGTATCAGAGGCATCCTGCCTCGAGCTTGATTCTTAGGAGCAATTCCTGGTTTGATAACTCAAGGAGGTCATAAGCCCCCTGTAAAGAAGGTGCTCACCAAGACGGCTGGCTTCAAGGACTCCCAGGCTATACCCCCATCACCCCACCCTCCCTCACTTAGTGGTGCGCAACAGGGTTCACCTCAATCATAAGAGTCCCTCTCTTCCCCCCCAAACAGTAAGAGATCAAGGGATAAAACCACAAGAACAGGGGAAAAGAGAACACAAGGCCAAGGTCACGTGCTGAGGGTTCTAAATACCCCAACAGCGTTCTGCATTCTTTAGCACAGTGACTTATGACTTAGATGTGGCAGGTATAGAGATCTTGTTACCAGAGGGACAACATTGGAAAGTTCAAGACCCGCTGCAGCAAATAAACTAGCAAACCAATCACCATTTTAAAATACCCCAGGTCTTCTCTGCTTGCGGTTCAAACGCATCTTCCAAAACAGGCCAGGGCTATGACATCCAGGTTTTATTTTAACCAGTCCTGCTGAGAAAAATACCAGCCTTAAACCAAGCACAGTCAAAAGCCTGGTGCCATGGTTACCCAATGACACACAGTGAGATGCTGTAAAATGATTAAGCAGTTGGACAGGGAAAGCACGCAAAACAAGGCTTCCCGTAATGACCTACCCATTGTACCAGGGGCCACAGAACTACCACCCGGGAGGTGTCTAGCAACTTCCTTGCACTTAGAAATGACCTCCCGAGCTCTACACTCAGGACTTCGTCTTTATTTGTGCTTTTTTATTTTATAAAGGAAACAAGTAATATTTTATAAAGGAAATCACTACCCGGTCATAAAAAGCACTGAGTTAAGTATTTGTAAAGAGTCACAATGTTAACCAACTCGCCTGAACATGCTCAACATATCAAAGTTCTGCCTCCTAACAAATGACACCTCTAACTTCACAAAAATTGGAGGTAGGTCTTCTGTCCATTTATAACCTCACCCAGCAGACATCCCACTGAAACAAACCTGAGGACCAGGCTCACAGTGGGAGCCCTCCTGTTCCTCCACCTCCTGTGTGGCTTTGGGTAAGTTATGACCCTCTCTGTGCCTGGTTTCCATCTCTATAAATGGGACTAGTAAGAGCACCCAGTTCATAGGATAAAGTGAGTGGCTGTGCAAAAGGCCTTAGAATAGAACTCCACATACAGTGAGCACTATGTGAGTTATGGCTGCTGTTGTTGGTGGTGGTTTTATTATTTGGTCGACAATGATTAAATTGCATAGCAATACTGTAATCAATATTAAAGCTATTGACGGCATGTGATACAAGACAATTTTGGAAGGTTAGTGAAAAGGGCCATTGGGCACTCAGATTTCACTCAGGGAGGGGTCTGAACCACTTGAGAAGAGTCATGTTTGTGATGGTTCACCTGGCAGCTCTGGGCAGCTCCCCACAAGGTGGGGGAGTCTGGAGACAGAAGTCCCATAACAATGTCAGAGGAGGTTGGGTGAAGGGCATACGAGAAAACTTTGTCCTATCTTTACAACCCTTCTGTAAATCTAAAAGCATTTCAAAATATAAAAACAAAACTTCAGATCTTCTTGAATGACTCATTACATCATCACCAAATAGAAAGAGAAAAGCCAGGGCAAGCACCAGTTTGGAGTTAAGGGGATGAGTTGATGGAGCGTCTCAGAAAGCAATATGGCTGACAGGAAGGCCAAGGAGACCACACTGATCTCTCATGTTACCGTCCCCAAATTCCTTGTCATAAGCCCTTCTCCCACCCCCTCACAGTGCCCCATACATCCTCTGCTTCCTGTTACAGCACCTTTGTCCACCAAGAGAGGTGCCAGATGGCATTTCCAAAGAATTTTATCTTCAGGCGAAGGAGCTTCTATTTTGAGACCCATAATCAACCAAGGCTTCTTAAGGAAAGAAAAAGTACCCTTAACGTCAGCTCTTAATAGTCCAAACGAAGAGTAATCACACAACTAGGGAGCAGCAGAGCTGGGGATGGGAATCAGCCTGCCTTGCCCTGCAGGCCGTGTTCTTCCCGCCAGATCGTGGGGCCTCAAACATTAGGTACAAGGCCTACTGCATGCTCTACTGTATCATAGGTAGCCCTGGTGGTACACAACGATAAGCGCTTGGCTGCTAACTGAAAGACTGACAGTTGAAACCCATCCAGAGGCTCTACGGGAGAAAGACCTGACCATCTGCTTCCGTAAAGATTACAGCCCAGAAAACCCCTATGGGGCAGTTCTACTCTGTCACGTGGGGTTGCAGTTAAGTCAGAATCAACTCAACGGCACCCAACAATAACACTGTATCATCCGCAGGTCTATTGTATGATCTATGGCATTAACAGACACCCACAAAAGCACAGCTTCGCACTACAACACGGATGAACCTTGAAAACATTATGCTAAAAGAAATCTACCAGGTGCAAAAGGACAAATATTGTATGATGCCACTTACAGGAAATATTTAAAATAGGCAAATGCATAGAGACAAAGGTAGACGAGTGGTTACCAGGAGCTGGGGGAAGGGTGGAACTGGAGTTATTGCTTAATGGGTACTGAGTTTCTGTTTGGGATGATGAAAAAGCTGGAATATAGAGCGTGGTGATGGTTGCACAACACGGTGAACGTAATTATTGTTACCGAGTTGTACACTTACAAACAGTTAAGATGGATAATTTTTTGTAATATATATACCCCAACCCGACCTGTTGGCCATCGAGTCGATTCCAACTCATAGCGACCCTATAGGACAGAGTAGAACTGCCCTCGTAAGGTTTCCAAGGAGCAGCTGGTGGATTCAAACTACTGGCCTCTTGGTTAGCAGCCAAGCTCTTAACTACTGCGCTACCAGGGCTCCTGTTATTTGAGAGCTTGGCTGCTAACCAAAAGGTGAGCAGTTCGAATCCACCAGCCACTCCTTGGAAACCCTATGGGGGCAGTTCTACTCTATCCTGTAGGGTCGTTATAAGTCGGAATCAACTCGACAGCAACAGTATTTATATATATATACATAAATTTATATTTATATGTATATATACAGTATATATTTACCACAATAAAATTTATAAAAAATAAAAGCTTTACAAAATAAAGCTTCACCTTATCTTAAAAGCACCAATGCCTGGAGCTTAGAGAGATCTGCTAGAAAGGTGTCTAGTCTCGCTGGCCTGAGGGAGCCAAATTTTGTGTTCAGTGGTAGAATTCCGGCCTCCCGTGCAGAAGATCTGGGTTCAGTTCTTGGCCAATGTACCTCATATGCAGCCAGCACTCATCTGTCAGTAGAGGCTTTCACGTTGCCATGATGCTGAATAGGTTTCTGTAGAGCTTCCAGACTAAGACTAGGAAGAAAGGACTGGCAATCTGCATCCAAATATCAGCCAATGAAAACCCTCTGGGCCACAATGGTCTGATCTCATTGTGCATGGAGTTGCCATGAGTCAGGGGCCGCCTCGATGGCAGCTAACAATAACGACAACAACGTAGCAAGTTGAGACTTATAGCATTCTATTGGATCTGAATGTCACAGTACGTAATCAAACCCGTAAAACAAATGTCCATTTATAGACAGATTGATGAATCAGTAGATAAATTCTTCAGCAAAAAATAGGAGAGATACTGAACACCTACCACATTATAAGTGCAAATAAACACTTGCTGATTTTACGTATTGACATGGTTTTACGGTCTTTAAATTAATCCCTACAAAGATGTCATGAGCTGAATTATGAAATCAGGGATCAGGTTGTTTTCATGAGAATAAAATTAGAGAGGAACAAGAGAAAGAGATTAAATTCCAGCCCTGGTTTGGAGCCTAAAGAAAGTCCCTTAGCTTTCAAATGTGTCTGTCAATCAAGGACTCTGTATTGGGACATGAGAAATCTGAGGATCAGAAGCCTTGCAATATCCTTTTACCAGACTGCAGATGGGATTAATGCATCAGGCCGGGAGGTCAGAAGAGATCGTCTCTAGGGTCTCTTTTAACTATGAGCTTCTGGGATTCTCTCACAGAGTTAGGATGTATTAGGCTCATATAAGATTACCAAGGCCTCTTTAACTCCAAGACGTTAGGTGCGGGCAATGGTGTGCTGGAGCTGGCTCCTACCAGCTCATGAGGGCCGACTGGTAAATCTTCAGGAGTTGTTCAAGCCAGCTGTAAAACACAGCCATTACTAAAAGTTACACGATATAAACGTATAAGCAAATTAACTATTTTAAGAGCAAAGGTAATAAATACTCGAAACACATCACTTTCTAATTATTTTATTTCATTTTACTGTTATCATGCTGTTGGCATTGTTTGTGCCTGTTGTATCTGTATAAAAAAAAAATATCTGTATGGAGAAGGAAATACTTCTCCCTGCTCCATGTTTAGTAACTTCACAACTGTAGCTTGAAACCAACCATGGTGGAAATATTTACACCAGGGAAATGGGCAAATGCTATCAATCAGGGATTTTTTTTTTTTCTCCTTACAGCAGTTATTAAACATTTACCAGCACCTCACTGGATATGTGTTCTCAGAAGACAAAGAAAAATGGGAAACTGTATTGTGTTGGGGAGGTGAGCAGGAGGGGAGAGGAGAAAGCATAAGGAGGAAGAGAAGCTGGGAAAGAGAGTATCCAGGTGGGGAGGAAACTGGAGTGGAGGAGAGTCAGAAGGAGAAGGTGTAGAAAAAGGGAAGGAAAAGGGAAGAGAGGAAAGTCAGAGAAAAGGGAGGCAAACAGAGAAAAGGAGATTATTATTATTATTCCAGGTAACCAACTCTTAAGCTTTTTGTCTGAGCACCTCTCTAAACGTATTACTCATGGCCGAGGCTACCACTGTAACTCAGTGCTTTCCTAACGACTCAGGTCAGCCTGTGATCAGATGTCCCATTGCACTGCCTTGCAGAGATAACCTCCAGGCTCCCAGCATACACAGGGCTCTTCCTGCCTTACACAAAATGGCTCCAGTCTCCTGAGCTTTTTATAGATTCTCTGTCTCCTCCCTTACTGTCAGGCTGTCAGCTGTCACTTCTAGATGTTTTCCCGGCACTTTATATATCTAGCAGCCTGGTTTGTTGTTTCTAAATCGCTGTGAACAAAGAAGTCAGAAAGCCAAGCATGTTAGAATTGTGGCTAAAGGAGGAGTAAAGAAGCCCTAAGGGAAAGCTAAGGCTATTGCCAATAAATTTAAAATAAAAATTGCTGTCAAGTCAGCACTGACTCACAGTGGCCCCATGTGTTCAAGTAGGACTGTGCTCCACAGCGTTTTCAATGGCTGGTTTTTTGAAAGTAGATCACCAGACCTTCCTTCCAAGGCACCTCTGGATGGTTTGAACCAACAAACTTGAGTTAGTAGCCAAGTGCGTTAACTGTTTGTACCACCCAGGGACACAAATTCTACGGCATCTCTCTAGGTCCTCTACGTTACCCATTCTGCTTTTTTCTAGGTTCTTCTCTGTGTTCCAGATGGTTGAGGTTTCCAAATTAGTGACTGCCAGATAGGTGAGGGTTCACTAAACATACAAAACATGCAATTGAAACACACTAAAAAATACAGAACACAGAGATTATATTAACACATCACAGTCAACGGCCCCACGCGCCCTGTTCCCTTGGCCATCTATATTTTTCCCAGGGCAGAGGCAGCCACGGGCCCAGCTCCATAGCTGCTGCTCCCAGTAACCACAAAGGGCTTCTGAGCTGCTGAAACTGTAAGCCATCAGAAACAAGCAGGGGAGGACAAGGAAGTGCTGGCAGACCTGTCCCACCTTCCAATGGCTAATGCCGCAGGCTGGCCCCAGCGTTGGGCATCTGCCCATTCCCTGTCACTCCTCATCACATTCCTGGAGGAAGGCAGGGAGCAGAGAGGCCCTGTGACATGAACCCAAGCCCTGGTATAAACGAGCAAGGGGCCAACCACGGGAACAGCGAGCAAGGGGCCAACCATGGGAACAGCCACCAAGGCTCTTATAACCCAGGAGGGACAGTTACCAGGGGCAACCGCAGCCCTGGCAATCGAGCCCCTTGCCATGCAATCTGTTGTCACAGAACAGACTAGCACCTCTAGGGCATGCCACCAACCTTTCAAAAATGCATTTCTCTAAGTCTCTGAACATGCCCTGTGTTCTGGGACTAAATTTTGAAAACAAGAAAAATACTTAACTGCTTGCTGAATTCACTGGATGCAGTACTATGCTTTAAAAGAAAAAAAAAAAAAGACCTGCTTTCTCTTGTAGGGTTTTGTTTGTTTTAAAATATTCTGATAGCAACATAAAGGCTCTAATTCTTAGGCCTGTTGCCTGTTTACCCAGACTGTCACACAAGAAAATTTAAATAACTATAATGGAACAACAAAGCTATCCCAGAAATAGAAGAAAATTCTTAAAATTACCCTTCTTGCACTGGGTGTTTAACTTGTAAAGAAAGAAAAAACAACTATTCTAAAATTAAAAATAGAAAACTCTGGAAGAGATCCCATTATTTGATAGTTCTGCTTTATGCCTGGAACACAGTATGTGGATGTTGTTAGGTGCCCTTGAGTCGATTCTGACTCATAGCGACCCTATGCACAACAGAATGAAACACTGCCTGGTCCTGCGCCATCCTCACAATTGTTGTTATGCTTGAGCCCATTGTTGCAGCCACTGTCTCAATCCATCTCATCAAGGGTCTTCATCTTTTTCACTGACCCTCTACTTTACCAAGCATGATGTCCTTCTCCAGGGACTGATCCCTCCTAAAAACACGTCCAAAGTATGTGAGATGTAGTCTCGCCATCCTTGCTTCTAAAGAGCATTCTGTTTGTACTTTTTCCAAGACAGATTTGTCCGTTCTTTTGGCAGTCCATGGTATATTCAACATTCTTCGTCAACATCACAATTCAAAGGCATCAATTCTTCTTCACTCTTCCATATTCATTGTCCACCTTTCACATGCCTATGAGGTCTATAATGAACATTTGTTTGGTGGCTAGTGAGTGGGTTGATGAGATAGTTGAGCAGATGCAATGTTACCAACCGGAGAGTCTAAAGTCAACTGGCCTTCTCTAGGACTTTGGCCAGCAGGATTGGTCCAAAACCATATTTGGACCTACTGAAAAAATATAATAAATTAGTAAAGTCAACTCTTGCCTAAAATAAAATCTGATGATTTTTTTCTTTGCATCTGAGCCTAGGGATTTTAAATACTCTTGCTTCCAGGTAAGTTCAGACCTGTCCATTAACCAGCTGGTATTTGCTGAATGTCTACAGCCCATGAGGGGCAGTGGTGGTTCACTGGTAGAATTCTCACCTTCCATGTGGGAGACTAGGGTTTGATTTCCAGCTAATGCACCTCAGGTACAGCCACCACCCATCTGTCAGTGACAACATGCGTGTTGCTATGATGTTGAAAAAGTTTCAGCAGAGCTTCCAGACTTAGATGGACTAGGAAGAAAGGCCTGGAAATCAACTTCTAAAAATCAGGCAATGAAAACCCAAAGGATCACAACAGTCCAATCCACAACTGATCATGGGGATGGTGCAGGACTGGGCAGTGTTTCCTTTGGTTGTGTATGGGATCACCATGAGTTAGGAGCCAACCCAACAGTAGTTAACAACAATGACAACACCCCATGGGCCATTGTGCCAGAAAATAGAGATGGACTAGGGAACAAAACAGGAAGGCCCACCCAACATTAAAACACTCACACTAGAATCTAGAAACAGACCCACCCGTACAAGGTCCCTGATTTGTGGCTACAGCACAGTAGGCAGAGGGGATGATCTGTCCCATGAATGGTGCTGGGTCAATGGGATGTTCCAAGTGGGAAAAAAAGAACCTTCATCACTACATTACACCACACACAAAATTCAATTCCAAAAGATTACAAACCGAAATATAAAAGGCAAAGCAATGAAAATCCAAAGATAACATAGGAAAACATCTTCATGATCTTGGAACAGGCAAAGATCTCTTGTACTAGCCATAGAGGAAAAAATGAATAAACTGGACTATGTTAAGATTAAGAGCTTCTGTTCATCAAAAGACACCACTAAGAAAGTGAAAAAGGCAACCCACAAAGTGGGAGATGATCCTTATGACACATATTTCTGTCAAAGGACTCGTATCCAGGATGTACAAAGAACTTTTATAAATTAATAAGAAAAAAAAGAGACAATCCAAACTTGCGGTAAATGGGCAAAAAGGTGAACAGGCACTTCACAAAGAGGATATCCAAATGCCCAGTAAACATACGAAAAGGGGCTCAACTTCATTAGTCAGCAGGTAAATGCAAATTAAAACCACAATGCTACATACCACACTCAACAGATGGCTAAAAGGAAAAAGAAAATGCCAAGTGTGGGTGAGGATGTGAAAACAACTGGAACTTTCATATACTGCTGGTGGAAATCTATATTGGTACAGTTACTTTGGAAAATCATCTGGGAATATCTACCGAAGTTTAGCATATGCAGACCCTATAAACCAGTGATTTCACTGCTAAATATATAACCCAACAGAAATGCAGGCATCTGTTCACCTGCAGACATGAGCAATAATGTTCACAGTAGTTCAATTCAGAATAGCCTCAAACTGGAAACTTCTCAAACACCCATCAAATGTAGAATGGGCTAAAAGAAAAACTGTGGTATATTTACACAATGGAATACTACATGGCAACTAAAACGAACAAATCTCAATGGCATGCAGTGATATGTGTGAACTTCACAAACCTAACGCTGAACGAAAGAAACAAACATAAAAGATCTTATAAAGGTGAAACTCTTTAGGTTACCTTGAAGTGGAGCAGGGGGTTAATGATGGGAAGAGGGCACGAGAAAACTCCTGTGGGGCTGGCAGTGTTCCATCCCATGATCTGGATGGTGGTTACGTGATGGCTTCAGTTTGAGAAAATTCATCAACCCGTATAATTAGGATTTGTATACTCGTATGTTATTACCAATTGCCATCAAGTTGACAAGCCACACAGCAGTTGCCATCAATTTGACTCCCACTCTTGGTGACCACATGTGTGTCAGAGTGGAACTCTACTCCATAAGTTCTCAATGGTTTTATTTTTTGGAAGTAGATCGCGAGGCCTTTCTTCTAAGGCATCTCTGGGTGCATTTGAGTTGCCAACTTTTCAGTTAGTAGCCAAGTGCCTAACCATTCGCACCACCCAAGGACTCTACTTGTATGTCACAGTACAATAAAAAGTTAAAAAGAAAAAACTCACTCTCATGTTGACGACCTCCCCTTATATTTCTTTCTGTCCCTGGTCCTTCGACCATGCCAAGGTCCACCCTGCTTCAGAGTCTTTGCACTGAGCCCACTGTCAGAAGGCTGGTCCCCGAGGTCCTGGCACAGTTGGCACCCTCTCTCATGATACAGCCCAAGCTCAAATGCAACAAGCTTCTCTACAGAAGCCTTTCCGGCCCCACCCACCTGGCCACAGTCACTCATTCTTCATCCGTTATCCTGTTTTATTTTCTTCAAAGTTAACAGCACTTCTCATGAGTGGAAATCACTTTGATTTACCCATTCGTGTGTGTTTCTCTCTCCTCGACAGCACAAGGGGCTTGCCTCTCTGATTCATGGCTGTGTCTCTAACACCTGAGAGTGTGTCTGACAAAAGGGGGATAGAAGGATAGCTGTGCGGACACTGGAGGGACAGATGGACAGCACGATGGCTGATGGACAGACAGATGGACATGGGGTGGCTGATGGATGGATAACAGTGGGAAGGGCTCTGGAAAGCAGGGCAGTCAAACACTGCTGGAATAGACTCTTGGAATTTAGCCACATGGAGGTCCTGGGCCTCCTTGGGGAGAGCAAGGACAAACCACACAGCAGTGGATTGAGTGACAACATCACCAAACCTTGCTTTGCCGCACTGAGATGCACCACAGCAAATGCGCATGGTTAGCCCAGAATTGTATCTTTTTAACCCTGTTAACAAACATCAGGCTTCAGTGGGGGTAGGTTGTTCTGAAGCCTAGATGCCAGCAGCAGGGAGGGGGATGGGGAAAACCATGGCTGCCCGGCTTGCCCAAAGCACTGCCACCTCACAGGGTTGAAAGAGGAGCAGAAGGTGAGAAAATGGGAACCCAGTGTAAACAACCTCTGTCAAGACTGGCTGGAGAGGGTAAGAGAAAGATGGAGGTTTTGTGTGTATTCTAGTATTTTGCTGCAGTATAACTTACAGACCATAAAATGCACAGATCTTAAGTGTACACCTCAATGACTCTAGAAAAGCAGGAAGGACTGAAGCTGCAGGAGAAGAAAACCCCAGAGAAGGCGAAGGGGTCGGGCCCAGAGTACAGGTAGAAGGCAACAGCACCTTCCTTGCTAATGTCCCTTCTGCTCTCACAACTTAAACTGTAGTTCACAGGATGTCACTGTGGCGGCCCGTCCTCACCAGGGCTGTGTCTCCACCTAACGTGATGAAGATGCCCCAATTACCAAAAGTGTTATCACTGCTTATTCTGAAAATGCAACGAATCTAATAAGAGCAAACTTGCTGGCTTATTTTTCCTTAATTACTCATAATTTAGAATAAAAAACCTACTTTCTTCAAAAAGAGAACATCACCCCAAGTGCTCTTAACCTTATAAAGCCTGTGGCAAGAGCAGACCTGTGTCTTTAACTGAGCAGGGGGCCCTTCTCTTACCCCCGTGAACAACAAAAATAGTTTTAAAAGCCTACCCCTTTAAAAAAACAACTTTAGAGTCCTTCTCTTATAAAGTTAATGCATGTTCATTTTATAAATAAAACAAAAATTCCACACATGATACTGCAAAAAGCAGTGCTACTACTTATTATGTATCTTTCCAGTCCTTTTTCAAGGCACGTACAAAAGATATCCTATAAAAAAGATTTTTATCCAGAACATATGTGTCTTGGTTATCTAGTGCTGCTATAACAGAAATACCACAAGTGGGTGGCTTTAACAAACAGAAATTTATTCTCTCACAGTTTAGGACACTAAAAGTTCAAATTCAGGGCGCCAGCTCTAGGGGAAGGCATTCTCTTTCTGTTGGCTCTGAGGGAAGGTTCTTATCTCCTTTCAACACCTGTGGGCTTGGTGTTCCTTGGAGATCTCCACATGTCTTGGCATCAATCTTCCCCTGAGTCTAGGAGGTTCTCAGTGCAGGGACCCAGATCCAAAAGACATTCTTCGCTCCTGGCTCTTCTTTCTTGGTGGTAGTGGGCCCTCCCTCTCTGCTTGTTTCTCTCTCCTTTCATCTGTTGTAAGACAGAAGGTGTGACTCAAGCAAGGGTGTGACCTGAGTAAGGCCATGACTTGAGTAAGGCAGTGCAACTTAAGATATGTCCCACCCTAATCCCACCTCATAGAGGTTTTAGGATTTACAGCACATAAAATGGAGGATAGTTACATAAGATCACAAAATGGAGGAAAATTACAACAGAACACAAAATGCAGAATTACATACCGCTGGGAATCATGGCCTAGCCAAGTTGACACATATTTTGGGGAGGACGCAATTCATTCCACAACAGCACGTTATTATCATTTAACGCAAATGTGATATAACTCATTCTGGGAGGGTAAATCTTGAAGCAACCTAACAAAAAGATTTTTCCTTCTGAGGTACTGGCTATATTATTTCATATTCATAAATTTCAGTATGTGACCAAAATTTGCAATCAAGGCAGAAGACCCATCAAAAAATTTCAAAATCAAAAACTCCATAAGCCTTTGCTTCCTTTTTGATCAAAGAAAGTACCTTTAATTTGAATACATGTATTAACAAGGCAGAATTAATCATGGCAAAAAGAGAATAGATGTTGTTAATGGTGCTTTTTATAAATATCCTGGGCCTTTGTTAGAATGACTTTTAACATTATTAATCCTCAAAACATCCCTGACAGGGTTATATTTAAAAGGGGAAATTAAAGTAAGCCAAGGATGATAACTCAAAAGCAGTCTGTGAATTAGAGGCGGATGGGGGATTCCTGTCTCATTCTTCCTGGCAGACGAAGTGACTCTCTCCACAGCCAGGGTAATGGGAGGGTCTATCTTCTAATGGCCAGTCTGTCTGTTTGTCTGTCAGTTTGTCGTACTATGGTAGCCTGCATGTTGCTATGATGCTGGGATTTATGCCACCAGTATTTCAAATATCAGCAGGGTTACCCATAGCGAACAGGTTTCAGTAGAGCTCCCAGACTAAAACAGACTCGGAAGAAGGGCTGGGTAATCTACTTCCAAAAATCAGCCAGTGAAAACCTTACAGATCGAAACAATATTATCCAATAGAGAGCTGGAAGATGAGCCCCTAGTTGGAAGGCACTACACGATAGATACAACAATGGACTCAAACATACCAATGATTATGAAGATGGCGCAGGACCAGGACCGGGCAACTTATCGTTGTGTTATACACAAGGTGGTCATGAGTCGGAATCAACTTGACGGCAACCAACAACACCTTTTTTTTTTTTCCAAATCAACCATTTCTACATGTAAAATTCAGTGACGTTGATTGCATTCTTTATGTCATGTACCCATTCTAATTATCCTTTTCCAAATTATCCCACTACCATTAACATAAACTCAATGTCCCCCCAAGTAAAAACTCTCTCTCCCCGCCCCTCCCACCATGCCTGGTAACCACTAATAAGCTTTGGTTACTACATATTTGCTTATTCCATATAAGTGAGGCCATACAGGATTTGTCCTTTTGGGACTGGCTTATTGTGCTCAGCATGATGACTTCGAGATACATCTATGCTGTAGCATGTGTCAGGACTTCATTTCTGCTTATAGCTGAGTTCTGTTTCATTGTGTGGATACACCACATTTTGTTTCTTCATTCATCTAACATCTTATAATGACAGAAGGTCCTCTCACCCTGGCATAAAGGATGTAAAAAGAACCTTTGATCATAACCACTAGGGATCTCTGAAATGAGGAGGAAAAAATTCCTACAACCAGTTAGGAAGCCATATTTAGGGATTTTTCTGGGTTTTTTAAATTTTTTTATTTTTTAAAGTGGGGTCAGAAGGAGGAAGATATTCATGAGACGGAATTCCTTGAGAGCAAGGCCAAGGCCCATGCCACACCCCACCATGCCTGCACTGAACGCGCTGCTTTGCACATGCCAAGTAGGAGGTGGGCAAATGACTTAGTTGTAATGCTGGCATGAGAATCTTAATGAATGTTTCATATGTTAACTGTATTTCATTCTTTGCGCCCCTTCAGAGTTTTGAGTTGTTTTATCCAAGGCAATTTATAGTAAGGCGTCAATGCTAACTAAACTAGTTCTTTATTTTGTTCTTCTTTAGAGTAATGTGTGAACTCAACCTTGGCATTTCACTCATTAAACGTTGCACCATCATCCCACTTCCAAGTTTAATACTCAAGGGGTTTTACACTACTGCTCTCAGCTGCTAACTGAAAGGTTCGAGGCTCAAGTCCACCCAGAGATTCTGCAGTAGAAAAGCCTGGCAACCTACTTCCCCCCCAACACAATAACCATTGAAAACCCTATGGAGCACAGTTCTACTACTCTGACATACATGGGATCACCGTGAGTGGAACTGGCTTGATGGAAAACAGTTTAGGTTTGGTTTGGTTTTTGGCTGTTAAATGATTTCACAGCCTCAGACTAGTTTAGGCAATAGCCTGCCTGTTTACCTAGATATATGCAGGTTTTCCTTATTCAAACATCCTGGTGGCGCAGTGGTTAAGTGCTATGGCTGCTAACCAAAGGGTCGGCAGTTTGAATCTGCCAGGTGGAAACTCTATGGGGCAGTTCTACTCTGTCCTGTAGGGTCGCTATGAGTTAGAATCGACTCGACGGCACTGGGTTTGGTTTTTTGTGTTTTAAACATCCATTCATATAACTGCTTCTGGTATAAGATTACTAAATGCTGAGTTATCTGGGATTTAATGAAGAAATGGAATATTTTAGCTTAACAAAAGGCACTTGTCTACCAAAGGGTACATTTTTCCCCCTATATTTGTAGGGTGTTTTCACTGTAGCAAGCATAATCATGCTTTAGCACCAAATCTATGACTCATTTTCTTTTGCCTTGTCAGAGAGCTGCCACACCCCATCACAAACATGAGAAAAAACAGTTGACTAATTAGAATTGTTATGTAGAGTATTAGCTCACAAGAAGTGATTATAAAAGCCATCTTTGCCAGTCAGAAAACTCAACACTTTACCTACTTGGCTTATACCTTAGTTAAGTAGTGCTGCAATAACAGAAATAGCACAACTGGATGGCTTTAACAAACAGAGATTTATTCTCTCACAGCCAGGAAGCTAGAAGTGCAAATTCAGGGTGCCAGCTCCAGGTGAAAGCTTCCTCTCTCTGTCTGTTCTGGGGGAACATCCTTGTCATCAATCTTCCCCTGGTCTAGGAGCTTCTCAGTGCATAGGATACAACACAGGATAAATACATCAGGTCACAAAATAGAGGACAACCACACAATACTGGGAATCATGGCCTAGTCAGGTTGACGTATATTTTGGCAGACAAAATTCAATTCATAACAATCTAACTTTTGGCTCCCAAAACTTCACGTCCTTGCCACATGTAAAACAGATTCACCCCATCATATCATAGCAAAAGTCTTAAATCAGGTCCAAGTCCAAAATCTAAAAATTTCTCTTCATCTGTGAGTGAAATGTAGACTATAAGTTATCTGCTTCCAAAGTACAAATGTGGAACAAGCACAAGGTAGACATTTCCATTATAAATGGGAGAAACTGGAGGGAAAGAAGGGATAACAGGAACCAAGCAAGTCAATAGACCACATTACAGTAGCTCTCAAGGCTTGAAAATAATCCTCTGTTCTCTGAAACCATTTAGGCAATGGCCCTGCCCTCCAGACTCTGGGTGTTGGCTACACTGTTGGCCATACTTTCAACATTCTAGGTGGAGGCCCTTCGGGCCTGGGCATCAGCTCCACCTTCCAGGCCCACTGGAATGGCAACTCTGCTCCCTCGGCTTTAGCGGCACCATTCTCCTAGTCCACCTGAGTGGTGACCACACCCTTTCAGCCCCATTCTTTTGCCCCTTGGGCATGGCAGCCCTCCCCCTTCAGCTTTGGGCAGCAGATCCGGCCTCATCCCCCTGGCAGCCCCAAACTCTGGAACAAGTTGGTAAAAACTCTTTGAAACCTAGGAGGCTGTGGCCCCACCCTTTGAGATCTAGCAGGCCATGGTCCCATCCATTGAGACCCCAGAGGTTGTGTGGTCCTACCCTTTGAGACTGAGGCAGCTCTGCTTCCTGTGTTCCTTGTCTCTTCAGTTTCTGCTTCCTAGTTCCTTTTTCTCTTGGCCCCTTGGGCCTTGCCGCCTGCATCTGCACTGCTGGGGCAAGTGTTCCAAAGCTCTGTAGCTCCACCAGTTAGTGCCTGGAGGTACACCACTCTACAAGTAAATTTCAGTCAGAAGGCACTCAGCGATCTTGCTCCATGGGTTGGCAAGCCTAGCTCTGCCAGTAAGTGCCTGGTGGCACCCTACTTTGCCAGGAAGCCTCCTGTGCAAAGGCACGCACCTCGCTCACTCTGTAAGTCTGTTCCAGAGCTGTCTAGCTCTGGTCTCCTGGTTTTGCTACTTCTCACTGTTTGTGCCATCTCCAGTGTAATGGTTGTCCTTATTTCCTTCTGAGTCCTTACCAGAACTGTCTTTGATGCCCATAATTCCACCAACAGTCTCTTTAAGAAATCTAGGCTTTTACTATTAGGCACTTTAAAACTCTTCCAGCCTCTACCCATTACTCAGTTCCAAAACCACTTCCACATTGTAGGTATCTGTTACACCAGCACCCCACTCCTGGTACCAAATTCTGTCTTAGTTATCTAATGCTGTTATAATAGAAATACCACAAGTGGATGGCTTCAATAAACAGAGATTTATTCTCCAACAGTTTAGGAGGGTAGAAGTCCAAATTAAGGGTGTCAGCTTCAGGGGAAGGCTTTCTCTCTCTGTTGGCTCTGGGGGAATGTTCTTGTCATCAATTTTCTCCTGGCCTAGGAGCTTCTCAGCGCAGGGACCCTGGGGTCCAAAGGACGTGCTCTGCTCCCAGCTCTGTTTTCTTGGTGGTGGGAGGTCCTTCTCCTCCATACTTGCTTCTCTCTTTTACATCTCAAAAGACGCTGACTCAAGATATGAAACAATCCTGTAGATTGTGTCCTGCCCCATTAACATAACTGCCTCTAATCCTGCCTCACTAACATCATAAAAAAAAAAACAAAAAACCCAGTGCCGTTGAGTCGATTCTGACTCATAGCGAAGGATTTACAACACATAGGATAAATACATCAGTTCACAAAATGGAGGATGACCACACAATACTGGAAATGATGGCCTAGCCAAGTTGACACACATTTTGGGGGGACATAATTCAATCCATAACAGCTTGGTACAGATGTGATTCAACTAATATTAGCAGAAGTAAACGAAGCATCTATGTCAGTTGCACTACCGACATATATAAAATATTAGAGAAGAGACATTAACAGATGAATTCACCAAAGCAGCTTAGGACTTCAGCAAGAACACCCTTCTGCATAAGCAAATCAAGCTGTTAAGGAATTTTTACATTTTATTTAGAGGAAGCATTGCTTCTTTACTTCCATCATATCCAAGGGCAAATCCAGTACTTTCAAACATACAGGATAAAACACACGCTGTTTATCCTATTTAAAGTCAATTTCTAACATTTACCCTCCAAAGAGGTTGAACACGTAGCCAATTCCATCTATAAGGCGAGATGGAGAGGTTGAGGACTCCATTACTAACAGCTTGTGCAAACCTGGAGATCAAAGACATGAACAGCATGCTCACTGTGATACACACTCAAACTAATGGATTTGGATTTTTCTAAAGAAATAGCTGAATCCTATAAATAATTCTTCTAAGAAATAGCTGCGTCCTGTAAATGGTTCAACTAAAATGAGGCATATTTGACAATGTAGCAAATAAATGAAGCAGAAAAGGCTGGAGTGGTGTATTCAGCAAACACGCTACAATACGTGGGCTGGCCATGATCAGGGGAATAAGGATGAACCTGATTTTCACTGCTTCCAAGAGCTAAGTCTGAGTCTTCCTCTTCTTCTCACTGGTCATTTTAACTTTTATTCACTTGATTTGGATACATAAACAGAAAAGACCAATTGCTAGAAAAGGACATCAGGGTTAGTAAAGCAGGGAGTGAGTGAAAATGAAGGAAACCTTTCATGAAATGGAGTGACAAAATAGCCTCAATGATGGGCTTAGATCATGAAGACAGTACAGAACTTGGCCATGTTTCTTACTGTTATATATAAGGTCATCATGAGTAGGAGCCAACCCCACAGCAGCTAACAACAACCCATGTGTAATGGATTGAACTATGTTCCCCAAAAAGATACATTACAGTCCAAACCCCTGATACCTTTGACCATGGCCTCTTTTGGAAACAGGGTCTTTGAAGATGCTATCAGTTAACAGGAGGTCATACTGGAGTAGGGGGAATATGATCCAATATGAATGATGTCCTTACATAAGAGGAGAAGAGACACAAAGGAAAGGTGACCATGTGGAGCTGCATGTACACACCAAGGAACACCTGGGGCTACCAGAAGCTGAGAGACAAGAAAGGCTCTCCCCCTACAGCCTTCAGAGAGAATATGGCCTTACTGACACCCTGAATTTAGACAACTAGCCTCCAGAGCTGTAAGACAATAAATTTCTGTTCTTACAAACCAGCCAGTGTGTTATGTGTTGTTAAGGCATCTCTAGGAAACTAATACAGCATGTGACTACGCCCCACTGAGCCTCAATTTTCTCATCTTTACAACAGGATAATTATATACATCACAAAGTATAGTTCTGTGTGGATTGAGTGGAATTATCTAGTGGTGCTTTATGAGTTTATCATTATAAAAATAAGCAAATATTTTTAAAAGCAATAAACTTTGTTTCCACTTCTTATCAGATCTATCCATGAAAAGTTTTTCTCTCTTTTTTCAATCCTGTCATTTCAATTCTAAAACGAACTATAAAGTGACATCCAGGAATAAATCTCCAAGTGAAAATTAATTTGTTTATTACAGGTTTATTCGTCCTCTGATTTAGGCAAATCTGTACACTTCATAGGGAAACTCTGGTGGTGTAGTAGTTAAGAGCTACAGCTGCTAACAAAAAGATCGGCAGTTCAAATCCACCAGGTGCTCCTTGGAAACGCTATCGGGCAGTTCTACTCTATCCTATAGGGTCACTATGAGTCGGAATCGACTCAACAGCAATGGGTTTTGTTTTTTTGGTACACTTCACGGAAACCCTGGTGCCGTAGTGGTTAAGTGATATGGCTGCTAACCAAAAGTTCAGCAGTTTGAATCTACCAGGTGCTCCTTGGAAACTCTACCCTGTCCTATAGGGTCTCTGTGAGACAGAATCGACTCAACAGCAACAGGTTTGGTTTTGGTTTTTTTTTTTTGTACACTTCGTCTTCGTCTTTTTTTAAATTTTATTCCCTAAGTTCCTGTGATTTTCCTTCTCAAATGCTCATTTTATATCTCAACCCAAACGTTCCTCAAGTTAAGATAAATACTACCATCAGTTAATTATGAGCTGACAAGATAAAGGACAAATAGCAAGCGCAGAAAGCGCCCCGCAACAGCTAATATTTCAAATAATATGCCTGAAATCTTTAAGTCAAACATGTCAGCTCTTCTTAAAGGTTAACCTCATTAAGTGTAAAAAAGCAGAAAGTGTATCTATGAGTATCTGTACTGTCAGATTTCAAAGCTAACTTGGAAGCCAATAGTTGTGGGGAGGAAGGCAGGAGATTAAAAAAAAACAACAACAACACACAAATATTATCCCAAGTGAAGGCTGGACATGCTCCCACCTTAGCTGTAGGAAATCAGCTACGTAAATTAGATGATGCTCTTGTGATTCTTGTCTCAGATGTGCCTTGAAAGGGAGAGATACTCCTTCCATTTCTACTTTCAATATCACTTTCTCTTTACTAAATCTCATTTTCTCCAAGGCAGGACCAGCATTAACACAGCATCTCTGATGATTAGCCCTCAACCTCACTCAGTTTTTCAGATGAGAAGAGGAAACCCTACCATGACTGTGACTTGCCAAGATCGTATGGCTGGTAAGTAACAGCCAGGCTAGGACAGCACGACATAGGCCAGGGCCCTTTCCATCACGTCATATTGGGAACAACCAACATGTTTTGATTTCATCAATGCCAACAAGGTCTCCTAGTCCACAAATAGTACATCTTTTAATTCTCGAAGTTCAACTGTGAAGAGATTACTTTCTCTTACTTAAGACTTTACTTCTTATTAAAATGAAAAAATAATTAAATTGTTTTTAGTTGTTTACATTATAATACCAATCTATTTATCATATCCTTTCCTGAAAACAGGCTTTGAGTAAAGAAAGAGCTATCTGACCATACATTTAAACAGCAGAAGAAAAAGAGGGAAAGATGAGGAGGGTACATAGGGTGTATCAGTTGGGGCAGGTTAGGTTATAAGGCAGTAAGAAGTGATCCCCCAGATCTTAGAGCTTTAAAATAACGTTGCTACATGTCACATGCAGGCTGGCAGGGGGCATGCCCATCCTAATTATGCAGGGGCCCAAGCTGGTAGAGGTTATATTACCTTAGGGTACTGCCATCTCTACACAAGTTTTCAGGGCTCACCCCAGCAGGGGAAAAGGAAGCTGAAGAGTTGAGCACCAACAATTAACTACTTTGGCTGAGAAATGATCTGTCACTTCTACCCACATATCATGGGTCAGAACAAGTGGCATGCCATGTGTAACTTCAAGGACATCAGGTATATAATCCTCTGTGTACTCAGAAGTAGAGCCAAATCAGATATTGTTGAACATGTATGTCAATGACAAAAAAGAAAGAAACTGAAGACAAACTCGGTCTATTTCTTATCGACCGTATTCTCAATAAATCACCATTTGTTATGGGTTGAGTCATGTCCTCCAAAAAGACATGCTGAAGTCCTAACTCCTGGTACCCGTGAATGTGACTTTATTTGGAAGTAGGGCCTCAAGATGAGGTAATTTGTGTTGGTCTTAATCCAATATGACTGGTGACCTTATAAGAGAAAAGAAGACACACAGACACACAGAGAAAACACCATGTGGCAACAAAGACAGAGATTGGAGTGATGGGTCTACTAGCCAAGGACTGCCAGGAACCACCAGACACTAAGAGAAAGGCACGGGACAGAGTCTCCCCTACAGCCCTGAGAAGGCCCATGGCCCAGCCGACACCTTAATTTCAGACTTCCAGCCACCACGACAGTGAGAGAATAAACTTCCATTGTTCTCAGCAACCCAGTCTGTAGTAATTTGTCACGGCTACCCCAGGAAACTAACACAGCATCTTAATCCAAACTCAGAGGTCTCTGGGTGGTACAAACGGTTTGCACTCAACCATTAGCCTAAAGGTTGGCAATTCAAACCCACACAAGCAGCACCGTGAAAGAAAGGCCTCGCAATATGCATCCGAAAGGTCACAGCCCTGAAAATCCTACAGAGCATAGTTCTACTCTAGTACTTAGGGTCACCACGAATCAGAATCGGCTGGACAGCAACGGGTTTGGTTTTTTCAACCTCACATAACTGCCATCTTTAATTTTCCACGTTTTTCTCTCCCTCTTTTATTAGACGCTACAATAAATCATCATTTGTGTTTTTCTTATCCTTCACACAGATACTTATAGAGTACCAACAAGAAGTGAAACTCTCTCCTAGGCACTGGAGAATCAGAATTTAAAACAACAAAAGCAGGGATGTAAGCTGGCCCCTTCATACCTGTATCCCCAGCGCCTAGAACCATGCTTGGCCCACACTATGCATGAAATGAATTTACCGAACACACTAACACAACTGTGAACAGGGCTGCATCTGCCCTCAAAGGGCTTTCAGTAGTATGGACTTCTCCACTCCTTTCCTACAATGGGGAAACCCTGGTGGCGTAGTGCTACGGCTGTTAACCAAGAAGTCAGCAGTTCAAATCCGCCAGGAGCCCCTTGGAAACTCTATGGGGCAGTTCTACTCTGTCTTATAGGGTTGCTATGAGTTGGAATTGACTCATTGGCAGTGGGTTTCCTATAATGGAGAAGGGTTTATTTATTCCTTTATTTTTGTTCTTACACAGTTTAAAAGGATGAAGGCTTCTTAGCCCCTTTACCCTATCTGTGTAAGTATCTGTTGAATGAATGCATGAATATTTCCGCCCTCTACAGTCCCTTCTTCAGTTCCCCCTAAGGATCCTTTCAAAAAGGAAAGCCCCTCTTTAATCATTTTTCCCCATCCATAAAGTGATAATTTAGAGACAAATCCACACTCTAGTCTCTTCCTTTTCCTAAGCTTTTACACAGCGGAAAAGATTTCCAAAATGCCAGTGCTGACTAAGAAAAACCTGGTGATCATTTCTTGGCTAGAACGTGTGAAAGGCAGGAATCTTGGCTCTGGTTCCTCGTTCTATGGAGACTTGTGTGAGCCTGCCGCCCTGAGTCTTATATCCAGATGGAACAGCACTCACCATTTCCTAGCACATGCAGGCAGTCCCACTCCCAGAGAAATGAACAGTTACTGTGCAAATAAAGTAGTGTCCTTGTACAGACAGAAAAATTAAAATTACAGAGGAGAATGGCAGGAACTTGGGATGGCTTCCTTTTAAGGCTTTCATCACCCATGCATCCATGTTTTCTACTATGACACCTTCCTTTTCACTCAAAGATTCAAAGGATTGCACGGACATAATTCATAATCATGAAAAAGAACCATAACTTCAAGTCACCAATGGAAACGCAGATTCTAAATGCAGGCGGAACCAAGTGGCATTAAAACCCAGTGCCCTCGAGTCGACTCCGACTCATAGTGACCCTATAGGATGGAGTAGAACTGCCCCATAGAGTTTCCAAGGAGCGCCTGGCAGATTCGAGCTGCCGACCCTTTGGTTAGCAGCCGTGGCACTTAACCACTATGCCACCAATGGCATTAGAGCAGTTAATATTGAGTGTGTCTCCTAAAACACACAGCTCTGAACGGGAAGGTGTTGCCAGTGTCTGGGACACCAAGTGTGGCCAAGCCTGTAAGAGGCACTGGCGCTGCAAAGACACACAAGATTCTGCCCTCAGACAGAGGTGACCTCACAAAGTCTAGAAAGGGGTTAGCACAAGCCAGGGGTCAACAAGCCTGGAGGTGAGGAGACAAGACCCAAGAGGCTCCCTGAAGAGATGCCACAAAGCGGGAGCCTGCAAAACAGGTAAGAGGTAGACAGGTAGCAAGGCGGGGAGTAGGGGGCCTAGATGATTCTGGCAGAGGAAGAAGCAAGTGTGAAAGGATACCGCTTGACCCTCAGAAGGAGCTCAGCTGATAACTGGAGAAGCGGGGTGGAGACAGCGGCAGGAGATGAGGCTCCAGAGGTGGGACGGCGAGCCCCCAGAGCACTTGGTGCCCTGCTTTATCCTGAAGGCAGGATGAGGGCGTAACAAGATCAGATCTGGATTGTAGAAAGTTCACTCTGGAGGCGGCACCATGAGGTGCCACAGAGGCTCCATGGCAAGGAGGACAGAGGAAGAGGTCCCAGCCAAGAAACCAGGCACAAGGCTCCCTGTCTGATTCAGCCACTGAGGTGCTCTGCAGCTTCCAACAAGGGCCTGTGGCAGAATTCTCTGAACCTCAGTTTCCTTGCCTATCTTGGGGGTCACGATGAAGGTTAAAGGAGAGCTCGTGAAGGATGGGGCATAAAGGAAGAACTTCATATATGTAGCTGCCAGGAGCAATGCAGCCCAGTGGGTAAGGGGGGGGGGACTTTGGAGTCTGTGTGACCTTGGACAAGGACAAGTAGCAATTTCTCTGACCTCAGTGTCTTCCCCTGTAAAGTGATGACAATAGCACCCACCTCATAAAGCTACTGTGAGGACTGAGATAAATGTGTAAACCACCTGGTCCTCAACAGACAGCTGTATTCGTGGGAGAAGTAGCAGCAATAATAGCAGCAGTAGTAGGGGAGGCAGGGGAGGAGCGGCAGTTGTTGCGGTAGTGATAATTGTTGTCGTTAGTGGCCATTGAGTTGATTCTGACTCATGGCAACCCCAAGTGGGCAGAGTAGAACCACACTCCATAGGGTTTTTAAGGCTGTGACTTTTTGGAAGCAGATTACCAGGCCTGTCTTCCTAAGCACCTCTGGGTCGGTTCGAACCACCAACCTTTCAGCTAGTAATCGAGCGCTTAACCGTTTGAACCACCCAGGGATTCCTAGTAACGGTAATTTGAGAAAACTAGACTAAGATGGCTATTGCCATAATACAGGTGAGAAATTATAAGGTCCTGGACTAAAGAGGCAGCAGTGACAAGTCAAGGAATCAGACTCAGAGCTCTAAGAAGCAAGTGGAGTCCCTGGGTGGTAGAAACAGTTAACACTCAACTGCTAACCAAAAGGCTGGAGGTCTGAGTCCACCCAGAGGTGCCTCAGAAGAGAGGCTTGGCAATCCACTTCTGAAAAAGTTGGCCACTGAAAACCCTACGGAACACAGTTCTACTCTGACACACACGGGGTCGCCATGAGGCAGAACCGACACCACAGCAACTGGTTTTACGAGTAAGAAGCAAGCCGCACCAGGCCTTCATGACCGATTGGGTGGGACAGGTGAGGGAGAGGCCAGAGATAAGGATGCCACGTCATCTTCGGTTAGGCCAGCTGAGGAGAGCAGAGTCTGCCACTCACTGAAGAGGAATAGGTTTGCAGAGGGAGATAAGAAACTCATTCTCAGACCAGCTGAATTGGAAGTTCCCATGGGGCACTGAAATGGAGTTGTCGATTTTAAAGCTGTCTATATATTTTTTTTTTTTATATAGGCCTGGCACTCAGAAGACAGAGCTGGGCTAAAAATACAGATTGAGAAGCTGTCAGTAACATACGGATAGCAACTGAAGTCCTGAATAATCACATCACCAGAAAGAGCATGCAGGAGAGAAAAGAACAGACAAGAGCAGAGCAGGGGCCCACAGACAGACCCCTGCCTCACAGAGACAGGCAGAGCAGGAGACCCACCAAGGAGACTGGAAGCACAGCTGAGCAGTAGGATGCAAACCAGGAGAGAGGACTGGCTTAGACACCGATGAATAAACAAGCTTCAGATGGAAACAGTCAAATAGAGACCAAGCCCACTGGATGGAGAAACAAGAAGGTTCTAGGGCAGTGTGGTGGGAGTGGACCTCAGATGGTGGTGGATAAAGGAGGTGTGTGTAATGGGTGAGGAAAGCTCTTCTGGAAAGTACACATCGTAAGAGAAGAGAGAGGTAGGGTGGCAGCCAGAGGGAATACAGGATTGAGGAAAGGAAGGTTTTTTGTGGCAGTGGGTTATGTTGTCGTTGTTATCAAAAAAGACTTGAATTTCTGTATATACTGAGATGAGAGGGCCAGTATAAAGGGAGAGGTTGAAAATGCAGCCAAGAAAGGAGGGTGATTTCTGGAAACATACAATCACAAAGATGGTGGAGGGCCAGGCAATGCTCCCTTCTGTTATACATAAGATCACCTTGAGTCGGAGCTGACTTGATGGTAACTAACAACGACAACAAGTGCCTGGGGTGGTTTTAAACAGCAAGAGACTGTGAAGACATCAGCTGAGGGGAAAGGTGCCTTGAAGACAGGAAAAAACCAGCTGCCGTCGAGCTGACTGTGATTCATGGCGACCCCATGTGTGTCAGAGTAGACTTGTGCTCTATAAGGTTTTCAATGGATGGTTTTTTTCAGAAGTAAATTGCCAGGCCTTTCTTCCAGGGCACCGCTGGGTTGACTCGACCCTCCAACCTTGCTGTTAGCAGCTGAGCGCATTAACCATTTACACTACCCAGGGACTCCTTGAAGACAGAAGGTTTCAAATAACCGATGCAGGAAATGAGACCAGACAGTAGAATACAAAATAAAAGCACACATACAATGCACACACCACAAGGAAAACAAAACAATTCGGATGTAATTCCACCCTCTGTCTAGAAAGAGAAGACTTCTTTGAGAAAAACTGTGAGCTAGGCAAGAAAATGCTGTCTGTGCCATGTGGAGCCAGGTTGTTCCAAGGCTGGGAGAGAAACAGCAGACACAAGGAGCAAACATGTATCAGAGATGAGAATGGCAGATAGAACTACATGCCAGGGGCACAGGAGAAGGAAAGGACAGGAGAATGGGAGGCAGATGCAGAGAAGATTAAATTTTCAAGGAATTCTCTCAATCTAAGTTTAAAATCAATTGGCAGCCACCACCCTCCTTTAAATTCCTCTTTACAGCAAGTAAGTCAATAGCGGTGGGTGTATTTTTCAACAATGCTGAGATAAAACAACAATGATGCAAGAGCACAGTGCCAATTACAGTAATAAAACCACAGATGAGTGTGTTTTTTCCCAGTTATGCCCCTGACAAAGAGACACCCCCACTAATTCAAATAGTAAAGCATCACTGACTTTTAAAAGGTTTTCTGAGGGTTGGCCCTTTTTCATTCATTGAAACAAGTGTTTAATGACTGAAAAACTGTGCTCTACTAGGGATATATACAGTGAAATTACAACAGTCCTTGCCGTCAAGTTATGTGTGTGAGGCCTAACTTCCCTACACATACACGAAAATCTGAAGAACTTTTAGAATGAGGACTGCACTAGGTAAAAGGGGAATAATACAGAGACTCCCGGCCATCTTCAAGTTCAAATTCACACCAATACCTCTGACCTCAAAGCACCCATGCATCCTTCCCCAAATTCAACCACCGAATAGATATGAATGTCTTGTAAAACATCATAGAGAATAGCAATATTTAGTGGTTGGTTATAGGACAAGTAATAGCACTGACTGCACACCAACTCTGTTCCAGGAACCGTGCCCCATGTCTTACCCATTTGGTCCTCACAACAACCCTGCAAAGGGGCTAGGATGGTTCCCCTTAGACATATGGGGAAACTGAGGTTTGGAGAGATTAAGTACCTTATCTCAAACACCTACTAAATGATAAACCAAAAAAAAAAAAAAAAAATTTGTTGCCATTGAGTCGATTCCAACTCATAGTGACCCTAGAGGACAGACAGAACTGCCCCATAGGGTTTCCAAGGAGCAGCTGGTGGATTCGAACTGCCAATCTTTTGGTTCACAGCCATAGCTCTTAACCACTAAATTCATGCAGCTTCAAAGCTTATACTCTTTTCATCACTTCCCTCACACCAAATTTCCCTATCCTTGTTCTACCACTAACACAGTTGAGCTAAGCAACAATGATGACACATAAGTACTAAAATGATATTAGGATGAGTTTAGTCTTAGGAGTCCCTGAGTGGCATAAGCAGTCAACACGCTCAGTTGCTAACGGAAAGGGTAGAGGTTCAGGTCCACCCAGAGACGCCTCAGAAGAAAGGCTTAGTGATCTACTTCTGAAAAATCAGCCATTGAAAACTCTATGGAGCACAGTTCTACTGTGATACACATGGGGTCGCTATGAGTCAGAACTGATCGAAGGCAACTGGTGCGGTTTAGAAAGCTTTGGCTGTGAGCTCACTAAGATGCACGGCCACCCAGCTCTGTGGGTAGTACCCTGGCTGCCTAAGGAGCAGAGGACAGGAGGGTGTGCCCTGCACTGCCCACACTAGGGCCCAGAATCACTGCTGGGATTGAGTTATTTATAACGGAAAAGCCCATGGTTCTAGCCTGTGGGCACAGAGCAGATGTGGATAATCAATCTTAACAGCCTTCACGTTGTGATGTCTTATTTTGGTTTGGTTTGGTTTGGTGTTTTCCAAAAAAAAAAACCCAGACCCGATGCCGTTGAGTTGATTCCGACTCATAGCAGCCCTATAGGACAGGGTAGAACTGCCCCATACAGTTTCCAAGGAGCACCTGTTAGATTTGAACTGCCGACCTTTTTGGTTAGCAGTTGTAGCTCTTAACCACTACGCCACCAGGGTTTCCTTGGTGTTTTCCAGGACAAATCAGTCGAATTTAGGCTAATGTGTAAGAAATCAAGGCTTAAAAAAAAAGACTCCAAAGAGTTATTTCAAAATTCTTGCGAATACCTCCTGAAGGCAGGCGGACTGAAAGCCGCAGCTGTCGGTCTGTGTCAACACTGCAAGGAGGCCCCGAGGGAAATGTGTTAGCACAGCTTTGTTTTCTTCTTTTGGCAATATAGAATTCTTTTATCCATAGAGGTCTAACATTTTTATTGTATTCAGTAATATTTTACAGACTGAGTTTGCGGAGAGGGGGAAAAAAAAGGCAGTTTTGTTTAAAAGCCTGTTCTCAAATCCATAAGCAAATGGGGATTCACCACATCACCCCAAAGCCAAGTTCTAAGCAGCAGCTTCTAACTTCAGCAGAGCTACTAACAAAGGGCAGAGTAGGCTAACTTGATGTTGAAGGGCGAGAATCTACCTACCAAACAAGGACCTGAATTTAAATGTTGTTGTTCTCGTTGCCATGAAGTTGGCTCCAACTCCTGGCAACTTCATGTGTGTCAAAGTAGAACTGTGCTAGCAGATTGCTGGCCTGACTTCCAAGGTGCCTCTGGGTGGATTCAAACCACCAACCTCTCGGTTAGTAGCCAAGTGCTTAACCATTTGCATCACTACATACCAAACAAAGATCTGAATTTAAAATGATAGGTCTTGTCCAGGTACAAGAACAAACCCACCGACAGCCTGTCCCCTACATTCAATACCAATCAACTGGGAAGCTATAACAGCTGCAGCCAGGGACTAGGCAAGATGCAGGGTTCACAGAAGGTACCAGGCTTTCTCCTGCCTCAGGAAGCAGCATGGTGCCATAGTTGAAGTGCACCTGACTTCCTGGCCACAGCCCTGGTCTACCAAGGCCCAGCGGAGGGGCTCCTGGACAGCTAATTGACTTCTCTGTGCCTTAGTTTCCTCGTCTGTAAGATGGGAGTACCAGAGGTTGTTACTGGCGTTACATGACGTGTGCCTAATACATAGAAAGCATTCAATAAATATCAACAACTTCCATTATTTATGTATAGATTTTTTTCTTTCTGGAGCAGCACTTTTTTTAAAATTGTAGGTCACAACGCATTAATGTGTCTGATATCAATTTAGAGGGTCACAACCAGCATTCTTGGAAAATGAAACAGACTAGAATGTTGTATTTAAACATGAATGAAGTCATGTTGTATACTGCTTTTGTAATATTTTCTATAGCCTACATAGTAACCTTAAGGATTGCTTTGTGAAGGTCTGTTTTCATACATCCGTGTGCCTGCATATGTATCAGGCTGTAACAGAGAGTATTTCCTTCTGTGGGTCACCATCAGAAACTCTGAAAAACATTGTTTTCCAGGATGGGATGATAGGAAGTTGGAGAAGAGTGAGAACATGTAATATGCCAGAAATCTTTTTTTAAGCAGACTGTTGAAGCACAGCAAAAGACCTCCTACACGGATGGTTGGGATAACCCAGCAGTTACCCGAGGCACACCAGTCTGGCTAGGCTGCTATTGGCATTTCAGTGACGTGAGGTTAGCAACATGCTTTCATTTCCAAAACAAACCATATTGCAAAACTGAAAGTATAGATGTTATCTCGATGCCGGGCAAGGCTGGAAAAATTGACATGGTTTAGCTGGTAAGTGTACAAGAAGACACTACGCCAGACTTCAAATGCTCTTAAAAACCATCATGGTTGGAAAAGATATGAAAATGTCCTGAAACAGAAATCCTTAAGCACGGTTGTAGATTTAACCTAACAATGTCCACTGTAGCCAAATTCCCAGTTGAAAATGTAACTACCTGTAGAAGCATTCCTTGGAGAAGAAGTAATGGAAAATAACTATAAACACATAATTAATCATTTTGTTGTCGTTGTTGTTAGTTGCCGCTGAGTTGCTTCTGACTCAGGGCGACCCCACATGTATCAAAGTAGAACTGTACACCATAGGGTTTTCAAGGCTGTGACCTTTCGGAAGCAGATAGCCAGGCCTTTTTTCAGAGGTGCCTCTGGGTGGGTTCCAACTGTCAACCTTTCAGCTAGTAGTCGAGTGCTTTGCACCACCCAGGGACTCCGTTTTAGAGTCTAAAAAATATCTATCTATTCATCCAAAAGGCTGAATGATGTGGTGCTTAACAATCCCACTCTTAGGCCAGTTAAGAAGGCCCATAGCCCTGGGTCCCACTCCTCCCACCACGGAGTTAATTGTCCTTGGGAACAAGCTGACCTGCCCATCCAGACCCTCTGTCCCTCCACCTACTTTTAGGCTATACTCTGTCCTTGTCATTGTTGTTGTATGCTGTCAACCCAATTCTGACTCATAGATACCCTATAGGATAGAGCAGAACAGCTCTGTAGGATTTCCTAGGCCATAATCTTTCCCGGAGCAGATCGCTAGGTCTTTTCTGACGCAGAGCTGCTGACGGGTTCAAACTGCCAGCGTTCTGATTAACAGCCAAGTACTTAACCACTGAGCCACGAGGGCTCCTTTCCGGATCCCTAAGACCCCAGAATTCCCTCATCATATACCAAGCCACTTGCAGGGCATGAACGGGCTCCTCCCATATCTGTCCTCCTAAGGGGACGTTTTGCCACCAGTGGAGGCTGAGGCTGAGCACACGGATGGAGGCTGGACATGCAGGCTGGGGTGTTCAACACAGTGCCCTTCAGGAGGTGGAAACGCACCAGGGGTGGAAAGAAAAGGGAAGCAGACCCTGGGCCAGGGAAAGTTTCTCCCAAAAACATCCCAGCTCAGAACTCTGGCAAGTTTGAGAACACTAACCAAACTGAGTCTTCCAGGTATTTATGAAGGTGGGTGGAGAGAACTAATTTTATATAAACACTTGCTAGCTTCATTCATAACTTTTAACTGTTTAGACATATGCCATGTGGGGTTCCATGTGTTTACGCACATGGAACCCTGCAAAATTACAGGTGGGCCTGGTGGTTAGAATGTGAACTCAGAGCCTGGGTTTATACCCCTCCTCTGCCACTCACCAGCTCTGTGAGCTTGGGAAAGCCTTTTGATCTCTGTGTCTCAGTTTTCCCATCTGTAAAACAGGGATGATAACAGCATCCTCCTCACAGGGTTGTCGTGAAGACTAAATGAATGAGTGCATTTGAAATGCCTAGAGCAGCAGCTGGTACATAATAAAAACCAGCTGCCATTGAGTCAACTCCCACTCATGGCGACCCCACATGTGTCAGAGTAGAACTACGCTCCATAGGTACTTACCAGGTGCTCCACAGATGTTGGCTTTTATTATTCTCCATACAAAACCGGTTGGCCACTGCAGACTTCTAGATGAGACCACAGCCACACTGTTCTGTGTATTTCTTCTTTCCCATTCCTTTCTAATTTTAAATATCATGCTTTGTGCCACTCCAAAAGATGATTATTTTCTATTCTGAAAAGGCCAAGTCATTTAATAGCTGGCCTGCCTGGTATAAGTTCTTCTGAAATTAAATACGTGTTCATCTACCCCAGCTCAGCAGATAACTCAGGCCTGTGGCCAGTTGGAAGTTTGGCAAATTGGTTTTCTATGTCAATTGCATACGATAAATATTAAAAAGCACTACCAATTTTAAATGTAAAAAGGACATGTCCTAAGGTTCATATTCATGAGGTTCAGAGCTATAATCCAGGGCAGGTCTTTCTAGATTTTCGATTTGCTATAAGCAGAGACTAACAGACAAGAAAAACTAACGCTAAAAATTGAGCCTATCAATGGAGACTAGATGGAAGGAGAAAATCCTTTATTTGGGTACTTGGTAATCCACATGTTTTTATTATTAAATGAAATGATTAATATCAACATATTGATGATCTGCTGACAACCTTCCCCATGATTTCTATCCTTTCAGCCTAAAACGACAGAACAAACATCTGGAAGAGACATCCTTGCCACACTTCAGTGACATGCCGGCAGGACTGGATAGTGCCCTTCTCATGTTATTACACCACGAAGCCCTCTTTCAAGTCTCTAGCTGCTTGCTATGGGTGGAAGGGCTAAAGCCCATGGGGGGAAAAAAAAAGACAAGGAAAAAATTCAAGGTCATATTTGCCCTTCAAAATATGCATATAATCTGCTCAATACAGTGAAAATTCCAACATCCAATTTTTCCCAATTAGTCTGAAGAATTTTTAAAATAGATGATTTGCCAACCTGCTGAGAAACTGCAACTCTTTCTAGTCTCCCAAGCTACATCTGATGAGTCTCCCAGAAAATGAGCCATACTAAAGCATCATTAATTTCAGCAATAGTTTTTCCATTAACAAAAACCTTCTCCAAACCCAAAATGGAGTATAAAGGTCGGTATGAAGTAAATGCCAGAACCTTGCTTAATTGGATTCTAGGGAGGCAAGACTGAGCACATCCATCCACCCTGCCATCGTCCCATCTAAATCAAACACATTGTTTCTTTAGAGAGTTTTGCCAACTTCCTCTAAAAATTCCAGAAACATCTCCTATTTCTGCCAGTTTTTATTTATACAGTTAAACTGGCTTTTTCCTAAGAGCTGGGCTGGAGAAAACAATATATTTGTACAAGCCCATCATTCAGACAGTCAGGCTTCATTATATCATAACCATTCATCAGGAGTCCATAATGAGAATGCTGTTTCCCTCTGCGACCATGAGAATGTGCAAAAAAATATGTATTCACGATAGGCCATAAAAGGTGTGAAACAGAGAAACCCTTTAATACTGAAACCCAGTGATAAAGTCAGTTCATCTGGCTTTCATTTTCTGCCAAAGAGCATGAGGGTTGGATGAACACAAATTCACCTTTAACTTCAAGAAGCCAAATCCTTAATTATTAATCTCCTTTACGCTTCCACCCTTTCCAAGCTGCACGCCCTTAAGAGAAGTAAAACACTTCATTCAGAATTGCTGTTATTAAAGACTTCCATGGGAGAGCATTTTTCTAGCTTACCTTACCGCTTACTCTAAATATTTCTGGCAGCACATCGCTGCCAGTCAGATTGGTGTCAATCCTGAGCCCCTGAACTGTGGAAAGTCACGATGTGGTGGCGGAAGGGGGAGCCTGGGGCTGGCAGACTCCCGCGCATCCGAACGCCACCCGTAGGGCTACCTTGTTTACACCTGGACGCCTTCAAGGCTGCCCCAGGCTCTGGTTCTGCACGTATCAGCGGGGGTAACTGGGCTCGGGAAGTGAAAAAGCAAGCCCCTTTCAATAAAGCGCAACGTGTGCGGCTTGGGTAATACGAGGACGAATTATGGGGACACGCGTCGAGGCTGGCTGGAAAAAGGAGGCGCTCATCTCATGATTCTGATGGAGATTTAAGGAACCAAGGGAGCCTCTGAGATCCCCATAACCTCTCCCCTGGGTTGGGCGGGTTTCAGGTCTCCTTTCCTTCCCCTCCCCCCAAATCTGGGCTACCGGGATCCCAGCAATGAATGCCATTTCCCCCAACCGCTGCCTGGGCGCAGCAGGGGTGAGCCACCTCCAAGCCCCGATTCCTTTGGCTGTAGCTGGGGCCGAGAAGCGCCTGGGGCTCCGAGACCAGCGATGCGCTTCGCAGGATCTGTCCCTCCGCGCCGCCATCAAGGGGGCTCACCGCTCTCGGAGCAACCGGCAGCTGAACCCAGGAAGGGGCACCCAACCACTGCGCCCCGGCACCAGAGGGCACCCCGGGGAGAGAGTGCGCCGCGCCTCGCCCCCAGGGCTCAGTCCCGGGGGCTAGGCTTGAGTCCCGGTCAGCTGGCGCTCGGAGAACCCCTGAGTGGGCAGAACTGGGGGAGAGAGGCCCCCGACCCTCCCGGCTCCGCGCCCCGGTACCTCGCAGCCGTACAGCTGACCCAGCTGCTCCACGATCCACTCCTCCAGCACCAGCCGCTTCCGCAGCTCTTTCCGATCGTATTTCACCGTCACTTTTCCCTGCTGGTGGCGCCGCTGCTGCTGCTGCTGCTGGAGCTGCCCGCCGGCGGCCGCTGGGGCTACGAGCGCCGAGTCCTCCCGGGAGGAGCCCGCGCTGCGGCTCGAGCCTGGGCTGCCGCCGGCGCCGCCCCGGGGGCTCTGGAAGAAGACTCGAGCGCCACCGCCACCGGCCCCGCCGGCCGCGTCGCTGCTGCCCGTGGCCACCGACATGTCCCCGCGCGCCCGGAGCGCGCCCGGCGCCGCTACCACCCCCGGTGGGGCCGCGACATGCGCGGGGTCCCGCACCTGCTCCGCGAGCCGCCTGCTCTCCGGCGAGTCGGGAGGAGCCGGGCGGGCGGAGGAGGGAGGAGGTAGGGGCGGGGACCGCCGCCTTAAAGACGCCGCCGAGGACCTGCGCGGGCCAGGGCCCAGCGCCCCCGGCACCGGGCGGGGGAGCTGCGCTCCGAGGAGGTGGTGTGCGCGTAGACGCGGGCGGCCGCTTGCGTGTAGGCACCGGAGGGGGCTGGCGTGGGTCTAGGTGCGAGGGGATGGTGCTCTGCGCGAGTGTCCCTGTCCTCTCCTCTCGGTGACCGGGAATTGTGCTTCCCGCCTCCGCCTGCGCCGCCCGGACTTGCCGGGAAGGGGACTTGGGAAGTGACCGCGTCGCCGGTCTCACACTGAGGCTTTTCTCGCCCCCACGGTCTCCTCCGGTGGCAAAGATGTGTCTCCGCTTCTCACGGCCCCACCCGGCGGCGCCAAACACATTCCTATTCAATGGCCAATGTGTGTGTGCCTTTTTCTCCCCCGCTATGGGTTTTTGTATGTGTGTGTGTTGTGTATAGGGTCGCTATGAGTCGGAATCGACTCGACAGCAACGGGTTCGTTTGTTGTTTTTTATCGTGAGAAAAATCGACGAGGTGAGGTTTGTGCAACTGGGTTATCGCTGCTCCTGAAAGATTGTTTTCAGACCAGTTTTTCTTTTCTTACAGAACGTATGTCTGATCATAGGCAGAGCATTAAGACATCTGTATAGCTAAAGCGCTGAAGACTTGATCATCGCGGGAGCTAGGTGGCTGGAGACATCATAAACACGTCTCTAAAAGAATCAGAGACGGTTTTCTCTACTTTTATGTTTTGGGTATCGCGTTCCCTTCATAGCCAACTCTCTCCCTCCAAATAATCTCTTTTCAGCCCGGGGAAGCAACTGCAACGACTAGTATACTTTTTAAACATCATATAGCCCAGAAGAGTTACACATGAATGGGCTTATTATAAGGTTGAGGGCAAAGAGACGGGAGGGAGCTTATAAACAGAAGACTGCGTGTGTAGGTGTGTAAAATTATAGGGAGACACTAGTACATTTCTGTTGTACATAACAATACACTTCTGTTCCAGCAACAGAAATCACAAAGATGTTTAAATGCCAGTAGTAGCTTTTATGAACGTTACAAAAAAAAAAAAAAAAAAAAGGCCGGTAAAGATTACTGGCAGCTACTCAAGGAAGCTCTCAGGGATAAATAAGTAGCCACCTTAGTTGTCTCTGGAAACTTTCTAGATGGAGAGGATTCTGCTCGGGATTCCAGACTGACAGCTACAGAGCAGAGGCATCCACAGTTAAACAAATCGCCAGGACCTTTCTACTGTCTTTTCTGGCTCTGCAGCCAAGGGAGGCAAGGTCTGTTCTCCCAGATTTATGATCCTTTGTTTCTCTCCAGTTTGGGGCTTTCCAGCAAGAGCCCGAGTAGGGATTTTCCCAAGGTGTTTAATGCCCAGAGCTCATCATCTGGACGGCTTGGAAGAGTGAAAGGGAAGAATCCAGTGGGGGATTGTGTGAAAGAGGGCTGGCTGGAGTGGGCCTGGGACCCCTGTCATAACATCAGAAGGGATTCAAGGCTGAAAGATCACTGCCACATGAAGGAGGACAGCTGTCACTCTAGAAAGTGAGTTTCTCACCAAACCCATCCCAGACATACCAAAAAATCCAAACATGCTGCCCTCAAGTAGATTCCGACTCATGGCAACCCCATGTGTTACAGAGTAGAGCTGAGCTCTGTGGTGGCCCAGTGGTTAAGTGCTGGGCTGCTGATTGAGAGGTTGGAGTTCCAACCCACCAGCGGCTCTGAGGGAACAAAGACCTAGCTATCTGCTCTGGTAAAGATTACAGCCTGGGAAACCCTATGGGGTGGGTCTACTCCGTCCTATAGGGTCACTGTGAGTCAGAATCTACTCCATGGCAACAGGTTTGGCAGACGCAGACTGCCACATCTTTCTCCTACAGGGAGACTGGTGAGTTGGAACCACAAACCTTTTGGTTAGCAGCCAAGCTCTTAACCACTGTGCCACCAGGGCCCCTTCCACAAAGGTTACAGTTAGTAGTCGGGTGCAAACGGTTTGCACTGCCTAGGGCCTTCATCGCTGACAAGGCAGATGAAATTTCCTTGATTGGCCCCTAGAGACGGATGACCACTGGACTCATCACCTCCACCCCTGTTCTGTCCTGGAGGGTTTCTTGTGAGTTACCTTTGAGTCGGCTCTGACTCATGGTGACCTTATGTACAACAAAACAAAACATTGCCCAGTCCTGTGCCATCTTTATGATCAGCCTTGGAGAGTAGATCATTTTAAAGTCTAAATACACAGCCAAGAAGGTGAACACCTCAACAAAATGACTGTGAAAGGAGGAAGAGGAGGGAGGGGCAGCAATCAAGCACGTGCCTCCTTGCATGTAACCAACCTTCTCTCTCTCTCTTTCTCTCTCTCTCTCTCTGTCTCTCTCTCTCCCTCCCCAGACATCTGGCCCATAACCACTTTAGTTAGCGCTAGCTTTAACCAACTGAACAACCAGGAAGATTTCAACCAAATGAAAAACAACTAAAATTTTAGTTAATGAAGGAGAAACTATGTAAAATGTCTGCCCCACCCTCGTGCTGGGATGTGGCAACACCAATTATTTTGAGAATTATGCCTGTGATCCAGCAGTATGACGGAGAGTGGGAAATTCCAACTCTCTAGAGTCTTTGACAATGAATTCAGTCATTCAAGAATAACTTCAAAGAATCCATAAAAATTTACTAAGTTCTTTCAGAGAAATTCTTCAATTTTTTTCTTCCTAAGGAGAATGCTTTTTCCTTTGTGCTTGAGACATGACTTCCACTCAACAAGTTCAAAAATGACATTTTTTTTTTTAAGTTTATGGTTTTAGGCATCTTAACTTGTAGAAAACTAACCAGCGAGGAATCGGTCTCTTTACACTGGTGTGTTGTGTGTTGGCCTTCAGGATACCCAAATAAGTCTACATGACTTTGCAATTAGGAGCTGAATGAACAGTGAGAGTTCCTCTCCCTATAAATCTACTTGTTCCACCCAGGATAAATTTACACTTGAAGAGAACACCTTAATACCTTGCTTCTTATACACATGCTCTCACACACACATGCTCTCACACACACACACACTTACACACTTAATTCCGTGTTTGAATAATTAAAACTCAATGTTCAAATCTTGACAGACAATAGAAATACTATTTTTGCAAATTGAAAACAAAATATCTGGGAATAATAGAATTATTTACATAGATGACTATTTAAATTCAGCAAAACCAAATACATCTCTCATCTACAAGAATATATAGCGAGAGCGACTCAGTCAGTCAGTCAGTCCTTGGGTGGTGCAAATGGATAGGTAGTGCACACAGCTTCTAACTGAATGTTTGGTTGGTGGTTCAAGTCCACTCAGAGGTACCTTGGAAGAAAGACTTGGTGATCTATTTCCAAAAAATCAGCCACTGAAAACCCTATGGAACACAGTTCTACTCTGACACACATGGGGTTCCCATGAGTCAGAATCAACTCAATGGCAACTGGCACGTGTGCATGTGTATACATATACTGGGATGGTTAATGTTATGTGTCAACTTGGCTAGGCCATGGTTCTCAGTTCTATGTAATTATCTTCCATTTTGTGATATGATGTAATTTCCTCCATTTTGTGATCTTCCGTAAGTAATACAATGTAATCACTTCCGAAACGTGATCTGATGCGATCAGCCAATCAGCTGTAAGAGGAGTTTCCTTGGGGGTGTGGCCTGTACTCCGTGTATGTAGGGACACTAAGGCAAAGCTATGTGGCTTGCTCTGGATCTTGTTTCTGGCTTGTCATCATCTGACTTCTGGTCCTTGAGACTTGAGCCTGCACCTTGTCATCTGACCTGCCGAATTTGGGATTCACCAGCTCAGGAGCCCTGCGAGCCAGCAGCCTTCCATCTGACCTGCTGATTCTGGGTTCGTCAGCCCCTGCAACCATCTGAGTCAGGAGAATCCTCCAGCTGACACCTGACCCACAGACTTTGGGACATGCCAGCCTTCACAACCATATGAGCCATTTCCTTGATATAAGTCTCTCTCCCTCTCCTTCTCTCTCTCTATACATATATATATATATATATACAGAGAGAGAGCTGTGGTGGTACAGTGGTTAAGTGTTTAGCTGCTAACCAAAAAGTCGGCAGTACATGGAGAAATAGTTGAAGCAGAGAAGAAAATATCCTTTGATGGTTCCTAGAGCGGGAAGGGAGGGAGAGGGGTTTTCACTAATTAGATATTAGATAAGTTTCATTCTAGGTGAAGGGAAAGACAATACACAATATAGGAGAGGTCAACACAAATGGACTAAACCAAAAACAAAGAAGTTTCCTTAATAAACTGAACACTTCAAAGGCCAGCATAGCAGGGGCGGGGATTTGAGGATCATGGTTTCAGGGGACATCTAAGTCAATTGGCATAATAAAATCTATTAAGATAACATTCTGCATCACTCTTTGGTGAGTGGCATCTGGGGTCTTAAACGCTAGCAAGCAACCATCTAAAGACGTATCAATTGGTCTCAACCCACCTGGAACAAGGAAGAATGAAGAACACCAAAGACACAAAGTAATTATGAGCCTAAGAGACAGAAAGGACCACATAAACCAGAGACTACATTAGACTGAGACCAGAAAAGCTAGATGGTGCCCGGCCATAACTGATGACTGCCCTGACAGGGAACTCAACAGAGAAATCCTGAGGGAGCAGGATAGCAGTGGGATGCAGACCCCAAATTCTCATAAAAAGACCAGACTTAATGGTCAGACTGGGACTGGAGGGACCCTGGAGGCCATGGACCCCAGACCTTCTGTTAGCCCGGGGCAGGAACCATTCCCAAAGCCAACTCTTCAGACAGGGATTGGAATAGAGGATGGAAAATGATACTGGTGAAGAACGAGCTTCTTGGATCAAGTGGACACATGAGACTATGTTGGCATCTCCTGTCTGGAGGGGAGGTGAGAGGGCAGAGGGGGCCAGAAGCTACCCGAATGGACGCAAGGAGAGAGAGTGGAGGGAAGTACCGTGCTATCTCATTAGAGGGAGAGCAATTAGGAGTGTATAGCAAGGTATATGTAAGTTTTTGTACAAGAGACTGACCTGATTTGTAAACTTTCACTTAAAGCACAATAAAAATTAAAAAAAAAAAAAGATTACTCCAAAAAAAAAATATATATATGGAAAAAAAAAGTCGGCAGTTCTAATCCAACAGCCACTCTTTGGAAACCCTACAGGGACAGTTCTACTCTGTCCTACAGGGTTGCTATGAGTCTAGATCAGCTCAGTGGCAAACCAAAACCCATTGCCATCAAGTCAATTCCAACATATGTGTATTTCACTAGTTTTACTTCTCTAGAGAACCCAGCCTAAGACGTATACATACAAGGCAAATGCTATCATTTTTAACCCATTTAGACAATTTTCTTAAATGCTGTTTAATCAAAAACCTAATAAATAGCTTTTAGTGAACTGAATGACCTAGAAGGCAGGAGGATGAGTTTCTACCTGAAAGCAGTTACTCCCAGCTGTGAGAGGAGCCCAAGGAAGGTTAGTTTGTGGATATCCTTTCTTCATAGCTCTGTGGCTTTTTTTAACTGGGATATATTTTACTTGCTCACTGGTTTAGGAAAAGGGTTTTTTTTTTTTTTTTTAGGAATTATATGTGACCTTTACCTAAGAATATGATCTTTATGCCTAAAATGTTTTAAAAGAAGATGACTTGATCAGGCATCCTAGGGATTTTGTTCATCACACCCCAAACAAGAACTAAATACAAATGTTTATACTTGCAGATGCAAATTGCCTTACACCTTAAAGACTATGTGTCATAATAATTGTGTAACACCTGGTTATCTACTCTGGAAATTTGATCAATTATAGCCCTGAGACCCACAAATCTGAACATAAAATTCTTACCCTGAGCAATAACCTCTAATAATAAGGTGCCTATCTCCAAATTCTCTCAAAGATTTGATAAACGGCAAAAAGCAAATCAAAAGTAATGTCAAGCCTAGTTTTCATCGTAATTGTAAAAGAACTTAATCTTTTGTTGGGGATTCTATCAGTTACCCACAGCATCTTCAGTTTTCTGAATACAGTTCATCACTTCATTGTTCTTTAGGGACTGATAATGGCAATGTTGGTAACAGTGTATCAATGTAAGTTTTCTTCTGGCTACTCTCCTCTTCTTTTTTTTTTTCTTTCCCCCTCCTAATTTTGAACCTTTGAATCATGCACTACAATTTGGAATCATAATCCCAAAATAAACTTAGCCATTCCTTGCGTAAGTAACCAGAGCAACAGCAGTCATGGTCACAGTTCTAAAATCTTGTCTCAGCAATCAACAGAAAGTCTTACCTGACCTTTCAGACATGATGAAAGTGAAAAAAAAAAAAAAAATCTGTAGCTTTATCCCATCCCCTTTAACGAAGATCAGATGTCCCTGACTTCTTTTGAAAAGCCTAGCTTGTGGAATACTGTCTCTTTCTATAAAACTAGGGTCAAATTTGTGTTGAGAGGAGCAAGCTGCCCTCCCTTCTAGCCAATGGCCTCTTGCCCTTTCACTGCCATCCTGTTTCAAAAGAGCTGGCCACATACCCCATGTCTTTGTGTCTTCCCCCCTCACTCAGCCTGGCTTCCACCAGACTGCAAGTGAGGTTACCAAGGCCACCAGGGAGCCATGTTGCTCAACTCAGCCCTTATCTAAGCTCTCCTGCTTGTTTAAACTCTTTCCTCTCCTGGCTCCCATGCCAACACCTTGTTAGCTTTCCTCTTACCTTTTTGTCTCCTCCTTCTCCTACATCCCTGCCTGAAAGTTAGGTGCTTCTCCAGGGTTTACACTCTCTCCAGGTGGGTGGGTGGGTAGGTGCTTTGTGTAGAGATTACATATATTTGGGTCATGACATAAAATGCATTTCTTATCGTGGTTCCTGGCTTAAAAATGTGTGACCATTAACAGATGAACCGATAAACAAAATGTGTTTATCCACATGCAACGGGAAATTACTCAGACATAAGGAGAAATGAAGTCCTGATGCATGTCACGACATGGATGAACCTTAAAGACATTAAACTGAGCAAAATAAGTCAGCCTTGAAAGGACAAATATTGTGTGACCTTACTTATATAAAATAAGCAAATATATAGGAAGCAAAGCTTATTAGTGGTTACCAGAGGTGGGCGGAAGGAAAAAAGGGGGAGTTTTGGCTTAGGGGGCATTGAATTTATGTTAATCGTGGTGGAATAATTTGGAAAAGCATAGTGAGAATGGTTGCACAACTTGAAGAATGTAATCAATGCTACTGAATTATACATGTAGAAATTGTTGAATCGGCATGTGTTTTGCTGTGTATGTTTTCACCACAATAAGAAAATCATAAGCAAAAATCACACACACTCAAAATAACATTTGAAAAATGCTGGGCTAGAGCACTTTTTACTGTGCTGGTCATCTGTGGTGAAAATATTCACTGTACTGTTTTATTCTCAAATGAATGGGTGTAGGTGTATATTTACATAGTTTAAATATAAACATATTTGCATAGTACATTGGCACCAAACGTGGCATGACTGTAGATCTGAAGCTTGTAACAGAAATCTGCCTAAGGTCCTGAGCTTGGGAATGTGTGGAAGGTGCTAAATTGTTGGAGCCCAAGCTGCCGCAGGAGAGAAAAATCACCCAAAGAGAGATTTCTAAAAGCAAATGGGATCATGACCCTCCTCTGAAATCATGCTTAAAATTCCCTCCCTGGTCTCATTCCCTTCAGGCTAAGTCCAAACACCTTAGAGTTGCAGACGAGGCTGTTCTTAGTCTGGCCTTTGCCTTCCACTCCAGTCTGTCTTCAAACACTCACCACCCCTCACCCACCACCCATACATCCATCCATTCCTCTCTCTGCCCAGTGGCACCCTGGTGGCGTGGTGGTTAAGAGCTCAGTTGTTAACCAAAATGTTGGCAGTTCAAATTCACCAGCTGCTCCTTGAACACCCTATGGAGCAGTTCCACTCTCTCCTATAGGGTCGCTATGAGTCGGAATCCACTCTACTTTAACAGGTTTGCTTGTTTTCCTCTTCCCAATAGGTAATGGTCTGGCCTTACTGACTTAACCCATTGCCATCGAGTCAATTCCAACTCATAGTGACCCTATAGGACAAAGTAAAACTGCCCTAGTAGGGTTTCCAAGACGGTGAATCTTTACACAAGCAGACTGCCACATCATTCTCCCGCAGAGCAGCTGATGGATTTGAACCACCAGCCTTTCGGTTAGCAGCCGAGCACTTAACCACTGTGCCACCAGGGCTCCTTTCACTGAACTTACAGTTGCCAAATACAAAACACTCCCAGTCTACTTTTGCCTGGGCCTACAACCTCCTCTCCCAGTTCCTCATGGCGCCAGGCGAAGCCTCATACCCCTTCAGGATCGACTAGGATCTCACCTCATTAGGTAAGCTTTTCATAGCCTCCTTAGTCTTGGCTAGCTGTGGCTGTCATGTTTGTCCATCGGCCCCCATCTATATCTTATCACATCACCCATCAAACCTTACTGCAATCAGGTCTCTCATCTCCAAATCTCCTCCTCAGTCAGGCCCTCTCCAAGCACTCTCTTTCCCCTTCATTTTTCTTTCTAATTTTTACAACTACCTGAAAATTGTATGTATGTATGTGTCTATTGTCTCCCTCCCTATCAGAATGTAAACGTTGTGAGGGCAGGGGCTTTATCCTTATTGTCCACCTCAGTGTCTTCAATTCCTAAAACAGCATGAGGCCCGTGGCAGTAGGTGTCTTATTGTTGATGGACTGTTGTTTTGTCTGTCCCTCCCACTAGATTGTGAACTCCTGAAGACAAAGAGCATGGACAAATGGAGTTTTCATTCTTAGGGTCGAGAAGAGTGTTCAATACATGGTCGTTGTTGTTGTTGTTAGCTGCTGTTGATCAGCCTGATTCATGGGGACCCCATGAACAACAGGATTGGACTCCATAGGGTTACATGGGATGACTTTTTGGAAGTAGATATGCAGACCTTTCCTTCTACTCCTTCTTAGTCTGGAAGCGCCGCTGAAACCTGTTCAGCATCATATAAACACACAAACCACCAATGGCTGAAGGATGGTGGCTGTGCATGAGACACATTGGCTAGGAATCATAGTTGCCCCAAAACAGTGAATAAATGACACTGTTTCCACTTCTGGCTGAAGACATTTTTTTTTCCTTGATTCTCCAATACAGTTATACAAACACATAGATCTGTCTCATCTCTACACAGTACAACCCCAAGCCGGTCGTGGTTGTCATTTTAAATAATAGGAAGTCACACTTCTCTACAGAGATGCTCACATGGGTTGGTACTATGTTTCCTAGCAGAAACAACTGTCACCCAGTCTCCCAGGGTTCTACACATGAACTGAATGCCTAATCGCCTTTGATTCAGTTCAAAGCCCCAATATATGTAGTTTCAGCTTTTCAATACCTTGTTTGTTGAGCCACCATGTTGAGAGAGTGGCTGAGGAGTCAGGGGTAAAGTCAAATTTTAATTCCAACTCTACTCTCATCTGGCTATATATCTTAGTTATCTAGTGCTGCTATAACAGAAATACCACAAACGAATGGCTTTAACAAGGAGAAATTTATTCTCTTACAGATTAGGAGGCTAGAAGTTTGAATTCAGGGTGCCAGCTCCAGAGAAATTCTCTCTTTCTGTCAGCTCTGGGAGAAGGTTCTTGAATCCATCTTCCCCTGGTCTAGAAGTGTCTCAGCGCAGGGACCGCAGGTCTAAAGAATACACTAACTCCTGGCTCTGCTTTCTTGATGGTAGTAGGAGATCCCTGTCTTCTCTGCTTGCTTCTCTCTTTCGTATCTCGAGAGAGATAGGCTCAAGATACAACCTAATCCTGTAGATTGAGTTCTGCCTCATGAACATAACTGCCTCTAATCCTGCCTCATTCACATCACAGAGGTTAGAATTTACAACACATAGGATAATCACATCAAACCACAAAATGGTGGTTAACCACATACTACTGGAAGTCATGGCCTAGCCACATTGATACACATTTTGGGAGGACACAATTCAATCCGTAACACTAGCAGGTCATATTCTCTCCCAGCATTGTTTTCTCATTTGAAAAAGTAGGACGGCTTCTGAAGTCTACCACCTAAGGCCATTTGTGGTGAAGGACTGATTTCTCTTTCCCAGCTCATTGCAGACCAAGGTGTGGTCCTACAGGGAACTAATACCCAATGGTGTCCCCTGCAACTCACCATGTGAGTCTAACAACACTCCGGGCTGCTCTATACCCTGTTCAATGAAACTAGCCTACACAAGCGGTTATGTGGCAATGTCATATTTCTCTAGTACTTTCTAAACATTTACTCTCATTCTCTGTGCTTGTCTCACTGTGGACCAGTGACAAACAGTTCACCAACTGACACCAGAGCAGAGACCACACTCTGAGAAGCGTGGAGTTAGAGAACTCATTTTGTAATTACGAATGGCTTATAAACCTTAATAACTATAATAATAGCAGTAATAATTGGGCACTGCCCTTCAGCTGAAAGAAAGAGACACTGAATTTAATTTCCTCCCCTGGAAAGCCTTCATAAAAATAGTATTGATTCTGGTGACCAAGAAAGATGTTAGCCTTCTGACTGAGGCCACAGGCTTCCCACACTGTTTGCACACCATGTGTGGTGGAGGATGGAATCCTTTCACAAATCAACATCCCTGTTTCAATATGCATCATTATCATTTGTGACTGTTGGGATTGTTAACTTGTACTGAGATGCTGCAATGGGTTCTAGCCCAGTGGACCGGGCTGAGCCTCCATGATGGGCCTAACAGTCCCCAGGTTCTGTTATCTGAGAACCAAAAGGCCCTTCTCAGAAGCCAGAACTCTTTAGGTGCTACCAAGAAAGCGGGAGAAGCAATTTTACTGTGGTCTTGTCACTAGACCCTGATAAAGTGCCTAGGTCTAACTATGCTCACGGTGTCCTCATCAGTCTGGAGGCAGACCCACGGACAGGATCAGCCAGGTCTTGAGCAAGCCTTTCCTGTGAGCAGATGATAGAGAGAGAGAGAGAGGGAGATAGACAGACAGATAGATAACTGCCATCAAGTCAACTCCAACTAATGGTGACTGCGTGTACAAAAGAATGAAACAATGCCTGGTTCTGTATCATCCTCAGGATCAAGTTCAGATCCTTCATGTCCAAGTCCGTCTTTGCATCCATTGTGCCAATCTGTCTCACAGACGGTCTTCTACACCCTCACTGGCCCTCTGCTTCACCAAACATGGTGTCCTTTTCCAGCAACTGACCCCTCCCAATGATGTGTCCAAAGCAGCAAGTCAGACAATGTTCTGTTGTGATTCAGAGGTTTTCACTGGATAATTTTCAGAAGTCGATCACCAGGCATTTCTTCCTAGGTTTACAATAGTTTGGGCCCTATAATTCTGAAAGCTACCCATCACTGACACCTATTTTTTGCTAGGCACTTTACAATAAATGCTGTCTCATTAAATTCTCCCACAGCCTGCAAGATAATCTACCTACAAGGTTGATTCCCATGCTCATTTGAAAGGTAAGAAAACTAAGATGGGGAAGCTAAGTGGCCCTCTACCTTCAGCCTGAGGTTTCACAGGTGGTGGAGCTGAGATCTCATTCTTTGTCTGCTGGCCTGGTCTTTAGTAAAATCTTACTTGAATGTCCAAGCCTTATCTCAGTTCTGCGGCAGGGTCTTCAGGGCAGGGCTGTGCGTCCACACCCGGGCCATGGGGTCATGGACATGCAGCACCTCCCTTCCTTCTGTTCCAGCCTGGCTTGGTGGAGCCTGGGGTCTTTGTGAGGGAGCCTCATAGGACCATCAGCCTTGATGGGCACGCACCCACACCGCACAAAGATTGCTTTTCCAGTTCCAAATTTGGAGGAGCCAAATTTTGTTCTTATTAAGGAAGAAGTTTTTCCTTTTCCTTTCTATATGTTGAAAAGTGGAACCTCTAAAATCAATTGACAATTACATATAGAATCTGCTAGATGCTCCATGGCATCCGTCTCGTCTCACCCAGGGTCTTCAAATCTGTGAATCTGAAATGATACAAATCCAGTACTAGCCCCACCCCACACCAATTAAATCACATTCTCTGGGAATCGGGCCCGGGCATTGGTTGTCTAAAAGTTTTTAAGTAATTTCACTGCAGTTGGGGTTGAAGACCACTGCCCAGATCATTTGGTGACAATCTGTGGGTGACAACTGTACTCCTCAAACCCCACCATCTCTTCTCAGCCTTCCCTCACTCTTTCCCAGCCCTAACTATCTTCTCTAATGGGGCTTTGCTCCTCAAAAACTTCAGCAGCAGCAGTATCAACTAACCCATAAGTGCGTAATCAAATATGTCACTTTCTATAGAAATGCTCTACTCAGTCACAGGGTGAATTTCATTCTATGATTTGAAATTGGGAAAGAAATCTGCCAAGCGTTTTGATGTAAAAAAGAGTAGATCTCTATGGAAAGACCCAACTACCTAGGTGATAGAACAATACAGGGATCAGATAGGTTTATTTATTTATGCAATTGCATAATTATACTGTACCACCAAGAAAGTGAATTATTTAATTCTAAAAAAAACACTTAAGAGCACGGTCTATCAGTAGCATGTGAGGGAGACTTATGTTGATGCTAGGAACCATGATAACTTGGGAAAATAGAGAACTGTATTTTTTTCTAGCTTTCATATTTTAGCTTCCATAGAAAAGTCTATTGCAGTATATTGCATACAAATTGTTTGAAAAACAGACCAAATTATAAAATTGTATGGCGTGGTAGAGCAATAATGCTACATCACCAAAAATGAGCCAAACAGTCAGTATGCCGGTGCATTCAACATGGACAGCAAAGCTATAAGCTGTAGAATAAGTAATAAATGACATTAACCTCCTCTGCCCTGACAGCCAGCCCACAGAAAGAGAAATCATAAAATATTCCACAGACTGCCTTTGACTGCCAAAGCTCTTATGAACTTAAACAGAGGTTTCATACAGAAAAACTCAGGAATGCTGTAGAGCATAATGAATGAAGATAAGCCTCAAGGTACTTCCAAAACTGTCACTGGATATAACCTAGAAGGAATGCAATTGTAATTGAAGCCACCATATCAAAAAATGAAAATTCCAGTAAATTCAAAATTCTAGTGAACCAAGAAATGTCGAGGCTTTCTGGGAATCAGCATTGTTTGTTGTTGTTGTTCTTTGTTGTTAGATGTCATCAAGTTGGCTCCAACTCATAGTGACCCCATGTGTAACAGAATGAAATGTTGCCCAGTCCTGCTCCATTCTCACAATCGTTGCTATGTGCAAGCTCATTGTTGCAGCCACTGTGTCAATCTATCTTGTTGAGGGTCTTCCTCTTTTTTGCTGACTCTCTACTTACCAAGCATGATGTCCTTCTCCAGGAACTGGTCCCTCCTGATAAAAAAAAAAAAAAAACATACCCAAAATACTTGAGATGAAGTCTCACCATCCTCCCTTCTAAGGAACATTCTGGCTGTACTGCTTCCAAGATGGATTTGTTGGTTCTTCTGGCAGTCTGTGGTATTCAATATTCTTCAACAAGACCACAATTGAAATGCATCAATTCTTCTTCAGTCTTCCTTTTCATTGCCCAGCTTTCGCATGTATAGGAGGTAATTGAAAATACTGTGGCTTTGGTCAGGCGCACCTTAGTTCTCAAAGTGACATCTTTGCTTTTTTAAGATTTTCAAGAGGCCTTTTGCAGCAGATTTGCCCACTCTAATTTACCTGACAACAACAACAATTTACCTGATGTGCCACATCCTCTATTTTGTCCCTTGAAATCAGTCAGGCTGGACAAGGGACAAGACAGACCCAACATTTGGGAAGGTTAAGTTGAGGGCCATCAGTAGTTGCAGATGCTAGAACACGGTGGCTCAGCTGGGGCCAGACCCTGAGCCAAGCTGTGAGTGGGTGAAATGTGAGTCTCTTCCTAATTTCCAGGTCACCCCCTGCTGTGGAATGAATTTTGTCCCCCAAAAATATGTGCTGGTATCCTAACTCCCATACCTGTGGATATAATCGCATTGGGGAATGGGTGTTCTTTGTTACGTTAACGAGGTTATATCACTGTAGGGTGTCCTAAACTTCATCATTTCTGAGCGATATAAAGAGCAGCACAGACACAGAGATGGACTGACACAGTGGCTGCAACAATGGGCTCAAGCATAACAATGATTGTGAGGATGGCCAGGACCGGGCTGTGTTTCATTCTGTTGTACACAAGGTCACTGTGAGTCGGAATCGACTCGACTGCACCGAACAACAACAGCACAGAGATAAGCAAGCACAAATAGGGAAAACACAGATGTCCTATGGAGATCGCCAAGGAACCAAGGAACACTGGGGCTACAGAAGCTGAAAGAGACAAGGATCTTCCCCCAGAGACCACAAAGAGAGAGACTTTCGCTGGAGCTAGTGCCCTAAATGCAGACATCAAGCCCCCTAAACTATGAGAAAATAAATTTTTGTTATTAAAGCCTCTCATTTGTGGTATTTCTATTACAGCAGCACTAGAAAACTAAGACGCCTGGCCCCCAGGTTCGTACTGCAGACTCCCACCTTTCCATCACTGCCCTCCGCTTGGCAGGGTTCTCAGCTTTTCCTCTGCGCTATTCCTCCACCTGCTCCCTCTCCCCACTGCCAGGCTTCTTGCTTCTCCTCTAGGACCAGGACAGCAACTATGGACTGGGATAAACCAGCAGTGTGGTGCTGACAAAAGGCAAAGAGCCCTTAAAGGCCAAAGTGTGCCTGGCTAGCTCTGGCCTCCTAGAGAGCTGGGGTGGACAATAAGTCTCATGTCAAGTGACAACTCGGGTTGTTTCTCAGAGGCCATTTAGTGTTACGTGTGGAGAGGCCTCTGAGGCCCTGTCCAGGCTCAGAAAAGCAGAGTGCTGCCATGTATTCCTGCTGTCTGCCAGGGACCCAAACAGTGGCAGGCCCTGAGCCATGTTTGGCCAGCCTGGGTGGAGAAGCCTCCCAAGGCTCTCAGCCTGGGCACCCACACCTAGGTCAGGGGTGCCCACAATCATCTCTATACTACCAGGCTGAAATGTTTTCTGTTTTTGGATTTATAAGGAAAAAAAGAAAATGGATACAAATAACACGGAGATTAGAATCAGGACTATTCTTTTTTAAATGCCAGTGATCTAAAAGTCTAACCTTTTTTTAGAAAAGTATAATTACCAACTCTTACACAAATGCACTCGCTGTATATCAGTTGATTTCTTCCTTGAGGGAAACTGGACCCAGTACCTAGTAAGGAGGACAAAGAATGTTAGAGAAGGATCCTGTAGGAAAGGATCAGCTTATAAAAGATTTAAGATCTGAAACAGAGAGTCAAAGTTGTCTCAGAAAATTTGTGGTGCAGGAAAACAGTTTTTAACCCACAGAGATTAGATAATAAAATCTCAAAAGAAAAATAGAAAATGGATTTGGTTCACTGTATTATCTTGATATCCCCAGTACCTAGCCTGGTATTTCTCAAGCAGTAGATTTAACGATAATAACAATGATCAACGGAGAAAAGATTGACGTTGTCAAGGATTTCATTTTACTTGGATCCACAATCAACGCCCATGGAAGCAGCAGTCAAGAAATCAAATGACGTATTGCGTTGGGCAAACCTGCTGCAAAAGACCTCTTTAAAGTGTTAAAAAGCAAAGATATCACTTTGAGGACTCAAATGTGCCCAAACGAAGCCATCCTATTTTCAATTGCCTTATATGCATGCGAAGATGGACTATTACTAAGGAAGACTGAAGAAGAATTAATGCCTTGAATTACAGTATTGGCAAAGAATACTGAATTACAAAGTATGATGTCTTTTTCCAGGGACTGCTCCCTCCTGGTAACATCCAAAGTAATGAGATGAAGTCTCACCATTCTCACTTCTAAGAAGCATTCTGCCTGTACTTCTTCCAAGACAGATTTGTTCGTTCTTTTGGCAGTCCACGGCATATTCAATATTCTTAGCCAAAGCCATAATTCAAAGGCATCAATTCTTCTTCTGTCTTCTTTATTCGTTGTCCAGTTTTCACACGCATATGAGGTGATTGAAAACACCATGGCTTGGGCCAGGTGCACCCTAGTCCTTAAAGTGACATTTTGGCTTTTTAACACTTCAAAAAGGTCCTCTGCAGAGGATTGGCCCAATGGAATACATCATTTGATTTCTTGATTGCTGCCTCCATGGCATTGATTGTGAATCCAAGTAAAATGAAATCCTTGACAACTTCAATCTTTTCTCCGTTTACCAAGCTGTTGCTTATTGGTCCAGTTGTGAGGATTTTTGTTTTCTTCATGTTGAAATGTAATCCATACAGAAGGCTGTGGTCTTTGATCTTCATTAGTAAGTGCTTCAAATCCTCTTCACTTTCAGCAAGCAAGGTTGTGTCATCTGCTTATCACAAGTTGTTAATCAGTCTTCCTCCAATCCTGATGCCTCATCCTCCTTCAGATAGTCCAGCTTCTCAGATTATTTGCTCAGCATACACATTGAATAGGTATGGTGAAAGGATACAACCCTGATGCACGACTTTTCTGATTTTAAACCACAAAGTACCCCCTTGTTCTGTTTGAATGACTGTCTCTTGGACTAAGTGTAGGTTCCTCATGAGCACAATTAAGTGTTCGGGAATTCCCATTCTTCACAATGTTATCCATAATTTGTTATGATCCAAACAGCCGAATGCATTTGCATAGTCAAAAAAACACAGGTAAACATCCTTCTGGTATTCTCTGTTTTCAGCCAGGATCCATCTGACATGAGCAGTGATATCCCTTATTCCACGTCCTCTTCTGTATCTGGCTTGAATTTCTGGCAGTTCCCTGTCAATGTACTGCTGCAACCGCCTTTGAATCATCTTCAGTAAAATTTTACTTGCGTGTGATATTAATGATATTGTTCAATAATTTCTTCATTCTGTTGGATCGCTTTTCTTTAGAATGGACACAAATATGGATCTCTACCAGTCAGTTGACAAGCTATCTGTCTTCCAAATTTCTTGGCATAGACAAGTGAGCACTTCTAGCATTGCACAACTTTGTTGAAACATCTCAATTTGTATTCCGTCAATTCCTGGAGCCTTGCTTTTTGCCAATGCCTTCAGTGCAGCTTGGACTTCTTCATTCAATACATCGATTCTTGATCATATGCTACCTCTTGAAATGGTTAAACATGGACCATTCTTTTTGGTACAATAACTCTGTGTATTCCTCCCATCTTCTTTTGATGGGTTCCTGCATCATTCAATATTTTGCCCGTAGAATCCTTCAGTATTGCACCTGGAGGCTTGATTTTTTTTCTTCAGCTTTCTCAGCTTGAGAAATGCTGAGCATGTTCTTCCCTTTTGGTTTTCTAACTCCAAGTCTTACCAAATTTCATCATAATACTTTACTTTGTTTTCTCGAGTCCCCCTTTGAAATCTTTTGTTTATCTCTTTTACTTCCTTATTTCTTTCATTCCCATTAGCTACTGTATGTTCAAAAGCAAGTTTCGAAATCTCTTCTGACATTCATTTTGGTCTTTTCTTCCATGCTTGTCTTTTTAATGACCTTTTTCTTTCTTCAGGTGTGATTTCTTTGATGTCATTGCACAACTCGTCTGATCTTTGGTTATTAACGTTCAAAGTGTCAAATCTATTCTTGAGATGGTCTCTAAATTCAGGTGGGATATATTGAAGGTCATATTTTGGCTCTTGTGGACTTGTTTTAATTTTCTTCAGCTTCAGTTTCAACTTGCGTATGAGCAATTGATCATCTTTTCTGCAGTGGGCTCCTTACCTTGTTCTGACTGATGATATTAAGCTTCTCTATTGTTCCTTTCCACAGATGTAGTCTATTTGATTCCTGTGTATTCCATCCAGTGATGTCCATGTGTACAGCTGCTGTTCATGTTGTCGAAAAAAAGTGTTTGCAACAAGTTGTTGGTCTTGCAAAATTCTATCATGCTATCTCTGGAGTCATTTCTATCACCAAGGCCATATTTTCCCACTACTAATTCTTCTTCTTCGTTCCCAACTTTCTCATTGCAATCACCACTAATTACCAATGCATCTTGATTGCCTGTCTAATCAATTTCAGACTGCTGAAGCTGGTAAAAATCTTTGATTTCTTCATCTTTGCCCTTAGTGGTTGGTGTGTAAATCTGAATAATAATTTTATTAACTGGTCTTCCTTGCAGGTGTGTGGATATTACCCTATCACTGGCAGTGTTGTACTTTAGGATATACCTTGAAATGTTCTTTTTGATGATGAATGCAATGTCATTCCTCTTCAATTTGTCATTCCCGGCATAGTAAACCATATAATTTTCTAATTCAAAATGGCCAATACCAGTCCATTTCAGTTCACTAATGCCTAGGATATCAATATGCGGTGCATTTCATTTTTGACAACTTTCAATTTTCCTAGATTCATGCTTTGTACATTCCGTGTTCCGATTATTAATGGATGTTTGCAGCTGTTTCTCCTCATTTCGAGTCATGCAACATCAGCAAATCAAGGTCCCGAATGCTTAACTTCATCCACATCATTAAGGTCGACTCCCCTTTCAGGAGCAGCTGTTCTTCTGGCAGTATATCAGACAATGTTCCAGTGCTATTCACAAGATTACTGAATAATAATGATAGCAACACTTATGTAACACTTACTAAATAACAGCCACTGTCGTAGCTGTTTATTTACATCTGTGAACTGTTTAACCCTCACAACAACTCATCATTTTACAGATGAGGCAATGGAGACACAGAGAGGCTAAGTAATTTGACCAAATCACACAGCTGGTAAGGGGCAGAGCCAGCCAGTCCAGTTCCCCTGTGCTACACAGCCTCTCATTAGGAGTCATTCCTCCATGAAGTACCCACTTATGAATACCCTCTTATGAAGTACCCACTGTGTGCAAGTACCATGATTTGCCGTGGTGCTATTGTTGTTAGCTGCTCTCCAGCCAGGTCTGACTCACTGCAACTCGATATGTGCTGACAGAACTGTTCCATAGATTTTTCAAGGCAGCGACCTTTGGGAAGCAGATGGCCAGGCCTGTCTTCTGAGGGGCCTGTGGGTGGGTTCAAACTGCCAAACTTTCAGCTAGAAGTCAAGTGCTTAATGGCTTGGGCCAGCAAGGGGCATCTTCGGTCATGGTAGCACCAAAGAAGTGGCCAAAGAAGCCTCATATAATCTCAACAAGTAAAACTCTTCCTGGTCATGACCCACTCACGTTCCTGCCACACCTGAGATTCTGAGGTTCCATCGCCTCATTCACAATTCTGAGTTTTAGAGTCAGCAGGCACCCACTTACCCGAGTGGCAATTCTCTCTCCCAGGTCAGGCAGGCACAGGGACTCCTTACTAATGTAACACCCATGACCAAGGTGCACATCATGGTGCATTTGGAAAGGACTAGAGCTCTCACTTGTCTTCCTAAGGGGGGAAGTTAACATTTGCAAATAAAGTACTTCAACTTATTTATAAAACTGAACCGTTGCTTGCCTAAATAGCTATCTTTTCAGATGTCATGTTTCCCCTGGACCTGGTCAGAAAGGCCAGAACTGAAATTAAATTTTAAACAGACAAGCAAGAGGAGAACAGTAATGATTCTGTTTGTAAGATCAAGATGGATGGCTTCCTTTCTCCAAACGTCGTGGAGGTTTTAGTCAAATTTCTGAGTGTACATGAGAAATTAGAACAGGATTTAGGGAGTTTTGCTAATGGGGATCATTTACCCGATGCCGTCAAGATAATATGTGGGTTATGTTTATTTATGGACTCTTTCAAACAGCCCCCCAGGACACCTCCCAGGCTCGTGGCTAGTTAGCTGGCCCTTTATTTGCTTCAAATGATATCTTACAGCTATTCTGAAAATTTTTAATCAGTGCATCTATTATTCTGGAAGACCTATAGCAGCATCAGCAGGCCGTGCCTGGATTTTATGGGCATTTATTTCCATCTGGCTTGTGAGCCCCAAGTGCTGTTCATTGCCTGCTTATGTCTCAGTCTCAGGGGTTGTTAATTAGAATGAGCTTGCTGCTATGGCAGAGACCCAGAATATATAATTGCTCAACCACTACAGATGTTTATTCCATGCTAATGTATTAATTCTGAGTAGGTGAGCAGCCCTTCTCTGAGTAGTCATATAAGAAGGGACCCAGGCTAATGAAAGCTCTGCCATCTTCAACTCTTGACTTCTAAGGTAGCTTGTGGATTGAATGGTGGTCCCCCAAAATGTATGTAGAAGTCCTAACCCCTGGTACCTGTGAATGTGAACTTGTTTGGAAATAAAGCCTTTGAAGATGTTATCAGTTAACATGAGGTCTCAGGGGTAGGATGGGCTCTAATCCAATATGGCTGGTGTCCTTAAAAAAGTGAAGAAGAGGCAGAGAGAGAAGCAGAAGGAGTACGGGCCACATGAAGGTGGAGGCAGAGATGGAGTTACGATTTCACAAGCCAAGGAACACCCGAGGCTACCAGAAGGTAGAAGAGGCAAGGATGGCTCTTCCCCTAGAGCCTTCAGAGAGAACATGGTCCTCCTGACACCCTGGATTTGGGCTGCTAGCCTTCAGCACTGTGAGAGAATAAATTTTTATTCTTTTTAGCCACCCGCTTTGGGGTAATTTTTTATGGCAGCACTGGGAAACTAATACATAGCCCTAGATGTCGAAATCAAGCCTTCAGAATGGGAAAGCTAGGAAGACAGTGTGGGTTAGGCTTTTCTAGGCCAGGTCGGGGAACAGCACACAACATTTCTTTCACATTCCATTGAGTAGGATCTGGTCAGATGGGCCACAACTAAGTGCAAGGAGCCTGGGAAACAGAGCTCAGCTATGTCCAGGCAGAAAAGGAGAACAGCGACTGCCACATAGCAAATTAAGAGATTTTGGATAAACCCTGAACCTTATTTCCCACTTTCAATAAGGAGACATCATTCTGAAAAATGTAGACTGTAGGAAGACTCTTGATTAATATTTTTAAGTTCTGTTTTTAGGGCTTTTCTGGACAAACAAAAAACAATCACAGTAAATCTTATTAGGTCTTGGAGTCTATGTGACTCCAGATAGGCCTGGATTGAATCTGGGCTCTTTCACTTACTAGTTAGAAGACCTGGGCCAGATATAAAATCTTTTAGCCATAGTTTTCTCATATGTAAAATAGGTGCATGAATAGTACCTACTTCACACAGTTGTTATGAGGATTAAATGCAATCATGCACATAGACTCTATATTATAAAATGATTAAAACAGGGCCTGGCACCATGTTATAGGTTGAATTGTGTACTTACAAAATAGGTGTTGGAATTCTAACCCCTGTAACTGTGAATATTATCCTGTTTGGGAGTAGGGCTTTCTTTGTTATGTTAATGAGGCCATATCAGTGTAGGTCTAATCACTTCTGAATTACAAGGAGCAGCATAGACATGGAGACAAGCAAGTACATACCTAGAAATATAGATGCCACATGGATAGGCAAAGAACCTAAGAACACCAGGGCCAAAGAAGCCAAAGAAGCTGGACAAGACTAGGACCTTCCCCCAGAGTGAACAGAGAGCCAACTAGAGCTGGTCTCCTGAAATCAGGCTTCTAGCCTCCTGAACTAAAAACCAAAAACCAAACCCATTGCCGTCGAGTCGATTCCGACTCATAATGACCCTGTAGGACAGAGCAGAACTGCCCTATAGAGTTTCCATGGAGCTCCTGGTAGATTCGAACTGCTGACCTGTTGGTTAGCAGCCATAGCACTTAACCACTATGCCACCAGGGTTTCCCCTCCTGAACTAGGAGAAAATTAATTTCCATTCTTTGAAGCCACCCAGTGTGGTATTTCTATTATAGCAGCACTATAAAGTGACAAATTGAATAGGAATGGCATCGTGTTCACCATCAAAAAGAACATTTCAGTATCTATCCTGAAGAACAATGCTGTCAGTGATAGGATAATATCCACATGTCTACAAGGAAGATCAGTTAACACAGCTATTATTCAAATTTACACACCAACCACTAAGGACAAAGATTAAGAAGTTAAAGTATTTTACCAACTTCAGCAGGCTGAAATTTATCAAACATGCAATCAAGATGCATTGATAATTATTGGCCATTGGACTGGGAAAGTTGGAAACAAAGAAGACGGATCAGAATTTGGAAAGTAAGGCCTTGGTGATGGAAACAAAGCTGGAGATAGCATGATAGAATTTTGTAAGACCAAGGACTTCTTCCTTGCAAATACCTTTTTTCAACAACATAAACTATGATTATACATGTGGACCTCACTAGATGGAATGCACAGGAATCAAATCAACTACATATGTGGAAAGAAAAGATGGAAAAACTCAATATCATCAGTCAGAACAAGGCCAGGGGCTGACTGTGGAATAGATCATCAATTGCTCATATGCAAGTGCAAGTTGAAGCTGAAGAAAATTAGAACAAGTCCACAAAAGCCAAAGCATGACCTTGAGTACATCCCACCTGAATTTAGAGACCATCTCAAGAATGGATTTGACACACTGAACACTAATGACTGAGGAGCAGACGGGTTGTAGAATGACATCAAGGATATCATACATGAAGAAAGCAAGAGGTCATTAAAAAAGACAGGAAAAAGACAAAAATAGATGTCAAAAGAGACTCTGAAAGTTGCTCTTGAACATCGAGTAGCTAAAGCAAAAGGAAGAAATAATAAAGTTAAAAGAGCTGAACAGAAGATTTCAAAGGCCAGCGTGAGAAGACAAAGTAAAGTATTATAATGAAATGTGCAAAGACCTAGAGTAAGAAAAGCAAAAGGGAAGAACACACTCAGCATTTCTCAAGCTGAAAGAATGGAAGAAAATATTCGATATTGAAGAATTCTATGGAGAAAATATTAAATGACACAGGAAGCATCAAAGGCAGATGGAAGGAATATACAGAGTCACTGTACCAAAAGATTCGGTCAACATTCAAGCATTTCAGGAAGCAGCACATGATCAAGAATCAACGGTACTGAAGGAAGAAGTCCAAGCTGCACTGAAGGCATTGGTGAAAAACAAGGCCCCAGGAATTGACGGAATACCAATTGAGATGTTTCAACAAACGGGTACAAGGCTGAGAGTGTTCACTCTTCTGTGCCAAGAAAGCTGGAAGACAGCTACCTGGCTAACCAACTGGAAGAGATCCACATTTGTGCCCATTCCAAAGAAAGGTGATCCGACAGAATGAAGAAATTATTGAACAATATCATTAATATCACACACAAGTAAAATTTTACTGAAGATGATTCGAAGGCGGTTGCAGCAGTACATTGACAGGGAACTGCCAGAAATTCAAGCCAGATACAGAAGAGGACGTGGAACAAGGGATATCATTGCTCATGTCAGATGGATCCTGGCTGAAAGCAGAGAATACCAGAAAGATGTTTACCTTTGTTTTACTGACTATGCAAAGGCATTGGACTGTGGGGGTCATAACAAATTGTGGATAACATTACTAGGAATGGGAATTCCAGAGCACTTAATTGGTCTCATGAAGAATCTGTACTTAGACCAGAGGTAGTCATTCAAACAGGACAAGGTGATACTGTGTGGTTTAAAAACAGGAAAGGTGTGCATCAGGGTTGTATCCTTTCACATACTTATTCAATCTGTATACTGAGCAAATAATTCAGGAAGCTGGACTATATGAAGAAGAACTTGGTATTAGGATTGGAGGAAGAGTCATTACCAACCTGTGTTATACAGATGACACAACCTTGCTTGCTGAAAGTGAAGAGGACTTTGAGCACTTACTGATGAAGATCAAAGACCACAGCCTTCAGTATGGATTACACCTCAACATAAAGGAAACAAAAATCCTCACAACTCGGCCAATAAGCAATGCCATGATAAATGGAGAAAAGACTGAAGTTGTCGAGGATTTCATTTTACTTGGTTCCACAATCAATGCCCTTGGAAGCAGCAGTCAAATAAAACAACACACTGCATTGGGCAAGTCTGCTGCAAAAGACCTCTTCAAAGTGTTAAAAAGCCCAGGTGTCACTTTAAGGACTAAAGTGCACCTGACCTGAGCCATGCTGTTTTCAAGCACATCATATGTGTGCGAAAGCTAGACAATGAATAAGGAAGGCCAAAGAAGAAGTGATGCCTTTGAATTATGGCGTCAGTGAAGAATACTGAATATACCAACGAACTTCCAGAAAAACGAACAAATCTGTCTTGGAAGAAGTACAACCAAAATGTTCCTTAGAAGCAAGGATGGCAAGACTATAATCTCATACACTTTGGACATGTTATCAGGAGGGATCAGTCCCTGAAGAAGGACATCATGCTTGGTAAACTAGAGGGTCAGCAAAAAAGAGGAAAACCCTCAACAAGATGGATTGGCACAGTGGCTGCAACAATGGGCTCAAGTGTAACAATTGTGAGGACAGCACAGGACTAGGCAGTGTTTCATTTTATCATACACAGGGTCGCTATGAGCCAGAGCCGACTCGACAGCACCTAGCAACAACAACAGGAAGCTAAGACACGCAGAGTAATAAGTTTACTTAACAGGAATCAAGTTTCACTGAGATCCCAAATCACAATAGACATCACATTCCAAAGTAAGGTGGGACACCACTATGCAAACTTGTAAAAAAGAAAGTGAGGCAAAGGGATATTAGAATTCTCTAACCCCTCTCTCACTTCCAGGGTTCCAGCGGGGAGACTGAGTGGAGAGAGAGCTGCTGAGAGTTCCATTCACCCACCTCCAAGGGGGCGGGTTGAAGGTGCTTGGCCCCTGACCTTACAGCCTTGAGGGGATGGGCTTCACCAGCAGCACTGGGGACACAGTGGGCTAGAGGCTGGTTGGGGCCTAGAAAATCTAACAGCCAGGCTGGCTGCTCAGCCAGCAGAGCGAGAAGGTGAGCCTCAACGCATTTTGCTGCATGGGGATCGGCCGCTCTCCACTCGTTTGTCAAGAAAGCATGAATGTTTCCCGTGAACCAAACACGGAGTGCCAGGGAGAACCAGGTACAGCCCAGAGAGAGCACAGGCAGAAAGAAGGTGGTCGGGGATCCTGAAGGAGGAAGCTTCATGGGGGGTTCAGGAAGCCTGGCATAAAGCAGCTAAAGAAGTACTTCCGGGTAGCCAGAGCCTGCTAAGCTGTAACTGACCAGAAGGAATAGAGATATTTCAGCCACTTTAAAGGAGTCCCTGGGTGGCGCAAACCACTCGACTACTAGCTGAAAGGTTGGTGGTTCAAACCTACTCAAGGGTACCTCAGAATACTGGCCTGGCGATCTGCTTCCAAAAGGCCACAGCCTTGAAGCCTGTATGGAGCGGTTCTACTGTACATCCATGGTGTCACCTTGAGTCGGGATCAACTTGACGGCAACTAACAACAACCCACATTAAAGAATTACAAGTGAGAGACCCCAGTAATGAGTCTGGGACTTGGCAAGGGCAGGGGGACTCCCATCAACTCAAAAAAGGATGCAAAAGGGAAAACATCTGCTTTCCAAACCTGCCAAGCCCAGAAAGAGGTGGCATATATTTTGTTTAGTTCATTCACTCTCTCAACAAATGCTCATTGAGCACGTATTATGGCCAAGAATGCTTATGGAGCTCAGGATACATCAGTGAACAAAACAAAGAGTTTTCCCTTTTGTTGCTTATATTTTAGTGGGAAGAGACAGACAACACACAGTAAACCTAGCAAATAAGTAAACTATATGGTATATTGTTTTCATTGTTATTGTTAGTTGCCGTTGAGTAGATTCCAACTCATGGCGACCCCATGTGTGCGGAGTAGAACTGTTCCATAGAGTTTTCAAGGCTGTGACCTTTTGGAAGCAGGTTGCCAGGCCTTTCTTTCAAGGTGCCTCTGAGTGTGTTCAAACCACCAGCCTTTTGACTAGTAGTCAAGCACTTAGCCATTTAAAAGAGAAGTTCTTAAGGAAAAAAGACACTGTTAACATGTACTGGGGTGGAGTGGTGATTTTAAACATGAGAAGTCAGCTTTCCTGCTCGCCTTACCTCCTCTCTCTGCCCTGAACACCAGACCCTGGAGAGCTCAAAACCTGAGGTTAGATGACTGGGGAGGAGCCTTCAAAGTCCCAGGTGGAGGTAGAGAGATGAAGCCCATCCATGAACCCTGCTTTCGCTACCGACACCACGGCCCCAGCAGGTTCCTAGTTGACCGCAGTCCAGAGCTGCAGGAAGAGAAGTCTCTTTAGAGAAGGTTCAAGTTTTGATATTATACTGAGCCTGGCCAACTAAAAGTGACCAGGAAAGCTCTGAAAATGACCAAAAAAGCTCTAGTTCTTTCTCATAACCAGTTGCCATTAAGTTGACTCCAACTCATGGCAACCCCGACTCATGGCAACCCCGACTCATGGCAACCCCGACTCATGGCAACCCCATGTGTGTCAGAGTAGAATTGTGCTCCATAGGGATTTCAATGGCTGATATTTTGGAAGTAGGTTGCCAGACCTTTCTTCTGAGGTACCTCTGGGTGTGTTCAAACCTTCAACCTTTTGGTTAGTAGCTGAACCTGTTAATCACTTGCACCTTTCTCCTCCAGAGTAATTTAAGGAACATCAACAACAACAAAATACCCAAACCCATTGCTGTACAGTTGATTCAGACTCATGGCAGCTCCATGTGTTACAGAGCAGAGCTGCTTCACAGGGTTTCCTTGCCTGTAATTGTAGGGAAGCAGGTCATTAAGCCTTCTTTCCATGGTACCACTGGGTGGGTTCTAAACATCACCCTTTCAGTTGGTGGCCAAGAGCAAACTGTGTGCTTCACCCAAGGACCTTATTTAAGGGACAAGAGGCAAAAAAATGATGCTGTCTGTGGCTGCATTCCAGAATTCCTGCACAATCCAGGTAATAGTTACACACTCATTAACGACAGCTATTTTTAAAAATGTACCACTCATAGACATTTCAGAATCTCACTTCTTAGAACTACCAAAAAACCCAGTGCCTACAATATGCATTAAATTACTGAAGTTTACCTACAAGGCAAAAACTTGGGGAGCTTAAAATGAGATCCAGGTATCTAAAGCTATGGAGTGCTTCTGTCCTGGTCATCTAGTGCTGCCGTAACAGAAACACCACAAGTGGATGGCTTTAACAAAGAGAAATTTGTTTCCTCACAGTTGTTGTTGCTGTTGTTAAGTGCCGTCAAGTTGGCTCCGACTCATAGCGACCCTATGGACAACAGAATGAAACACTACCTGGTCCTGTGCCATCCTTACAATTGTTGTTATGCTTGAGCTCATTGTTGCAGCCACTGTGTCTATCCACCTCATGGAGGGTCTTCCTCTTTTCTGCTGACCCTGTACTCTGCCAAGTATGATGTCCTTCTCCAGGGACTGATCCCTCCCAGAAAAGTAGGCTAAAAGTCCAAATTGAGGGGTCACCTCCAGGGAAAGGCTTTCTCTCTGTCAGCTCTGGAGGAAGGTCTTTCTCCTCAATCTTCCCCTGGTCGAGGAGCTTCTCAGGTGCAGGGACCCCAAGTCCAAAGGATGCACTCTGCTCCTGGTGCTGCTTTCTCGGTGGTATGAGGTCCCCAACTCTCTGCCTGCTTCCCTTTCCTTTTATCTCTTGAGAGATAAAAGGTGGTGCAGGCCACACCCCAGGGAAATTCCCTTTACCTTGGATCAGGGAGGTGACCTGAGTAAGGGTAATGTTACAATCCCACCCTAACCCACTCAACATAAAATTACAATCACAAAATGGAGGACGACCACACAGTACTGAGAATCATGGCCTAACTAAGTTGATACACACATTTTTAGGGGGGGTGTAATTCAATCCATGACAGCTTCCTTTTTTAATCTTAATGGATTCTAAATACGGGCATCTAAAAACAGCCAGCTTTATCCAAAAAGAAAAAAAATGTAATTGAGGCGTACCTACTTATTCACTTTTTAATTACTGTAAAAAACACATATGAACTGGAAAATTTAGCCAAAGATTATTTCTTTTGCAGAAATATTCCATTTTTGCTTTAAGTTCTCAAAAAATGCATTTGGTTGAGTTAATGCTGTGGTAGCCTGATCTTTATACTGTACTTATTTGGAAAAAAAGTAGCAAGCCTGAGTAGATTACTCTCCTGAGGTATCCGAAGGCAGTGAGGAATTGCAGCTTCATGCCAGCCTTAGTCCACCTGGCTGACTCTGGTCTGCCCACCAAACGGTCTGCAAAAAATCCTTAAAGCAGAGAAATATTAACTTCCCCCTTGGTGAGAGAGCAGTATCTTTCTGATCACTGGACAATGAGTGTGTTAAGTGGTCCCCATATTCTCCTAGGATCTCTATCATCGCGGACTGGATTCGCTAATTCCACTGGTTAGCACAGGATTACATTAAATTCCACCACCTGTCTGTCTGTTTATTGTACTGTGGTGGCTTGTGTGTTACTATGACACTGGAAGTTCTGCCACCAGTATTTCAAATACCAGCAGGGTCACCATGGTGGACAAGTTTCAGCAGAGCTTCTGGGTTAAGATGGGCTAGGAAGAAAGGCCTGTTGATCTACTTTCAAAAATGAGCCAGTGAAAACCCTGTGGATCCTGACAGAACATCATATAACTAGCTTGCTTTGGATATGTCATCAAGAGGGATCCATTGCCAGAAGAGGACATTGTGTTTGGTGAAGCAAAGGACCAGCAAGGGTGTGGGAGACCCTCGGTGAGGTGAACTGGTACGGTAGCCACAACAATGGACTTGAACATGCCAGCAATTGTGAGGATGACGCAGGGCTGGGCAACGTTTCATTCTGTTGTACATAATGTCACCGTGAGTCAGAGCCTTCTTTACGGCAGCTAACCACAACATGAAATTACCCTACTCAGCTCGGAACAGAAGAGCTATGGGGATTCCACCAACAATTCCAGTTTCTTTAAAGGATCCAGTCTGAAAAGCATCTCCTTAGCAAGATAAGGGACCTCGCTTTGGTTGAGCTCTGCCAGGACAGGCTACACAATTTGCCAGGAGGTTGGGAGGGAGGAGAGTCCGGCGCAAAATTAAGCTGCGGGACCCTTGTTCAAAAATGATTAGTAATTACCAGGCAGCCACAGCAGAGCACTTGACCAAGCACAGGACCCTTCTGTGAGGCTGCACAGGTCACAGGCCCTACGCTCTGCCCCTCCTCCCCAGAATGGGTCTTCCTTGACCTTTGAGGAACTTCCTGTGCCATACAGCCATTCAGTTGGTTATAAGTGTTGACTTTGCTTTCATGGTGAAACAGTGTTTATTCAGGTGCAAGGTTGCCACTTAAGTTTGTCACTTTATTTCAATTCTAGGCATGCAGGTTCTGAACAAGGATTCCCAACTCTGACTTCCCAAGCGAGCAGCTGGCACCAGCGCCATCAGCCTGGTAGCACCTGATCTCATCCAGCCACGCCCTCCCCAGCCTGGGGCCCTCAGGCTCCTGAGGTGGGGTCCTAGGGCAAGAGTGAAGCCAACCCATCTCTATGTTTATTACAGGTATATTTGTCGCTCCTCACTTTCACCAAAAACTATTCAGGGCCTGGTGTTCTAGGTCTTCAGTTTTTCAAGAGAAGCCAGAAACACAGATTTTTATCTGAAATCTCCTAATTTAAAACAGGTGGAGTGGTGCACCGTTCAGTGGTAGAATTCTTGATTTCCATGTAGGAGACCCAGGTTCAATTCCCAGCCAACACACGTCATGTGCAGCCACCAGCCTTCTGTCAGTGGAGGTTTGTGTTGTTACGATGCTGAACAGATTTCAGCAGAGCTTCCAGACTAAGACAGACTAGAAAGAAAGGCCTGTCCATTTACTTCCGAAAAATCAGCCAATGAAAACTCTGTAGATCACAGTACTGCGACCTGTAACTGATCATGGGGGTGGCACAGGATTGGGCAGCACTTCGTTCTGCTGTTCATGCGGCCGCCATGAATCAAAGGCTCACTCAATGGCAGCTAACAACGACAATTTTAAAATTCTGTTAACTAAATAAAAATGTAAAAAGAGAACCGCACAAGCAAAACACAAGACAGCTGTGCGCCCTGTTTAGTTGTGAGCTGTAGTTTGCCAACTTGGTCTTATCTGAGGTGTTAGAGATTGAGTTGTGTCCCCTCAAAATGTGTGTCAATTTGGCTAGGTCATGATTCCCGGTATTGTGTGGTTGTCCACCATTTTGTGATCTGATGTGATTTTCTTATGTGTTGTAAATCCTAACTTTTATGATGTTAATGAAGCAGGATTAGAGGCAGTTATGTTAATAAAGCAGGACTCAATCTATAGGATTAGGTTGTATCTTCAGTCAATCTCTTCTGTGATAAAAAAGAGAAAATCGAGTAGAGAGGGAAAGGACCTCATGCCACCAAGAAAGAAGCACCTGGAGCAGAGTGCATCCTTTGTACCTGGGGTCTCTGAGCTGAGATTTTCCTAGACCGGGGGAAAATTGATGACAAGGACATTCCCCCAGAGCCCATAGAGAGAGAAAGCCTTCCGCTAGAGCTGGCACCCTGAATTCAGACTTCTAGCTTCCTAAGTTGTGAGAGAATAAACTTGTTTGTTAAAGACATCCACTCATGGTATTTCTGTTATAGCAGCGCTAGATAACTAAGACATGAGGGTTTTCTCTGTGGTCCCTGCACTCTCTCCAGACATCATTCCCACCGGCTGCCCACAGAGAGGTCCCTCCACTGGGCCATTTCTCACCCCATAGTGGCTACTGTGTTACAGAAAGGTATGGACTTTGCAGAAGCGCACACAGAGCCACTCTTGGAATGTACTTTGCTCCCTACAAAGCAGAGAAGACCTTGCAGGTTGCTGTGGTCTTTAACGGGCACATTAGTAGAACCGCTTATCAGATTATAGGACTGTAGGAGAGGGTGAGAAGGTGAAGCACAGAGCAGCCTTAATGGGGAGGAGGGGGATGTGGCCTCAGAGGGCCCAGGCAACTCTGAAGCCAATTGGCCTGGGTTGTTGGGGGCCAGTGGTGAGAGGAGGATGGAGTGGGGACTAGGGAGTGGTGACTAGGGAGTGATAAGAGGACAAGAGAATCTTGAAAGGAAGTGCCAGGGCAGAGAGGCCTCAAGGGCGGGAAACCAATAAGACATTCCCCCCTCCCCCCCCACCTCATTGCTCTCCCCAACGCTGTCCCTGAGTGTCCAGGTCTCATCAAAGAACTGGTCATAATAGTGGTCTTTTGGCCTTGGTAGCCAGATTGGCCACCTTGGATACAATGTTTCCTCCCAGATGTTCCCTTTGGACAATAGGTAAGTTACACATGGTTGTGATTTAGACTCAGGTGGGCAGCTCTTTCTCAGGGTTTCTCCAAGGGTAAGAAGCACACAGCAGTGTCCTGGCCTGGCAGCTCTTGGTTGGCGACCTGAACAATTCGTGGGGTTAACCTCCCATGACCCTCTGAGAGAAGCAAACACTTGTAGAATGTGTTAATACTTCTCATTATGGGTTTCTGTTTGATGAATTCCACGTTGCCAGGAAGTGGCCTCAGCAGTTCCAATAACATAATACCTTTTGTTGGAGTGGTGGTGACACAGCGGGCGAGGGGGGACACTTGTGTAAACCACCTGATTGACACCATGAATAGGAGAAGGCAGTCAGGACACCATTCCTTCCCAGACTGGGTTGTGGTACCTGGAGCCCGTCTGTGAGTGGGTCTTCCTTCTGGGACTGAGGAAGAGAGGGCCAGAGCTGGAAAGACAAACAGCTGACCTGCCCCACAAGCCCAGGGAGGTCTGCTGTCTAAATCAGGCCCTATAGACCTAGGATGTTAGAAGGAAGAGGTCCCGGGCTAGGCCTCCCAGGGTTAGTCCACACCCAGGCACGTCCAATGTTGACTATGATCCTCAGAGTAGACTTGAACTTCCAAGGAGGCTTGAAAGGACCAGAGCTTTCTTGTCATCCCTTAAGCCCCAGGGCTCAGATAATTACCCAGAATTGATTCAGATCACTTATGGCTACTGTCAATGGATAATGACCAAGGTTGACCTGTGTCTCAGTTTCCTAGTATTGTTGTAACAGAAAGACAACAGTGGGGGACTTCAAGAACAGAAATTTACTTTCTCACAGTTCTGGAAGCTAGAAGTCCAAATCAGGGTCTTAGCTGTGTCAATTTCTTCCTTGTCAGTAGTCCCAGGCGTACCTTGGTCCCTTGGCTTATAGAGCACTATCACATAGCATCTGTCTTCTCCTGTATGTGTCCGTGTCCATTATTCTCTGTTTTATAACTCAGAAGTGATTGGATGTAGAACCCACCTTAATCGGGCGTGACCTAATTAACATAATAAAGAAGACTCTATTTCCAAATAAGATTATAACAACAGGTATAGGAGTTAGAATTCCAACATGTATTTTGAGGGGACCATCATTCAATCCATAGCAACCTGTTTATACAAAGTGAGTATCAGTAGGTCAAAACCTAAGTGATTTGGTGTGGGCAGTGACAAGGGCTGTCTGCATCCCTATGACTTAGATTATTTACAGCGTCTCTCAGTATGGAGCCAAGTGAAAATTTGGCAACAATGGTATCTTATTAATTTTATCAAAGTAGTTATGTATATTTTCTTGCCTAAATTACTCAGTATGGCTTTGAATACTGAATGTATTAACGATGTATATTTTAACTTTCATTTTGCTAAATTATATAGCTCCAAGGCAAATATTTAATTTAGAGATGACGTGTGTTCTTAAACAATTTACAGGAAACAGGTACACACTTAATATATTGGTTTCATGAGGTTTTTTTTTTTTTTAACTTTTTAAAGTAATAGCATTAATCCTTACAGCTTTTTACATAATGTTTTCCCTACTCCTTGCCTACAGAGCAATCATAAGTTTCATTAGTTAACCGTTTTAGTTCTTGTTGAGTCAGCTCCAATTCATGGTGACCCCGCATACAACAGAATGAAACACTGCCCAGTCCTGCACCATCCTCATGATTGCCAGCATGTTTGAGCCCATTGTTGCCTTCCACCCTAGGGGCTCACCTTCCAGCACTATGTCAGACAATATTCTGTTGTGATCCAAAGGGTTCTTGGTGGCTAATTTTCACAAGTAGATCACCAGACCTTTTTTCCTAGTCTGTCTTAGTCTGCAAGCTCCACTGAAACCTGTCCACCATGGATGACCTGGCTGGTATTTGAAACACTAGTGGCATAGCTTCCAGCACCACAGTCACACGCCAGTCACCATAGTACAACAAACTAACAGATGGTAGACTAATGAGCAAAAAAAAAAAAAAAGGTATCCTTAAATACATAATTTAGAATTTTAAAGATTGATTTTACTAATTATGTATAGTTATGCCAGTGTGTAAGAGCGTAGAGATGGTAGAGGGTAAAAGGAGGAGGGAAAAGACAGGTGAGAGGAGACTTTCAGTGTTTGACAGATGATGTAGACTTCCTCAAGTGGCAGAGGCACATTTAGAAACAGCCAGGAGGGGGCAGGGCCACCTTTTCAAGGCCAGAAGGAAACAGTCCACGGTATAAGTCTATTTGTGACTCTTTCCAGGTGTACTTGTCAAAGAGGCACTCAGCCATGTCAGAATTTGAGATCTCATCTTACACAAGTTATCTTTGGTGATTTCACCTGCTATTCAGTTAATAGTGTCAGAAAAGTCCCTTGTGTGGGGTCCTTTGGGTCTAGTTTGTGCTGTTACAGGAATGACAGACTCAACATTCTACACCTACATGTAATGCAGACTTCAGTGTTTTCAGCCCTTTCTCTTAGTCAACAGGTTCTCATAGCTTGATGCTCTAAAAGATGATTTGGCCTCTTCAGTGATTTTGCAAAAGCATGTTTAGATGGTTTTGTGGGATTGGTGGAGAAAATATTTTTGCAAGTTTCATCAAAGCCATGTGTCCTCATCAGGCCAGTCAGGTGCAGATGGTAGATATATGTCTTAGGCTGGGTTCTCCAGAAAAGCAAAACCAGCAAAATGTATATATATGTGTATGTGTATATATATATATATATACACACACAAACACACATAAAGAGAGATTTATATCAAGGAAATGGCTCACGAGGCCCCTAGAGGCTGTACATCCCAACATCCCAAGTCTGTGAGGCAGGAAAGAGGATTCTCCCAATCCATGTAGCCACTGGGGCTAGCGAACCCAAGATCAGCTGGCCGGAGAGCAGTGCCGCTGCAGGCCATGAAGATGAATGAATCTCAAGATCGACAGGCAAGACTGCCAGCCCAAGTCCCAAGAACTGGAGGCCAGATAAACAGGAGCAAGCTGCAGAATCTGGAACAAACAAAAGCCCCAACAAGGCAGAGGAAGGCAGAGAGATGAAAGCTGAGGGTATGGTGAGCTACCACAGGCCCCACCCCACTGGTACCACTCATTAGATTCCATCATGGGGGTGATCACGTATCAAATTTTAACAGGGACATGACCACAACATTATATATCTGCCAAAATCTAACAATCATGGCCGAGTGAAGTTGACACAATCTTAACCATCACAATGTGAAAAGCATGGCACTCCAGGTTACCTGGAGATGGGTGGGTGCCTCTGAATCCTGATGGATACTCTATATAATTGTCAAAAATTTGTTAGAGAGGCAGGGCCAAGATGACTGACTAGGTAGAAGCTACCTCAGATCCCTCTTGCAACAAAGACTTGGAAAAACAAGTGAATCAATCACATACATGACAATCTACGAACCCTGACCATCAAACACAGATCTAAAGAGTTGACCTGAGTGACAGAGACTCAGCCATCGCAAGCAGACTGCACACTGAAGTGGCTAATGAGAGAACGAGCAGCCACAGTGAAGCAGCGACTGTTTTCGGAGCCTGGAGCCAGCGACCCAGTTAGAAAACCTTGGCACCGGGCTTTGGACTGGGCGCAGAAGAGCTGAGCACAGCACCCTGAGGTGGCGCAAACATGGGACGCAGCCCTAGCCCCCAGAAGTGACCTCGGGGGAAGCCCAGCCAGTGCACGCAGGTAGCGTGGCGACGCGGTTGACAGGAGGAGAAGTCACAGGGAGGCAGCGACTGGTTTTGGAGCCTGGAGTGTGGCATCCCAGCCGGGGAACCTTGGCGCTGGGCTTTGTACTGGCAGGGGAGGAACTGACCACGGCTTCTGAGACAGCACAAGCACAGACGTGGGCCTGACCCTCGGGGGCAGTCTCGACCCAGCCAACGCACACAGGCTACACTCCCCTCGGGAATCTCAGATAAAACAGTCATCACTAAGCAAGATAAGTAACTTTTTCTATATTCCTGGGAGCTACTCTCTCCTATCTATCTGATCCCTCCCCTCCCCTTCCCAGGCGGCTTCATTAACATTGGAATTTCCTGGGCCAGAGAGTGAAGTGCTCTGGTTTTTTTTTTGTGTGTGTCTTTTCCTAACCCATTCCCCTGGCCTGAGAGAAGCAGCTACAAAAAACCCAGGGACCAAAAATCCTTCCCTGACTTCCTGAAATTGGACTAAAAATACAGAACCAACTCCAGCCATGCGTATGTGATCCACAGTCTCTCAGGCTTTCATCCCTACAGGGAACAAGGTATCTATTATAATGCAAAGGCAATTCTGATAGTGATCTGACTGTAATTGTTTTAGCGGATTACTGGAAAGACAAGTTTCCCAGGTTTGATATCTCTACCTATTAAACAGAGCCCTCACTGACCCACAACTGGGAACTGAGGGCTGAAGCTCTGCCCAAACCACCTAGCCTCCTGCCATAGCGGTCTGAGGATAGTGACACCTACCAGTCTGTAGAGGTACATGCATTGGGTGCCTAAGGTACAGCTACAGAGCCCACCCACCAAAGTGCTTTAGGAATAGAGACACACCTACCTCACTGGCACTTGGGGGAAGCTTGTCAGCATCCTGCCCCCCTGGAGTGTGACCCCCTGCTGCTACTAGAATCTGGTGCACACAACTATCACCGCTACTCCTCTAAGTGAATAGGTGACAGTCTACACTACACACTTGGTGACCCAAAATCAGATTCTACTCAAGAATAGTGAATGGACTCTTAGACTTATATATCTGGTAACAGCCCAAACCAGCTGGTAACAGGACATAAGTGATTCAAAGGCTACAACAATCAGACAGCACAATCTAGTAGCCCATCTACGTATATTGAAAGAAAACAAAACAAGATAAGACTCAGTGAGCAAATATAAAATAAATCATTACAATATCTTATAGATGGCTCAGAGACAGCAGTCAATATCAAACCACATAAAGAAGCAGACCATGATTGCTTCTACAACTCCCCAAATTAAAGACTCAAAATCTTTCCCAAATGAAGATACAGTCCTGGAATTGCCAGATGCAGAATATAAACACTCATTTACAGAATGCTTCAAGACATCAGGGATGACCTCAGAAATGAAATAAGGCAATCTACAGAAAAAGCCAAGAAACACACTGATAAAGCAGTTGAAGAAATCAAAAAGATTATTCAAGAACATAGTGGAAAAATTAATAAGCTGCAAGAATCCATAGACAGACAGCATTCAGAAATCCAAAAGATTAACAGCAAAATTACAGAATTAGACAACTCAATAGGAAGTCAGAGGAGCAGAATCAAGCAATTCGAATGCAGAGTGGGGGAGGTGGAGGATAAGGCAATTGACACCAATATAGTTGAAGAAAAATCAGATAAAAGAATTGAAAAAAATGAAGAAACCCTAAAAATCATGTGGGACTCTATCAAGAAGAATAACTTGCATGTGATTGGAGTTCCAGAACAGGGAGGGATAACAGAGAATACAGAGAGTTGAAGATCTGTTGGCAGAAAACTTCCTGACATCATGAAAGACGAAAGGATATCTATCCAAGATGCTCATCGAACCCCATTTAAGATTGATCCAAAAAGAAAATCACCTAGACATATTATCATCAAACTTGCCAAAACCAAAGACGAAGAGAAAATTTTAAAAGCAGCCAGGGATAAAAGAAAGGTCTCCTACAAAGGAGAAGCAATAAGAATAAGTTCAGACTACTCAGCAGAAACCATACAGTCAAGAAGGCAATGGGATGACATATATAGAGCACTGAAGGAGAAAAACTGCCAGCCAAGGGTTATATATCCAGCAAAACTCTCTCTCAAATATGAAGGTGAAATTAAAACATTTACAGATAAACACAAGCTTACGGAATTTGCAAAAACCAAACCAAATCTACAAGAAATACTAAAGGAAATTGTTTGGTCAGAAAATCAATAATATCAGATACCAACACAACACAAGGTCACAGAACAGAACATCCTGATATCAACTCAAATAGGGAAATCACAAAAACAATTAAGATTAATTTTAAAAAGAAAAAATGCTCAAAACAGGGAATCATTGAAGTCATTATGTAAAAGATCACAATAATCAAAAAAAGGAGGCATAGAACTGCCATATGGAGAGGAAAACAAGGTGATATAGGACGGTACAAGTTAGGTTTTTACTTAGAAAAATAGGGGTAAATATTAAGGTAACCATGAAGAGGTCTAACAATTCCATAACTCAAAATAAAAACCAAGAAAAACATAACGACTCAGCAAACATAAATTCAACTACTGTGAAAATGAGGAACACACAATTTACAAAGAAAAACATCTCAGCACAAAAAAAGTAAGTGGAAAAATGAAGTTGTCAATAACACACACAAAAAGGCATCAAAATGACAGCACTAAACACATTAAAAAAAATTTTTTTTTATAATTATGCTGAATGTAAATGGACTAAATGAACCAATAAAGAGACAGAGAGTCTCAGACTGGATAAAGAAACACGATCCGTCTATATGCTGCCTACAAGAGACACATCTTAGACTTAGAGACACAAACAAACTAAAACTCAAAGGATGGAAAAAATACATCAAGCAAACAATAAGCAAAAAAGAAGAGGAGTAGCAATATTAATTTCTGACAAAATAGACTTCAAAGTTAAATCCACCACAAAGGATAAAGAAGGACACTACATAATGATTAAAGGGACAACTGACCAGGAAGATATAACCATATTAAATATTTACGCACCCAATGACAGGGCTGCAAGATATATAAAACAAACTTTAACAGAACTGAAAAGTGAGATAGACACCTCCACAGTTATGGTAGGAGACTTCAACACACCACTTTCGGAGAAGGACAGGACATCCAGTAAGAAGCTCAATAGAGACACGGAAGACCTAATTGCTACAATCAACCAACTTGACCTCATAGACTTATACAGAACACTCCACCCAACAGCTGCAAAGTATACTTTTTTTTCTAGTGCACTTGGAACATTCTCTAGAATAGATCACATATTAGGTCATAAAACAAACTTTTGCAGAATCCAAAACATCAAAATATTACAAAGCATCTTCTCAGACCACAAGGCCATAAAAGTGGAAATCAATAATAGAAAAATCAGGGAAAAGAAATCAAATACTTGGAAACTGAACAATACCCTGCTCAAAAAAGACTGGGTTATAGAAGACATTAAGAAGGGAATAAAGAAATTCATAGAATGCAAAGAGAATGAAAACACTTCCTAACGAAACCTCTGGGACACAGCAAAAGCAGTGCTCAGAGGCCAATTTATATCGATAAATGCACACATACAAAAAGCAGAAAGAGCCAAAATCAGAGAACTGTCACTACAACTTGAACAAATAGAAAGTGAGCAACAAAAGAATCCATCAGGCACCAGAAGAAAACAAACAATAAAAATTAGAACTGAACTAAATGAATTAGAGAACAGAAAAACAATTGAAAGAATTAACAAAGCCAAAAGCTGGTTCTTTGAAAAAATTAACAAAATTGATAAACCATTGGCCAGACTGACTAAAGAAATACAGGAAAGGAAACAAATAACCCAAATAAGAAATGAGATGGGCCATATCACAACAGACCCAACTGAAATTAAAAGAATCATATCAGATTATTACAAAAAATTGTACTCTAATGCATTTGCAAACCTAGAAGAAATGGATGAATTCCTAGAAAAACACTACCTACCTAAACTAACACAATCAGAAGTAGAACAACTAAATAGACCCATAACAAAAAAAGCGATTGAAAAGGTAATCAAAAAACTCCCAACAAAAAAAAAGCCCTGGCCTGGACGGCTTCACCGCAGAGTTCTACCAAACTTTCAGAGAAGGGTTAACACCACTACTACTAAAGGTATTTCAAAGCACAGAAAATGATGGAATACTACCTAACTCATTCTATGAAGCCACCATCTCCCTGATACCAAAACCAGGTAAAGACACCACAAAAAAAGAAAATTACAGACCTATATCCCTCATGAACATAGATGCAAAAATCCTCATCAAAATTCTAGCCAATAGAATTCAACAACATATCAAAAAAATAATCCACCACGACCAAATGGGATTTATACAAGGTAAGCAAGGTTGGCTTAATATTAGAAAAACCATTAATGTAATTCACCATATAAATAAAACAAAAGACAAAAACCACATGATCTTATCAATTGATGCAGAAAAGGCATTTGACAAAGTCCAACACCCATTCACACCCATTCATGATAAAAACTCTCAGCAAAATAGGAATTGAAGGAAAATTCCTCAACATAATAAAGGGCATCTTTTTATACAATTATACAAAGCCAACAGCCAACATCATTCTAAATGGAGAGAGCCTGAAAGCATTCCCACTGAGATCGGGAACCAGACAAGGATGCCCTTTATCACCGCTCCTATTCAACATTGTGCTAGAGGTCCTAGCCAGAGCAATTAGGCTAGACAAAGAAATAAAGGGCATCCGGATTGGCAAGAAAGAAGTAAAATTATCTCTATTTGCAGATGACATGATCTTATACACAGAAAACCCTAAGGAATCCTTCAGAAAACTACTGAAACTAATAGAAGAGTTCGGTAGAGTCTCAGGTTATAAGATAAACATACAAAAATCACTTGGATTCCTCTACATTAACAAAAAGAACATCGAAGAGGAAATAACCAAATCAATACCATTCACAGTAGCCCCCAAGAAGATAAAATACTTAGGAATAAATCTTACCAAGGATGTAAAAGACCTATACAAAGAAAACTACAATGTACTAGTGCAAGAAACTAAAAGGGACCTACATAAGTGGAAAAACATACCTTGCTCATGGATAGGAAGAGTTAACGTAGTAAAAATGTCTATTCTACCAAAAGCCATCTGTACATACAATGCACTTCCGATCCAAATTCCAATGACATTTTCTAATGTGATGGAGAAACAAATCATCAGCTTCATATGGAAGGGAAAGAAGCCCCGGATAAGTAAAGCATTACTGAAAAAGAAGAAGAAAGTGGGAGGCCTCACTCTACCTTATTTTAGAACCTATTATACAGCCACAGTAGTCAAAACAGCCTGGTACTGGTACAACAACAGGCACATAGACCAGTGGAACAGAATTGAGAACCCAGATATAAATCCATCCACATATGAGCAGCTGATATTTGACAAAGGCCCAGTGTCAGTTAATTGGAGAAAAGATAGTCTTTTTAACAAATGATGCTGGCATAACTGGATATCCATCTGCAAAAAACTGAAACAGGACCCATACCTCACACCAAGCAGAAAAACTAACGCCAAGTGGACGAAAGACCTCAACATAAAGACTAAAACGATAAAGATCATGGAAGAAAAAATAGGGACAACGTTAGGAGCCCTAATACAAGGCATAAACAGAATACAAAACATTACTAAAAATGACGAAGAGAAACCGGATAACTGGGAGCTCCTAAAAATCAAACACCTATGCTCATCTAAAGACTTCACCAAAAGAGTAAAAAGACCACCTACAGATTGGGAAAGAATTTTCAGCTATGACATCTCCGACCAGCGCCCGATCTCTAAAATCTATACGATTCTGTCAAAACTCAACCACAAAAAGACAAACAACCCAATCAAGAAGTGGGCAAAGGATATGAACACGCACTTCACTAAAGAAGATATTCAGGCAGCTAACAGATACATGAGAAAATGCTCTCGATCGTTAGCCATTAGAGAAATGCAAATTAAAACTACGATGAGATTCCATCTCACTCCAACTAGGCTGGCATTAATCCAAAAAACACAAAATAATAAATGTTGGAGAGGCTGCGGAGAGATTGGAACTCTTATACACTGCTGGTGAGAATGTAAAATGGTACAACCACTTTGGAAATCTATCTGGCGTTTTCTTAAAAAGTTAGAAATAGAACTACCATACAACCCAGAAATCCCACTCCTCGGAATATACCCTAGAGAAATAAGAGACTTTACATGAACAGATATATGCACACCCATGTTTATTGCAGCACTGTTTACAATAGCAAAAAGACGGAAGCAACCAAGGTGTCCATCAACGGATGAATGGGTAAATAAATTATGGTATATTCACACAATGGAATACTACGCATCGATAAAGAACAGTGATGAATCTGTGAAACATTTCATAACATGGAGGAACCTAGAAGGCATTATGCTGAGTGAAGTTAGTCAGATGCAAAAGGACAAATATTGTATAAGACCACTATTATAAGATCTTGAGAAATAGTATAATCTGAGAAGAACACATTCTTTTGTAGTTACGAGCGAGGGTGGGAGAGGGTTATTTACTGATTAGTTAGTAGATACCTGTTAGTAGATAAGAACTACTTTAGGTGAAGGGAAGGACAATACTCAATACAGGGAAGGTCAGCTCAACTGGACTGGACCAAAAGCAAAGAAGTTTCCGGGATAAACTGAATGCTTCGAAGGTCAGCGGAGCAAGGACGGGGGTTTGGGGACTATGGCTTAAGGGGACTTCTAAGTCAATTGGCAAAATAAATTCTATTACGAAAACATTCTGCATCCCCCTTTGAAGTGTGGCGCCTGGGGTCTTAAATGCTAACAAGCGGCCATCTAAGATGCATCAATTGGTCTCAACCCACCTGGATCAAAGGAGAATGAAGAACACCAAGGTCACACGATAACTATGAGCCCAAGAGACAGAAAGGGCCACATGAACTAGAGACTTACATCATCCTGAGACCAGAAGAACTAAATGGTGCCCGGCCACAACCAATGACTGCCCTGACAAGTATTTAATACTTATATTCCAATCAGAGTCCCTGGGTGGTACAAACAATTTATGTTCTCGGCTGCTAATCGAAAGGTTGGAGGTTTGAGTTCATCCAGAGGCACCTCGGAAGAAAGGCCTGGCAATCTACTTCCAAAAACATTAAAAAACCAAACCCGTTGCCATCGAAATAGGACAGAATAAAACTGCCCTGTAGTGTTCCAAGGAGCGCCTGATGAATTTGAACTGCAGACCTTTTCGTTAGCAGCCATAGCTCTTAACCACTATGCCACCAGGGTTTCCCCAAAAACATTAAAAACATTAGCCACTGAAAATTGTATGGAGCACATTTCTACTCTGACACCCATGGAGTCACCATGAGTTGGAGCCAACTCAAAGCAACTGGTTTTTCTGTTCCAGGCACTACTCTAATGCTTTATGTATAAGAACTCACTTGATCTTATATCCTTATAAGGTAGGTGCTATTATCATTCCCCATTTTCAGATGAAGAAATAGAGGTACAGAGAGTTTAATTAACTTGCTTAATTAAATTTACACAGCTGGTAAGCAGCAGTGTTATGGTTTGAACTTTGACAACTTGGTTCTCATTGCTTGCAAATCAATTCATGGCATTAACAACCCTTTAAGTTCTAGTCCCAGAGTACCTTCTCAGCCTGTTCTTCATCAAAAACAACTCTCTACACTTGACCACTTCCAACCCTTCACTCTAGTTACATTCTAGCAAACAAATCCTGCATTTCCCAACCTCTGTTTCCTTGCCCAAGCCCGTCCATCAGACCTGCTCTACTTCCTGTTCCCTGTCTCCCTGGCTCTACGTATCCACATCCTGTACATCCTGCAGCGCCCCATTCATCTGCCATCTCTTCTGTGAAGCCTTCCTTGGTGTCTTCTTCATGCAGAACTCCCATAACCCCTTGCCTATCCTTAGTTGAGGGCACTCATGTCCCACTTATTTGTGTGTCTCTTTTCCCTTTTTTTTTTTTTAAAGAAGAGTTTTGGTTTTATTGCTGTTATTGTTTTACAATAAAAACAGAAACAGATAGCTATGCTCTCAGCAAAACTAAACAAAAATCACAGAAATTTACTAACAGCATTTCCAGGTAAGGCTTTTGAAACATTTATTGAAATAAATTATCTCTGCCTAAATATATGTATTTTTTATTGTGCTTTATGTGAAAGCCTTTAGAGTGAATCAGTTTCTGATTAAACAGTTAATGCACAAATTGTTTTGTGACATTGGTTGCCAACCCCATGATGTGTCAAATACTTTCCCTGTCTCCCCTCTGCGTTCCCTGTTTCCATTCATTCAGTTTTCCTGTCCCTTCCTGCCTTCTTGTCTTTGCTTTTGGGCTGGTGTGCCCATTAGTCTCCTATGCACGAACTGAACTATGAAGCACGTTCCTCGCGTGTGTTATTGTTGGCCCTCTAGACTTGTCTAATCTTTGGCTGAAGGGTGAGCCTCAGAAGTGATTTCAGTACTGAGGTAAAAGGGTAGCCAGGGGCCATGCTCTTGGGATTTCTCCAGTCTCTCTCAGACCAGCAAGCCTGGTCTTTTGTGTGTGTGTGTGTGTGTGAATTTGAATTTCGTTCTACATTTTTCTCCTCCTCTGTCCAGGATGCTCTATTGTGATCCCTGCCAGAGCAGTCTTTGGTGGTAAAGCAGGTACTATACAGTTGTTCTGGGCTCAGTCTGGTAGAGGTTATGGTAGTTGTGGTCCATTAGTCCTTTGAACTCATCTCTCCTTGTGTCTTTGGTCTTCATTCTTCTTCGTTCCAGCTGGGACGGGACCAGTAGATATATCTTGGATGGCTGCTCGCGGGCTTTTAAGACCCTAGGTGCTACTTACCACAGTGGGATGTAGAACAGTTTCTTTATAGACTATGTTATGCCAAGTGAGCTAGATGTTTCCCAAGACCATGGGCCCCAGCCTTCAGCCCAATAGCTCAGTCTCTCAGGGCGTTTGGGTTTGTCTGTGAATCTGTCTAAATATTTACTCATCGCCCCTTTCCCCAATTACATTTAAACCTTCTAAAAACTTGCAATTATAGAAAATCTGTTTAATTTTGCCAATAATCTTAGATAACACTGGATTCTTCCCAAAAGGACTACCGTAAAATTATACTTTCAAACATTAAAAAAAATGTTTTTAATCCAATGGGATATCAAACCAAACCACGTAATCTTTATGTGGTTCAAATCGGTAAAGTGAAATACGTGAAGAATTTCAAAGGGTTTGGGAACTGGGTCTGCTCTGAAGACCAAAGAATTCACTGTCTTACCTTTCTATGTTTAATTAAACCAATAGGAACAAAGTTATGAAAATGAAGAGCTTGTGGGAAGAAAGTAGAAGTTCTCTGAGCACTGGGACCGTGGTTTCTTCTTCTTTAGTTCTCTCCCCAAAGTAGTGAGCACAGTGCCTTGCACATGCTCATTGCTCTTTAAGTTAATTGCAATTAATTGAAAGGAAAGTTTCCTTGAATGTCTTGCTACTTGACAGAAGATAATACTGCCGCTCTTTCTCACATTAGCCACCATGGCTTGGAATTTCCACTCACAGTGTGAAAGTGACATTGTTAATATCAGAAAATGTTTTCTCTTTCCCTCTGTCTGTTCTCATGCCTCCAAGTTTGATGCTATCACTTTTCATCTGTGTCATGTTAGCAAATTGCTCATTTGGTCTTTATATTAGAACTCAATTTCAATTATTTCTTTGCTTTGATTTATTGATTAAGAGCTGTCTTTTATCCTGGTGGTACTTTTCAAGCATATGGTGGTATACATTCCAATGAGTGGGAAGAAAAGACGGTGTCCCTGCCTCTTTTTGTTTTCTTGCAAGTCTCACCTTTGACGATTTCATAAAAACTTAGTCTCTTTCTCCTAGGGGTGGGCAGGAAGCTGAAAGGAAAATGGAGTTCAGACACTTCTAGTATGAGTATTTCTGGTTCAAATGCAGAAGGAAGAATTTGAAACTTGAGCAAAACTGGGCTTTCTGGGAATTTCAATTGATCATGTTTACCAAAAATGTATTTGTGTTAATAATGTTCTTACATAAGTGCGTATTTTCAAGGTGTTGTAGTCATCCTCCAAGATGACCTCCCAAGATCCTCACCTCTTGGTTTTCATGCCTTTGTATCAGTCTTTCCCACACTAAATAGGGGAACCAATCGTGCATAACCAATAGGGTATTGTGAATTGACGGAGCATGACCTTTAAGACTAGATTACAAAAGACATAGTGGTTTCCACCTTGTTCTCTTGAATCACCCTTTCTGAGAGAAGCCAGCCTCCAGGAAAAGAGGACATTCCAGCATCTCAATAGAGAGGTCTGTGTAGCAAAGCACTGAGGCCTCCTACCAACAGCCAGCACCAGCTTGCCAGCAGTATGAAGGAGCTATCTTGGAATCAGATTCTCTATCTCCGGTCAAGCCTTTAGATGACTGCTGCCCCCACCGACATTTTAGCTGTAACTCATGAGAGACCCAGAGCTAGATCAGCCCAGTCAATCTGCTCCTAAATTTCTGACCTACAGAGTCTGTGTGAGAAGATAAATGTTTATATTTGATTTAAGCCTCTGGGTCTTGGGGGCAATTTGCTGTGCAGCAATGAATAACTAATACACGTGGTACATGGGGTTTGATTTTCGTGGTTCTTTGTGAATCCATAGTTCTATGTTTTCAGTTCTAACAAATTTTTTTTGTGTGTTTTTTTAAAATAATTTTTATTGTGCTTTAAGTGAAAGTTTACAAATCAAGTCAGTCTGTCACATATAAGCTTATATACACCTTACTACGTACTCCCGTTTACTCGCCCCCTAATGATTCAGCCCGCTCCCTCCTTCCAGTCTCTCCTTTCATGACCGTTTTGCCAGTTTCTAACCCTCTCTACCCTCCCATCTCCCCTCCAGACAGGAGATGCCAACACAGTCTCAAGTGTCCACCTGATACAAGTAACTCACTCTTCATCAGCATCTCTCTCCAACCCATTGTCCAGTCCCTTCCATGTCTGATGAGTTGTCTTTGGGTATGGTTCCTGTCCTGGGCCAACAGAAGGTTTGGGGACCATGACCGCCGGGATTCTTCTAGTCTCAGTCAGACCATTAAGTCTGGTCTTTTTAAGAGAATTTGGGGTCTGCATCCCCACTGTTCTCCTGCTCCCTCAGGGATTCTCTTATATGGCAACACTGTGAATGGAAAGCAGGGACAAATCTGTGGAAAAAGTAGAATGGAAAGGACTTAATGACAAAAATCCAATGTGAAATGATGACAAGGGAGGAGTCCAGGCAAACTTGGAGTCCAAGTTTATACTCCAGGAGAATTAAGATGGTGATTGTTCTGGTCATGAAAACCAAAGCTAAGCTGAAGAAAACAAAGTAAACCCCCAAACCCCAGGAGTCATACAATAATGATTTTTCATCTGTGGTATATACCCAGCCCGATTGTTCCGCCATTTTGCTCCACACAGTCTCTAAGAGACCCAGGCTAGCGGAAACCACACCATCTTGGAGCTGCACTTCTGGAACTGTAGCCTCCCTGGTTACTGCGGCACGGGATAACATCATTGGAGGATCTCAGACAAGCTCTTACTTAAATGCCTGTCACTTCTGCTCACAGCCCATGGGCCAGAACTAGTGGCTGACCCACCTAATTGCAGGTGGGCAGGGCCATCATGGAACACAATGAACAGTCAGTGAGCATAAATGCCTCTGCCACGGAACGAATGGGCTTGGGCAGGGAAATCAGTGTGGTTCTGGGTGTGTTGAGTTTGACTTAAACTGAAGGAACCTTCTAACATTTGTCTTAAGAATAAATGATACTTGTTAGCCATTGCAATGTCTTACTCTAAGTCAAAAAGTATCCATTCAACCTAAGGAACAATGATCATAAATGTAATTTTTGTTCTGTTTTTGCAAGAACCAGCAAGTTAAATTTCCTAAACATGAAACAAAACAAAAAATTCCTCCTGCAGAAAGAAAGAAACGTCAGACCTCTGGAGTATGCAAATGTTGACAAAGAACGAAACTCATTCACAGCTCTGAAATAAGTAATGGGTTTAACCTGGCATTCATTAAGGCAATTGGCTACAGTGCTGGTCCTAATTAAAACTAAGTGAACCTTGGTGTCATACAGCAATACTGACAGGAGGCAGCATGCCCAGGATGGTTTCTTTATAGCGTTCATTAGCCCATGATTGGAATGGCTCTTGTTTGCCATGGCTCTGTCTACATGCTACCAACAGTGGGAAGAATAGTTTAAAATTCACATCATGCAAAGTGAGCAAGAAACAGTCCGATGCTTAGATTTTTCTCTCTTCACATGTTTCAGCATCACAGAAAAAAGAGCCAGAAACTGAAACTACAAGGAAAAGGGGCCTTATAAACTATCGGTGGCATTCCGATTAAGGAAAATCTTTGGTCGTCATAATATTTTATGAAAAGCAAACAAACGAATCATTTCTGGAGTATATTGTGAGCTACAGTATGAGACCAGGTTTCCCTCTGAGGCTCCTTTCTACAGTGGGGTCTCAACAATGCTGTGAAGTCTCCTCCTCTGACAGCCTCGCTCTCTGCCCCACATGCTCTAGCACTTGGTTCTCTAACCTTATACTATCAGTCCTTGTGTACGAGTTGTCTCCCTCCGTTTCAGGGGGAATGTATTTTACACATTACCTCTCATTGGTTGGACATAGCTGGCTGGGGTAAATCCTCATTACCATAACATTCAACAACCAACCAGTTTCCATATAGGTAATTCTGACTCATGATAACCTCAGGTGTTTCAGAACAGAACTGTGCTCCATGGGGTTTTCAGTGACTGATTTTTCAGAAGTAGATAGCCACGCCTTTCTTATGAGGCACCTCTGGGTGGACTCAAACCTTCCACCTTTTGGTTAACAGCTGAATACTTTAAGCCTTTGTACTACCCAGTGACTTCTTTGCTACATTAGGGAACAGTTTACTTGCTATAAAGGTGAAGGGCTATCCTAGGTCAGTGCTTCTGAAAACTTCAAACACTATTTTCTACCAATCCTTCAATTAAATTTTCCCTTCCCTCCCCAGGGAGTTTAAGGGGCCCTAATAGCACAGTGGTTAAGCACTCAGCTGCTAACGAAAAGGTTGATGGTTTGAACCCACTAGCTGCTCCTAGTGAAATAGATGTGGCAGTCTGCTTCCGGAAAGATTACAACCTTGGAAACCCTATCGGGCAGTTCTACTACATCTTATAGGGGTGCTATGAGTCAGAATCGACTCTACCAAAATGGGTTTGGTTTTTCCACAGGGAGTTCGACCAAAACCATTTTTCCCTTCTAACCAGTAGAAAATACCAGAAAGATGTTTACTTGTGTTTTACTGACTGTGCAAACGCATTTGACTGTATGAATTATAATAAATTATGGATAACATTGCGAAGAATGAGAATTCCAGAACACTTAATTGTGTTAAGTGTACCTGTACATAGATCAAGAGGCAGTCATTTTGAACAGAACAAGGTGATACCGTGTGGTTTAAAGTCAGGAAAGGTATGCATCAGGGTTGTATCCTTTCACCATACCTATTCAATCTGTATGCTGAGCAAATAACCCAAGAAGCTAGACTATATGAAGAAGAACAGGGTATCAGGATTGGGGGAAGACTCATTAACAACCCGCGATATGCAGATGACACAACTTTGCTGGCTGAAAGCGAAAGACTTGAAGCACTTACTGATGAAGATCAAAGACCACAGCCTTCAATATGGATTACACCTCAACATAAAGAAAACAAAAATCCTCACAACTGGAACAATAAGCAACATCATGATAAAAGAAGAAAAGGTTGAAATTGTGAAAAATTTCATTTTACTTGGATCCACAATCAAGACCCATAGGAGCAGCAGTCAAGAAATCAAAAGATGCCTTGCATTAGGCAAATCTGCTGCAAAAAAACCTCTTTCAAGTGTTGAAAAGCAAAGATGTCATCTTGAAGACTAAGCCATATACATGTGAAAGCTGGATGATGAATAAGGAAGATCAAAGAAGAATTGTTGCCTTTGAATTTTTGTGATGGCAAAGAATACTGAATATACCATTGACTGCCGAAAGAACAAGCAAATCTGTCCTGGAAGAAGTACAACCAGAATGTTCCTTAGAAGCAAGGATGGCGAGACTACATCTCACATATTTTGGACATGCTTTCGGGAGGGATCAGTCCCTGAAGATGGACATCATGCTTGGTAAACTAGACGGCCAGCGAAAAAGGGGAAAACCCTCAACAAGATGGATTGACACAATGGCTGCAACAATGAGCTCAAGCTTAACAGTGATTGTGAAGATGGCGCAGGACTGGACAGTGTTTTTGTTCTGTTGTACACAGGGTCACTATGAGTTGGAACTGACTTGACGGCACCTAAGAAAACAACACAACAACCAGCAAGTAAGATGAGGAATTGTGTCAAGCCATCTCATTGAAGGCTTCCCTCATTTTTGCTGACCCTCCACTTTACCAGCCATGATGTCCTTTTCTAGCCACTGGTCTTTTCTGATGATGTGTCCAAAGGAGGCAAGCCAAAGCCTCCCCATCATTGCTCCTATGGAGCATTCTGGTGGCATTTCTTCTAAGACTGATTTGTTCATTCTTTTGGTAGTCCATGGTATATTCAATATTCATCACCAATACCACAGTTTTTATGCATCAATTCTTCTTCTGTCTTCCTGTTCCATTATCCAATTTTTGCATGCATATGAGGCAATCGAAAGACCACGGCTTGGGTCAGATGCATCTTAGTCATCAAAGTGACAAACGTACCTTAGTCATCGAAAGTCTTCTTTGATTTTTAAGACTTTTTAAAGAGGTCTTTTGCAGCAGCTTTGCCCAAAGCAGTCTGTCATTTGATTTCTTGGCTGCTACTTCCATGGACATTGGTTGTTGAGGGAATGGAGAGAGCCCCTGTAATTCTGCTCCTGACCGTTACAGAGAGCTGGTGCAAGAATCCAGGAAACTGCTGAGTCCTGTGTGTTCTGTTCCGTTAGGCGGCCACCAGCATTTTCCCCTTTAAATCAGTGGCTGTCAGGCTTCTATGATCCTGGCCCACGGAAAGAAAATTATTTCACCTTGTGTTAAAGAAAACTTTTCATAAATCTAATTATAAACACATTTCAAAGTTACTTTTACAATCTGCTGCAAATGAAAGGGTCTTTTTAATTGACCAATTCAAAGGTTTATTTGTGGTTGAGACATTTTATAAAGAAGATGGTTATTGTTAGATTTTGAGTCCCTGAGTGGCGCAAGCAGTGATTCAGCTCTTGACTGCTAACCAAAAGGTTAGCAGTTCAAACACACCCAAAAAAGGCTCCTCGGAAGTAAAGCCTGGCAACGTGCTTTCAGAAGGCCACAGCCACGAAAGCCCCATGTACCTAACTAAAATAAAATCTAAAATCCAGCTCTGCCTCGTAACACAGGGGTTCGCCATGTGTTGAAATTGATTTGAGAGCAACTGGTTTGGTTGTATTGTTAGATTAACTACCAAAAGAAAGGAAATGTTTGGTTGAAGGTCACTAGATCCATGACTGATATTCAGCTGATATTCAACTGGGCGGCGGGGGGTGGGGGATAGGTAACAGTTTCCTTGAGCAAGACTCAATATCATTAAAATTACTTAAGCATTTCATCAGGAATGCTAATTACGTTACCCAGACAAGGTTTGGGACAATTTTCCCCATATCATTGTAACCCAGAAAACACATGCATGAATCGCTGAAACAGAAGTCGCAAGAAGCAATGACTTACCCTTACCAAGTCCAGAGAGTTTGATATTCTCTCTTACATTCTATTTCTCCAACTTTTTTTTTTTTTTTTTTAACTTTACAACACACTCATGGTTCCCAACCGGCAGTATAAAAAACACTTCCGTCAACTATTCTACTTGTGTGTTAAAGGTAGAAATGCCAGAAACTTTGCTTTGAAATGTTGTAGATTTACTTACAGAATCATGCCATTTGGAGTTATTACTATCTTTTAAGTTTGGAGGCTTTAATTTAAAATGGTTGATGTTTCGTATTACTTATCAGGGTCAAAATATTTTCTAGGTAACACATCTGAAATTTTATAATAGAGCTCAACATTAAAAGATAGGAAAGGTCATAGTATCTTTGTTTATAGTGGCCTGAAACTAGAAACAGCCCAACGTCCAAAAGTAGAATGGATGGTACAGACAGTAGAACTGTAGCGTATTTGGTACAAAGGAATATGACTCACCGTTTAAAAAAGAACAAACTACTGGTATACGCAAGCAGGCTGACTCTGATAGTCATTATGAGAACAAAAGAATCTAGACACGAATGGGAACACACTCTGTGATTCTGTTTATATGAAGTTAAGGAACAGGCAAAAGCTAGCCGGTAGTAACAAAAGTCTGAATGTGGTCACCCCTGGAGGTGAGGGGTATTGGCTGGAAAAGGCCATGATGGCAACTTCTAAGTGCTGGAAAGTTGGTTTCGATCTGAATGGAAGTTGTGTGGAGATATACCTATGCAAAAATTTGCTGTATTTCAAAAAGAAGAAGAAAAAGGAGGAGGAGGAAGAAAGGGAGGAGAAGAAGAAGGAAACGGGGAAAAAAAGATTATGTTCTATAGAAATCCACTCTAACGGCAACGTTTTAGGAATGAATTTATATTCAGTTCCTAAGTTTCCATAATAGTGTCTTACATTTTACGATGCAACGCAACTTTTCAAAGTGCATATGTTGCCTTCATATAAATATCTGTTGATTATTACTGGCTCTCTTTTTATTCTCAGGATAACTGAGAGTGGTGCAAAGGGTCAGGCATTATTATTCTGATTTTATAAATAAACAATTGGGCTCAACAAGATTGAGAGACTTGTTCGAAGTTACTCAACTGAATCTCGAAGAAGTCAGGACTGAAACTCGGCTCTCCGAATTCAAATCAAATAATCCTTCCACAAAAATCACACATCACCGCTTTACCCTAGAATGATTTCCAGACAGAGCCTCAGTTATTTCCCTTTTACTCCTGCTGGACTCTTATTTCCAAATTGACTCAACGGCAACGATTTTGGTTTGGACTCTTATTTAGAGGCAGTTATCTGATAAGAATAATTAAGCTACCATATACTAAATATATATTACCTGCAAACTATATGCTTCCCATTGTCAGAGTTGCTTTATACCTCTCAACAAACTTATAGATGGATATATTTATTCCCATTTCACATTTGAAGTACCTGAGACTGAGAGAGATTAGGTAATAAATTGCCCAAGGTCACACAGCAAGTAAATGGAAGGGCTGGAACGGTTCAAAGCAAGATCTGCCTGACTTCCAAGTGTGTGTTTAAACAGTCACACTCCTACGTTGGTTAGGACACTCCTACTTCCACCAAATTTTAACAGAACGAAATCTTTCTTAAATGGCGCAACCTGTGTCTTCTCTCAAACCTTAAGGTTGAACCCCAGTCTTCCAACTTGTGGACGTCTAGTGTTTGGAGCCCAAGAAAAGAAATTCCTCGTGATGCACCACAAAGATGTTGAGGAGGTTGGGGAAGAACAGAGAACTTAAGAAGGCCAGGTTCTTTTTGTTTTTTTTTATATAATTTTTATTGTGTTTTAAGTGAAAGTTTACAAATCAAGTCAGTCTCACACAAAAACTTATATACACCTTGCTACATACTCCCAGTTACTCTCCCCCTACTGAGACAGCCTGCTCCCTCTCTCCACTCTCTCTTTTCGTGTCCATTTCACCAGCTTCTAACCCCCTCCACCCTCTCATCTCCCCTCCAGACAGGAGATGCCAACATAGTCTCAAGCGTCCACCTGATCCAAGAAGCTCACTCCTCACTAGCATCCTTCTTCAACCCATTGTCCAGTCCAATCCATGTCTGAAGAGTTGGCTTTGGGAATGGTTTCTGCCCTGGGCCAGCAGAAGGTCTGGAGGCCATGACCACCGGGGTCCTTCTAGTCTCAGTCAGACCATTAAGTCTGGTCTTATGAGAATTTGGGGTCTGCATCCCACTGCTCTCCTGCTCCCTCAGGGGTTCTCTGTTGTGTTCCCTGTCAGGGCAGTCATTGGTTGTAGCCAGGCGCCATCTAGTTCTTCTGGTCTCAGGCTGAGGTAGTCTCTGGTTTATGTGGCCCTTTCTGTCTCTTGGGCTTGTAATTACCTTGTGTCCTTGGTGTTCTTCATTCTCCTTTGATCCAGGTGGGTTGAGACTCATTGAGGCATCTTAGATGGCTGCTTGCTAGCGTTTAAGACACCAGACGCCATGCTTCAAAGAAGTCCAGGTTTTGTCAACATTTAAATAAGCTTGTTGTTATGGTCGTTAGGTGCCGTTGGATGTACCCTATGTACAACAGAATGAAACACTGCCCAGTCCTGCACCATCCTCAGAATTGTTGAGCCCATTGTTGTAGTCACTGTGTCAATCCATCTCATTGAGGGTCTTCCTCTTTTTCACTGACTCTCCCCTTTACCAAGCATGATGTCCTTCTCCAGGTACAGGTCCCTACTGATAATGTATTCAAAGTAAGTGAGATGAAGTCTGCTCATCCTCGCTTCTAAGAAGCAGTCTGGCTATACTTCTTCCAAGACAGATTTGTTCGTTATTTTGGCAGTCCATGCTATATTCAATATTCTTCACCAACATCACAACTCAAAGTCATCAGTTCTTCAGCATTCCATATTTATCCTCCAGCTTTCGCATGCATATGAGGCTATTAAAAACACAATGGCTGATGTTACTCCTGGTCCAGTTGTAAGGATTTTTGTTTTTTTTATGTTGAGGTATAATCCATACTGAAGGCTGTGCTCTTTGATCTTCATCAGTAAGTGCTTCAAGTCACCTCTTCACTTTCAGCAAGCAAGGTTGTGTCATCTGCATAACACAGGTTGTTAATGAGTCTTCCTCCAATCCTGATGCCCTGTTCTTCTTCATATAGTCCAGCTTCTCGGATTATTTGTTCAGCATACAGATTGAATAGGTATGGTGAGAGGATACAATCTAACAAACACCTTTCCTGATTTTAAACCACACAGTATGCCCTTGTTATGTTCAAACAACTGCCTCTTGATCTATGTACAGGTTTCTCATGAGCACAATTAAGGCTCTGGAATTCCCATTGTTTGCAATGCTCTCCATAATTTCTTATGATCCATACAGTCTTTGCATAGCCAATAAGACACAGGTAAACATCTTTCTGGTAGTCTCTGCTTTCAGCCAGGATCCATCTGACAGCAGCAATGATATCCCTCATTCCATGTCCTCTTCTGAATATGGCTTGAATTTCTGGCAGTTCCCTGTCAATGTACTGCTGCAGCTGCTTTTGAATGATCTTCAGCAAAATTTTACTTGTGTGTGATATTAATGATATTGTTCTATAATTTCTGCATTCGGTTGATCCCCTTTCTTGGGATAGGCATAAATATGGATCTCTTCCAGTCAGTTAACCAGGTAGCTGTCTTCCAAATTTCTTGGCATAGACAAGTGAGCACTTCCAGTGCTGCATCCGTTTGTTGAAACATCTCAATTGGTATTCCATGGATTCCTAGATCCTTGTTTTTTGCCTGTGTCAAAAATTCAAGCCAAGAGTTGCAATGTTGAAGGATTCTATGGCCAAAATACTGAACGACACAAGAAACATCAAAAGAAGATGGAAGGAATACACGGAATCACTGTACCAGTGCAGCTTGAACTTCTTCCTTTAATACCATCAGTTCTTGATCATATGCTACCTTCTGAAATGGTTAAACATTGACCAATTCTTTTTGGTACAGTGATTCCGTGTATTCCTTCCATCTTCTTTTGATGTTTCTTGTGTTGTTCAGTATTTTGGCCATAGAATCCTTCAACATTGCAACTCTTGGCTTGAATTTTTTCTTCAGTTCTTTTCACTTGAGAAATGCTGAGCATGTTCTTTCCTTTTGGTTTTCTAACTTCAGTTCTTTGCACATGTCATTATAATACTTTACTTTGTCTTCTCAAGCCTACCTTTGAAATCTCCTGTCCAGTTCTTTTACTTCATCATTTCTTCAGTTTGCTTTAGCTACTTGACATTCAAGAGCAATTTCAGAGTCTCTTCTGACATCCATTTTTGTCTTTTTAATTACCTCTTACTTTCTTCATGTATGATGTTTTTGATGTCATTCCATAGCTCATCTGGTCTTTGGTCATTAGTGATCAATGTGTCAAAACTATTCTTGAGATGGTCTCCAAATTCAGGTGGGATATACTCAAGGTCGCACTTTGGCTTTCGTGGATTTGTTCTAATTTTCTTCAGCTTCAACTTGAATTTGCATATGACCAATTGATAGTCTATCCCACAGTCGGTCCCTGGTCTTGTTCTGGCTGATGATATTGAATTGAGCTTTTCCATCATCTCTTTCCACAGATGTAGTCAATTTGATTCCTGTGTATTCCATCCAGTGAGGTCCACATGTGTAGTCACTGTTTATGTTGTTGAAAAAAGGTATTTACAATGAAGAAGTTGTTGGCCTTGCAAAATTCTATCATATGATCACCAATGTTGTTTCTATCACCAAGGCCTTATTTTCCAACTACTGACCCTTCTTCTCTGTTTCCAACTTTCCCATTCCAATGGCTGCTAATTATCTACGCATCTCAATTGCATGTTTAATAAATTTCAGGCTGCCGAAGTTGGTAAAAGTCTTCAATTTCTTCATCTTTGGCCTTAGTGGTTGGTGTGTAAATTTGAATAACAGTCGTATTAACTGGTCTTCCTTGTAGGCATATGGATATTATCCTATCACTGACATCATTATACTTTAGGATACATCTCGAAGTGTTCTTTTTGAAGGTGAATGCAACATCATTCCTCTTCAATTTGTCATTACCAGTGTAGTAGAACATATGATTATCTGATTCAAAATGGCTACTACCAGTCCATTTCAGCTCACTAATGCCTAGGATGTTGATGTTTATGCATTCCATTTCATTTTTAATGATATCTAATTTTCCTAGATTCGTACTTCATATATTCCACGTTCTGAATTATTAATGGATGTTTGCAGCTGTTTCTTCTCATTTTGAGTCGTGCCGCATCAGCAAATCAAGGTCCTGAAAACTTGACTCCATCCACATCATTAAGGTCAACTCTGCTTTGAGGAGGTAGCTCTTCCCCAGTTATCTTTTGAGTGCCTTCCAACCTGAGGGGCGCATCTTCCAGCACTATATCAGACAGTGTTTTCCTGCTATTCATAAGGTTTTCACTGGCTAATTTTTTTCAGTAGTAGACCGCCAGGTCCTTCTTCCTAGCCTGTCTTAGTCTGCAAGCTCAGCTGAAACCTGTCCACCATGGGTGACCCTGCTGGTATTTTAAAACCAGTGGCATAGCTTCCAACATCACGGCAACACACAAGCCCCCACAGTATGACAAACTGACAGATGCTTGGGTGTAAATAAGTTTAAACTTGTTGATCTGTGCAAAATTAGAGGAAAAATTATTTCATCTTCTTAGGCAGTACCAATTAAGATGTTCTACTCATATTTCACATTCATGAAAGAATGCTACACATTAGAATTGAATCTACCCTCTAGCACAGTAAGCTTCAAGATGGGCTTTTCCATTTACAGTTCAAATACTCTTTTACCTGCCTCCTGCGGGACACTTGTAGGTTGAGGTTTCTTCACAGTTCTCTGAGGTGAGTTGGTGAGAAAGAGAGAAGCTCCTGGTAGCCAGGAGCTGGCCTGGCACTCACAAGTCAGCCATGATGTTTTTCTGTTGAACATAAACAATTTCACAAAACATCAAAACCATACAAAGCCATTCTGTGCCTAGGATGGGTCAAGAAAAAGCAAGACCACCCCATAATCATGACTGAACACAGACAAAAATAAGAACATTGTTCAAAAGACAAAAATGGCCAAACATATTCTGGGTGATACAAGTAATTCCTGCCTCTTTACCTATCACAGCTCTAGCCCCTGTTCTTTTCTCCTTCTAGACAATATTCAGATAGTCAATCACAGAATTATTCCCACTTCCTGAGAGCATCCAATCCAGAGCAAACCTACTCTTCTTTGAACCCTCCCCAGAAGCACCAAACACAAGCCCAAACCCTATAATAATTCCACTCTAACACCCTCTTACTAAAATGTCCCAAATACCCCATGGTGTGTTCTTTCACTCTCCGTAATGAGTAATAAACCCAATTTGTTCAATTACAGGTGTGGTCCTGGTGATCTTGGCTAAAAAGCATTGTCATTGGCTACCTGCCTTCCAGTTCCTGTGTCATTGAGAAGAGTCATAAATTCAGAAAATAAGATGAAACACATTCCAGTATAAATCAATGAATTCTTCTGTAAATATTGAGAATTCTATGTAATGAAAGCATAAACCAATGTCAAAAATCATCAGAGAAAAAGCAAGTACTTTTACCTAGGAACACAAATTTTAATGAACACCCATTTAAGCAGACCAAGCTTCTAATTTCTACATTATTTAGCACTTAACATAAAATGAAGAGGTCAATCGCTGGGGGCTGATAAAGAATGTTCGCTTCTGGAGGTCATACCCCAAAGACTGGCAAGCAAAGAGCCTGACCCAAGCTCCCCACAGTGGCTCCAAAGTAATGACTGAAGAAGGAAAACACTGTAGGTTTCTCAGTGTTCCAGGCTCAAACACAGCAGTGAATCAGACAAGGTCCCTGGAGGCTTATGTTCTCACCAGGGGAGAAAGATAATAAAGAAGCAAATAAATAAACAGGATTATTTCAGATAGTGAATAAGAGCAATGAGATTATAAGGAAGTAAGAGAGAGGCTCCCTTACTTGGGGTGAGCTCAAAAAATGTCTACAGAGCTAAAGCTTTCTCAGAGAAGAGGGAGAAGTTGTATCATTTCCTAGGATACATATAAGTTGGTCAGATGCCACCAGACTTCTGGAAATTTCTATGAAGAATTCAAGATAGTATAGCAATACTTTCTAAAGCCATAGCTTCTCAAAACTAGCAGTTGGTGCTGGCTGTCGACTGGAAACTCAGCTGGTGCTGTCAACCAGGGACCTAGGCTGTGCCAGATTTGTGGCCACGCTTACGAATATGTGTTTATAAGATATTGCCTACCCTCCTCAAAATGAGTAAGAGATGATGACATGCTGAACTAACATTAACCAAAACCAAACCATTTGCCATCGAGTCAATTCCAACTCATGGCAACTCCATGTGGCAGAGTAGAACTGTGCTCCATAGGGTTTTCAATGGCTGATTTTTCGGAAGTAGATCTTTAGGTCTTTCTTCTGAGGTGCCTCTGAATGGGCTCAAACCTCCAACCTTTCTGTTAGCACCCGAGCACCTAAACTGTCTGCACCACTCATGGACTCCTGAACTGCAGTTGAGAGTACACAGATACTTAATTTCTAGATGCTAATTTATTAGATTTGCTTACCTTAAAACCAACACTACCACTTAGGAACCTCGATGATTTGGTCATGATTACCTGAGATCGTATTTTCCCACGTATTTGCTCAAAAGCACTTCACTTAGTTCCCTAGAATACCACAGCGTGGAGGATCAGTACGATCAGGGAGGCAAAGATACCATCCCAAGAACACAGTGATTATTTGTGTATCTTTCCAGTTCACGGGCTGCCAGGTAGCCCCCTAAACCTTAATGTGTAAACTCTCTGTAAAAAGCAGTTGTTCGGCTTCCGAATAATCAGGAGGCGATGCATGAGCTGGGGCTAGCGGGATTCAGAGCAGATCACAGCTGTCACAAGGCAGGGCCAGGAGAATTCACCAGTTATCATCGCACAGAGTTGCTGAGCAATGTCCTTGACTTTTCTATTTACTTCTTTATTTAGGTTTGTCTGTCTCACTAGAATGCAAGCTTCATGGCATAAGTTCTTCTTTATTATTTTGTTTGTTTGTTTTTACTTTTTGTAATTTTTTTTATTGTGGCGAAAATATACACAAGAAAACCTTCAACGATTCAGCAGTTTCCACAGGTACAGTTCAGTGACCTTGATTACATTCTTCCTGTTGTGCAACCTTTGTCGCTATCCTTTTTCAAACTCTTCCACCACCATTAACATAAACTCAGTGCCCTCTGAGCAAAAACTCCCCCTTCCCCCCCACTCCTCATACCTCGTAACCACTCAAAAGCTTTGAATTCTATATATTTGCTTATTCCATGTAAGTGAGATTATACAGTACTTGTCCTTTTAGCACTGACTTAATTCTCTTAGCGTATTTCCTAGGTTCATCCATGTCACACATCTATCAGGACTTCATTTCTCTGTGTAGCTGAGTAATATTCCATTGTATGTAAGAACCACATTTTGCTTACCCACTCATCTGTTGATGGACATTTAGGTTGTTTCCACCGGTCCTTGATTTTTATAACTTCTTTCTCACCTATATGCCTTTCCTTATCACCAGCTTCCATCACAGCCTGAAGTGGTCTAATGATACCTGGCTTTTCTGATAATTGCACAGATAACTAACAGCTCATCATTTTCCACAAGCAGGAGGAGATGGATTTACCCACAGCCCGTCCACCACAGCTTCCAGCCATCTGTCGACAAGCTGAGGGCTTCCACTGACCCTAAAATGAAGGAAGTCAAGAACTTCCACATCTGAGTTGTGAACTTCCTTCCTACATAGTTTCCTTCTATACCTTATCACACCTGCTTCAGTGCAGGCTTTCTTCCTGATTGAGCGCTACCCTTTCCCACTCTGTGCCTTTGCCCAGGCTCTTTTCCCCATCCAGGACACTCTCCCACCAGGTCTACATGAGCACATCCCACCTGGTTCTCAGACTCCCTTCTTCTCAGGCCCTTCCCTCACTGTCTCAGCTGAGAGGGCTCTGAGCCCCGCAGCACTGGCTCCTGACCTCCACATTGTATTACATAACTCGGCTCCCTAACAGACCCTGGGTTCTTCAAGGGCAGTTGTTGTTATTTGCCATCCAGCTGCCTGTGACTCGTGACGACCCCGTGTACAACAGAATGAAATGTTGTCCAGTCCTGTGCCATCTTCATGATCATGTCTATTGTTCAAGTCTATTGTTACGACTATTGTACTGTCTACCAACCTAGGGGGCTCATCCCCCAGCTCTATATCAGACAATATTCTGCTGTGACCTGACATGGATTGAATTGTGTCCCCCCAAAAATGTATGTATCAATTTGGCTGGGCCATGATTCCCAGTATTCTGTAGTTGTCCTCCATTTTGTGATTGTAATTTTATGTTTTTATGTAATTTTATGTTAAAGAGGATTAGGGTGGGATTATAACACCCTTACTAAGGCCACATCCCTGATCCAGGGAGTTTCCCTGGGGTGTGGCCTGCACCACCTTATATCTTAAAAGAGATAAAAGGAAAGGGAAGCAAGCAGAGAGTTAGGGACCTCATACCACCAAGAAAGCAGTGCCAGGAGCACAGCATGTCCTTTGGACCTGGGGTCCCTGAGCGGAGAAGCTCCTAGTCCAGGGGAACATTGATGAGAGGGTCAAGAGAGAGAGAAAGGCATCCCCTGGAGCTGACACCCTGAATTTGGACTCTTAGCCTACTTTACTGTGAGAAAATAAACTTTTCTTTGTTAAAGCCATCCACTTGCGATATTTCTGTTATAGTAGTCTTAGATGACTAAGATATGACCCATAGGCTTTTGTTGGTTAATTTTTGGAAGCAGATTGCTGGACCTTTCTTCCTAGTGTGACTCAGTCTGGAAATGGAAGCTCCAGTGAAACCTGTCCACCATGGGTGACCCTGCTGATATTTGAAATACTAGTGGCATATAGCTTCCAGCATCACAGCAAAATGCAAGCCACCACAGTATGATAAACTGACAGATGGGTGGTGGCCAAGGGTATGCACACATGTAATTCATACGTGCTTCATCCACAGTGCAGTATCTGGGAATAGGAGGGAATTAATAGTTATTGAATGAGTGGAAGACATGATATTGGGATAACATATCTGTGGTCTTCCTTTACTACTTCCTCTTTTTCCCCTTTGTTTGTTTTGCGTATTTATCTGTTATCGCCTGTCTTCTAAACTGAAATAGCCTGTTTCCCAAAGTCCCACCTGAAAGTCCACTTATTTTCTATTATCCCTTCTGCCACTCTCCCTTTTTTTTCTTTCCATATATGGTAACAGTCTTTGAACAGAACACAACAGAAAAAATACACCAAGGGATAAGAAAAGCAGAACCCAGGAGGAGTTGTCATTTTACCAGGGGTGGGTCGGGATGCCCTGAACTTTAATAATAGTTTACAGGGGTCTTAAAGACCAAGGTGACATTCTTATCGACTCTAGTAGGGGTTTTCTACTGCTCAATGTCAGGATGCTTTCTGAGATCCCAAGTAACTCTCCAAACTTTACATCAGCTTGTATCCTCTCCTTAAACAGCAGCCACCTCACCCCTGCCCCTTAGGGATGTTCTCTCCCCAGGCTCCCTAGAACCGGCCCGACCATCATCTCTCTTCCTTCTCCTCACTCTTTCTGCAGGCCAGTAAGCAAGCATATACAGCCTTTTCTTTCAGAGTGTTTTCACAGTGGGAAAATGGGCACTAGCTAACCAAACCCAGAGCAGTTATAGAGATCCCAGAAGTTCTTATGGTCATGGTTCCTGATCTCTAGGACTTCGCCCTCCACTTACACTGTCTTGAGCATGGGACTTCCTTCCCCTCTCACCCTTTACCCTTCCGTGGAGGCCTGTGATCCTTTCTTCCAGGATGGTCCCTCTTCTCAAACAATAAAGCAAACCAGTTGTGGCCTCTCTATGAAGTGGGCAATTATTTGTCCATTTCTACTTAAGGAACAAATAATGAGAAATGAATTCAAAGTTGCAAGGTGGGCATCTTCGATTAGCTATTAGAAATGATGGCCCGGCAGTTATATGCAGTTACAGGAAACAGAATCTCCTTCTCTAAAAAGTGTTTAAAACTGGTAAAAATTTCATCTCTCTCAAACAATTAAGCTTGTCTGTCTAAAGCCAGGGAAATAACTGAACCTGAGTCTTAAAGCCCCACCCCCTTTATAGCTGCCACCATCTAGGTTAACGGTTTTCTTTCATTGATTTGGACAGTCATTCCTTCTAGCCCAAGGAAGTGTCTCCTTCAACAGCCACTTGCCATAACATGCGTCAAAGCGGTTGCAATATCCCAGCAGATACACCTTGAGAAAACCAAGCCTCACAAAGCAATGGATTCACTCTGGCAGAGCAGCTGGTGGGTGGGCTGTGGGTTACTGTGGAAGCTGCTTTTGCCTGGAAGGTGTCCCAGGGAAATCAGGAAAGTGGGGTAACGCTCCCACCTCTGAGAGTGAAGCTGCCTAATCACTTAAATGTGGATTAAAGGCTCAACCTCCTGCCAGCCTGAAAGGAGAAAGGAGCCCTGAACCCAGAAACTCAACGTCTTTTCCCGTGTGAGCAAATATTTAGAAAATTAGTTGCTACTATGCAGGAACAACACATTTTAAAAGGAGACAGGACTTCTATAGCCTAATATTGTTGTCAGTTGCCTCAGAGTTAGTTGCCCAACTCAGAAACCCGGTACAACAGAGCAAAGCATTGCCTGGTCACATGCCATCCTCGCTATCATCAGCATGCTTGAGTTCGTCGTAGTTGCCGTCCAATCTAGAGGGCTCATCTTTCCAACAGTATATTGGACAATATTCTGCTGTGATCCATAGGGTTTTCATAGACTAATTTTTGGAAGTAGATGGGTAGGTCTTTCTTCCTGGTCTATCTTAGTCTGGAAGCTCGTTGAAACCTGTCCACCACGGGTGACCCTGCTTGCATTTGAAATACGAGTGGCATAGCTTCCAGCATCACGGCACGCCTCCTCAGTATGTCAAGTGGTCAGGCACGTGGTTGAATAGCATAATACCAAAAACCAAACCCAGTGCCGTCGAGTCGATTCCGACTTATAGTGAGCCTAAGGACAGAGTAGAACTGCCCCATAGAGTTTCCAAGAAGTGCCTGGCGGATTTGAACTGATGACCTTTGGTTAGCAGCCATAGCACTTAACCACTATGCCACCAGGGTTTCTGAATAGCATAATAGAACAAATGGATTTTGGGGTCAGACAGCCTTGATTTGAATTCTGGCTACAGCACTACTAAACCCTTCTTCCTGTTACTTGATCTTTAAGTTTAATTATTCCAGTTTATAAATTAGAACAGAATAGTCCCTGCCTCAGAGCTTTGTGATGGGGCTTAAATGAGAGGAACCCGTGCAGAGTGCTAAGCACAGGCCCTGCACCTCATCAGGGGTAAATACATGTTGGCTTAGTATTATTATGATTGTTATGATTATTCTTTCTTCATGTATGTCGTGCTTCCAGCAAGCTCCCACATTCTGGGGGACTCGGGAGGGGGAAAGGAAGATTTGTCTTTGAACTAAATTGGGAAGTTACTGTTGTCATTACCTGCTGTCCAGTTGACGGCTAACTCAGGGTGACCCCATGCACAATAGAATGAAATCCTGCCTAGTCCTGTGCCATCCCCATGAAGAGCTGCGGATCAGACTGTTGTGACCAATAAGGTTTTCACTGGCTGATTTTCAGAAGTAGATCTCCAGGTCTTTTTTCCCAGTCTGTCTTAGGCTGGAAACTCTGCTGAAATCTGTTCAGCATCATAGCAACACACAAGCCTCACCACTGACAGAGGGGTGGTGGCTGTGCCTGAGGTGCATTAGACAGGAATTGAACCTGGGCCTCCCTCTCGGAAGGTGAGAATTCTACCACTGAACCACCAATGCTCCCTAAATTACCCACTAGGAGGAGAGAAAGAACCAAACTAGCCAAGGTATCTAATACGCAGGTCCCTGGCATCTCAGTCTGTACTCTCCAGAGCTGAACTTTTCAGAATTAATTATGTTGCATGTGATCAGAGGAAGCCCTGGACAAAAGAGCCAGATCTTAAATGGTTCTCTAAGCCTTTTTGTCTCCAGGTGCTAATCGTCAAGTTTTAAAACAATAACACAACCCTAATCAAGCCGCTGCTTTGAAAGACCTGCATTAAACCAGACTTGAAAGTTGCGATAAAGAACCCATCTCTACCTTAGCTCTTTGAGATGCTATCAAGACTCTGTTCAAGTAGAGGCCTCATTAGTGTAAAATTTGTCTTATAGAAAGCAAACAAGCAAAAACACTGGCACACTGACATGGGGCATGCAGGACTCGGGGGCACCTCCTCTTTCTGTTAGCTGAGGGGAATCTTGGACTGCTGAAGTGGCCCTCTTTGGGGCTCTGTAAGAAATGTTTCCACTTTCCATCTTATTTTCAACAGTTTAACTATGAAGCGTGTGGGCAGGTTGAAATGGAGAACCAGAAACTGGTTGGCTTCCAAAGAAAATTACCATAAATTGGAAACCTGAATACAGTTATTCATTCTCTGGCCTTGGGATATGAACGGATCATTAATTAGGGCCAGGAAGAAAAAAAAAATGGTGCTGTCTCTGGCAGGATGGCAAAAAGGTACAACTCGTCCTGCTCAGGAGGAGTTCCTCGAAGGGCAGGGGCCATGGCCACGACGTGGGTCCGCTGTGCCCAGCACAGGTGACCCACAAATAAGGAATAAAGAAAGGAAGGAAGGAAGGAATGGATAACTACAAGTTTGGGGTCAAAAGATTTGAGTCTGAGCCCCTGTTTCACCATTTTCAGACAGTGCAGTTCTGGGAAAATCATTTCTAAATTCCAGTTTCCACCTCTATAAAATGGAAATTTAAAACAACACACATCTCCTGGGATCATTGTGAGAATTATGTAAGCTAATTCAGATGAAAATTTTTGAGCCACAACAGTTTGTGTAAGAAAGGGAGAAGGGAATTAATATTCCCTTGTTGTTGTTGTCGGTTGCCCTCAGTAAGCTCCCACACAAGGCAACCCCATGTGTGCAAAGTGGAACTGAGCTCCACAGAGTTTTCAGTGGCTGATTTTTCAGAAGTTGACCACTAGGTCTTTCTCCTCCTGAGATGCCTCTGTGTAGACTCGAACCACCAGCCTCTCAGTTAGCAGCCAAGCATGTTAACCATTTGCACTACCCAGGGACACCAACTTCTTATAAAGTACTCATCAATTACAAATAAGCACTGGTGGCAGGACAGTGGTTAGTGCTTGGCTACTAACCAAAAGGTTGGCGGTTCAAGCCTACCAGCCACTCCGTGGGAGAAAGACGTGGCAGTCTGCTACCGTAAAGATTTCAGCCTTGGAAACCCTATGGGACAGTTTTACTCTGTCCTATAGAGTCCGACTGTGAGTCAGAATTGACTTGATGGCTACGGGTTTGTTTTTGGTTTTCGGCATGAATTATAATGTGTTGATTGACTTGTTTTCTATATGGATTTCTGGTTGTTTCCTCTGAAGCCTTCATCACGGGTCCCTTCTGGGAAGGCGGGCTGCCTGCAAACCCGCCTGTGGTTCCTGATGAGAAAGAGGAGCTCCCGTTTGACAAGTTCTGTCTGGAGCTCAGGGCTGTGGGCCATGGCTGGAATACTTTGAGCCGGAATGCCAGGTGACCAGGGATAATGTGGCTGACCCAGCTCAGGGAAACCGTAGCATGGTTTGTGTACTGACAGTCCTTGGTTACAACAGCAACTTTTTTTTTTTAATTGTGCTTAGATGAAGGCTTAAGAGCAAATTAGTTTCTCATTAAACAATTAATACACATATTGTTTTGTGACATTGGTTACCAACCCCAGACGTGTCAACACTCTCCCCCTCTTGATCTTTGGCTCCCCCTTACCAGCTTTCCTGTCCCCTCCTGCCTTCTCGACCCTGCCCCTGAACTGGTATGCTCATTTAGTCTCATTTTGTTTTATGGGCCTGTCTAATCTTTGGCTGAAGGATGAACCTCAGCAGTGACCTCAGTACTGACTTAAAAGGCTGTCCAGGGACCATACTCTCGGCATTTCTCCAGTCTCTGTCAGACCAGTATGTCTGGTCTTTCTTTGTGAGTTATCATTTTACAAAAGCCTCTTCTTAATCTAAATGTCTTGAGTGTTATGGCAAAAATAAAATGAACAGGTTGAAGTAACTGTTGATGAACAATTCAGTAATGAACCTGAAAACAGGCAACTCAAAAGCATTTTAGGTCCAAACAGAACTTTTACGAAGAGGTGTTTGCTTCTCCTTATCTTAACTGCTCCCTCTCCCCCACACCCACGTCCCGCTACTAGAGGATGGTGGGAGGATATACCAACAAGTAAGATTCCTAAACGTATTCAACCATGGACAAACACCCACCTACCAACATTGTTGGGAGAACTAAAGTCGGCAATGCATTTAAGGAACCCTCTTGGCACAGTGGTTAAGTTCTTGGCTGCGAACTGAAAGGTTGGTGGTTTGAACCCACCCACCACTCCAAGTGAGAAAGATGTGGCAGTCTGTTTCCTTTAAGGTTACCCTTTGCCAGTGGCAACAGATACTAGTTTACATGTGCTGTTTTGAATCCCTTTGAAATAGAGATTATTATGCCCATTCTTTATGGGGAGGAAACTAGGTCCAAAGAAGATAAAGTGCTCAAAGACACCAAGGCCCATTGAAATAGAATACGTAAGATTGAAATCAAAATGTCCATCTACCAAATGTGTGTTCTTAAGCGGTATATCACTTCTGTAGCCCACCCGTTCCTCATGCACTTAGAGCCACTCAGCGAGTGTCAGTTCTGCTCTCCTCTTTTGAAAATGCCAAGAACATAAAGATTTGACAATTTCCTTCAGAAAAACTTGCCAAGCAATTTTTGAAAACATATATACAATTATTTGATCACTGATCTACTTGTAAATCCATTTCCCATCAAGGCTTAAACTGGACAGGATTTAACAATAACTCAGATTCTGGTCACTTTTTGTGGTATACAGAAATAAGTACAGTGTCTGAGAGACCGTATTATGAATTCTGATTCTGTCTGTTACTGGCTGCATCAGCTGGGTTTTTAGTTGCCAACAACAGAAACCGTCTTTAGCAGGAAAAAGAGTCCACCGAAGGGAGTCCATCAGGACTGATGAGAGGGTTTGAGATGCAGGCCTGAAAACCACAGGAAGCAGGTCAGGCCAGGCCCACCCAGGATTAGCAGGGGAACCAGGCTGGGCCAGGCCCAGCCACGGTCACCACAGGAACCAGGCCAGGCCAGGCCCAGTCAGGATTACCGCGGGAACCAGGGTAGGCCAAGCCTAGTCAGGGTCACCACAGGAACCAGGCTAGGTCAGGCCCAGCCACAGTCACTACCAGAACCAGCACAGGCCAGACCCAGACAGAATTACCACAGGAACCAGGGCACGTCAAGCCTAGCCAGGGTCACCACGGGAACCAGGCCAGGCCAGACCCAGCCAGGATCACCAGGGGAACCAGGCCAGGCCAGGCCCATCCAGGATCACCACAGGAAGCAGGCCAGGCCAGGCCCAGCCAGGATCACCACGGGAACCAGGCCAGGCCAGGCCAGGCCGAACCAGGATTACCAAGGGATCTAGGGCAGGCGAGTCCCAGCCAGAAACACCACGGAAACCGGGGCAGGCCAGGCCCAGCCAGGATCACCACAGGAACCAGGCCAGGCCCAGCCAGGATCACAAGGCAAACCAGGCCAGGCCAGGCCAGGCCGAACCAGGATCACCAAGGGAACTAGGGCAGGCCAGGCCCAGCCAGGATCACCACCAGAACCAGGTAAGGCCAGGCCCAGCCAGGATTACCACGGGAACCAGGGCAGGCCAAGCCTAGCCAAGGTCACCACCGGAACCAGGCCAGGCCAGGCCCACCCAGGGTCACCACCAAACCACGGCAGGCCAGGCCTAGTTAGGATCATCCACAGAAACTTACCTCTGAGAGCACCATACTTCCCTGCTGGGCACTCACCTCCACAATGCCGCTGTGAGTGACCATGACTCTCCCTGCACTGGATGCCACTCCTTCCAAGTCACAGTCCCAATGGGAAGCATCCAGTAGGTATGCTCAGGCCACAAGCTGCAGCCTTGCTGCCAGGGGGCTAGAGGAGAGAATGTCTGCTCTCCTAGGCTCCACTCTTCTGCTGCAATGCACTGTGCTTGAATATTGTAGTGAGCCTCTAAGTGGCAGCTCCTGTCTCCCTCTTCCTCCTTTCTGCCCCCCACCACCAATGAGGGTGCCTCCCTCAGCCTCCCAGGCTCCTGCAAGCAGCCCGCCACTGACCAGCCGCTGAGAGCATGAGCCGGTTTACACAGATTCACCCCATCTTACTCTTCCCCACCTCTTTGCTGGAGCAGCAGGTTGCCTTCCCTGAACAGGCCTAAACCACAAAAGCTGTTATTAGCACTCAGCCCAAAGTTTAATAATGGAAATGTAACAGATCTGTGCAGGAAATACTCCGAGAATTTCTTTCAGAAGAAGTAACGAGGAACGGCAGAGAACCAGCATTTGAACGTCAGGTAGTCTGGCTTCAAATCCAGTCTTTTATTAACTAGTGTGTCCTTGGGCACGTCGGTCCCCCTTTCCACATTCATTTCCTCACCTATGAAATGGAGTAAATACTATCTCCTCGCCCACCTGCAGCACAGGATGGTTATTCAAGTCAGGTGGAGACCATGTAAAGAGCTGTACAGACAGAAGCGTGGCTTTGAGATGGCAGAGATTTGGTTGTGCGAGGTAAGGGCCTAGGGCAGTGGTGGTTCAGTGGTAGGATTCTTGCCTCCCACACAGGAGACCCAGGTTTGATTCCCAGCCAACGCACCTCGTGCACAACCACCACCTCCCCGTCAGCGGAGGTTTGTGTGTTGCTAAACAGGTGTCAGCAGAGAGTCCAGACTCAAATGGGCTAGGAAGAAAGGCCTGGCAATCTACTTCTGAAAATCTGCCATGAAAACCCTATGGTTCACAATGGTCTGACCTGCAACCAATCACATGGATGGCACAGGACTGGGTAGCATTTCTTTCCATTGTCCACGGGGCTTCCACGAGTCGGGGGCCAACTTGACGGCACCCTACCACAATAAGGTAAGGACCGGAAGGCAGAACCCATCTAAGCTTCCACCCCACCCTTCTCTACTCAGCCCAAAGGCAGACCCGGTACAGGTTTCCCTGGCCACACGCCCAGCATGCCTGCCCGCCTGGCCTCACCCTTGTCTATGGATAGTTCCTGTGAAGAATCCCGCTTCCTTAAAGCTCCACTCACTTTCTCCATGGAGCTCTCAAAGGCTTATGCTGATACACGAGCTTTAAGTGTTGTATCCTTTGGGTATGTCTTTCCTTCACTCTGGTTATAGCGTACAGGGTTTCTCTGTGAAATAGTTCACATAGTCAACACTGTAAGAGAACTCATTTTTAATCCCAGGTGACTGCTCAAACATTCTCAACTGTTCACACTTAAACAGAAGTGAGCATCTTGTACAAAGAGTGAGTTTATGCCCTCCTCCTCCCTCACCCCAGCCTGAAGCGAAGTACCCGCACTTACAGAAAAAAAAAAAAGGGCACGGAAGAAACTTTTTCAAACTCTCAGCACCATGGATTATTTCTTTCTAAAGCTGGAAAACAAAAAACCAAACCTGTTGCCTTCAAGTCCATTCCAACTCATAGCAACCCTGTAAGACAGAGCAGAACTGCCCCACAGGGTTTCCAAGGAGTGGCTGGTGGATTCGAACTGCCAACCTTTTGGTTCGCAGCCAAGCTCTTAACCACGGTGCCAACAGGACTCCAGAAAGTACTTTGATAAAATCTGAGACAGAGACACCAAGGGAAAAGCAACATGGTTATTCCTAAATACTTAACTGCAGCGGAGTAAATTATTGCTTTTCCACCTCTTTTCAGATAGCTCAGGTCACTGTTTTTCTCAGAAGTCCAACTTTCAAATAAAAAAAAAAAAATTCAAATACTCATCAACATTCTTAATCCCAGGAGGCAATGCTCATGTTTGTATTTCCACAAAAGTAAAACATTTACGACACCGTGAGGGAAATCGACTAACTGGTCAGCTGCGTATCAGAAAGAAAATGCAGACAGAGCAAACCAAGGATCCACAATCATTACTGAACAATTGAGTGAATGATCACTCAGGTGATTGTTTTAAAACACAATTTATAATAGTATTAATTTTTCAAAAACACAGACTTTGAAGATAAAACAGTGACCTTAACTCTGATGATGACTAAAAAAAGAAAACAAACCCATTGTGATTGAGTTGACTCCAACTCATAGTAACCATATAGGACAGAGTAGAACTGCCCCATAGAGTTTCCAAGGAGCTCCTGGTGGATTCAAACTGCCAACCTTTTGGTTAGAGCCGTAGCACTTAACCACTAGCCATCAGGGTTTCCCTGATGATGAGTACATAGCTGTTAAAAAAAAAAAAAAAATGCTGCCATCAAGTTGATTCTGACTCATAGTGATCCTACAGGACAGAGTAGAACTTCACCATAGGGTTTCCAAGGAGCAGCTGGTGGATTCAAACTGCTGGCCTTTTGGTTAGCAGCCATAGCTTTTAACCACTGTGCAAAAAAATCATTCATAGAACAACCGTATTATGAATCATATTCAGAGATGCTATACTATAAAACTTGGCTTTAGAGATAGAATCACTGGTTTTCAGAGTTGGAGGAAGCCTTGCTCTACCTCCTTTTTCCATATCCAGATAAGCAAACTAGACCAGAAGAGGTCACGTGACTTGTCCTGGTTCCCCTAGCAATAGCGTCCCAGGAAGAAACAGGACCCCCCACCACCATCACCACCTCTTCCGACATTGTTGCCCTTCCACTAGCCCACCTATATGCAGTAAGAATTTATTGTCTTCCAACTTGCTACGTGGAAGGTAAAACACCTAAAAGACACCATACTGTGACAAATGAAACATCCCTAATAAAAAAAGACAAGTCAGAAAATTTGGCAGAAAGAGAGACATTTCCAGTGGCGACAGGTTTTAGTCTAATTTGTTTTGGAATGAGGAAGACGCAAAGATTTACCCAGTCAGATGCTTTTCATTATTGGACATACTCATTAGTTAAATATTCTTGCTGACCCTAATTCATGTTTAGTATTTCAGCCACCAAGATTTCAAAATTTGCTTTGCACCTAAAATCATTATTATCAGCATTACAACCTCAATGTACAAACAGATTGCATTCAAAAGTTTATTTGTTGCCCTGACAGGGAGCACAACAGAGAACCCCTGAAGGAGCAGGAGAACAGTGGGATGCAGACCCCAAATTCTCAGAAAAAGACCAGACTTAATGGTCTGACTGAGACTAGAAGAATCCCGGCGGTCATGGTCCCCAAACCTTCTGTTGGCCCAGGACAGGAACCATTCCCAAAGACAACTCATCAGACATGGAAGGGACCGGACAATGGGTTAGAGAGAGATGCTGATGAAGAGTGAGTTACTTGTATCAGGTGGACACTTGAGACTGTGTTGGCATCTCCTGTCTGGAGGGGAGATGGGAGGGTAGAGAGGGTTAGAAACTGGCAAAATTGTCACAAAAGGAGAGACTGGAAGGAGGGAGTGGGCTGACTCATTAGAGGGAGAGTAAGTGGGAGTATGGAGTATGGGGTCTGTCACATAAGCTTATATGTGACAGACTGACTTGATTTGTAAACTTTCACTTAAAGCACAATAAAAATTATTAAAAAAAAAAAAGTTTATTTGTGCAACATTTTCTAGAACCTGGAACTTGTTTTCTATCAGAAATAATTCTACAAGTCAGAATTAGACTCCCAGCTAGTTCTTCCTAGGAATCTATTTAACTCATAAGGCCCATAACGTAGCTCAACTAGCACACTTAGCACTTTAAAAACGAAAACAAAAACCCATTCCCATCGAGTCAGTTCCAAGTCAGAGCGAACTTATAGGACAGAGTGGAACTGCTCCATAGGGTTTCCAAGGCTGAAAATCTTAATGAAAGCTAACTGCCACATCTTTCTCCCAAGGAGCAGCTGATGAGTTTGAACCTCCGATCTTTCAGCTAGCAGCAAAGTGCTTAACCACTATGCCACCAGAGACATGCCACCTGCCAGTCTACCTGTCCTCCAGCACCCATTTCAAGCTTACCTCCTCTGTGATGCATTTCTCAATCCCCAGATACGGTTTCTCCAAACACTTATGTTCTCATGACATTCTAGTTAGTTATGTTATTTGTGTCATGTATTTACCAAAGACAAGCTCCTCGAAGACAGGGCCTATCGCTCCCATGTCTTCTACTTCCTGCAGTGAATTACATATTGTGTCTTAAATGTCATAGATGCTCAACAAAAATATTTGCTGGATTAAATTGTATCATGAATTAAGATTACCAATTTAAATCGCAACTGGTAATAGTCGTATCACCAATATATTCACCCCAAGTAGAAAGGAGATAAATGTAAAATAAGAAATGCTAACCAAAGGGATTTGGTTCCTAGAATTGCCATAACAAGTTATCACAAATTGGGTGGCTTAAAACAATAGAAACTTATTCTCACAGTTCTGAAAGCTAGATGTCTGAATTTAGGATGCCATCGGGGCCATACTCTCTCCAACAGCTCTCAAAAAATTGATAGTTCCTTTCTCTTCTAGCTTCTGGCAGCACCAAGTGTCTTAGGCTGTGTTCTCTAGAGAAGCAAAGCCATCAAAGCATATAAATATCTATAAAGAGACTTATATCAAAGAAATGGCTTATGCAGTTGTAGAGGCTGGAACATCCCAAATCTGTAGGCCAGGCTGGAGGCATCTCCTGATTTATGTAGCAGCAGGGCTGGAGAACCCAAGATCAGTGGGCCAGAGAGCAGGGCTCTTGCTCACAGGCTGTGAAGACCAAAAAAAAAAAATCCCAAGATGGGCAGGCAAAACCATAGGTAAGCTGCTCAAGTCCCAAGAACCAGAAGTCAGATGAATAGGAGCTACCTGCAGGATCTAGAAGGAGCAAAAGCCCTTTAGCCTCACCAGAATGCCCACTTGTATTTGACACAAGTCACACCCCCAAGGAAATTCCCTTTCAACTGATTGGTTACTCATAGCAGATCCCGTCATCACTATATCAAATCTCATCATAGTTGTGATCACATCATCATCCAGCTGCCAAACTACATCATAACTGCCAAACCACTGAGAATCATGGCCCAGCCAAGTTGACACACAGCCTTAATGACTGATCACACCAAGCATTTCTTGGCTTGTGGCAGCATTACTCCAATCTGTGCTTCCATCCTCACATGACTTCCTTGTCTGTGTCTGGCAGCTTTGTAATTTTTCTCTTCTTATAAGGGCACCATTCATATTGGATAAAGGCCCACCCTACTCCTGTATGACCTCATGTTAACTAATTACATCTGCAAAGACTATTTCAAGGTCATATTCACAGGTACAGGGGTTAGTGCTTAAATCTCTTAGGGGGACATGATTCAATTCATAACACAGTCTTTCAAAGGTTTCTTTCAAGTCTTAATTAGTCACAATCTCATGGGGTGGAGAGAAGGGGGTGGAAGCTTCCTTTCCTGGGAGGATAGAGTGGGAATGAAGGAAAGACAGATATCCCTATCCCACCCCTGAACTGGGGCACCTGCTCACCAAACCCCATTCTCATTACAAGACTGATTTCTCAGGTATATTGAAAGGAAGGATCATGAATACTTTGGAAGATGGGAGGTGAAATGGCATTTCACCTGCCTCAGCTCCATCCTGCCATCAAAACCACTAATCACTATAAGGGCTGTTCCCTGGGCCAGCTGGGAGGGACAGACATCCTAACACACATACTTGTTTTACAAAATCACCCATCCACATCTTCACCCAGCAAACCCCTCTGATTTGTCAAGACCCAGTTCAAATGCTACCACCTCCATGACTCTTCATTCAGTGAATGTAGATTAAGTGCCTACACTGTGTTAGTCTCTGTGTTTGGTGCTGGAAACAGAGTGCTGAGCAGGACAGATATGGCTCCTGCCCTTCTGGAGCTCCTGTCCAGCACAAAGTGAGGTAGAGGCTGATGACAGGGGACACAATCACGACTAGGGAATCAGACCAGACTTCTTTGAGGAAGCGATGTCTTGGTGTTGTTACCCCTTCTGTATTGCCCTTGCCTGTTATCTCAGTGATCATGGAGATTTGGGACTGGCAACCTGTTGTCTTCTCCATTAACATGATGAGTCAAAAGTAGGGTCTGTGTCAACACCATACTGACCACAGAGCCTGGTACATGGCCAGTGCCCAGTGTTTGTGAAACCAGCGAACGAGCCTTGCTTCATGGAGTGGACAATGGTCACCTGAGAAGGACAAATATCAGCACATTGTATCCCAATCAAATCAAGGAGATCCCAGGTGAGCTCTCTGGGGCCACTGAGAAACAGCTCCCTGTGGACTTTGAACAGACAAGGTGAACTTGTGCTCCTGTGCTCTGCAGAAAAGATGAAAGTACTCTGTAGCCTGTGCTAATCTTGCAGAAGATTCTGATGGCCCTCAGGGGTTCTTTCTCATGTGAGTTACTTATCTGTTGGGTCATCTGCCTCTTGTCCTAACGTAGGAACAGCCATGATTCTGGTAGTACAATAACAGATTCATGAAGAATGGAACAAGTGTGAGATTAGAAGTTTCCACAACTGAGAAACACTAAATGACTCTCTTCCCCCAGTAGGTCCCTTTCCCTGGCCATTGCTAGTATTAAGGTCTCAGACGCATAGGCATGTTGTTCGCTCCCTGGCACAACTCCAGAGAGTGAGAAGTCATGTTACTGCCCTAGATGATTTGAAAATCAAGGCCAGCATGTAATGGTGTTTATCAACCTTCCTAGGGGAGGCCTCATCCCAGCCCCTGTTATTTTACCCCACACGAGGAGAGAACCCTTGAGGGCCATCAGAATCTTCCCCAAGATTAGCACAACCTGCAGAGTACTTGCCATCTTACTACAGAGCACGGAGAATTCATTAACATGAAATTAACTACGGGAGCGGCGAAAACTATTTGCCAACGGATGAGCTGGCTTCAAACTTGCCTCTTCCTACAAAAATTATTTTCTTCACAAGACACTGGTCCATCAAGCTTTCCAGCACGAGGCTCAGCCGTGACTTCAAAAGGGTTGACTGGGCTGGAGCCAGCAGGATCAAAACAAATTCCCCTTTCTGAAAATTGTCTCAGTGATATTTGAACTTCCACCAGTTGGGATGGGGCCAAGGCTGTAATAGCTGTAAACGGAAACTTGATAAGAAGTTCTAAAGAATCATAAACCAATTTCTCATTGGGGGCTTACTATTTTAAAATGTTCTTTATTTATTCTTCCATGCATTCTTTCACTCTTTTATTCATGACATTCTATCTGCCAGGCTGTGCAAGGTGACAGGGACACAGGGACAATGGGAAATGTTGCTGTTCTCATGGTGCTATCAGTCCATCGTGGAGAGAGAGACATAAACAGTAGGGAAGGAAAAGGAGGAAACCATGTACACCCACCACAGGAACACAAGGAGGGTTCCTAGCCTGGAGGGCTCCTGGGGGAGGTGACCTGGGAGCTGGGTGATAAATAGAAAGCAGGAAGAGTGAGGGGCATTGCAGAGAGAGGATATGTGAGTAAAGCACTTAACTTCTCTAAGTTTCAATTTCGGCATCTACAAAATGGGGGAAGGCATAAAAAAAAAAAAATTGACGTCGAGTCGATTTCAACTCATAGAGACCCTATACGACAGAGTGGAACTGCCCCATAGGGTTTCCAAGGAGCAGCTGGTGGATTTGAACTGCTGCCCTTTCGGTTAGCAACAGAACACTTAACCACTGCACCACCGGGGAAGGCATAGACCCAACCTAATGGTGTTCCTGAGGAGATTAGGCAGCAATGGTCAGCACAAGCCCTGACACAGACATAGCACTCAGGGGGCCCACACTGGCTTTAGGTTTTTCACTTACGGGGGATGGATTTATGCAGATCCTTCCAGGTGTTACCCATTCCTCCTTGTGTCCTGACTGTGAATTTCTAGCATCCATGAGCCAGAATCGGTTCAGCAGCAGAATTCTTAGCTTCCAGGTTCTATTCCCAGCCAACATACCTCAAGGGCAGCCACCATCAATCTGTCAGAGGAGGCTTGCATGCTGCTATGATGCTGAACTTGTTTCAGGGGAGCTTCTAGACTAAGGTGGACTAGGAAGAGAGGCCTAATTAATCTACTTCCAAAAAAATCAGCCAATGAAAACCCTATGGATCAAAACTACAATGAGATTTCATTTCACTTCAACAAGGCTGGCATTAATCCAAAAAACACAAAATAATAAATGTTGGAGAGGCTGTGGAGAGATTGGAACACTTCTACACTGCTGGTGGGAATGTAAAATCGTAAAACCACTTTGGAAATCGATTTGGCGCTTCCTTAAAAAGCTAGAAATAGAACTACCATACGATCCAGCAATCCCACTCCTTGGAATATATCCTAGAGAAATAAGAGCCTTTACACGAACAGATATATGCACACCCATGTTCATTGCAGCACTGTTTACAATAGCAAAAAGATGGAAGCAACCAAGGTGCCCATCAAGGGATGAATGGATAAATAAATTATAGTATACTCACACAATGGAATACTACGCATCAATAAAGGACAGTGACGAATCTGTGAAACATTTCATAACATGGAAGAACCTGGAAGGCATTATGCTGAGTGAAATTAGTCAGATGCAAAAGGACAAATATTGTATAAGACCACTATTATAAGAACTTGAGAAATAGTTAAAACTGAGAAGAAAACATTCTTTTGTGGTTACGAGAGGCGGAGGGAGGGAGGGTGGGAGAGGGGCATTCACTAATTAGATAGTAGATAAGAACTTCTTTAGGTGAAGGAAAAGACAGCACACAATACAGGGGACGTCAGCACAATTGGACTAAACCAAAATCAAAGAAGTTTCCTGAATAAACTGAATGCTTCGAAGACCAGCATAGCAGGGGCATGGGTCTGGGGACCATGGTTTCAGGGGACATCTAAGTCAACTGGCATAATAAAATCTATTAAGAAAACATTCTGCATCCCACTTTGAGGAGTGGCGTCTAGGGTCTTAAACGCTAGCAAGCAGCCACCTAAGATGCATCAATTGGTCTCAACCCACCTGGATCAAAGGAGAATGAAGAACACCAAGGACATAAGGCTATTACGAGCCCAAGAGACAGAAAGGGCCACATGAACCAGCGACTACATCATCCTGAGACCAAAAGAACTAGATGGTGCCTGGCTACAACCGATGACTGCCCTGACAGGGAACACAACAGAGAACCCCTGAGGGAGCAGGAGAGCAGTGGGATGCAGACCCCAAATTCTCATAAGACCAGACTTAATGGTCTGACTGAGACTAGAAGGACCCCGGTGGTCATGGCCTCCAGACCTTCTGTTGCCCCAGGACAGGAACCATTTCCAAAGCCAACTCTTCAGACATGAATTGGACTCGACAATGGGTTGGAGAGGGATGCTGGTGAGGAGTGAGCTTCTTGGTTCAGGTGGACACTTGAGACTATGTTGGCATCTCCTGCCTGGAGGGGAGATGAGAGGGTGGAGGGGGTTAGAAGCTGGTGAAAGGGACACCAAAAGAGAGAGTGGAGGGAGAGAGCGGGCTGTCTCATTAGGGGGAGAGTAACTGGGAATGCGTAGCAAGGTGTATATGGGTTTTTGTGTGAGAGACTGACTTGATTTGTGAACTTCTACTTAAAGCACAATAAAAATTATTTAAAAAAAAAAAAAAAACCCTGTAGATCACAACAGTCCAGTCCTGTTGTGCATGGTGCCACCATGAGTCTGGGCAACTTGACAGCAACCAATAACAACAACATAGCCAAGGAAGAAAGCAAAGATTAGCAGTGGAGGAAGACTGATGAATCGCCAACCACAGACGAGCTTGAAATTAGAATCGTTCCAGTTCAGCGACCTCCACCCGTTGCCCAAGTGCCTTCATGTGTTGGATGCCAGTCTTTATATAGCACTTCAAACTTCACTCTCACACCTGTTATCTGATTTCATCTTTCCAACCACCATGTGAGGCAAGTAAGATGGGTATTTGGATTTCTTCCTTTATTTATTTTTAAATAGATCTCTGTATTGATGAGGAACTGAGACATTAAATGCCTTGCCCAAGTCACACAGTTGGTTAAGGGCAGGTCAGGGACTAGAATCAGGGACTGCCTTATGCTCTTCATTGGACCACTAGACCATGCTTCTCTGAATTTTCTATTTGGCCAAGGCTGGGGTCAGGATGGGAAGAAATACCCAAAGTTAAAATGAAGAAGGAAGGTGTATAAATTCCAGATTACATTCATAACTCAGAAGTTAATGGAAGCCTTTTGCTATCAATGAGAGTTTTCATTTGCCTAGATTTTCATTATTTCTGAACTCTAGCACAGCCTATTATATCATAAAAGGTCATTCACATAAAGACCTATATCTGCTCCCTTGAAATTATGTTAACTGGTTAACAAAAAAAAAGTAAATAACAGAAATGTGAACAATTATCCCAGAAGCAGAGATTGGAAGATAATTTAAGTCATGTAGAATTTAAAACCTTTCCTGACTTTAAACCAATCAGCATCCCCTTGTTCTGTCCGAACAATTGCCTCTTGATCTATGTAAAGGTTCCTCATGAGCACAATTAAGTGTTCCAGAATTCCCATTCTTTGCACTGTTATCCGTAACTTGTTATGATCCACACAGTTGAATGCCTTTGCATAGTCAATAAAACACAGGTCAACATCCTTCTGGTATTCTCTGCTTTCAGCCAGGATCCATCTGACATCAGCAGTGATATCCCTGGTTCCACGTCCTCTTCTGAAATCGGCCTGAATTCCTGGCAGTTCCCTGTCGATATACTGCTGCAGCCATTTTTGAATGATCTTCAGCAAAATTTTGCTTGCGTGTGATATTAATGATATTGTTCTATAATTTCCACATTCAGTAGGATTGCCTTTCTTGGGAATAGGTATAAATATGGATCTCTTCCAGTCAGTTGGCCAGGAAGCTGTCTTCCATATTTCTTGGCATAGACAAGTGAGCACCTCCAGCGCTGCATCTGTTTGTTGAAACATCTCAATTGATATTACATTAATTCCTGGAGTTGTGTTTGTCAGTGTTGTATTCTTTCACCATACCTATTCAGTCTGTATGCTGAGCAAATAACCCAAGAAGCTGGACTATATGAAGAAGAACGGGGCATCAGGATTGGAGGAAGATTCATTAACAACCTGCGTTATGCAGATGACACAACCTTGCTTGCTGAAAGTGAAGAGGACTTGAAGCACTTACTAATGAAGATCAAAGACCATGGCCTTCAGTATGGATTGAAGCTTAACATAAAGAAAACAAAAATCCTCACAACTGGACCAACGAGCAACATCATGATAAACAGAAAAGATTGAAGTTGTCAAGGATTTCATTTTACTTGGATCCACAATCAACAGCCATGCAAGCAGCAGGCATTGGGCAAATCTGCTGCAAAGGACCTCTTTAAAGTGTTGAAGAGCAAAGATGTCACCTTGAAGACTAAGGTGCACCTGACCCAAGCCATGGTATTTTCAATCACGTCATATGCATGTGAAAGCTGGACAATGAATAAGGAATACCAAAGAAGAATTGATGCCTTTGAATTGTGGTGTTGGCGAAGAATATTGAATATACCATGGACTGCTAAAAGAAGGAACAGATCTGTCTTAGAAGAAGTACAACCAGAATGCTCCTTAGAAGCAAGGATGGTGAGACTGCATCTTACATACTTTGGACATGTTGCCAGGAGGGATCGGTCCCTGGAGAAAGATTTTATGCTTGGCAGAGTACAGGGTCAGCGGAAAATAGGAAGACCCTCAACGAGGTGGATTGACACAGTGGCTGCAACAATGAGCTCAAGTATAACAATGATCAGAGGACCGGGCAGTGTTTCGTTCTGTTGTGCATAGGGTCTCTATGAGTCAGAACCAACTCGACGGCACCTAACAACAACAGAATTTAACAAAGTTAAATTTCCATGAAGTTGCTTGTATTTTTAATTTTTAAGAAGTACCATCTCTGAAAATGGTTCAACTGAATAATATAATTTCAATGAATTAGTCCCTTTGTTTGTCTCCAATACATGTTATACCCTATGGTGCATTTCTTTGAGCCAAAATTTTCCTTGGGGGCTGACATCACTGTGTACATGCTGCAAAACCAAACCAAACCCACTGCCGTCGAGTCGATTCCGTCTCATAACGACCCTATAGGACAGAGTAGAATTGCCCCATAGAGTTTCCAGGGAGCGCCTGGCGGATTTGAACTGCTGACCTCTGGGTTGGCAGCCGTAGCACTTAACTACTACAACACCAGGGTTTCCATGTATGCTGCAGCAAGGTTAATCATTCCCAGGGGTCATCTTATTTAAGTATCAGAAAACCTGCAATGTTGACAGACTCAAGGCATGGGCTTCCTCTCATTCAGCAAATACTAGAAACCAGGAAGCACTTCCTACTGCATAAAGAATCCACAAGAAAATATTAAAGCGTTGTTGTTTGTTTTTATTTTATTAATGTAACTCTTAAAGCTTGAAAACAGTAATGAGATGAGGGTAACAACACTACACACAACCACTCCCACAAGGCATGCAATCAAGACAGCTGAAAACTGAGTTAAATTCCACTTTTCGCTTGGTTTTTACAGAAGACTAATGTCCTACCACTTGCGCATTTTCCTGCTTACACATTTTCCTCACACATTTCCCTCAACCCCATAACAAAGACTGACCTCCATTTTACCAAACATGATGTACTTAATGATCATGAAGATGGCGCAGGACCTGGCAACGTTTTCTTCTGCTACACTTAAGGTTGCCATGACTAGGAGCCAACTTGACTTAACTACAACTAGTGACAGTAACAAACGAAGGTTGGCCCCCTTCAACCTATCTTCCTCCTCACTCTTTACCTGAGTGCCCTCTGGTGTTAGTCTAAATTATGGCAACCAAAGTCACGGGCTTTTACATTCTTTCCAAGGGTTTCACAGTAGTTTCATCATCTCTTTCTTTTTGGTAGCCTCTAGAGATAAATTAGAATTATAAGACTTGGTAAAAAATAATAATAATAATAACTGATTGAGTGGTCCAAATCACTGGGAGCCAGACTCTGACCTGTTGAATGTAAGGTGCTGAGTAATCACTTCTCCCTGTGCCTCATTTCATCCATCAATGGACTCAGATATTGTTAGCTCATCTGACAGAGTGAGCAAATCATTTAGAACAACTCCTTCATCTTAAAGAAGAGAAATCAGGTTTCCAAGGGAAATGAAGTGGCTTGCCAAGGTGATATAATAAGTTGAGTTTAGTACTGAGATCTTCTGCTGTCATGTAATAATGAGACAAAATTTCCTATGCGTTTATCTTGAGCCAGGCACTATCCTATGTCTATTACATGCACCATCCGATATGAGTCTCCCAACAATGTTTTGAAGTAGGTACTATTATTATACCTACTTTGTTGTGGTTATTGTTGTTAGGTGCTGTCCAGTCAGTTCCAACTCATGGTAGCCCATTGTTCAGCAGAACAAAACGCTGCCATCCTCCTAATTCTTGCTATGTTGAGCCCATTGTGGCAGCCACTGTGTCAGTCCATCTCATTGAGGGTTTCCTCTTTTTTGCTGACCCTCTACTTTACCAAGCATGATGTCCTTCTCTAGGGGTTGGTCCTTCCTGCTAACTGTCCAAAGTAGGTGAGACGAATTTCCCTATTTTACAGGTAGGGAAGTTTAAGCTTTGAGAGAGAGATTGTGGTAACTTGTGTGCTGGAAGTCATACAAACTACAGGTTTTGAACCAGGCAGTCTGATTCCAGGGCCCATGCTTGAAAGCACTACAGATCTTACTACCTTTATAGTAATCTGTACCTAGATATAGGTATGTACATATGTAGATAGAAACATGCATATATACATGAAATTATGTGTATAATAGATCAATAAATATGTCCATCAGTTTGTCGCACTGTGGGGGCTTGCATGTTGCTGTGATGCTGGAAGGTATGCCACTGGTATTCTAATACCAGCACAGGCACCCATGGCAGACAGGTTTCAGCTGAGCTTCCAGACTAAGACAGACTAGGAAGAAGGACCTGGCAGTCTACTTCTGAAAAGCATTAGCCAGTGAAAACCTTATGAATAACAGCGGAACACTGTCTGATATAGTACCAGAAGATGAGCCCCTCAGGTTATAAGGCACTCAACAGACGAATGGGAAAGAGCTACCTCCTCAAAGTAGAGTCTACCTTAATGACACAGATGGGGTCAAGCTTTCAGGGCCTTCATACACTGATGGGGCACAACTCAAAATGAGAAGAAAGAGCCTCAAACATCCATTAATAATTGGAACCTGGAATATATGAAGTATGAATCTAGGAAAATTGGAAATCATCAAAAATAAAATGGAACACATAAACATTGATATCCTAGGCATTAGTGAGCTGAAATGGGCTGGTGTTGGCCATTTTGATTCAGACAATCATCTGGTCTACTATGCCAGGAACGACAAATTGAAGAGGAATGATGTTGTATTCATCTTCAAAAGGAACATTTCAATATCTATCCTGAAATACAGCGCTGTCAGTGATAGGATAATCTCCATACACCTATAAGGAAGACCAGTTCACACTATTATTCAAATTTATGCAGCAACCTCTAAGGCCAAAGAAGAAGAAACTGAAGATTTTTACCAACTTCTGCAGTCTGAAATTGATCAAACATGCAATCAGAATACATTGATAATTGTTGGAAATTGGAATGCAAAAGTTAAAAACAAAGAAGAAGGATCAGTAGTTGGAAAATATGATCTTGGTGATACAAATGAGGCTGGAGATCTCATGACAGAATTTTTCAAAGCCAACGACTTCTTCATTGCAAATACCTTTTTTCAACAACATAAACACGACTAAACATGTGGCCCTCACCAGATGGAATACACAGGAATCAAATCTACTACATCTATGGGAAGAGTCGATGCAAAGCTCAATATCATCAGTTAGAACAAGGTCAGGGGCCAACTGCAGAACAGACCATCAATTGCTCATACGCAATTTCAAGTTGAAACTGAAGAAAACTAGAACAAGTCCACGGAGCCAAAGTATAATCTCAAGTATATCCCACTTGAATTTAGAGACCATCTCAAGAATAGATTTGACATGTTGAACAATGATGACCGAGGACCAGACGAGTTGTGGAATGACATCAAGAACTTCATACACGAAGAAAGCAAGAGATCATTAAAAAGACAGGATAGAAAGAAAAGACTAAAATGGATGTCAGATAAGACTCTGAAACTTGCTCTTGAACATCGAGCAGCTAAAGTGAAGGGAAGAAATGATGAAGTAAAAGAGCTGAACAGAAGATTTCAAAGGGTGGCTCAAGAAAACAAAGTAAGGTATTATACAGATGTGCAAAGACCTGGAGATGGAAAACCAAAAGGGAAGAACATGCTCTGCATTTCTCAAGCTGAAAGAACTGAAGAAATAATTCAAGCCTCGAGTTGCAATATTGAAGGATTCTATGGAGAAAATATTAAATGACTCAGAAAGCATCAAAAGAAGATGGAAGGAATACAGAGTCACTATACCAAAAAGAATTGGTGGACGTTCAGTCATTTCAGGAGGTACCATATGAGCAGGAACCAATGGTACTGAAGGAAGGAGTCCCAGATGCACTGAAGGCATTGGCGAAAAACAAGGCTCCAGGAATTGACAGAATACCAACTGAGATGTTTCAACAAATAGATGCAGAGCTGGAAGTACTCACTCATCTATGCCAAGAAATTTGGAAGACAGAAACCTGGACAACCGACTGGAAGAGATCCATGCTTATGCCTGTTCCCAAGAAAGGTGATGTCACTGAATGCGAAAATTATCGAACGGTATCACTAGTATCACACACAAGTAAAATTTTGCTAAAGTCATTCAAAAGTGGCTACAGCAGTATATTGATAGGGAACTGCCCAGAAATTCAAGCCAGATTCAGAAGAGGACACAGAACCAGGCATATCATTGCTGAATCTCAGATGGATTCTGGCTGAAAGTAGAGAATACCAGTAAGATGCTTACCTGTGTTTTATTGACTATGCAAAGGCATTCAATTGTGTGGATCATAACAAATTATGGATAACATTATGAAGAAAGGGAATTCCAGAACACTTAATTGTGTTCATGAGGAACTTGTACATAGATCAAGAGACAGTCATTCGAACAGGACAAGGGGATACTGAGTAGTTTAAAGTCAGGAAAGGTGTAAGTTAGGGTTATATACATTCACTGTACCCATTCAATCTGTATGCTGAGCAAATAATCTGAGAAGCTGGACTGTATGAAGAAGAGTATGATATCAGGATTGGAGGAAGACTCATTAACAACCTGCAATAGGCAGATGACAAAACCTAGCTTGCTGAAAGTGAAGAGGACTTGAAGCACTTACTGAAGAAGATCAAAGACCACAGCTTTTAGTATGGATTATACCTCAAGGTAAAGAAAACAAAAATCCTCACAACTGGACCAATAAGCAACATCACGATAAACGGAGAAAAGATTGAAGTTGTCAAGGATTTCATTTTACTTGGATCCAGAATCAACACCATTGGAAGCAGCAGTCAAGAAATCAAAAGAGGCATTGCATTGAGCAAATCTGCTGCAAAAGATCTGTTTAAAGTGTCAAAAAGCAAAGATGTCACCTTGAAGACTAAGGTGGTCCTGACCAAAGCCATGGTGTTTTCAATCACCTCATATGCATGTGAAAGCTGGACTAGGAACAAAGAAGACTGAAGAAAAATTGACACTTTGAACTGTGGTGTTGGCGAAGAATAGTGAATATACCATGGACTCTCAAAGAACGAACAAATCTGTCCTAGAAGAAGTACGACCAGAATGCTCCTTAGTAGCAAGGATGGTGAGACCACATCTCACATACTTTGGACATGTTATCAGGAGGGATCAGTCCCTGGAGAAGGACGCCATGCTTGGTAAAGCAGAGGGTCAGCAAAAAAGTTGAAGACTCTCAATGAGATGGATTGACTTAGTGGCTGCAACAATGGGCTCAAGCATAATAACGATTGTGAGCATGGCACAGGACTGGGCAGTGTTTCATTCTGTAGTACATAGGGTCGCTATGAGTCAGAACCGACTCAATGGCACCTAACAATAACAGATCGATAAATAATGTAGACTGTGATATTGCATATTTTAAAAACTTTAACTAGATGACATCGTAACCATATGTATCTGTGGTCTATAGAAAAAATGGCACTTATTCCATCTTCTTTCTAGTGCATCTTCCTATACTGCGAGTTGAAAGCAAAAAATAACATATCCCAGATTCCCTGGCAACCAGGGAATGCCTAGCTGGTGCAAAGGGTTAACACGCTTAGCTATTAACCGAAAGGTTTAAGTTCTCCCAGGGGTGGCTCACAAAAAGAGGCCTGGCCATCTACTTTTTAAAAAATCAGTCATTGAAAACACTGTGGAGTATAGTTCTACTCTGACACACATGAGGTTGCCATGAGGCCTAATCAACTTGCTGTCAACTAGTGACTTGCAACCAGAGTTCTGGATGTGATTCAGATTCTCTCAATCAAATGTGGGACCACTGAAGCAGAGGCAAGCTTCCGAGCTTCTTCTGGCAAGCATCATCATGGGAACAATTGGTTTTCCCACAGCAGCATTAGCATAGGTCCCAGGCTGGTCACTGCTGTTGAGGAGTTATAAATGAGGGCCCATGGCACCCATTTAATGGTGCAGATCAAGCCAGCACTGAGTATGATTCTGGAGCCAGGAGGAGCAGCTGTGTTTTCTCATTGTGGTCACTTTCTGATCATGATAGTTTCCTGACAACTTCCCTATCTTTGTGGCTTCTTAATTGCGGCAGTAGTGCTGCGGTCATTGTTATGGATTGATTTGTGTCTCCCCAAAATATATGTTCAAATCCTAAGCTCTGGTACATTATTTGGAAATAGGGTCTTCACAGATGTAATCAGTTAACATAAAGTCATACTGGAGCAGGGTTGGCCCCAATCCAATATGACTGGTGTCCTTATGAGAGGAGGAGAAGAGACACAGAGACAGATTCAGAGAGAAGACAACCATGTGCAAACGGGAGGCATAGATTGGAGCTCTGTTGCCACAAGCCAATGAATGCCTGGGACCACCAGAAGCTAGAAGAAGCAAGGGAGGGTCTTCCTCTAGAGCCTTCAGAAAGAGCATCACCCTGCTGTCTCTTTGATTTTAGCCTTCTAGTCTCCAAAATATCCATTTTAGTCCTCTCTTTCTTTCCTGTCTTTTTAATGACCTTTTGATTTTTTCATGTATGATGTCCTTGATATCATCCCACAACTCATCTGGTCTTCGGTCATTAGTGTTCAATTAATTAAGTCTATTGTTGATATGGTCTCTAAATTCAGGTGGGATATACTCAAGGTCATACTTTGGTTCTTGTGGGCTTGTTTTAATTTTCTTCAGTTTCACCTTGAACTTGCACCTGAGCAACTGATGGTCTGTTCCACAGTCAGCCCCTGGCCCTGTCCTGGCTGATGATATTGAGCTTCTCCATGGTCTATTTCCACAGATATAGTCGATTTGATTCCTGTGTATTCCATCTGATAAGAGGCACATGTATAGTAGCATTTACGTTGTTGAAAAGGGGTATTTGCAATGAATAAGTCATTGGTCTTGCCAAATTCTATTATGTGATCTCCAGCCTCATTTCTTTCACCAAGGCCATATTTTCCAATTCGTCTTTGTTTCCAATTTTTGCATACTAATAATCAATTTTTTTTTTTTAATCACTGATAGTTATCAGCGCATCTTGATTGCATGTTTGATCAACTTCAGACTGCAGAGGTTGTTAAAAATCTTCAACTTCATCTTTGGTCTCAGCATTTGCTGCATAAATTGGAATAGTAAACCAAAAACCAAACCAAACCCATTGCCATCAAGTCCAGTCCAACTCATAGTGACCCTGTAGGACAGACCAGAACTGCCCCATAGAGTTTCCAAGGAGCGCCTGGTGGATTTGAACTGCCAACCTTTTGGTTAACAGCTGTAGCACTTAACCACTACATCACCAGCATTTCCAAAATTTAATAGCAATCGTGTTAATTGGTCTTCCTTGTAGGCGTATGGATATTACCCTATCACTGACACCCTTGTACTTCATGATAGGTTTTGAAATGTTCTTGCTGACAGTGAATGTGATGTCAATTTGTCATTCTCAGCATAATAGACCATATGATTGTCTGATTCAAAATGGCCAGTACCAGTCCATTTCAGCTCACCAATGCCTAGGATATCCATGTTTATGCATTCCATTTCATTTTTGATGACTTCCAATTTTCCTAGATTTATACTTCATACATTCCATGTCCCGACTATTAAAGGATGTTTGCAGCTGTTTCTTCTCATTTTTGAACCATGTTTTCTCTTGAATGTAGAGTAGCTAAACAAATGGAACTAATTATGAAGTAAAAGAGCTGAACAGAAGATTTCAAAGGACAGCTCGAGAAGACAAAGTAAAGTAATATAATGACATGAGCAAAAACCTAAAATTAGAAAACCAATAGGGAAGAACACTCTCAGCATTGCTCAAGTGAAAAGAGTTGAAGAAAAAATTCAAATCTTGAGTTGCAGTACTGAGGGTTTCTATGGGCAAAATATTGAATGACACAGGAAGCATCGCAAGAAGATGGAAGGAATACACAGAGTCACTATACCAAAAAGAATTGGTTGACATTCAGCCATTTCAAGAGGTAGCATATGATCAAAAACCAATGGTATTGAAGGAAGAAGTCCAAGCTGCACTGAAGGCATTGGTGGAAAACAAGACCCCAGGAATTGACGGAATACCAATTGAGATGTTTCAACAAACAGTTGTGGCACTGGAGGAGCTCGCTTGTCTATGTCAGCCTGGCCAACCAACTCAAAAAGATCCATGTTTGTGCCCATTCCAAAGAAAGGTGATCCAACCGAATGCAGAAATTATCGAACGAAGCTTTAAAGGAGCTGTGAAGTCTGTTAAAATGTGATTTTGATACAGTATATGAAGAACTTGTATTTTTTAAGTGGTGGTGAGCTTAGAAAAACTAGAAAAGAGATTTTGTTGCCTATTCTTGACCACATGTATTATTGTCACTGAGAATCAAAAGCAATTGCATTTGCTAAAGCTACATTGCACCATCTTAGCATAACGCACACAAGATGTGAAACAGATCTGCCTTGAAAGAAAATTTTGGAAAGAAATATTGTTTCTCAGTGTTATTCGTAAACTCAGGATAGGAGTTTGTATTTGCAGTAGGACATAAATGAAACAAATCCCCCGTCCCTCAACACACACGGTTTTAGGCTAATCCAAAATTCGCTGTGGTTATTAATAACTGGCAGTATTTTTCCCAGAAACGAGAGAGTAAGAATGGCACTTGTCCTAAAGAACATTAATAAAACCACATTTTAAAATTATCATGGGCTTGACTATACTATATAAAAAAAAATAAAAAATATTATTTATTTTATTTTATTTTATTTTTTTTATTATATACTTGGTTCTAATTAGTGCTTAATCTTTTGCTAGAATGAATAGTATTCACCAAGTCCCTGCTTACTCTTTTCTAAATATGTTTACCCACTCTTGAATACTATTCTTCACTGTTAATATTTATCTATTGAAAACATTAATAGCATTCAACTAACATGTTTTAAAAGTGTTTTGTCCCCCAAATTTACCCAACATTACGTGTGGGTAACTAATAGTAAGCTTAATGTCATTTGGGGATATTTTTGTATCTGCGTCACTTTCAGGAATCACAAGTAACATTTTAAGATTATTCGAAACACTTTCCAACCACATAATTATAGTTCCTTTTATTCTCTTCCTGTTGAGAGATGAGAACTTTCATAACTTGTTTAAAGTAGTTTTTTTTTAATTCTTCACTTTCAGAATCTTAGGTGGCTGTTAGTTACACTGGCAAAATAATTTGAATGCAAGATTTTGACCAGACATAATTGAAAATATTAGAAAATGATGAATGTTTAAACAAACTAAAAGATGTCAGGTATTAAAAGATCATATACTCAATTTATGAGTAGCAGCCTGAAGTTTGATGCTTATTTTTACTATTTTGAGATTTTTAAGCTTGGCTAGGGGATAATTCTAACTAAATAGACTGTCCACCTATGACTGTCTTCAAAAACATATTCACAAATGTTTCCTTCTAATTTTAGTGATCCTCTGTTTAAAAAGTTTCTGGAAGGAAATGAAAATTTTTAATTTTCACTGACTTTAGCAATAGTATGTCAGTGTATCATAACAGCATATTTTACAGACTTTCTAGAAGGTTATCTTTAATGTTATAAATGATTCCTACTTCTCTTATGCTTATCATTATGCAAATTACATGCCTGTCACTCCATTTACTCTGCTGCTTAGCTGAATGATTTTTATTTATTATGCCAAAACATGTCAAAACCACAACCTCTCTGGGTGGTATATTTGAGAGGACGTTCATCTTGTTGTCGTTGTTGTTGTTAGGTAACGTCAAGTCTGTTCCGACTCATAGCGACCCTATGCACAACAGAAGGAAACACTGCCTGGTCCTGCACCATTCTCACAATTGCTGTTAAGTCAAGCCCATTGTTGCAGCCACTGTGTCAGTCCATCTCATTGAGGGTCTTCCTCTTTTTTGCTGATCCTCTACTTTACCAAGCATGATGACCTTCTCCAGGGACTGATCCCTCCTCATAGCATGTCCAAAGTATGTGAGATGAAGTCTCTCCATCCTTGCTTCTAAGGGGCATTCTGGTTGTACTTCTTCCAAGACAGATTTGTTTGTTTTTTCACAGTCCATGGTATATTTAATATTCTTCGCCAACACCACAATTCAAAGGAGTCAATTCTTCTTTGGTCTTCCTTATTCATTGTCCAGCTTTTGCATGCATACGAGGTGATTGAAAACACCATGGCTTGGGTCAGACGATCTTAGTCCTAGAGGTGACATCTTTGTTTTTTTTAACACTTTAAAGAGCTCTCTGGCAGCCGATTTGCCCAATGCAATGCCTCTTTTAATTTCTTGACTGCTTCTTCCATGGGTGTTGATTGTGGATCCAAGTAAAATGAAATCCTTGACAACCTCAATCTTTTCTCCGTTTATCATGATGTTACTTCTTGGTCTAGTTGTGAGGATTTTTGTTTTCTTTATGTTGAGGTGTAATCCATACTGAAGGCTGTGTTCTTTGATCTTCGTCAGCAAGTGCTTCGAGTCCTGTTCCCTTTCAGAAAACAAGGTTCTGTCATCTGCATAACACAGGTTGTTAATGAATCTTCCTCCAATCCTGACATGATATTCTTCTTCATATAGTCCAGCTTCTCAGATTATTTGCTCAGCATACAGATTGTATAGGTATGGTGAAATGATACAACCCTGACACACACTTTTTTTGACTTTAAACCACACAGTATCCCCTTGTTCTGTTCAAACAACTGCTTATTGATCCTGTACAGATTCCTCATGAGCACAATTAAGTGTTCTGGAATTCCCATTCTCCACAATGTTACCCATAATTTCTTATTATCCACATAGTCAAATGCCTTAGCATAGTCAATAAAACACAGGTAAATATCTTTCTCTGCTTTTAGCCGGTATCCATCTGACAGCACCAATGATATCCCTGGTTCCATGTCCTCTTCCAAATCTGGCTTGAATTCCTGGAAGTTCCCTGTTAATGTTCTACTGCAGCCACTTTTGAATGATCTTCAGCAAAATTTTACTTGCATGTGATATTAATGATATTGTTCTATAAATTCCACATTTGGTTGGCTCCCCTTTCTTGGGAATAGGCAATATGGATCTCTTCTAGTTAGCTGGCCAGGTAGCTGTCTTCCAAATTTCTTGGCATAGACGAGTGAGCTCTTCCAGGGCTGCAACTGTTTGTTGAAACATCTCAGTTGGTATTCTGTCAATTCCTGGAGCCTCGTTTTTAGCCAGTGCTTTCAGTGCAGCTTGGACTTCTTTCAGTACAATTGGTTCCCAATCATATTTTACTTCCTGAAATATTTGAACGTCACCCAATTCTTTTTGGTATACTGACTCTGTGTATTCTTTCAATCTTCTTTTGATGCTTCTTGTGGTGTCTAATATTTTCCCCGTAGCATCCTTCAGAACTGCAACTTGAGGCTTGAATTATTTCTTCAGTTCTTTCAACTTGAGAAATGCTGAGCATGTTCTTCTCTTCTGGTTTTCTATCTCCAGGTCTTTGTACATGTCTTTATAGTATTTTACTTTGTCTTCTCGAGCTGTCCTTTGAAATCTTCTGTTCAGCTCTTCTACTTTATCATTTTTTCCTTTTTCTTTAGCTATTCGACATTCAAGACCAAGTTTCAGAATCTCATCTGACATCCACTTAGGCCTTTTCTTTCTCACTTGTCTTTTTAATGACCTGTTTCTTTCTTCATGTATGATGTCCTTGATGTCATTCCACAGCTCGTCTGGTTTGTGGTCATTAGTGTTCAACACATCAAATCTATTCTTGAGATGGTCTCTAAATTCAGGTGGGATATACTCAAGCTCGTACTTTGGCTCTCGTGGACTTGTTCTAATTTTCTTCAATTTCAGCTTGAACTTGCATATGAATAATTGACGGTCTGATCTGTAGTCAGTCGCTGGCCTTGTTCTGGCTGATGATGTTGAGCTTTTCCATCATCTCTTTCTACAGATGTAGTCAGTTTGTTCCTGTGTATCCCATCTGACGAGGTCCACGTGTATAGTCGCTGTTTATGTTGGTGGAAAAAGGTATTTGCAATGAAGAATTTGTTGATTTTGCAAAATTCAATCATGCAATCTCTGGCATCGTTTCTATCACCAAGGCCATATTTTCCAACTACTGATCCTTCTTTGTTTCCAGCTTTCACATTCCAATCACCAGTAGTTATCAGTGCATACTGATATCATGTTCGATCAATTTCAAACCGCAGAAGTTGGTAAAAATCTTCGATTTCTTCATCTTTAGACCTAGTGGTTGGTGGATAAGTTTGAATAATACTCTTACTAACTGGTCTTTCTTGTAGGCATTGGGATATTATCCTATAACTGTTAGCATTGTACTTTAGTATAGATCTTGAAATGTTCTTTTTAAAGATGAACGTAACACCATTCTTCTTAAAGTTGTCACTTCCAACATAGTAGACCATATGATTGTCGGATTCAGAATGGCCAATACCAGCACATTTCAGCTCACTAATGCCTAGGATATCAATGTTTATATGTCCCATTTCATTTTTGATGAGTTCCAATTTTCTTAGATTCATATTTCATACATTCCATGACCTGATTATTAATGGACATTTGCAGCTGTTTCTTCTCATTTTGAGTCATGCCCCATCAGCAAACGAAGTTCGCAAATGCTTGACTCCATCCACGTCATTAACTCTGACTCTACTTTGAGGAGGCAGCTCTTCCCCACTCGTCTTTTGAGTGCCTTCCAACCTGGGGGGCTCATCTTCCAGCACTATATCAGACAATGCTCCACTGCTATTCATAAGGTTTTTACTGGCTAATTCTTTTCAGAAGTAGACTGCCAGGTCCTTCTTCCTAGTCAGTCTTAGTCTGAAAGCTCAGCTGAAACCTGTCCACCATGGGTGACCCTGTTGGTATTTGAGTACTGGTGGCATAACTTCCAGCGTCACAGGGACACACAACCCCCCACATGTGCGGGGGGGGGGTTCATTTTAATGGCTAATTATTACTTTCTCCACACAGTGAAAACATGGACCAATGTTTCTTATTAAATCGTTTTTTTGTTGTTGTTCTTTTCATATTGGTATCATCTGCAAAAATATCAAGGGATTCAGTTCTATTCTTTGAACAACTGTGTATGCAAATTTATTTGCTGTATATATACTCTATTTTATGTACTAGAAGTATAAATGGTTTATGATAAACATCCAAAGACCTTTTACTCATAGGAAATTAAATTAACATTGTGATGATTTCCAGACTGTAGACTCAGACTGATTGGGTTTAAATTCTTGCTCCATCACGTACTAGCTTTGTAACTTTGAGCAATTTACTTAATCTCCCTGTGCCTCCATGTTCTCACCTGTAGATATAGGGTAATATTGCTACCTACCTCAACTGGATTTTTACGAGGATTAAATGAGTGAATATATGTAAAGCTCTTAGAACACTGTCTGGCCCAGAATAGGGAACAGTAAACATAAAAATCTGTTATTTCTCTATTACCTTAGAGTATAAATATCCCATTTAAAAGAAATAAAAATCTCTCTTGATCAAATCATACTGAAGGAAATATTTCTTATATTTCTTAAAATAATAGGTACTAGCTAGTATTTATCTATTGCCTACTGCACACCAGGCACTGGGTTTAGATATTCTGTATACGTTACCATTAATCCTCACAAATCAGATGTCATTCCCATATTAAAAAAAATGAGGAAACTGAGATTCAGAGAATCAAAGTAACTTTCCCAGCGTCAGAAAGCTAGTAACGCTGCCTTCACAACGTTAAATTGGAGTATTAGTGATTAGCACTTCTATCACTTACTGATAATTTTATACCTATTAATTCTAAGTTTCGCTATGAGATTGAAAGTAAAACTCTAATGATTAGAATCCTTGCCTAACTTAAAAATCTACAATTTTAAACCAATTATAGATTTACAACTATTAAATAAAAAATTAAAGTTATACGAATTCCTTCTTCATGCTCCCTCTTCTCTCAAAAAACACTATTCCCCCTTACCTCTGTGCATGCTTAGTGCGTGACTCAGGTGCCTTTCTCTTTTATTTTCCCCCAGGCCATGCCCTTCACCGCTCGCGCTGCGCCCCATCCGAGCAATGGTTACAGAACCCACGATGAAGCCTCCCTTTGTAAGAAGAAAAATATCGCTGGCAGCAAACTTTGACTCAGCTGTGGAGTACCAGTGACCGGTTTAAGGTTTCACAGAAGGGGAAGCAGAGAGATTAAATATTACAGTTGGAGAAATGGATCTTTTCAGCTTGCAGAATGATTGCAAGAAAGGCTCCTTCCAAAAAAAAAAAAAAAGAGAGAGGAAGAAAGGAGAATTCAAAGAACATTGGGTAAAAATGCCCTGCAAGCAGAAATCAAACAGAAGGCAAGCACACTACTTTGAAGTAACATTTAATGACATGAGATGAGAAAGATTTTGACATTAGCTAAAATGGACGCCACCACCTGAAGGAAGCAATTTCTCTTAAGCATTCAATATTGCGGAAGAAAAATAGTAAGAGGAAATGTCTTGCAGTACACTAATAAGTCAGAAAGATTGGAAAACAAAAATTATCTAATTCCATAGAGGTCATGTTAAATCAGTAGCAGATACCTGCTAATTAAGTAAAATATTTTCATGTGCATCTGCCTTTTTTAAAATAAACATTAACTCACTGTATTTACAATTTTCATCCATGGTTGCAGAAATCAGAGGCTTAAATGTTGTTCATCGTTGTTGCCCTTGTTGCTTACGTGTTAGTTTGTTGGGGAGAGAAGGGTCCTTAGCTAAAATACTTTTCAAAAGATTTGAAATCATTTTATTTCTAGCAGAGATTTTTCCTGGTTTAAATGTTAGTCATCGTTGCTGTTGTTGTTTGTTTTTCAGTTTACTGGGGAGAGGAGGACCAAAGCCAAAATGTTTTTCACAAGATTGGAAATCATTTCATTTCTAGCAGAAAAATTTCCTCCTTTGCTTGCTCCACTGTTGCTATGTCACATGGTGTCTGCCCGCTAGAGCTGAGCAGTCGATTATGCAGTTTCTAGGCAGAAAAATGCTCTCATAGAAAGTAAACGTCTAGGCATCCCACGAGGTGTCTCTGGCAATGCATGTTTTCATTGCTCATTTGTACTCTTAAAGGTACAATTTCGAATTTTCAGATATTTTCCTAGGTTTCCATTCCTTATGTTAAATTTAAAATTTATGATTTCTTCTCCAAAGCAAAGAATCTCTATAATTCTGTGAAGGTACAGTGTGAAAAATAATTTAATTCATTAAGTTTCTGTTAGAGTCATAAAATTATCTAGCAGTGTTTGATTCGTTCAGCTGAGTTCAGAGTCAAAATGACACTGTTATTCTAAAACTTAGCTACTTATTTTTAAAGCCTAAAAAACTACTCTACTGCCGTCGAGTCGATTCCTAGAGTTAATAAAAGTGTTTCCAATGACTAAAAGGGATTGGATATTTTATTAATATATCTCTCATATTTATAATCAATCTAGGATTGTGTAGGCTGGCTCTATGAAATTTATGAATATGAAAATAATCGTCAGTGAAAATGAATGAATCTAGCTCCAGCATTCACTTTATCTAAAAGTGAAAACGTGTTCACTGGAAAATTCATTAACTTTTTCCCTCTGCACACCTGAAAATAGCACCACTTGGGAATATAGTTTTCTACAGAATTTACAGGTTTTTAAGACAGTTCATGGTTGAAGTAATATCATTCATCTACTTTTCATCCTTTTTTTTTTTAATAATATTTTATTGTGTTTTGGGGGAACGTTTACACAGCAAATTAGGTTCTTATTGAACAATTTCTGCACAAATTGTTCAGTGACATTAGTTACATTTTCGCATTGTGTCAACATTCTCTTTAATTCTGTTTTGGTCGTTCCACACCAGTAATCTAGTTTCCCCGCCCCCTTATCATCTCCTCTTTGCTTTAGAGTAATTGTTGACTTTTTGGTCTCATATAGATGGTTTTTTAACAGAACACCACACTCATGAGTAATATCCTTTATTTCGTGTGCCAATCTGTTATTAAATCATTAATTTTAAATTTAATATAAGGAATGGAAACCTAGGATAATCTGACACCAGTGGATAGTTTTGGTTCAAGATCTGAACAGTATCTCAGGGTGATACTTTCAGGGAGAACTCTAGTCTCAACTGGTCCAGTAAGTCTGGACTTTTTAAGAACTTGAATTCTGTTCTGCATTTTAATCCTGTTCCCCCAGGGTCCATCTATTGTAGCCCTGATCAAAATGGTCAGTAGCGGTACCGAGCACCACCTAGTTCTTCTGGTCTCAAGGTAGATAAGGTCATGGCTCATGTAAGCTATTAGCCTTGTAGACTAGTTTCTTCTCTGAGACCTTGATTTCCTTCTTTCTGTTTTGCTCCTGATGAGTAGAAACTAATACCATATTTTTATGCAAATAATGCACACCTTCTACATTCGTTTGCCAACCCCACCTTCTCACACTATGCTAATTTTTTTACAGCAACGTGTAAAAACAAATGGCATACCAGTGCTTATGTAAATACCCACAAAGAAGGAACAGTTGGCAAACAAGCATAGAAGGCAGACGCTATTTGCGTAAAAATGTGATAGTTGTATCTTAGACATCTGCTTTTAATTCTATAGCCTGGGAACATGCTTTAAATTTGGCCATATGCCTACATGTTTCTAATAAACTCCCAAAGATGGGAAATTTAAACTATATATTTAAAAAGAAGGGGAATATTGTATGTAAGTTATATCTCAATAATTTTTTTTTTAATGTAGGGGGAGTGAAGGTTAGTAGTAGCTGAACAAAAGAAAAGCAATGAATTTTTTTTTTTACAGATGCATCTATGAGAAGGTTTAATAATTTGTTAAAAACCTTCTTCCACCTGCATGAGACTAGGATCAGCAGCCTAGTATAGTTCAAAATTCACTGGATGGAGATGACAAACCAGCACAGGCTGCTGGATCCTTCCTCAAAATTAACCCTGAGAAACTACAGAGGTAGGAAGGAAACAGATTGACTACAGACTTCCTGATTGCAAGAGGCAAATAGTATTATTTCTAAGGTATCGAAGGAAAAGAACTTAGAGTCTTGAATTTATATCCAGTCAAATTCTCCTTTCAATAGGAGGGAACGTGTATTAGTTTTCTATTGCCGCCATTACAAATTACCACACACTTAGTTGCTTAACTCCCTACATATCTACTATCTCACAGTTCTGTAGGTCAGAAGTCTGAGTTGGCTCAATTGATTGCTCTGCTCCGAGTTTTACACAGTCAACATCAAGGTGTCAACCAGTTGGGTTCTTATTGGGAGGCTCTGGGAAGAATTTGCTCCCAAGCTCATTTGGATTGTTGGCAGAATCCACTTCCTGCAGCTAATAGTCTACATAAGCCACAGCCTCATCTACCCTGAGACCAAAAGAACTAGATGGTGCCCGGCTACCACTACCAACCGTTCTGATCAGGGCCACAAAAGATGGACCCTAATTAAATGAAAGAAAAATGCAGGACAGAACTCAAATTCTTTAAACATCCCGACTTATTGGACCAGTTGAGGTACTCTTTAGACCTTGAACTCAAAAATTCCCTGAAGTGACCTTTTAAGGAAATAACAGATTGGCACACAAAATAAATGTTATCATCTGTGAGTATGGTGCTCTGTTAAAAAATGATCTATATGATATCAAAAGGTCAACAATTACTCTAAAACAAAGATAAGAAGATAAGAGGGCAGGGAAAACTATTGCGCTGGAAATAGAACAACCAGAACACAATTAAAGAGAATGTTAACACGTTGTAAAAAATGTAAGGAAAGTCACTGAGCAATTTGTGCAGAAGTTGTCAAATGGGAACCTAATGTGCTTTGTAAACTTTCACAGAAAACACAATAAAATATTATTTAAAAAAAGAACCCAGTTCATGTAGTTGCAGGACTGAAGCCCTACTTCCTTGCCGGCTGTCAGTTTGGGGCCTTGCTGGCATCCTGGAGACTTCTCTCAGTCCCAGCATGTGGCTCCTACATCTCAGAGCCAGCCTTGGTACATGGAATCTTTCTCACACGTAGATTCTCTCCACCGTCTCCTTCTGCGGCTTCTCGCCTTGCAACCAGCCTGAGGAAATTCTCTGCTTTTAATGGCTCATATGATTACAGCGGGCCCAAGCAGATAAACCAGAATAATCTCCCTGTTTTAAGGTCAACCATTAGCAACCTTAATTACATTTATAAAGCCCCTTCACAACATTACCTAGATTTGCTTTGAATAACCAAAGGATGAAAATCTTTGGGGAGGTCATCTTTGAAATTCGGCCTGCCACAATGTATTAATAATATTTTTGAACATACAAAACCTAAAGATTTGCCCCACAAAGACCCAAGTTGAAAACACTTTTTGGAGAAAGTGCTCCAATAGTAAGAGAAACACAGACCAGAGATGTGACAAGAGAAATAAGGAGGATGTGTAACAAAACAATTTGTTAAAGTGGGAGAGCTAAAATCAAAGGGAAGAAAACATACATCTATAAAAAAACGCAGAAATAAAATTCTTCACCTATCAGGGAAATTGGGATATGGTGGCATTCAAAAGGAATACGAAAGAATCTACAGGGTTTATTATTATTATTAAGGATAAAACAAAAATGATAAATAAATAAATATAAATAAACCGTAGTTTGTGTCCTAGATTAAGGGCACCCATCATGAGAAGAAAAATACAAGATACAACTCGTAAACCAGCAAGGGGGGAAAAAAATCACTGTAGTAAATGGAAAGCAGGAATGGAGGAGAAAATGAATCAAAAAGAAAAGAAAGTAATGAAAATAGAACGGCAGAGATAAGTCCTAATATAGAAGTAATGACAATAAATGCAAATATCTTAAACTTGTCAATTAAAAAACAGAAATTCTAAATTAAGTTAAAAAGTAAGTCAACAATATACATTGTTTTCAAAAGATGCCCTTAAAATGAGAAGAAACAGAAAGGTTAAAAATGAAAGAGTGGGTGAGATGTTTATGGATTGGAAGACTTAATATTGTTAAGAAGTCAATACTACCCAAAGTAATTTACAGATTCAATGCAATTCCTATCAAAATTCCAACAGTCTTTTTTGTGGAAACGGAAATGCCAGTCCTCAAATTCATAGGAAATTGCAAGGGTCCCCAAATAGCCAAAAAATCTTGGGGGGAAAAAAGAACAAAGTAGGAAGACCCACACTTTCGAATTTCAATTTTCAAAGTGATAACAATCAAAACAGCATGATACTGGTATAAGGATAGACATATAGATCAATGAAATAGAATTGAGAGTCCAGAAATAGATCCATGTATCTATGACCAATTGGTTTTCAACAGGAGTGCACATTCATTCAATGGAGAAAGAATAGTCTCTTTAATATATGGTCGTGAAACAACTGGACCTCCACTGCGAAAGAATGAAGTTGGACTCATACTTCACACCATACACAAAAATTAATTCAAAAATATATCAGTTACCTAAATAAATAGAAGAACAAAAACCATAAAACTCTTAAAAGAAAACGTAGGGGTAAAACTTCAGGACCTTCTTTTGGCAATGGATTCTTAGATATAATTCTTGGATAATCCACTATCATTCCTCAATCTCCAGCTATCATCTATTATCATTTATGCAGGTTAAATGTGAACTTAATAGGAATCACCTCCCTTAGGTCTTTCAAGGCTTTGGAGGAATCACTATGTTTCATCAGTGTCTTAGTTTCCTAATGCTGCTGTAACACAAATACCACAGATGGGTGGCGTTAAAGAACAGAAATGTATTTTCTCACAGTTCTCAAGGCTAAAAGTCCAAATCAGGGTCTTGGCTATATTGATTTCTTCCTTGTTGGCAGCCCCAAATATTCCTTGATTCCTTGGCGATCCTTACCCAGGAATCTGTCTTTCCCTCTGTGTGTGTTCCTGTATCTATTCTGGTCTTGTTATAATTCAGAAATGATTACGTTTAAGATCCACCCTACACTAGTATGACCTCAACTGATTAACTGACTACATTATATTGTATTTATGGAAGGTGATTACATTACATTGATTACACTATGGAAGGTAATCTGCTCTGCCCAAGGCCAACTGATTTAATCACAGCATATAGCCACAATTCTAATACGTATTTGGGGGGAGGGGGAGACACAATTTAACCCATAACAACCAAGAATGTGGTACTGTTTGGGTTTACAATTTTCGGTGGAAGGAAGCTGTCCCAAGGACCTACACTTGGCCCTTTCTACCCTGACAGACCTCACTCCACAGATCACAAAGCCAGTATAGCAATTCTGCCAACTAAACATTCAGGAACTGAGGAAATAACCGTAGAGTAAATTGGCAAACACATTTTTCAGTATGAGATGAAATCAGGCCAAAAGCTCATCTAATTTCCATAATTTCCAACAATGACTGTTTGACCACAGTGGTGTTTTGGGTCCCAAAAAAATCTTTGGCTCAGAGCCATTATCCTGGTAATCCTCTCAAATTATAGATATCACCTCTCTTCAGGGCAGTCACATTGGTTAGTCCCTAAGATGAGGGCTAAGTAGACGATTCCATTGTATGTGACTGTCTCAGGGTCCCTCATTAAGTGGAAGCCCCCCTCCCCACCTTCATTCAAGGGGTTCAGTCTGAGAACTGGCTCAAGTCTGGAATTTACATTAGAGGCTATAACTCTTTTGGGATGGCCAAAGTCAGGTCTGTGTTCATCGGATCTACAGACTTCTCAATGATTCCGACCCAGGGAAACTTTGGTAGCTGCTGTTTTGTTTTGGGAACCCCCAAAAGAAGATCCTGAGACAAGGTTTGTGTGCAGATACTTTATTTGGAAAGAGATACCAAAAAATAGGCGAAGAGGTGAAAAAAAATTTAAAAGGTGGGAAAAAAAAGTCAACAACGGGTTATGCTAATAAGTGGTTGGCCACTGTGGGTAACTAGGAACCTTCTGAGACACCATGCTGAAAACATGACAGAATCGCCCCATTAGGGGGTAGCCCAAGCCCATTGCCATCAAGTCAATTCCGAGTCATAGCAGCCCTATAGCACAGACTAGAACCGCCCCATAGTGTTTCCAAGGAGTGGCTGGTGAATTGGAACTGCCGACCTCTTGGTTAGTAGCCGAACTCTCAACCACTGCACCACCAGGAGGTGGGGAAGCTGTCAATTTACTCAGCAATTCTCACACTGCATGGGTGTAGAGTTGCCCCCAAGGGTGTTAACTTCCTTATATTTCTGGATTGTACCTACTGTGAGGTTGGCAAAAGTATCAGGCAATGAGACATGGGGGTGATCAGCACTCCAGACTGGTACAGGTTCTTTCACGAAGGATTGATAGTCAAATAAATCATGCCCTCCATGAAAATCAATTTTTTCCCAAACCCTTCTTAACTAACTCATGGGGTATTATTCCCATTTGTCCCTAACTGAACTTTTGTTCTATTTCTTGCCAACACAGTGTGGTTTTCTTATGCTAAGAAAACACAAACAAATCTCTCTTGGAGGAAGTACAGCCAGAATGCTCCCTAGAAGGAAGGATGGTGAGACTTTGTCTTATGTGCTTTGGACATGTTATCAGGAGGGACCAGTCCCTGGAGAAGGACACCATGCTTGGAGAAGTAGAAGATTAGCGAAAAAGAGGAAGCCCCTCAATGAGATAGACTGACAGAGTGGCTGCAACAACGGGCTCAAACATAGCAATGATTCTGAGGATGGCATACGACCAGGCAATGTTTTGTTCTGTTATACATAGGGTTGCTATGAGTCGGAACTGACTTGATGACACCTAACAACAACAAAAGGAGGACATGTTGTGTCCAAGAGTCAGCCAAGAGAAGAAGGCGGTCTCTTTGGTTGGGGGGGAAGATCTTCCCAACTTGCAGCCCAAGATGATTTGTCAGAATGAGCAGAACTGTCCAACACTCGTGAATAATGGTTCTCTCATCTCTGATGAGGCGAACACCACCTGGACAATGCTTCAAGAATGAAGGAGAAGGGAGAATACCCCAGAGGCTTCGCGGAGCATTTCAGGAAGGTCTCTGGAGGAAAGCAAGTGAAAAATGCTCGGCACATTAGGAAAAACTGCAGAAGATGACAGGTAACTGAGCCAGAGAAAAAAAGGACTTGCAACACCTCTCAGATCATATCTATCCTCTTTGCTGTGACTCTGTGTTGTGTCTGTGTGTACACGTGAGCACAAATGAGAGAGGGAGAGGCTATTTCTCTTGAGGGATATTCACCCTGGAGGTTCAGGGATTGCCATAAAGATTTCTCACACATCCTCCTTGTCCTATCTCAGGTCTCGACATCTCTTCCTCAACAAAACCCTATGGTCCAGCCTCTCGGTATGTGAACGGGTGTAAATAAGGACCAAACACAAGGAACTACTTACCCAGAACCAGAAGTCATTTTCCGACTCAACAGGTGAGGATTTTACTCTTCATCACAGATGGACTAGACGTGAATTTTAAGTTATTAAATGTTCTTTAAATGCTGGTTGGTTGAATGGATGTATGAATGACTGAATGAAAGATTCAGTTGTGATAGGGAATGGGCAAATGAAGGCTACAAACATTTGCAGAAAGGGAAAACAACTAAACCAAAAAAAGAAAGAAAACAAAAGGCTGCTGTCAAATCGACTTTGGCTCATGGCAACCCCACATGTGTCACAGTAGAACTGTACTCCACAAAGTTTTCATGGGTGATTTTTCAGAAGTAGATCACCAGGCGTTATTTTCAAGATGCCTCTGAGTGGGCTTCAGCTTCCCACCTTTTGGTTAGCAGAGTGAATTAACCATTTGCCCACCTAGAGACCCTAAACCTTAACTGTTGTTGTTGTTGTTGGGTGCTGTCAAGTCAGTTCCGACTCATAGCAACCCTATGTACTACAGAATACTGCCCAGTTCTGCACCATCCTCACAATCATCGTTATGCTTGAGCCCATTGTTGCAGCCACCGTGCCAATCCAGCTCTTTGAGGGTCTTCCTCTTTTTTGCTGACGCTGTACCTTACCAAGCATGATATCCTTCTCCAGGGACTGATCCCTCCTGAGAACATGTCCGAAGTATGTAAGATGCAGTCTCCCCACCCTTGCTTCTAAGGAGCATTCTAGCTGTACTTCTTTCAAGACGGATTTGTTCATTCTTTTGGCAGTCCATGGTATATTCAATATTCTCTGCCAACACCACAATTCAAAGACATCAATTCTTCTTCTGTCTTCCTTATTCATTGTCCAGCTTTTGCATGTATAGGATGCAATTGAAAATACCATGGCTTTGGTCTTCAAGGTGACATGTTTGCTTTTCAACTCTTTAAATAGGTCTTTTGCAGCACGTGTGCCCAATGCAACGCATCTTTTGATTTCTTGACTGCTGCTTCCATAGGTATTGATTGTGGTTAAATGAGGATAAATAAAGTAAAATGAAATCCTTGACAACTTCAGTCTTTTCTCCATTTATCATGATGTTGCTCATTGGTCCAGTTGTGAGGATTTTTGTTTCCTTTGTGTTGAGGTGTAATCCATACTGAAGGCTGTGGTCTTTAATCTTCAGCAGTAAGGGCTTCAAGTCCTTTTCACTTTCAGCAAGTGAGGTTGTGTCATCTGCATAATGCAGGTTGTTAATGAGTCTTCCTCCAATCCTGATGCCCCGTTCTTCGTCATATAGTCCCACTTCTCAGGTTATTTGGTCAGCATACAGATTGAATAAGCATGGTGAAAGGATACAACCCCGAAGCACACCTTTCCTGACTTTAAACCATCCAGTATCCCCTTGTTCCGTTCCAACAAATGACTCTTGATCTATGTACAGGTTCTTCATGAGCACATTTAAGTGTTCTGGAATTCCCATTCTTTGCAATGTTATCTGTAATTTGTTATGATCCACATAGTCAAATGTCTTTGCATAGTCAATAAAACACAAGTAAACATCTTTCTGGTATTCTCTGCTTTCAGCCAGGATCCATCTGACATCAGCAGTGATATCCCTGGTTCCACGTCCTCTTTTGAATCCGGCCTGAATTTCTGGCAGTTCCCTGTAGATGTATTGCCGCAGCAGCTTTTGAATGACCTTCAGCAAAATTTTACTTGCATGTGATATTAAACATAATTGCCAGATTTGATTGGATCACCTTTCTTGGGAATAGGCATAAATATGAATCTCTTCCAGTCAGTTGGCCAGGTAGCTGTCTTCCAAATTAAATCTTAAGTAGAAAGTAAAAACCATCAGAAGCCTCTAGGTTGCTGTATACCTTAGTTTCTGGACCTCCTCACAAGACAAAACTTGGCAAGAAAAATTCCTGCCTCAGGGTCCCACACTTTTTCTACCGAGGAGTTACTCCGGTTTCCAAAGGATCTTGGGCTCCACTGGGATAGAAGCTATTAGAAAACGTATCATTTAACAGTTAACTGCTTTCCTCAGTTTGATTCAAGTGTACTGTGGGGCCCAAAAACCAAAATCATGTAAGAAAGGAAAGCGTCTGAAAGGGAGTGCAGATTTGAAAGGATAGAAGGGTCAGGAAGAAAGGGGTGGAGAAAGAGGAAGTGACTCACTTGAGACAGAAGGATTTAACCATTCCAGAAACTATTGCTAGAAGCAGCAGGAAAGAATCTAAGCGGGCTGACTACTGAGCAACCCCCCCCTCAAAAAAACCCCAAGGATGACTCAAAAACTTCTCAGCTCAGAGCGGAAGAGACTTCAAAGGGAAAGCCTTCCAGCTCAGGGCCTGTCCTCGAAGTAATTCACTCTCCAAATACGGCTGGCCTGGGCCCTGGCTCAGAATTAACTTCTTAGCTCAGCCGATAACACTCAAGGCGCTAGCACCCAGTTCACTCCTCACCTCCTGCTTCTGCTGTACCTGCCAGGCTGGGCCTTGGAGGCGAGGACCATCGAGTTCTGCGCCCAGGGAAAAGGCGTCTTCTCTGGGCTCCCGCGCTGCTGTCCTAGCCCAAGTCCGGTTCGCTGGCTGGTTCCCGTGGAGTCAGCATCCACTGCGCTCTTGCATCAGAGGCAAGCCCCCTGGCTGCGAGCCAAAGATGACTCAGAAAAGCCTCCAGGCTGGGAGCCAAAGATGAATTTCCTAAAATCCCCTGGCCAAAGATTGGGTAGGCCCTTGCGTAAATCACCCCACACGTACCAGGCCCGGCTCTGCGCTCAGGGTTTGCCCTCGGCTCAGGCGGCAGGACCTCAGGGCCGCTGGCTCCGAGCACCCAGTTCACTCCTGCCCTCCTGCCTCTGCTGCAGCTGCCGGGCTGTACCTGGGCTGGTCAGTTCTGCGGCCAGGGAGAGGGGGTCTTCTCTAGGCTTCAGCGCAGCCGCCCTAGCCCCAAGTCTCCTTCGCGGGCTGTTTGTTACCGCCTGATTAAGAAGCAGAGGGCAAGAAAGGAGGCGATGTCGATGAAAAGAAATGCTAGAGCAATTGAAGGGGGCCAGAAGGGGAGAGAATAGGCGGATGCTGGGGGGACTGCAAGAGCTCAAACTTCCTCCCACCCCCGTCCCCCCTCCCGAGTCCTCCCAGGACCCTCTTACCCCAGCATCTCTACCCCCACCCCTGCTGCACACTGCACCTCACACCCCACCCACCTACACTCCTTTCTCCCCAACTCTCCCACCTTTCAGCCCAACCTACCCTTCCAGCCCCTGCAACCCTCCCCTTTCCTGCCCACTCCAGGCCCCTCCCACCCATGCCCCTCCTACTTTCCCCACCGCCTCTCCCCATCCCCCACCCATGCCCACAACCCCACTCCCCAACCGCCCACCTGTATGCCCTCCTACCCGCCACCCCTGAGGAAGTGGGAAGCAGGATCCACACTGGCCTGGTCAGGCACAGGGCAATGCTCACAGGACCCACAGAAGGCTAATCCTCACACAGTCTTTTAGGCACAACCAGCAGAACCAGCTGCCATCCAGTGGACTCAGACTCACCACGACCCCATGAGTATCAGAGTAGAACTGTGCTCCATAGGATTTTCAATGGCTGATTGTTCAGAAGTAGATGGTCAGGCCCTCTGAGGAGCCTCTGGGTGGCCTTGAACCTCTGAGTTTTCAGTTAACCTTTCAGTTAGCAGCAAAGGGCATTAATCATTTGTACTACCTGGGGACTCCTTTCCACACAAATCCTTCCTTACATCCCACGTGCTCTTGTCCTTAATCCTCACACCAGCTTCTGGGCAAATCACTATATACTCTCCCCAGGCCCTCACTTCCCCAGCCACGTCCACCCCCTTCCCCACTCAGTCATTGCGCCACCACCCATCTTACACATTTCTACCACCCTTCCTACCCTACCCCATGCACCCCACCCACAAGGGTCTAACCATCTCTCCACCAACGGGCAACTTATCCCCCTGCCTAAGGACACCACCCCCCCAGCAAAAACACCCAACCCTCACCAGGAGAGTCTAAAGTTGGAGGGATGGGAAGCAAATTCCCCAAAGCATGATGGTAAATAGGGGCATTACTGCTCCTCCCCTTGATCCCAGACCCGTATAGTCTAGGTACCTACTGGGGAGACAGCATCATGTAGTGGTCATTGATTTAGGCAGCAGTGGGAAACTTTTACTGAAAACAGATGGATGGTAATCAGCACACATAAGAGATGTGTTTGTGTATCAACTACTCAACCCTGCCTCATAGAGCAAAGGCAGCCAAGGACAATATGAGAACTGAGGGCTGACCAAATGGTTAAACACGGCTTGCCTGCTTACCAAACCATTCCTGGTTTGAACCCACCTAGAGGCTCTGTGGGATAAAGTCCTTGTGACCTGCTTTCCTAAAGATTACAGCCAAGAAAACCCTATGGGGTAGTTCTACTCTGTCACTTGGGATTGCTGTGAGTCGGAATCGACTCAATGGCATGCAACAACAACTTAGTTTACCAACCCCCAGATTTAGGGTTACATTCAGTGCCCCAGCAATTGGCACCCTGTCCCCTGAGTATCCTCTCCACAGGTGCCTCAGATGCAATTAAGAGCCAGAAACATCCTGTTTGGTCTGTGCCTTGGGGGTGGTGCCAATGTGGTGGAAAGAGTGCCTATGGCTGTGGTCCTCCTGTGACCTCTTCTTGGTATCTAAGTGGATTCCTGGTTTCAGGTGGGACAGAGGGGCACTCCATGCAGTCAGAGGGTGAGCTGAGGTGGAAGTGCAGCAGTGCTGGACATTGTGGACATCTGGACCCTTGCTAGGGCCACACATTAAAGCCCACTGGCCCTGCTCGTGCTGATGCAGGAAGAACCCCCGTCTCGTGATGGATGGCTGCTGGGCCTATCTGACCTAATCCCTCAGTGGTCAATAAGCCTGACTTGTGATGGCAGCTCTCAGGCTCACGGTCACTTGATACCCCAAGGCCAGATACCCTGTCTCTACCAGGCCCAGTAGCACCCCAGGAGGCACGTTTCAAATGGTGTGCATTGCTCTCTGCAAATGACATGGCCTCGCTCCTGAACACAAGGGATCTGAGTTGTGACCCTCCAATTAGCATTCACCAGAAAGTCCACTTAGCAGCTTTTCCTATCACAGGCACCTCTTGTATCATAGGTTCCGTGGGGTCTAGGGTGCAAGTGACAGGTCCAGATGTGCTTCCTCACTTACTCATTGTGTGTCTGCTTTCTGGATACGATAGCAGAGTTGAGTCTGCAATGGAAGCCCACGGCCTGCGAAGCCTACGATATTGACTGTCTGGCCCTCAATGAAAATGGTTAGCCAATGTTTGTTCTAGTGCCCAGGCTGGGAATTAAATGGGGATGTGATGGGACCACATTTCCTCATCCTGTAAGGTTTTGAGGTGGTACTAAATGCTGTCATTTCCCTAGGACAACGTACTGTTTTAAAAGTACTGTCTGGGAAAGAAAGAAGGCAGTGTCAGAAGCTTGCACTTGGCCTTCCCAACTATGGTAGCCCTGACTGCACAGGTGACTCACTAGTTAGGAAGATGGTACATTCCAGTTACATATTCAGGGAAGTGAAACCGTGTGAGTCTATGGACCAGGGAAGCCCCTTTGAGCAAGAACAGAACTAGGTCTCCAAATTATCACTTGGTTCCAGGCGCCCCCCTTCAATAATGGAGGTGCCATGATGGGTATTGATGCCAACTCAGACCCTTTGTCTAACGTGAACATCTAGCATTTTCTGCTCTCCAGAGAACAGTTACCCTAGGAAACGTCCATAAGTCGCTTTGGGGAAGGATGGAGGAATCGTAACATTTGCTGTAGAGTTGAAAAGTCCCTCCTCAGTGGACCTGGCCTTCCCTCTAGGATCGAGTTCTGGATCTGAGAACTAGCTCAGTTCTGGAAATAGGCAAAGGATTTGGCTTTTTATTAGGGTGCCTGCTTCCAGTCTCCTGATCATCCATCCTTATGTATGCTTTGCTTTTTAGCTCTTTAAATCAAGCAGTATCCAAGCAGACTTCCAAAGATTTTTTCCTCTAGGATTTCCATGACCTATTAGCCATGGGCAAAGTTCTCTGAGGGCCAGGTCTCTGGCTGGCATTCCAGCCACTGCTCGCATTATGACTGTTGCAACTTCCTTGTTTTCTGACCGTTAACCATCTCCAGCTGGCATCTCTTGTTTCAGAATTTTTATCATCCCCATTACAACTAAGGAGCCCAGTACTGGGACACTATCCTGTACTGTCAGACCTGGCGTTCAGAGAAAGTCATCACTGAGATCTTGATAGTGCTGATGCGCTTCTCATCCCTGTGGACTTTAAACCTTGCTAAACAGGGTCCTCTAGGCCTCCTCATGGGCCTTAGTGGGTAGATGTTTTTCTGGCTTTTCATACTACGTCCACTGTGGCATGCGCAGGTCTCTAAGTCTTTGCATCTCTCCCTCTCTATCTATCTGAGAAGTTCTGGATTTTCTATTTCACGCAGTGTGGACCACGGCTTCCAAGGGCTATCCCTGTAGCACATTAGCATTGTCTCCTGGGGTCCTTGCCAACATGGTAAATCCTGTGACCTGGGAGAGTATTCCCATAAAAATAAACCCTCCTGATGCTAGTTCATGTTGTCCCACCACCCCCACCATGATCCATCACCCTCAGAACATGGTTCCACGGACTCCCATCTCCTCCAGTGCATGCTAGCTGCTTCTGCAAAGCCTCTGGCACACAGGCCTACCCTCACAGGGCAGGCCTAATGCTGCCCCCCAACCCCACAGGTGATAGGCCGAGTTGATGTTAGCTAGTGGACAGGAGGGGAGAGGGCACATCATGAGGGGAGGGTATGTTGTCTTGCAAGGCCTCTTCCTCATCCTCAAGAAGGGAGGCTCTATCCTCTAATAGCGAGGAGTAGAGCACTGCTGCATGACCCAAGGGCCCAGGGATCTGGGCTTCAAAGTTCCTGTGTGCATCTGCCCAGCAAAGCCCCTTTGGATTCTCGCTCTTTCCCCATCAAGGCCCTGGCTTTGGAGGAGGAAACCTCCTGGGGTTGAGACTTCAGCCCCTCAAGAGACCTGCTACTCTTACAGTTATGTGCTGGCCTGACCTCAGACATTGCTGCTCTCAAGGCACAAGCAAAGGCCCTTTCTATGCTGTTCAGAAGGCTTAACTTCCGTTGAATGGTTTTTGAGGTGCTTCTTAGAAATATTGTGGTAAATTATACATAACAAAACATTTGCCATTGCAACATTTGTTTTTGAGGTATTTTAGGGCATGCTCCAAGGGACAACCTGTGGGGAAGTCAGGGACAGGACTGAAGAGAGAAAGAAGTTACATTCTGAGGCCATACCAACAGGTGCCAATCTCACAGGAAATTCAGGTGCTAGAATCATCCCCATTGAGGCAAGGGGACTGGGCTTTGTACCCGCACTGTCTTAGTTCTCTAGTGCTGCTATAACAGAAGTAACACAAGTGGGTTGCTTCAACAAGCAGAAATTTATTCTCTCACGGTTTAGAAGGCTAGAAGTTTGAACTCAGGACACCAGCTGTAGGAGAAGGCTTTCTCTGTCTGTCGGTTCTGGGGGAAGATCCTTGTCTCCTTTCAACATCTATGGGCTTGGCCTTCCTTGGAGATCTCCATGTGTCTTGGCATTAATCTTCCGCTGGGTCTAAGAGGTTCTCAGCACAACGGCCTGGGATCCAAAGGACATGCTTTGCTCCTGGCTCTTCTATTTTGGTAGTAGTAAGTCACTGCCTCTCTACTTGCTTTTCTCTAATTTATCTCTTATAAGACAAATGGTGATTTAGGCCACACCCTAGGAAACTCCCCTTACATTGGATCTAGGCTGTGACCTGAGTAAGGGTATTGCATCTTACCCTAATCCTACCTCATTAGTATAACAAACATAACCTAATCCTCCCTCATTAACCACAGGCAGTGATTAGGATTTACAAAACATAGGACAATTACATCAGTTCAAAAAATGCATGACAAACACACAATACTGGGAATCACGGCTTAGCCAAGATGACACATATTTTGGGGGCACACAGTTCAAGCCATAACACCCACATTGACCAATCTTTGTTCCCTTGCTGCCCCTGAGCAAGGGATAAAACTTAGGTAACACAGCTCCCTTTGGCTTTGGACAGCTGCCATAAGGGACATAGCTGAGAACTGTCAGCACCTACTTCCAGCAGCTAGGGCATGGAAATCTTGGTCCTGAAGGGGAACATCTGTGAGGCTCACAGTATCCACTAGAAATAGGTACAGGCTGAACAACAGGATTCCCTCGAAAATGGGCCCCTCTCATTCTTTTTGCTCTGAGTCACCTCTCTAAGCCACTTCCCTGAGCCACCACTTTGAGTCATTTGACCAGTGCAAAACAGTCATTAACAATTAGTCCTTCAGCAGGGAAAAGAGTCCCCGAGGTGAGGTTACTCAAGTACCAGCCATTCAGCTCTGCTGCAGGTCCCATCTGATCTGGTCAGTTCTCCAAAAGTTTGTCTCATCTGTACCCTTTCTCGCCTCTAATAAAATTTAATCAACAGAAGATTATTCCCTTGCCCTGAGCCTCTCTCGAGGTTTCAGCATAGCAAGACCTTTAAGAGACTTTTGGTTCGGCTACTGTACTCCAGTTCAGTGCTGCCGTCCCCTTAGTACACTGAGGCCCAATCAGAAAGGCGTTAAAAATGGTAAAGAAGAGCCACCTCCGGCCTGGCAGAGGGACCTTGCTCCAAAGCCAGAATGCAAGGAGACACTGGAACTGAGCCAACTGCCACAGGAGCTGCTGGTGGTGGTCCTGAGCCACATGCCCCCGCACCCTCTGTTCGGGAGTCCCCGCCAAGTGCGCTGGTGCTGGTGCCCCTTAGGGGATGACGAGGCCCTGTGGTTGCTGATCCAGGCCCAGAAACACAGCACCTTCCCTCCACACCACCCCCCCCCCCCACCCCAGCCCTTTTTGCACAATCAGGCCTTGTCTCCAGGGCAGAAAGTTTCAGAGGAAACCTCACAAATATAACACCCCTGATGCCAGGAAGTGGGAAAAAAAAAAAAAAAGAAAGCCACAACCAGGGCCCCTGAGCAGTTTTGCTTTGTTACGTCCTTCATTCACAAACACTATTTTTACTGAGTGCCTACTACTCTGTTTTCTAAGCAGCAGGAATACATCAGAGAACAAGAGACCAAAATCTTTATCCTCATGGAGTTGATATTCTTGTAGGAAAGGCAGGAAAGCAATCACGTAGGAGTGTGATATGAAGTGTGTTAGGAAGCAGTTCAAAACTCGGTCAGGTCAAGGGCGACTGACTGGATTGCCAGGGGAGGAGAGGTGCTGGGATGTAAACCAACCAGCAGCGCTGCACAGCCTCACTGAGAGGAAGGCCACGGACCACAGTCTGTGGACAGCTGGTAGACAGCGGCATACCAAGTTCCCAACAATCATTGTGGTGTGGTTAAATGTGTGTGTGTGACTGTACCTCAAATTAGCATGTTTTTATTAATCATCCTTTGATAAACATTGTGTTTTCCCTAGAACCAGTGGAAGAACTCTCAGTTATGCAGTGGCCCTCCCCCATACCCACAGATGCTCACAGGCTCAGCAGCACGTGTGTTTTAAGAATAAGTTCCTAATTGTCTAGAATTGTGACTGCCTGCTTCTGGCAGAGTTCACATCTCCAGCCCCTATGGTACTACATATCTCTGCATTTAAATAGTAAAGTCAAAATAAAAATGATACCACAATCATTGGAAGGCTGACCAGATTCGTGAGCAGTAAAAATACTGTTGTAATTTTTTTTTAAGCCACTAGATGGAGGTGGTTTCTTCTTGAACAAAACATAGCTGATATGAGAAAAAGGATAATGGAAGGTGGAAGGATGTATGAGGAGGGGGATTTTGATGTTTATGGGGAATATGTGTGCGGATGGAAGTTTGTGTTTATGTTGTATAAGTGAGTCGGCCTTAGCTGCCCAGGCAGGCTCTCTTTGGTGGGAACAAGGGGCAGTTAAACGAAGAGCAGATGACAAGTGAATAACTTAAGATGGATATGAGTGGGGCCGGGAGGAGATGGAGGCCTGTTGAGTACAAGAGTCAGCCAAGAGAAAGTGTCTCCTTGGATGAGGGGGGAAGATCTTGCCAGCTTCCACCCTAAGATGATTTGTCAGAATGGAGCAGAACTGTCCAACACTCAGGAATAATGGTTCTCTCATCTCCGACCAGGTGAGCAGCACCTGGACAATGCTTCAGAATAAAGACAAGTGACAGCACCCCAGAGAATTAGCAGAGCATTTCAGGTCTCTAGAGGAAAGCAATGTGAGAAAGGTTTGGCATATTGAGAAAACCTGCAGAATCTGAGTCAGAGAAAAGGACTTAGCAACACCTCTCAGATCATATCAACTCTCTTTACTGTGACTCTGTGTTGTGTCTGTGTGTATGTGTAAGCACAAATGAGACAGGGAGAGGCTATTTCTCCTGATGGATATGCACCCTGGGGATGTGGAGATTGCCATAAAGATTTCTCACCCATCTTCCCCATCCTATCTCTCATCTTGCCATCTCTTCCTCAACAACACCCTATGGTACAGCCTCTTGGATGTGTGAATGGGTGTAAATAAAGGCCAAAGTTAAGGAACCACTTACAAACCGAGAACCAAAAGTCATTTTTCAGACTCAATAGGTCATGATTTTACTCTTTATCACAGATGTGCCAGACATGTGAATTTTCAGTTATTAAATGTTATTTAAATGCTGGTTGGTGGGATGGATGAATGACAGACTGAATGAAGGATTCAGTTGTGATAGGGAATGCAAAAAAAAGGCTACAAACATTTGCAGAAAAGGAAACCTTAAATAAACCAAAAAAAAAGATTCTGTCAAATCAGCTCTTGGCGACCCATGTGTGGAGAGTAGAACTGCACGCCACAAGTTTTCAGGGTCTGCTTTTTTGAAACTAGATCATCTGGCCTTTCTTCTGAGACACCTCTGGGTGGACTCCAACTTCCCACCTCTTGGCTAGCAGAGTCAGTTAACCATTTCCACCACCCAGAGACACTAAACCTTAAATAAAAAGAAAAAAAAGGAAAAACCAAACCCATTGCTATCAAGTCTATTCTGACTCATAGCAACCCTAAAGGACAGAGTAGAACTGCTCCATAGAGTTTCCAAGGAGGGCCTGGTGGATTCGAACTGCCGACCTTTTGGTTAGCAACCATAGTACTTAACAACTACACCACTAGGGTTTCCAAACCTTAACTGTTGTTGTTGTTAGGTGCCGTCGAGTCGGTTCCGACTCATAGAGACCCTATGCACAACAGAATGAAACACTGCCCGGTCCTGCGCCATCCTTACAATCTTTGTTATGCTTGAGCTCATTGTTGCAGCCACTGTGTCAATCCACCTCGTTGAGGGTCTTCCTCTTTTCCACTGACCCTGTACTCTGCCAAGCATGATGTCCTTCTCCAGGGACTCATCCCTCCTGACAACATCTCCAAAGTATGTAAGACGCAGCCTCGCCATCCTTGCTTCTAAGGAGCATTCTGGTTGTACTTCTTCCAAGACAGATTTGTTCTTTCTTTTGGCAGTCCATGGTATATTCAATATTCTTCGCCAACACCACAATTCAAAGGCATCAACTCTTCTTCAGTCTTCCTTACTCATTGTCCAGCTTTCACATGCATATGAGGCAATTGAAAATACCATGGCTTGGGTCAGGTGCACCTTAGTCTTCAGGGTGACATCTTTGCTCTTCAACACTTTGACAAGGCCCTTTGCAGCAGATTTGCCCAATGCAATGTGTCTTTTGATTTCTTGACTGCTGCTTCCATGGCTGTTAATTGTGGATCCAAGTAAAATGAAATCCTTGACAACTTCAATCTTTTCTCCATCTATCATGATATTGCTCATTGGTCTAGTTGTGAGGATTTTTGTTTTCTTTATGTTGAGGTGAAATCCATACTGAAGGCTGTGGTCTTTGATCTTCATTAGTAAGTGCTTCAAGTCCTCTTCACTTTCAGCAAGCAAGGTTGTGTCATCTGTATAACGTAGGTTGTTAATGAGTCTTCCTCCAATCCTGATGCCCCGTTCTTCTTCATATAGTCCAGCTTCTCGGATTATTTGTTCAGCATACAGGTTAAATAGGTATGGTGAAAGGATACAACCCTGACGCACATCCTTCCGGACTTTAAACCAATCAGTATCCCCTTGTTCTGTCCGAACAACTGCCTCTTGATCTATGTAAAGGTTCCTCATGAGCACAATTAAGTGTTCTGGAATTCCCATTCTTCGCAGTGTTACCCATAGTTTGTTATGATCCACACAGTCAAATACCTTTGCATAATCAATAAAACACAGGTAAACATCAAAAAAACACAGGTAAACACCAACATAAAACAATGAAACACAGGTAAACAGGTAAACATCAATAAAACACAGGTAAACACAGGTAAACACCAACATAAACGGCGACTATACACATGGACCTCACCAGATGGAACACACAGAAATCCAATGGACTACATCTGTGGAAAGAGACGATGGAAAAGCTCAATATCATCAGTCGGAACAAGGCCAGGGGCCGACTGTGGAACAGACCACCAATTGCTGATATGCAAGTTCAAGCTGAAACTGAAGAAAATCAGAGCAAGTCCACGAGAGCCAAAATATGACCTTGAGTATACCCCACCTGAATTTAGAGACTGTCTGAAGAATAGATTTGATGCATTGAACACTAGTAACCGAAGACCAGACGAGTTGTGGAATGACATCAAGGACATCAACCATGAAGAAAGCAAGAAGTCACTGAAAAGACAGGAAAGAAAGAAAAGACCAAGGTGCATGTCAGAGGAGACTCTGAAACTTGCTCTTGAGCATCGAGCAGCTAAAGCAAAAGGAAGAATTCATGAAGTAAAAGAACGGAACAGAAGATTTCAAAGGGCCTCTCGAGAAGACAAGATAAAGTATTATAATGACATGTGCAAAGAGCTGGAAATGGAAAACCAAAAGGGAAGAACAGGCTCAGCGTTTCTCAAGCTGAAAGAACTGGAGAAAAAATTCAAGCCTTGAGTTGCAATAGTGAAGGGTTCCATGAGGAATATATTAAATGATGCAGGAAGCATCAAAAGAAGATGGAAGGAATACACACAGTCATTATGCCAAAAAGAATTAGTTGATATTCAACCATTTCAAGAGGTGGCATATGATCAGGAGCCGATGGTACTGAAGGAAGAAGTCCAAGCTGCTCTGAAGACATTGGGAAAAAAACAAGGCTCCAAGAATTGATGGAGTATCAATTGAGATGTTTCAACAAACACATGCAGCGCTGGAGGTACTCACTTGTCTATGCCAAGAAATATGGAAGACAGCTTCCTGGCCAAATGATTGGAAGAGATCCATATTCATGCCTATTTCCAAGAAAGGTGATCCAACCGAATGTGGAAATTATAGAACAATATCATTAATATCACACACAAGCAAAATTCTGCTGAAGATCATTCAAAAACAGCTGCAGCAGTATATCAACAGGGAACTGCCAGAAATTCAGGCTGGTTTCTGAAGAGGACGTGGAACCAGAGATATCATTGCTGATGTCAGATGGATCCTGGCTGAAAGCAGAGAATACCAGATGGAT